>NC_038250.2:9770226-10497399 GCF_000004515.6 Glycine max
CCCCCCCGCGAAAAAAAGAAGACTCAAGGTTTGCTTCACGACGGCAGCTCAGGCATAGGGCAGAGGGGATTTTCTTGGCAACCTCCCATTGAAAATGTTATATGTGTCATGTTGGGTTTCTTTAAATTAAGCAACATTAATTTTATGAGAAATTGTTATTTATGATTAAAAAATATTTTTTTCTTCTTTTTAAGGGTGGATTATTGAAGGGTTGCTTAAAATTTTATCATTAGAGTGAAATGTATATGAGTTGCTTAAGTATGATGTGTATTATGAGGGAAACTATCAAGAGATAAAGAACTCAAAATATGTTGCTTAAATTGCACCATTACAGATGGTCTAGAGTATGTTTATCCCACGAATTAAAAATTTATTTCTACAAATATGAACTTAGAAATGTAATATTCTCTATTTGCTGGGTGTTTTAAAAAATAGTCTTAAGTATTGTTCATTTTTAGGAAAATGGTTATAATAAGGTTTTTTTTATGGTTAGGAGGAGTGAAAAAATTGTATTCTCATGGGAATTAGTGAAGCTATTTTTTAATCCACTTATAACTTTGATTTTAACACTTTTTTATTTTCAGGTTGAAAATGATGTATGTCTTTTATCTAGTTAAGAGGAAGAAGATGATGGTATTTTAGATAAATTTTCATTAAAAGTTATGTGACCAGCATGTGACTATTTTCTGTTAAATTATTAAACTGTGTTTAGGAAGAAAGAAACTATGTCTAATGTGAGGTAAACAATTAAAGGGTTTTTGTAGGGTGCAAAAAAATAAGGGATATCAAGTGCAATTTGAAAAAAACACAAAGAGTACGAGTGTAATTTACTCAAGTATATTATATGTTGTTGTATGGAATGGGGTGGGTCCTATCATACCCATACTCCACACATTTTCCTATTAAATTTTGCAGATAAATTCCAGACTTTGAACTCATATTCATTTATCAAGTATTTATCCTACTCATTACCAGTATTTTTTTTGTGTATCCATAGGGTTTGAATAGAATTGTTCTCCCTACTATATTAGAAGAAAGGATAATATAGTTGAGAGACTAAATTGATGATTTATTCTAATTTCATTATATCAATTAAGAATTTGAGAAATTAGGGTGACATTTGGTTTGAGTGTTTATCTTTTGTTTTATTTTCTTTTTTAATTTTATAAAAAAAATTCATTTTCAAGATTTAGGAAAACAAGTATCAAGAAGGAAGAAAGTAGTTTAAGGAGTCACTATGATTTTACTTCTTCAACAAATGTTAAAAACGTTGATTTGTTATTTTCAATTTTAAACTTGTTTTGAAAATATTTTCATCTAAATTTTAAATGAATATATTTTCATTCTTATTTTTTTCTTTCTTTGAAAATAAAAATAAAAAACACTCAAATCAACCAACACCTAAACCTAAATTTGAATAGAAAATAATTTTAGGAACTAATATTGCAATATTAACTATAATAGTAGGGTAAAAATATAATTTTAAAAAGGACAAATGTAAACATCAAGTATTTTTTTTAAATATTAAAAGAGCTTGATTTACATATATAATCAAATGTGATTTTTTTTATATATAATCAATCAATTAAAAATAGTACTAAATATAATTTTGAGTAAATTACATTCTTCTTTTCTAAGAGATACAAGTGTTATTTTATCATCCTTTCTTATGTTATAATATATAATATAGTCAATTTAATTTTAAGTAATATACAATTCCCTCATAGATGCAAGTATTACAATATCTTTCTTTTTATATATTAAATTGTAGAATAATTTACTTTTTTCCCCACCGAGAGACGTGGTATTATTACTATTTCTTCTCACTTATAAATTTAAAATGACTAAAGAATATTCATTATAAGATTTTAAAATAATTTTATTTAAAATATATGTTTAAATATTTTTTGCTTACTAAGTTATCGATCACTCACTCGATACAATTTTTTTAAAATATATAATTAAATTTAAAAATCATATAAAAAATGTATTCAAATGATAATTAAAAATAAAAAAATTAAGAGATAAATTGTGTGTGTCTTTAAAATATATAACTAAATTCAAAATCATCTCAAAAAGGTATTAAAATGATATTAAAAATAGAAATTAAGAGATAAATTATGTGTGTCCGTGTGTCATTTTTAATTTGATTATATCAAAATAATTTTTGAAAATAGTAATTAAAGATGTAAATTAAGAGGCAAATAATTGTTATTGTAATAAATATTTATGTGTGTGTTCTATTAATATGTATATGACTTAAAAAAAATGAATTTATATAGTTAAGTAGCGTAGCGCCCCAAATCCATGATTTTGCCAGGAAAGAATGCACTGCTTGGGGCCCAGGAAGCGAAGGGAATGAGCTCGGCTGCTTGCTTATCCTTTGTGTGTGTTTTTGCATCAATAAGTTATTATTGAACCAATTCCGTTAAAAGATTTCCTATATTTACTTGCACAGATCATATACGTCGTTTCTTCATTACATTTAAATTGAGAAAAAAATGTTTTAAAAAAATAGATAATTTAAATTATTTAAATGAAATCAGTTTAAAACGTTGTCCACTAATTACATGCGTAAAATAATTACTTTACTATTAATCTTAAATTTATATGAAAGCAAGTATACTTGCAGTTTATTTTTCCCAAAGATTTTTTTTTTTGATAATTTTCCCAACGACATGATTATATGAAGAAACTTACAAACTATGCAGTCAGTGGCGCAAGCGCAGATTTGTTAATATTGCTTTTAATTATTAATTATTAATTAATCAACAAAGCTTCGTTGAAATTTCATTATCCGGTAACGAAGTATACATTCTTTTTATTTCCAAATGTTGAAAATAAGGCATTAGTGTTCTAATTGTGGTTTAATAGTGATGTTTTATTAAACTCGGGAAATTGATCGGAGGACATGTAATTACATTGAATTAATTAAAAGCAAATGAAACTATTTGACATTCTTATCTTATCTTATAGTACCAATAAATAAATAAATTATTGTAGTCCGTTGAAATGGCTTGTCGCATGTTAAAAAATGTTTTAAAAAATGGTAGTACTACAAAATGAGACCACGCATCATATAATTTTTTTAAAACAATAGTGAGCAAATTATTTGTTTTATAAATATCAACACCACCATCAAGTTTAATTCATTGATTAGGTTCCAAAATGGTAAAACTATTTTTGATTAAGCCTTCAATTAGACCCAATTTAATGGACTCAAAGTTAAGCATTTTTTAAGTCTATGATCTATCATTCACTTAGGAGGTGGACATTAGAATGAGATAATCTCACTAATCCTTTTTTACTTGTGAGTTGTTAGGTATTTTTAATTTGGAGATAATTTTATTTGAATTGTATAGGATCATTAGGAAAGAAGGTTCATTAGATAATTTTTAATCCCAAATCCACATACTCATAGTTGTAGTCACATTTACATTTATGTAACCTTCAGTCAATTTCAACATTATATAGTATTAAAATGATAAGACTAAATAACTTCATCATAAATGGTGTAGTTAATACATCCAATCATTGTCAAAGATATGATATCACTTATAAGTTATTCACTGTTTGTGTTTGGTCCAACTTATTTTTGGCTTAACGAATAAAGCTCAGCATAAGTAAGGAATACGTTGCTATGAGGAGTTTTTTTCTTCTAAAAGCTTCTTTTTATAGAAATCACACTATAAAATAAGCTACTTGAAATTTAAGAACTTTTGTGTAAAATTTGTTTGGTTTAGTTTCTCCTTTTAAGGAGAAAAAAAAGTTAAAATTAAACCGAGCCAAACACACTATAAGCTAACTTGTTCAACCCAAGATCAACAACCCATCCCAACCACTCAGAAACCACTTTTTGGACAACACTTGAAAGCACTCCATGAATCATCCAATCATGCCTGAAAAATGATTTCTCTTGGGAAAATCACAACATTTCATTAGTCACACTTATTGATGGTCTCACTCTCTTGGTAGAACTTAGAAGCCACCAATTCACATAAATAGATAGTATAACTCATCACACTTAGGTACCTTTATCTTCTTCACCATTTCATATTTGAGCATTGAAGTCCTTGTAAATCTCACTACCTTTCCCACTGTGCATCTTTGTTATTGGGTTAACAACACACCTAAAGAAACATCCAATTTGAGTATGCTTACAACACATATTGGAGCTCTTATTTTGCCTTTACCCTCTTAGCGTGGGAACAATGCCATGACATATAGTGTTAGATCCATTTTAAAACCATTTGACATTAGTAAAACTTTCCAATAGATATATAAGCAAGCGAGCCTACTAGAATATGCAAGATTTACCAAGATGGGCTATACACTATAATATCATGTTAGAATATGTGTTTGGACTTGGTGGGTAGTTGTGAGCAAAAAGGAAACATGTTAAAGTCTCACATTAACTAGAGATAATATCGAGATAAAATATATAAGTGAGAAACAATTCTTTCCTTATAAGTCAATTTTGTAGGATTGAGTTAGGCTCATAACCCATGTTATAACATGATATCTGAGCCTATAGCTCATCTTATTAAATCTTGCTTATTTTAGTAGGCTCACCTACTTACATATATGTTGGGAAGCTTCACTTAATGTCAATTGATTTTAAGATGAAATCTAACATGATATCAAAATCTCTTAGATCCATTGATGTGCCTTCTATGTTTGTCACGCAACAAACAGGTAGCCTTTAGCGTGAGAGTGTTGGAAAACCATCTTGATTGTGGTCATCACCCCTAAGTAGAGAAATGTGTTGAACTCTCACATTGTGACATGTATTCATGAATAAAAAAGAGAACATGTTGAAGTCTCATATTAATTAGAGATGATATCACCATAGAGTATATAAATGAGAAACAATTATCATCTAACAAGTCGATTTTATAAGATTAAACTAGGCTCATAACCCACGTGATAACATATGGGATTCAATACCTCACTTTTAGTTTGTAATGGATAAAAGAAGTGAAAATATTTTTTTTAAAAAAAGAAAACATAACACGGTCATTAAAAAAATTATCAAACCAGAATGACAGATTTATGTGTACAAAAGATGCGGCATTAGTAATGATTTCAGGATATAGGTAAAGTAATAACAATAATAAGTTAGTAAATAATTGTTCTACTTCTACATTACGAAAGTATTGTATACTGTCAGTAAGGTCATTAATTAAACTATTTTCTTAATCTTAATTATTAATTAATATTATTTTAACTATTATAAAATATTTATATGATAACTTTTGGAAACATTCGAACTCTAATTATTATTTTATACAATAATACAAAATTTATACGCCAAAGAGGAAGAACCGTATGCAAAGTCAATAATACACTAGCATCATTTCATTAATACAAATAAATAATAATAAGACTATGCTAATCGTGAGCGCGGTTAGTGTTGAGTTTTACTTTTATATGAAGAACATACAAAATTAGCTCGCGTGATTAGCTTGGCAGTTAAGCATTTCTCTTAATTTTCTCGAAAATAAACAGCTAATATATAATAAATAGACAAAAGTAAAAAATATTCGTTGATCCGGACTCAATTAAAAATATTCGTAGTCCACTTTTTACCAAAAAAATATTCGTAGGTCACAACCTTTGACATAAGTTCCTATGTACACGTATCCTGAAGGGGAAAGAAAAATCAGATCAAATAATATTCACATGTATATTAATTGATTTACTCATCAGTCTATATATGTTTTGATCTTTGACTTTTGCCGATAGTCAGTTTGTTTTTGGGATTTGGATGAGGACTTTTAACGACTACTACCTTTAATACAAATTAAATTAGAATGTTGTATAGCATAACATTAATTATAATCAATTATTAATTATTAAGTATATTATTATTAAAAATGTAAACATAAAAATATTATTATAAAAGAAAAACTTGCCACTCCAGAGTGCCAAAATTGAACAACAATGATTCTCGATCTATCCAAATCCCCTAAACAGAAAGAAAAAAAAAAACAATAAATCAAAAACTGACTACACACAAAAGAAACTTTAGTATGATTCATGACGATGATGATGGGGTTAGCTTTTGAGTATAGAGAAAACGAGCCATGTTATCAGCCACCAAGAAACAGAAAGAAACCCATTTTGTTAGTACCTTCCAACATCTGTATGCAATTCGAAGAGCCACCATTGATCTCATCTCCCATGCCATATCTCTCTCTTTAAACCAATACCCAATTCAACTTAAAGGAGAAAAAAAAAAACTAGCAGAGATTATGAAGGAATTAGGATAAGAGATTATGGGTTTGTCTTTCAGTGTTTGCGTTTTACTTAAATAATGTTAACTATGATTATTGCTACCTGCTTACTAGCTAAGAACTCAACGAGGATAAGCTTTAATTAAATGCAGTATCATTACAAGCTCTCCCGAATTAAGGAAATCATTAAATGTCTTTAATTTTAAATAAATAAATACTTCATTCAACCCAACTTCCCTTGCATTTCATTATAGATATTAAAAATATACCTTCTCCATCCAAAATGATTGATGTTTAAGATTTTTCACACAAATAAAAAAAGTAAATATTTCAAGATAATTAACATTTATTATGAAACAGTTTTACTAAAATATTCTTGTTTTATCTCTTAATTTCAATAAATGTATTATTAAGTTTTGCAAGACAATATTATTTATTGTAGAATAAAATTGAAATAAATATTTTAATATCTTGAAAAGTAAAAAATCAATTAATTTGGATTTTTTTTTTCAAAAATTAAAATTACAATCATTTTGGAATGGAGGGTGTAAATATTAGTTTATTGCTTATGTGTTTAACGGAAGGTCAAGCCACCATCGATCCTAAGGGACATCTATTAATAATTGTGCTATCAAGTAAGCATGTGATACTTCCACAAAAAAATTTAGACTCCTAAATTAAATATTATTTATTTAATTTAAAATGAATTTTAGAGACCAACATATAATGATTTTATATTTTTGAGAGATAAAAAACAAAGAAATTTTTATATGGACCCAAATCAATTTTTTCTCATTTTATCAGGACTAAAAATAACAATTACAAATTTTGAATGGATAAAAAAATAAATGAAATAATTTACAAGAAATAAAACTAAAACTCACTTATTTTATAAGTACTAAATGTAATAATTTTTAATTAAAATCTTTGATTAACTCCTTCATAATGGTCTGTGTGTTTTGAAATTGAAAGATGTGTGTTTTGAAATTGAAAGATCGAATATTGAATGACATCAATAGGTGGTAATGATTACTAAATATATTTTTTATGGTAGAATGTCTATATATAGCACATGTGTTTGGTCCTTGAGCTCATCTCTTTTATTTTTGTCTAATACACTATCTACAAAAAGTGAGTGAGAGTTTGGAAGAATCAAAACAAAACAGTTCTTTCATGACAATGACCGGAGGTATATTTTGATTATGTTTTTCGCATTTATTAATGACATGTGTTTCATTTTGTTGTTTGTAACATCACAAATTTGATATTTTAATCTTACATTTGGTACCACAGCCACAGTTTCATCTGCCTTATCCATTTTCGATTTTTGGTATTGTTCTGATCTAATTTTGTTTTTGGTATTTAGAGCCTCGTATGTTAAAAATAAGATTAGAAATCTTTATTTTAGTTTATTTCCTTGTTTTTTGCCTTTTGAATCGTGAAAAATGGTGGTGTCGCATGAGCCACCAGGCCATTTAAGGTTATTTGATATTTATTTATTTTCCTGTATGTTACATGCTTATGCGTTTTTGTTTACTTTTGCAAGTTGTGTAGTTTTGATTTATTTTATGTATGAATATATTCTAAAAAGGTTTACACACACACAATTAACCATAATATCTATAATTTGATTAAAATTATATATTAAGTTGTTTAAATATCATATAAGGAATTAGGCATAATATTGTGATTAATTGTACTTTATATAATGAATTTTATCCCACAGAAATTTTCATTGTATTTGTATAATTAATTAGGATAAAATGTCACTATTTTTTCATGGTTTGCCCATAGGGATCATGAGGTAATGTATACTTTGGCACTTTTATCATAAAGTAAATATTTGCGATAGAAAATTGAATTATTTTGTTAACTCGTTGGCAAATGTACCAAATTTGTCACAAGTAGTAAAATACTTGGAAGTCCAAGTGTCAAATCCACGGGGACTTCGTTTGTACTTAGATTAATGCAAACCCAATTTACAAGCAATAGATAAGAAATTTAAAATAAAAGATAAAGAAGGATAGAAGATAAGGTAAAGATTTAAAAGAAAAGATAAAAGATTTAAAGATAAAAATAGAAGAAAAAAAGATAAGATAAGAAAAATAAAAGATAAAAATAGAAGATAAAAATAAAAGAAAATCAGAACATGATAATGCTGGGACCTAGTATGTCCTATTTGCATAGAATGTATGATTTTATGATTTTTCTTTACGAATTTAGGTGATTCTATCCTACCCACATCTATTCATTTATTTGTCCCTGATGCCTCACGATGACAAGCCTATTTTACCTATCTATCTCCCAAATGTCTTTGCAAAGACTCAATAGATAAAATGCATGAAGTTCTAATTCTAGACGTTTGTTTTGATGCATGGACATAATGCAATCATTCTATGTCTAGCAATGATTTTATTATGATATCTTTTCTTCTTATTTTATTAGAAGTTATTCTCTCCCGAGCGTCTAACCCCTAAAACTAATGCATGCATACCTTCTTTAAATCTTAAAAACAGAAAAGAAAATAGGAAAGAAAACACCTGGTATTACATTGATAAACAGTGAAGAGTACATCATACATCGCGTTGGCTTTTAGGCCTGCCAGACCCTAATTAAGGGTTTAGCCACTCATGGCCATGAGGGCTTTACAATGAGAGGGGGTGAAAGAAAGAATGGGATAAAATTTCCCCTACTAGAGGGGGTTCTGTGGTGTTCCCCTAAGGGATAGACCTAGTGTGTGGGTTGTCTGTTGTCTCTCCTTCTTAGCTTGACTCTTTTCTTATAGTTGTTGGAGTGGACTTGGACCTAATGCTGAAAATCTTTATTATCCATATTTATTATATTTTCTCGATCTTTTTCTCTTTTAATCCATCTTTTTCATATCTGTAAGTCATAAATAACAAAAATATCAATTCTTATCATTTAAGCCAAAGATAACTACTAAATAGATATTTTTAAAGATATTTTCAATATATTTTTATAATCAAAATAACTCATATTTAGCAGTTATCATATTTTCATGTTGTACCCATAAAACATGAATTTGAGTATGTAATTTGATTATTCTATCATAAAGTATAATTGTATCTTATTGAATTAAAAATTTAGCCTCCAAGCAATTTTTATGTCACAAGATTAAATTTTCTAGTATGTTTACATTGGTAAAACATACAATGAAGATTAATATGTCTCAAATTTTGACATAATAAGCCTTGGATTTTGTAACTTCTCAAACTATTAATTTTTCTAATATTCAATGTAATATTCCCAAACTCAAAGGAGATAACTATAAGATATGAAAAGAGAGAATTCTTCTACGATTGGGGTGGATGGACATAGACTATGCTTTAAGGAAAGACGGACCACCTGCAATCACTTATGAAAGTAGCCCAGCTGTTGTTGCGCTATATGAGCGGTGGGAGCAATCCAATCGGCTCAGCGTGATGTTCATTAAGACCAAAATCTTGGCTGGGATACGTGATTTTGTCGACCAACATGAAAAGGTCCGAGACTTGCTTAAGGCTATTGATGATCAAGTCATCACTTCAGATAAGACTTTAACAAGCAACCTGATCATGAAATTCTTCTCTCTTCGGCTCACCAGTTTGAAAGGTGTGCGTGAGTACATGATGCAAATGTGAGATATTTCAGCTCAACTTAAGAAACTGGAGGTTGATATGTCTGAGTCCTTCCTGGTGTACTTCATTTTGAACACCCTTCCGCTAGAATATGAGCCATTTAAGATTTCCTACAATACTCGTAAGGAGAAATGGTCTATCAATGAATTAATGATCATGTGTGTTCAAGAAGAAGATAGGCTTGTAATGGAGATGGTGAGAGTGCATTTTCTGACAACTGCTTGTGGGAAGAACAAAGCTACTAAGTTTCAAGCTAATAAGAAGGGAAATAGTAGAATACCACCTCAAGCTGATATTAAGAAGATGACATAGTGTTTCTTCTGTAAGAAGGGACACATGAAAAAGAATTGCCCCAGATTCCAGAAATGGCTTGAGAAGAAAGGTAAATCAATCTCATTAATATGTTATGAATCTGATATGGCTAGTGTTAATATTAACACCTGGTGGATTGATTATGGATCTACAATTCATATTGCAAATTCTTTACCGAGTATGCAAAACTTAAGGAAATCAGTGGGAAGTGAGCAAACTATTTTATGAGGCCATAAGCTAGGCTCACATGTGGAGGCTATTGGAACTTGCATTTTAACTTTAAGTAGTGACTTTATTTTGAAACTAGAAAGGACTTTTTATGTGTCAAATTTTTCTCGAAACTTGATTTCTGTTTTTATACTCGTACCTTTTGGATATTCCTTTAATTTTAAAGACACGTCATTTGAGTTATTTTATTATTCTGAATGTGTTGGAAATGATATTTTGTTTGATTGTCTTTATCTTCTTGGTTTACAAAATTATGCCACTTATAGTTCAATACATGTTCAAACTGTTATTAAAATGTATAATATCAATGAAAATTTTTCTATGTTATGACACCTGAAATTAGGACATATTTTCATTGAGAGGATTAAAAGATTAGTGAAAGACGGGATACTCACAATCAGTAAAAAAATATCATTGATATAAATTTTAGGATAAAATATGTTTGGTGTCTTGTAAAATTTAAAAAAATATTAATTTTGTTCTCATAAATTTTTTTACATTAATTTGATCCATGCAAAAATAAAACATATTTTTGCTGGTCCTCAATGATAATTCTATTAGGTAGTAATCTAACATGCTAACAAACTTACACAAGTAATTCGATTACAAATGAATTAAATAATTTGTGATGGTTAAAATCTCCAAAATGAATTAAACAATTTATTTCCGCTAAACCCCCCCAAAAATTATAATTTTCATGTCACTTCCTGGGCAGTTTTTTGCACTTTCTAATAAAATTAAGGGGAAAGATGAACACAACATGGATTCTATCTTCTGAGTATGCTTAGAAAGATAAAGAGAAAAAGTAATTAAGTCCGTTAATGACATCAAGAAAGCATCTAACAAATTTATCATTGAGAACCAATAAAAATATATTTTATTTTGACAAAAATCAAATTAGTACGAAAATTTTTATGAGAAAGAAATTAATACTTTTCATATTTTACAAAATTCTTAAATATATTTTACCTTAAATTTTAAAATAATTATTATAAAAATTAATAAACTTACCCTTCGTTAGTGATTCTATGATAGGGTAAGATTCTTTATATTTATTGTGATACACAGACCATTTATTCCATAAATAAAATCAGTACTATTATTTTTTACGTGAAAAAAAACTACACAAATTCAGACAAGGAGATATGCAATTTTGACCGGTTAATGATTTGAAAATTATAAAGAGAAAAGATGAAATTGTAACAAAAAAATAGTTATATCGAAATTGTAACAGAAAAATAGTATTATCCAAATAAAATTGGGTTAATTGAAGTATAACACCGTATTAGGCTTATGTTTTAGGAACGTTTGGATATACATCAACTTAAGAAATGGTAGGAGTAATCACACCCTCTTTGATATATTTTTTTTCAACATTTCTCCTTTGAATAAAATTGTTAAAAACTATCAATTTTAATGGTCTCATTTATTATTTAATAATTTTTTAAAAAAATTAGTTAATCACAAAGAAAATATAAGAGACAGTGGGCTAACATTCCTCGTATGAACTTTTATAAACAAAATTATAAACACTTTTTGGGATGAGATCGAGACATTTAAATAAAGATATATAAAGAAAACAAAGAGATAATATATATAATAATTGATGTGATAAGAAAGGATAGAAAATATAAGAAATATGGAATTAATAATGATGATACTATTGCAATTTCTATAAATCATAATTATCTTTTCTAATTTATCAAATGTATATATGAATCTTTAAAAAAAAATATAAAATCTATATGTATTTGAAAGTGAAAAAGATCTTCGAATCATTATAAAAAAAAGCAAAAAATCTTCGAATCCAAAACAGCCAGTGAATAACATTCAGTATTTTTATCTTCTTTTACTTATCACGAAAAATAAAATAGATATATGAGTGAGTTGTTGCATTACTTCGATGCAAAAATAGAAAATTTCTTCCTAAACGTAATCCCCGACGATATATAAATAGCCAACTTGTATTTGATGACCATCGTAATCAAATAAAGAGGATTTGAGAATCCGAGGACAATGCCACACCTTAAAAGAAGGAAAAATTGCAAGGGAGAAAAACATCAAGATTTGGATAACATTAGTTAATAAGAGTAAAGATATAAAAGTACAATTATTTTATTGATGCGTTAGACAAGGACTTAGTTGCTCACAGCTTAGGATAGGAAATAAAAAGTTGGGCCATTAACTTGGTGAAAGCGATATGTAAAAAGGTCTTTAGAACTTGGCTAGTTCCCAATATAATTTAGCTTCGCTTCAAATTAATGACTTAATTTAAACTTAACCATAAGAGATTTTCGACCCACTAATAACAAAGAAATGAGGGTCTTTCATGTTATTTGAACATGGTGTCGTGAATTAATATGTTGTTGTATTATTGGTAGATGATTTTTTTTTATAAATGACAAGTATTTTTTATTAAAGACGATTTTGTTTTACTTAAATAAGATTTCTATGAATAACAAAAAATTTTCTTCTAAGTTTAGTAAATACATATGTACATTGGACTTAAACTTGATATTACTAATTAAACTAAAATAATTTTATACTAATTGATTCACATATTTTTTGTTATAATGGATACATATATAACTTTATTTCTTAAAAAGGCATATAAAAGAATATAAATAAAAATGTGATCTTTAGCTTTGTGTGTATAAAAAATCTATTGATAAAAGAAACCTCTCAAATAAATCTCAATTCTTTAAAAAAAGTAATCCTTAATTCTTAGCTAAAAAATACCCTTAGTTCACTCAAAAGTATGTGACCTCATTAAAGTTGAATGGTCTATTTAAAACCTTAATCTCAATTCCAGTCCTAACTTTGGCAATCAAGTAAAAATCAAATTTTAAAAACTTTTTTCTTTTACAAAGTACTAACTTTAATTTAGCATTTTTTTAAACCCTTAGAAAATTTTGGCAATCAAGTAAAAAACAAATTTTAAAAACTTTTTTCTTATACAAAGTACTAACTTTAATTTAGCATTTTTTTTAGTTAAGACTAGAGGCAAGAGACTGCTATAGAAATAAGTATTTTTAAAATAAAAAAATTGGTGGTAATTTCTGGGTATTATCGGCCAAAAGTCGGATAATATTTTTCAACAGACGTTCTTTCAATCATACGAATATGAGGATTTAAATGGTTGATCACATTATTAAGAAACATAATCATTTGTTATCTATATAACCTCATTTTAGTAATAGGAAATCATTATTAATTACTCAATTCAAAAGGATATTTATTTACATTGGTTCTTACAAAGTAAACTTCATTTTAGAGAATAAAATGAAAAATTATAATCATTAATTAAAAATATAACGATTTGAATAATAGCATAATTATATATATATATATATATATATATATATATATATATATATATATATATATATATATATATATATATATATATATATATATATATATATATATATATCTATTTTTAGTTTTTTTTCATTAAATACGTCTATCTCCTTTAGTCTCTGGCATATATTTTTTTTTTGATATAGATCATTTTTAGGGTATAATATGTTTTTTTTAAGACCATGAATTCTGAAAAGGTTGTATTTAAAGTAAAAATTTTAAATTTTTTTTTTACAAAGAGATCAAACTTACTTGATTGAGTAGGGTATACAAAATTATTTTAAATCTCGATTCTCACATAAAAAAAATCTTTTAAATGGGTCCAACTATATTTTAATACATTAATGTGTTTAAAGTTATATGTAAATCAGTAATCTTAAGTTTTTAAATTAATTTTTATGTTATAATTTCATCACATTATATCAAAATTTTAGAATAATAATAATTTTTAATTAGATTTATTTTAACAAATTAATCTACTAAATTTAAAAGGCTTTCTAACTAATGTAAAAATGGAATTTTTTCAAACTAAACGATTATTATTAATCTTGAGATGATCTAAACCTCAAATGAATATACCATAAACACTCTGAGTAAACTAACTACTCTACTTCTACCAATAATTATATAGATGGTAACTAAGATATTGAAAATGATAGTTGCGTATAAGTGTTTTTAATACCTGTGGGGGGGAATATTACGATTTATTTTGTATTTAAAATATATAACAATAATAAATAGAGAATAATAGATTTGTGTATCCGGATACACTTGAAGCAATATTTATTTAATAACATGAAAATTCTAAGTGATCTAGACCGAGATTAATTTGTGTTATCAACTCTTTGACGAGTGAGAAAACTCTTTTTCTACTTTCATATTTAAAACTAGATTTAAACTTCTCTAGTTTGTGTCTCATGTAATTTGCTCTTAGTTATATGCTTTTATTTATAGTGTTAAAGAGATATGAAATTAAGTCTTTTCAAAAAGAGAGATTTTATTTAAAATAATTTCATATCTCTTTATTTTTATATTTTAACGTAAAAAAACCATATTATATCTTTTTATCCCTAGGAGCTTCCTACTATAAGGATATAAGGCAAAGATAAATTCTCAAATAATCACATGACTAGTCACGGTAACTAATCACATGATCCTGGTCCTTTTTATGGATAACTTTCACGTTTGTAAAATAATACTCTCTGTTTATATTAAATATATTTTTTGGTTCTAACAAAAAATATAATAATATTCTATTAAAATATTTATTTGATTAAATTAAATTCTCTAATTTAATTATCAAATAAATTATTTTCTTTAGGAAAGATTGAAACACTCATTTTTTTATTTGACCCCGTAGGTTCAATGTCAAACTGGTATTAAATTAATCATAATTAATTTACTAATAAAGGTAGGCGTCCAACAACACTTCTTAACGTTCAGATAGCATGAAGTAACATTTTTTACCTTCAAAAATCAATACAAGAATAATGTAATATTTCTTTCCATCATTTATATAGCTCAAGGTTAACTCTAGAATATAGTATTAATGTCAAACTCTAGTAAGTTAACATATTATATTTAATCAATGAATGATTTAAAAAACTCTTTTCTTTTTTCATTCAATTGCCTTAACCAAAGTTTTAATTCTATCATAGAGTTCAGACTCATTAACTAGAGTTGATGAATTCATTCTTGATTAATCATTAATTTTATAAACATTTAATTATATTTAATATCCATTCAACTAGTGCCCTAAGACATTAGGTGTTCAAAATTAAAATATAACAAATAACTTGTTAATTATTATGATAATCTCACGTCAAAGAAAACTATTATATTTATTGTTGAGAAGTTCCTATTAACATATTAAGGTAATATTAATCTTTATATGCAATTTAAATAAATGATATCTATTAATCTTTATTCAATAAAGACCATTATATATATATATATATATATATATATATATATATATATATATATATATTAATCTATCTAAATTATTGATATTCTATTTACAATAATCTTATAATCAATAACAATTTATATTAAAACCATAAAGAACTTTTTTCCATTATCATACTCTCTTGGCATGATAACAAGTTTCTAATTTTAATCAATGACTTACAAAATTAACAATTTAATAAAACAATAAATATGATAAGAAAATAAAGAATAATTATTTACTAAAATTAATAATATATTAAATCTTTCACATACATATTTACCCTCATCAGAAAAGTCAAATGTAAAGCCAAGCCATCCATAATATTATTAACAATTTATTGATTTAGTCATGAATAAAGTTGATTTGGTGGTTGGTTGAAGAGAAAAAGAAAGAGGAAGAGATAATGAATTTGAATCTCTGGCACTAATATTCTAACAAAGCTAATATCGAGTTGATAAAAAAAACTATTAAAGATTTCATTGTTGGTAAAAAAAAAAAAAACAATGGGTAAAAACATTTGATTTGAGTGATTTGCCGTTAATTCAGTCATTATCAGAAAAACCAAAATAGCATACATAATTTGTGGTTTGAAAAGGCAGAATTCAAAACAGGGATTCTAATGCGCACAAAATGCAAACAAGAGTTACAAATTAAAGGTATACTTATGCAAATAATTAAATTTCTTTTCCTAATGATGTTTTGCGATCGTATTAAATTTCTAAGGTGAAATTTATAAAGCAGTACAACAAAAAAAATAAGATGGCATACATGATGGAGCCCGTTTATTGCTTTGATACACTTTTATTTTATAAGGGTATAAATTTTAGTAACAAGGAATGATCTATATAACTAGATTTTTGGTATTTTGTTTTTAGTTTTTATTTAATTATATGAGCTTATTGCTTTGTTACACTTTGATTTTATAAGGGTATAAATTTCTTAATAAGATGTGACAACTCTTTATGCAACAGATCCACAATGATCATGAATACTAAAATTGAACATAAAAAAATGTGAAATACTAAAATTGAAAAAAATAATAATTTAGATTATAAAATAAAAAACCTATTTTACAAATAGTAAAAAATTATTTAAGTCTTCAAACAATTAAAAGGTCCAAAAAAATAGATTCAAAAACTCCAAATAGAAGATCTCTATGTAAATATAAATTTCAAAATTATTAAAACAAGATCTTTGTACTATTGCTTTGCAGTCTTGCTGGATCACTAAGAGATAATCCCATTATCTTCAATGAGAAAGTGGGTTTCTTGCCAAACTCGATTGATTGGAGGATTGGTGGATGAGCCCTGATGAGCATATATAGTGAAAATGTTGTCACACTTCACCTTCACAGCATCTCATTATCTTATAATGCAAATAGATTTACTTTATATATATTTATGTGTATATATATATATATATATATATATATATATTTAATAATCTAAATAAGAAATTTTGTAAATGATTTTTTTTTTAATTAATGCTTCAAATAATTTTCCTCGCAATTCATTTCTTTTGAAACTTTAACATGTCTTATCCACACCCAACCTCATCAACTCCACCAAACTGAGTCCTTATAAGTGGTTTGTGGCACTATTAAGATGTATACTTTATTCAAAAGAAAACACTGAGCTACAAAAGATAACACCTCATTGTTGCCCATTTTCTCTTGATAAAATCATCATAATTTCTGAAGTTTATTTAAAGTTTAATTCGATGCATACACCCCATACTTCATTTTTTGATGAATGCTCTTACAATATTATGAAGCATTATCTAGATACTATCGTTGTGTTGTGTGACCTACTTAATAGATACAATCTTACCTTAAGTGTATGGTCAAGAATTTGATTTTAAATTTATAAATGTAAAAAAATATATATTAAAAAGGATTAATTTTTTAAATATATTTTAGTGTTTTGAGGAATTAATCATTATCCTCGGACTGAAGGACAACCCGGATTCACAAAGAAACATTAATCTGAAGAATTTACATGATTAATGTAAAATCCTAACGTTTAATCTCAGCGTGATCTTGAAGCTGGTTTTCACAATTTTTTGTCATCATGTACTCTTGATTACGATGGTTAGGCACAACTAGACCAATTTTCTCATTTCATGCGTTTAGATAATTATTGACTTCCGATGTTACCTTGTGGCATGGTTTGGATTCATAAAAGATCTCAATCACATCAATTAGATTTATTAATGTGTTTCGATTGAAAACTCAACTTTTACGTATAGTTGGTCCGTATGTTAAAGCGTGGTTTTTTGTTTTTCAATTTGTCAATAGTCACACACAACAACACGACTATACACGTGAACCTCACCGATTACTTCATGCTATGATTGGTTTTTCTTTACATAATGATAGGTAGTACTTTTAATATTCTCCACTTTTCTCCCTTTTTTCCTTTTCCCCATCCTCGTTTTTTTTTTTCTTTATTTCTGCAATAACTTTAGCTGTATCAGACTAAGGGGACATTTCAAATAGAAATTCTTGACATTTACATCAAGTTTCACCAATTCTTTTGAAAGACAAATATCGTGCCAGGATGTAAATGGCAGTTGAGATGAGTGCAAAATAGCCAATTTCTTCATTTACGTTGCTACTTTTTTTCTTCTTTTTTTGCAAAACCTGCATATAATTCTTTAGATATCTTTGGTGTTGTTTTCCATCAGAAATAGATCAGTAATGTGCATAATAAATGATTGCATGCAAATGACTCAAATGAAATTTCATTTGATTTGGGAAAACATTAAAAACACTTTCTGTAAAAATAATAATTAAAAACACTTATTGCATTTAAATTTTGTTCTTCCTTTACAAGCAAAGGTAGATATTAGAAAAAATAAAATTAAAAGTGGTAGAATCGGTGCTACTATTTTTTTTTTCTAACATTTTGAGATTTAAAAAGTAGCACAAATGGCATTGCTACTACTTTTTGCTAAGACTTTGAGATACGTAGAGAGTGGCGGGTTAAGTACGTAATATTATAATTTCCGCAATTTTTTATTTTATTTTTCTATAGCAAGTACACCATTCCATATTTATTTAGAACTAATGTTCCATTCAATTATTTAATTAAAATAAAATTATATGTGAATAATTGTAGATTTAGATGGCGTAACTCAAGATGGGTCATATGATGCCATAAAGATTATTTTTGAATACTAGGTGACGGTATGGCAAAAATAACATTTTTGTTTTCTTCAAAAATCTTGTTAGAGTGCGTATGGGAGTTTTGTGTCGCATCTGGAGGCTTTAATTTGCAACTTTTAATAAAGTTAGTTAAGTGTAACTATTGTCATAGATCTTGTAGGATATTGTTTAGGGTTCGTTAAGATATGCACTACGTATAAATAAAAATGTTTGATGTGACTGAGGTTGAATAGCCGCAAGGCATCTAGCAGTTGAAATTTGCAACTAGAAAATATCTCAGTTGTGTGGATGTTGCGACCAATTATAAGTTGATTGTAGGGAAGCTTATACCTAAGTTTGATAGATGAGACATTTGTGCACCGTCCCTAAATAAAAAAGCAATTTTTATCAGTACAACTATTTAAAAGGACCTTGGTTTTTGAAGAATTAGAGAATGACACACGTTTCTGACGTAGACTCTAGTTTAATATTTGTATTATACATATTGCATTACTCACTTGTGTCCCATATTTGAAAAAAAATAATAACTCAAACACTTGTTGATATTAATTTTTATAATATAATATCAAATGTAGGGATTATAAGATTGGTTTAGTAGTGATAATTAAGAAAAGGAAATTAAGAGATGATTTTTTTGAGGCAATACTTCTTATTCTAGATCTCACTTTAGAGGATTCAAACCACAAATTAAGATCGAGATCAATATAGCCTACCTTCAGAGGTCCAAAATTGAGAAATTTCGGGTGGTGCAGAAATCCTAATACAGTCTCGAAATACCATATTAATTGGACACTAGAATTTGTTAAGCAGACACAAAAAAATCTCATGAGATTCACTACTCCTAGAAACATTTCTCACATCTCATCATCATGTAAAAAACACTAACATAACCTATACTAGAATAATATAAATAAGTCATATGGATTTCAGGTACATATTCTCTCTAATTTTATGCACTCATTCTTCTTTTATAGAGACTGACTCAGCGTTAAGTCTTTGCCAATATATTATCGAAGTTTAGCTCACGTAAACTTGAGAAGATTTCATTCAGATGTTCTTCCCTGCCTGAACAAATCTTATTTATCAATTTAGATCTTTTATTTCATATTTAATATTACTTGACTTATTTTCTCTCTTTCTTTTATTTATTTTTTGGTGTGTGTACACGCATGCTTACGTGCGCTTTTAAAGTCCATGTTTCGATCCTAAGCCATTCTGATACACTGTATTTTTATTTGTATTTGTTTTAAATTGTGGGGTGTTGATTGTGCGAGTTTTCTTATTTTCAAATGCGTGATCATTCATTCATTCAAGTCTTTGGCTCAATCAAAGATGGTGCCAGAAAATAATGGGTAGTAGCTGCTCATCTTGTTTTGACACGTTACAATATATATATGCTCAAACGAAGGCAAACTTGTCTCATCTATTCGTTCTTATGTGAAATTATATCAGCATCTCTTTAGAAAACTACAATTGGTCGAAGTCAAATAACTTCTCAACCTAATAACCAATAATATCAACTATGTATAAATCACAGTCCAAATCCAACAGACAAGAGCATATAATTGCTAAGTCCTATACTCTTATATTCTTATCCACTTATCATTTCTTCGAATGCAATAATGAACTCAGTCAATTTAGAAGCCTGTCGATCACTTGTCAGAGACTATTAAAGAAAATAATTTCTCTCTCTATATAGATATATCAATCTTAACTGGAACACTTTTTTTTTCCTATTCATCGTTCAACATATTATTGGTGTCAAATTGTTAAAGTGGGGTTGATTTGTCACTTAACAAATGGTTTTTAGTTTGGTGACATACATTTCTATATAAGAATTATTGAGTCTCGTACAATAATCACTCTTATAACTAGTAAGAATAAAATTTATGTGGAAATCTTCTTTTGTTCATATTAATATTTCCACTTTGTTTGTTTCTCCGAGTTGAATGATTGAAGACTTTGAGTGACTACCACTTTTGTCGGTAATCTAGCTAATAAGTAGAGCACATATTTCTTGTTTGTTTTGTTGTCACTTTGCTCAGTTTTTTGAAAAACAAAGCACTATCAGTTGTAGTTCTCTTATTGGCTATTTTCTGGTGTGTTTACAACGCGATATTGGCCACCTTGAGTTTGCCTTGCTAGGCAATGAAATTGCAACGAAACAATGTCTTATCTGTATTGTCATCTAACTTATGGTTTGATTCTTGAAAGTGTATATATGTGTAGTATTCTCATTGGCTTCTTTAGTTCTTTTCATATTTTTTTTTTTTTATAGATTTTCCTGAAAATTTTATGTGTAGTATTCTCATTGGCTTCTTTAGTTCTTTTCATATTTTTTTTTTATAGATTTTCCTGAAAATTTTTGGCAATCGTTGGAGGAACGTGTCCCAACTTAAACGTCTAATTTTGTGGGTTATGTGAACGAGTAATTCCTCTGACCAGATTCGAGATAGAACTTTGCAACTAAAATCTAACCATATGAATTCATTTCTCGTGGTTTATTATATCCATGGGCTTAACATGGGTAACGTAAATATCTTTCAAGGAAAAATGGTGACCCCAAGATTTCAAATTGCATAAGCAGTGGGTCCGGTTTTCATGTTATTTCCATTGTCCGTGCATAATCTTTTTTCTCTATTTCAATTGGATTGTGTGTGGCTTTCGATTTGAGTGATGGTTGGAGCTTTGAAATGGAAGGCATGTGCCAAAGAATAAAGGAGCATTTGTTTTACAGATAATTTTTTTGATTTTAGAAATATTTTTTTGAAAATATAACATGATAATATTTTTTACTAGGTATTATTAAAAAAATGTGGTGTTGGCTACCTATTAAAATTGGTTGGGATTATTTTTTATATTCCCAAAAATGATTAAAACATGTGTTTGGTTAAGTTATTTTTTCCTAAGAATATATATTATAATTACTAAAATATTCTTATTACAAAAACTTTCATTACACCCCTCATCCTCTCCATGTGTTGGATGATTACGATAATTGAAAAAATGAGCAAGAATTGCCTATTAAAAAGGAGCATTGGAGGAAAAAAAATTATTGTAAAATGTAGGATGAAATTGACCGTAAATCAAATTATGTGAACATTAATTAGGCATGAACAAAATTTGTGGGATTAAAAAAATTAAGCATGTATCATGAAAGAACAATGAAAGTAGTGGGGTAGTAATTAGTAAGGAAATATATGGATTTTTACTCAAGAAGAGATATTGTTGTCATGTAGGAATTATTTTTTCTCACCTCTGAAGTAAATATTAGTAAAACATGAAATTATGTCTTTCTCGAAAATAAAATATATTCAAAATTAATTCTTTTAATGACCTCATGAAAAATGTGAAATAATTTTTCCCGTCTTATATTTCAAAAAATAACTAAATAGTCTATGAAACACTCTAAAAGTTTTCAAATTACAACTTGTGTTGATTCATAACGTTAAATTAAGATGTTTTGCACCATTCATTACATGATTGCTTTTAGATCTTTATACAGCTGAATTTTTTCATAAGATATTAATTTTTTTATCACATAGGATATAAATTTAAGAGTCTAAAAAACAGCTGAAAGTATTAGTTTATTATATAAAACATTTGCTCGTAACAAAATTTTAAAAAACCTTCACAATCAATGCACCACTGCACCCATTTTTATTATTCAGGGAGTGCTTCTAGTTCTAGTTCATTAGCTCAATTTCTATAACTATCTTTTTATTTTTTTAATATAAAAGGCCCGAGGTCCAGATAGAAACATATACGGCTACTATTAACAATAAAAAAGAAGGCCTGCAAAAAGGTCCAACGGATTCAAGACTCAAAAATCACTGCATGATGAAATGACACCCCATACACTACTCCTGTCAGCAACTCCGACATCCACTTGTTCCAAAAAAGATGAGATAATATTTTACCGTTCTTTCAAATGTAACTTTGTTTTTCGTTTAAAGAGTTTTGTTGTTTATGATAGTTTTTTAACTAATTGGACTCGGTAAGCCTATATACACGGTGGGCATCCGAATAGACTATTCGGATCTAGAGAATATAATAGATTTTAAGAAAAAAATTTTATCTTCTATCTGAAAGATAGAGATACTCCTAAAATAAGATATTATTTATTATTAAAAGAAATATAAGATAAAATTATATCTTTTTTTATTTACATTATCTTAGAAGGAAAATTGAGATCTTATCATTCAATTTCACTTTTATAAAAAGGAAATCATCAAGATTTAGGTAAATCAACCATAATCCAACCTACTTTTTGAAACTTGCGTACTTGTGCATCGCTAACCTAAGCATAAATCTGTCTTTGCAGGTATACCCCACCACCATTCATAGAGGAATTCACGGAGGAATGCCATTGAGAGAAGGTTCTAGCAAATTAGGTAAGAACATTTGGCGATCGCTATAGGGTTGAAGGAAAACTTCTCCTTCGATCACTACACCATCAATGGCAATGAACGACGACGACACCAACGTCGTCATTCATGAAAAAACAACCACATGTGAAAGAATCTATCGTAAATAGGAACCCAACATGTGGTGAGTCCCTCGCGTCAAGAGCTTGATGATCACTTGTTGATCATCGCCCTGCAAAAAAAGATGAACTCCTTGAAGCAAAGAAATTCCTAGCAGATGGAAAACCTTTGAAAAAAGAACGTCACTCTTAGAGAGAAGTACCACACCATCTGACAGTCGTGGCACTCACCAACATTAGGCATGAAGAAGACGAATTGCTTCATGATTTCATGGAGAGGTTCTCATCAGTCTTAGTCTGGATTCAAAACTTGAGCCTAGAAGTCACACTCACTTAAATGATTATGACACTAAAATCGGGTCCCTTCTCGGATAGTCTATGTAAGAAACTACCTACAACATTGGATAAATTAAGAGCAAGTGTTGTTAGATTCATTCAGATGGAAGAGATGACCACGTTCAGAGAAAAGGTGCATGGAGAATCCTCAAGGAAGCCAACAAACTGGGAGGTGAAGATCAAGAGTGGTTGTAGTCGAGGATAAATCTAGAGCCGAAAAATCAGCTCGGTCCAAATTCATCCACTACGCTTTGCTGAATGAGAGTAAAGGCCGAGTACTTGAGGAAGCTTGCAGTACTGAGTTGATTCAATTGCAGGCTAAGAATCGACCTCCACTGGGAGTTGACAAGTCCAAGTACTGTCGATATCATCGAGTTATTGGTCACAAAATTAAAGATTGCACTACCCTTAAGGATAAAATGGAAAAATTGATCCAAAAGGGGCACTTGAAAAAGTTCATCAAAGACCCATCACGTGATAAGGATTGTGAAAAAGAGAGAGATAGAAGCCTGGAATGCAGCACGACTCGCGAGGCAATAGAAACACAGTGTCAAGACGAGAATCCCCTACCTAAAACTCAACTTCGAGGTGTAGTCAACACAATAGCCGGTGGATTAACAGAGGGAGGAAGTTCAAACTCGACAAGCAAGCACTATGTCTGCAACCTTAAGTCTATTAACTCATTCGCAACTGAAAAGAAGGTCACAAGGAGCCTACCCTCCACCATTTTCACAGATGAGGATTTCGAGGGGATAAACCAATGTCACAAGGATCCCATGGTGGGCAAGATAGAGGTTGCTACCTTCCTAGTCAACACCTCGACTTCTTATAATATACTGATAGGACGTCTTTCACTCAACGAGTTAGGGGTCATCATTTCAACTCCCCATCTGACGATGAAGTTCTCGAGTAAGAATGGGAAAATTATCACTGTCAGAGCTAATCAAATGACCACAAGGGAATGTTATGTTGCAAGCCTTAAGATTTCTAAAGGGAAGAAGGAGGAAAAGCCCAAAGTACAAATGGTAGCATACACCTCTCTCAATAGAAACCTAGGAGAAGCTAAAATCAATCCAAGAGAGGCAGAGCCAAAGTATAACCCATTGAAGAAGTGAAGCCTTTCAACTCAGCAAAGAGCCATCACAGTGCACCAAACTCAGATGCCAGATAAGTAAGGAAATAGAAGAATTCATAGCCCAGGTACTGACAAAAATGTCAACCTCTTTCCATGGTTAGCATCAAACATGCTAGAAATCGACCTCGTGTTCCAATGTCATAGGCTAGCCATCTGTCCGGAGGCTAGACCAGCCCCAAAAAGAAAGAGGAAACTCGATCCTAAAAGAGGAAAAACTATGGATGAACAAGCAAAGAAACTCCTAAGTATCGGATTCATTAAAGAATTGCAATACACCACGTTGTTAGCCAATATGGTAATGGTAAAGAAGTCCAATAGGAAGTGGAGGATGTGCATCGACAACACAGACCTAAGCAGAGTTTTCCCTAAAGACTTGTTCCCCTTTTCGAGTATTGATCACCTAGTTGATGAAGCATTTGGATTCCCCACCCTAAGTTTTTTAGATGCATATCTCGGGTATAATCAGATCTCGATGTTTAAGCAGGATGAAGAGAAAACTAGGTTCATGACTAATACGACTAGCTATTGCTATTAAGTTATGCCATTCGGTCTTAAGAATCTCAGAGCAACTTATTAGAGGTTGATGGACAAGATATTAGTGAACCAACTCGGCAAGAACCTAGAAGTATATGTAGATGTCATGGTGGCCAAAAACATAAGCACCACCTCTCCTATAAGACCTAGTAGAAATCTTTATAGAAATAATAAAGTACAACATAAGGCTAAACCCGAAAAAAAAAATTTATATTTGGGGTACCAGGAGGAAAGTTCTTTGGCTTCATGCTTACCCACATACGGATTGAGGCCAACTCGAAGAAATGTGTGACCATGGTAAGCAGCATAACAATGATAAGATGATAACAATCCTCTAGAACAGTGCCAACGGTTCGACAACAGTCGTGGAAAATTTACCACGATCGTGGTCAATTCACGAAGGTCATAGTCAATCCACAACGCTCAAGAGCTTTAATGTCACTTTTAATCACGATCATGGTAGATTTTACCACAACCGTAGTGCGTCTTTTCAAACTGATATCTTTAGGAAGATATATATAGGTCTCTAGACTTTGTAAAAATAATCTTTTATTCACTTTTATCTTTTTACGAATTTAAGAGAACCTTGAGGGCTTTTAAGAGTTATGAAGCGTGGATAACTCGCTGAGGATGGGTCGTGATCATCGTTCCTATCTGATTGACATGTCTATGTTTATTTTGCATAGGATTGCTAGATTTGTTTTGATCATGAGCAGCTAGTCCCTCTAGTGTAAGGCTTATGATGTAACTGTTGCATCAAGTGACCTCGGAATAATTAAGAAGGGGGGGTTGAATTAATTATGAAAGTATCTTGACTAATTAAAAATTTATCCTTCTTAATATTACTAGATTCAATTAGGCTTTACTACTGAGTTATGAGAAAGTAAAGAACAGAAAAAATAACTTTGACAAAAGTAAAGCGGAAATAAAAAGTACACAACGGAAAAGTAAAGAGTGTAGGGAAGAAGAAAACAAACACAAGTTTTTATACTGGTTTGGCAACAACCCGTGCCTACATCTAGTCCCCAAGCAACCACTGGTTCTTGAGATTTCCAATAACCTTGTAAAATCCCTTACAAGCAAAGATCCACAAGGGATGTACCCTCCCTTGTTCTCTTTGAACAACCAAGTGGATGTACACTCCACTTGAATTGATCCATAAGAGATGTACCTTCTCTTGTTCTCAGTATTACAACCCAAGTAGATGTACGCTCTACTTGTACCACAAAGGATGTACCCTCCAATGTGTTAAGACAAAGAATTCTTAGGCGGTTAGTCCCTTGAATCTTTGTAAGGGGATACAGAAGATATCTCAGGCGGTTAGTCTTTTGAAATCTTTTGTTCAGAGGGAGGAGGAGGAATCAAAAGAAATCTCAGGCGGTTAGTCCTTTGAATTCTTTTGGCAAGAGGGAGAAGGGATGAAGAAGAAGAATAGCACAAGTTTTTGGCCAATGAACTTTTCTTGAATAAAGAAAGTATTGAACAAAAAATCTTAGAAATATTATGAGAAATGAATAAGAAAATATGAGTTTGAATGAAAGGAATCAGTCTCTTTTTAAATTCGTGTCATGATCACATATTTATAGTCATTTGATGACTAAGTTAAAAGTTTATGACTCTTGGCAATTTCTTCAAAACTAGTCACTTTTAAAAGTTGTGACTCTTTTGAAAACTAGTCACTTTAAAAGTTGTGACTTTTGAAAAAAAAATCTTCAGAAACAAGTCATTTTAAGAATTGTGACTTTTGGTAATTTATTTTTCAAAATAAGTCACTGGTAATCGATTACCATAATAGTGTAATCGATTACACATCAACAGATGTGACTCTTCATGTTTAAATTTAAAAAATCAAACGTTTAGAATCACTAGTAATCGATTACGAGCATTGTATAGTCAATTACACAAGTTTGAAATGATTTGAAAATGTTTTATCACAAGTTGTGACTCTTGAAATTTGAAATTTAACGTTTTAAAACATTGGTAATCGATTACATGATTATGGTAATCAATTACAGTTTTGTAAATCAGTTTGAAAATAATGTTGACTATTGGTAATCGATTACTGTCTTATGGTAATCGATTACCAGAGAGTAAAACTCTATGGTAAAAGATTTTTCTTTTTGGAAAATTCTCTTGATCAAAATTATGCTATTCATTATTTGAAAAACTCTTTTAATACTTATCTTAATTGAGTCTTCTCTTGATTCTTTTACTTGAATCTTGATTATTGATTGAACGAGTCTTGATTGGATGACTCTTTGATTCTTGAAACTTGCTTTACTCTTGATTCTAGACTTGTGTCTTTGACATCATCAAAATAATCTTGGAAAGCATTGCTTCCACAGTAAGTATCCAATTGTACGGTTCTCCTTGTTCTTAGTAGAATTCCACATTATTTGATGTTAATTAATTCTCTTCCTTATCTTTATTGTGTATTTGGAACCAATCACTCTAATATTAAATCGATTGCATAGTAGTGATCATTTACATGTAATTGGTAGATCTAGGTAAAGAATGTTTTACACCAAATTGCATAATCAAACTGTTTGAATAATCTTTGATAGATTAGTTAATCTTTGATTGATCATTCCTAGAATTGATTATATCATTTGACTTAAATTGATAAACTCATGATCATTGGGTATTGATTTTGGGAATCAGTAATTAACTAAGAAAACAATTTTATTAGGATTGGGGAAAAATTGGTATTAGTGAATCATAATCCATTGTCACTCTTATCATCACTCAAATCTCTCTGTGCATTAGTTTATTTGTTTTCTTCTAAAAACCAAAACCATAAAAATATTTAAATTCTTTTTTTAATCACCTCAATTGTTAGTTTAATAAACCTGACTAATTGGGAATACAACTTGTTGGACCTTGTGGCCTCAATAATCTTACGAGGGATAGGCTTAGAATACAGAAGAAGCAACAACAATCAATTTAACAATGTTCTTTAAACATGCAAGACACAATTGATTGCAACAAAATAAATAAGATAAGGGAAGAGAAAATGCAAACACAATTTTATACTGGTTCGGCCACTTCCCGTGCCTACATCCAGTACTCAAGCAACCCACTTGAGATTTCCACTATCTTTGTAAAATCCTTTACAAAGTCTGAACCACACAGGGACAACCCATCCCTTGTGTTCAGATGCTTTACAACAAGAGACTCACAGTCTCTTAACCAATCTCATTGAATAAGAAGAATGGAAGAAGAATTCTCTCTTCAAGAGAAGAATATTACAATGAAGATCATGTAAGAATCCTTATAGATTTTGCAAGTGTTTGGTCAAGGATTTCTTTTGAGAGAGCATTTGACAATGAAGTTCTTTTGGAATCTCTCTCATTGTCTTTTGAGAGGATAAGACATTTTGGACCAAAAATACTCTCTGTCTAAAATTCGTGCCCAAGTCACCTATTTATAGGCCTTTGATGACCATTCACAAATCTAATGAAAAGATGTGACTGTTGACAGATTTTCTGAAAACTTTCCACTGGTAATCGATTACAATGTTTGTGTAATCGATTACACAGTTATAATTTGAAGGGTTATGACTTTTGAATTTGAATTTCCAAAGTTTCGTTGCTGGTAATCGATTACAGACATATGGTAATCAATTACATGTTGAAAATTCAAATTCAAAACCTTTTTCAACAGCTATTTCTCAACCCTGTCTTCTGGTAATCGATTACACTTCCTGGTAATCGATTACCAGAGCCTTGCATGTCTTGAAAGCACTTTGTTTTAAGGCAAGGCTTGGTCTTTAGTGAATCTTGAAACAAGACTTTGTTTGTTGAAGCAATCTTGAATTATTCTTGAAGCAAATGCTTATCATTTGAAGCAGCCTTGTTAGATTCTTCTTTGACATCATCAAAATCATGTATACATACATTCACACAACTAGTCCTTTGGGTTTGATATCCAAATTTTTGAGTCAATTGTTACTATTGTGTAGGTAAAGTTGCCTTGGTGTAACCCTTACATATTTTATGCATCAATGAAAAGTCTAAGAACTTTGAAAGAAGCGCAAAAACTCATTGGCCGATTAACAACATTGTACAAATTCCTATCGAGAGCAACTGATAAGGCCAAACATTTCTTCAAACTACTAAATAAGTATGAGTGAATAAAGTGGAACGAGGATTATGAAACCCATTTTCAAAAATTCAAAGAGTTCTTTGCCTCACCACCCATCCTCACCAAACCTTAATCGGGTAAGGATATGATCTTATACTTAGCAGTATCTAAACATGATATAAGCTCTACAATCCTAGTAGAGGAAGAAAAAAGAAAAAATCTTGTTTACTACGTCAGCCTAGTCCTCAAAGACAAAAAGACTCGATGTCAAATGATTGAGAAATTAGCCTTGGCTCTAGCCACTGCAGTTAGAAGACTAAGACCATATTTCCAAAGTCATTAGTTAGTGGTTTAAACTAGTCACCCTATACGAACAATCCTCAAGAAACCAAAACTCACAGGCCAAATGATAGCTTGGTCTATTGAGCTATCATAATTCAATATCAAGTACGAATCAAGGGCAGTAATAAGAGCTCAATGCCTAGTAGACTTTGTTGACAAATTGACAACCACTATAGAAGCAGAATCGTTATGGTGGAAGTTGTATGTAAATGGTTCATCAAATGAAAAAGATATTGAGGCTAGAGTTATTTTAGAAAGCTTAGATGAAGTAATCCTAGAGCAATACCTGTTGTTCTAGTTCAAAACAAAAAACATTCAAGCCGAGTACAAAGCTTTCCTAGCTGGCATGAGATTAACAAAAGAAGTAAGAGCCAAACACTTGAAGTATTGGAGTGACTCCAAACTTGTCACTACTCAACTAAATGAAGATTATTAGACTAAGGATCCTCAAATGACAAGATACTACCATGTGCCTACCCGGTCTAAAGAGACTTTCATCAAGTTTGAGCCTAGGCACATTGTAAGAAAAAACAATAAGAGAGACGACTTACTATCAAAACTCACAAGTACAAAGAAGAAAGGTTAATAAAAAACAGTTATCGAAGAAACAATCTTAGAACTAAGCCTGGACAAGATGGTAGCGAGTGTAACTCCATTGACCGAGAATGGATAATGGAGATTTGGGACTTCTTGGAAAAAGGCTCACTTCTAAAAAAATCCAATAGTGGCAAGAAAGCTTAGGGGAAATGCTAGCTACTCCGTCATAGAGGGAGGAGACATGTACAAAAGAGGCTTCACAACCCCTCTATTGAAGTGCCTAACTCGGGATTAGGGCGAGTACATGATGTATAGAGGGATTTGTGAAATGCACACAGATCTCGATCGATGATTACCTGAGTACTCATGGTCGAATACTACTAGCCAACAATGAGAAAAGACTGCACAATATATGTGAAGAGTACCAAAAGTTTGGCAATATATCTCACCAACCAGTAAAAGAATTACACAACATAGTGGCTTCATCGCCCTTCGCCACTTAGAAATGAGACATACTAGGACCTTTCCCCCCTACAAAAAGACAAGTAAAGTTTCTCCTAGTTGTCATTGGTCACTTCACGAAATGGATTTAGGCCGAGCCCATAGCAACCATCTTAGCAAAAAATGTCCAAAAATTCATTTGGAAAAACATTGTCTGCTGTTTTAGAATTTGAAACACTTTGATCTCCGATAATGGAAAGCAGTTCATCGATAAAGAAGTTGAGGAGTTCCTCATAAATCTCAGAAGCAAACATAGAGCAACTTTAAGGGAATACCCACAAAACAATGGGTAAACTGAAGCTGCTAACAAGGTCATACTTAGAGAAGTGAAAAAACGAGTTGAAAGGGCCAAAGGCAACTGGGCCGAAGAGCTCCCTGCCAAAGACAACGGGTGAGACCCATTTTCGACTCTCATACGGGGCATATGCCATGAGACCAGTAAAAGTCAGAGAACCTTTTCTCCAAAACAAACTTTATAGAGGAAAAAAATAATGAGAAGTTTAGTGAAACACTCGACCTGGCTGAAGAGACCATTAAAGAAGTCCACATAAAAGCTGAGTTGTACCAAAGAAAAGCTGAGAAAAGATACAATAATCGGGTCAAGTTGATAAACTTCCAAGCGGGTGACTTGGTACTAAGAAAATATGGAGAAGCCCAGAAATATGCTAGAGAAGGAAGGCTTGATGCAAACTAGGAAGGTCATTTCAAAATTACTAAATCACTTGGGAATGGGGCCTACCAACTACAACACTTATCTGACAAGGTGATTCCAAGAACTTGGAACTTCACTCACATCAAGTTTTATTATAGTTAAACTTGTAAGTGGTGATGTACTTTTTTTCCTACTCTAACATTTTTTCCCATTAGATTTTTTGTTAGAGAGGTTTCAATGAGGCACACCTAAATTTTATATTGAATAAAAGTTTGTTTTGCATCAGTATTGACTTGTTAGTTTTGAGTAGATCAATTGGTTTCTTTGGCTAAAGACTAAGTCTGGGGCATAGATAAGATCAAATAAGGATTTAACTTACCAATAGACTGACACACACAGTTGGCAAAAAGTAGACCATAGATAACTTAGCTATTTGCCTAAAAGAAGACCAACAAGACTAGGTTACTCGACTAAGAATCAGGCTGAAGATAACTAAGTCAATTAGCTAAAATTAGACTAATATACTTAGATAAAAATAAACTAGTTACTTAACTAAAAATCAAGACCGAAACCAAACTAAAAGATTTGGATAAAATTCATTAGACCAATAAAAATTGGCTATAAATGTTAGTGGTTGTATTAACCGAGTAGTTCCTAATTAAAATTCAGAGAATGAAGAGGAAGTAAAAAAACCGAATGCGACAATTATAATAAAAATGCACTAATTCATATAGAGGACCCTATTTGATTGCCCGGGCCCAAACCTTTACATAGAGAAATAAAACAAAGATTAAACTAGAGTCGACATGGTTAACACTTCATCTGCAGACATTCTAGCTTTATTGACCAATTCCCCTTGATGATTCACACCCTTGTCAACAGCAAAAAGGGAATAGTCAACATCCCTCGAAAAGAAGTTGACTTAACGGAAAGCTTTCACGAAATCGACTTCATGAGTGTTCAAAATATTGACTATGGTATTATCAAGATCAATCTTCAATTATTTTTCAGCCTTTTCAGCATTCACCTTGAAGAGAACAAAATCCTTTTAGAGACGCTTAATCTCTTCTTGGAGAACTTTGGTTGAATCCTCTGCAATAGCCAACTTGACCTTTAAAGTCTTCTCCCGGATCTTGACTTCCTTCAACTTAGTCTTTATATCCTCAAGAAAATTTCGGGAATCTTCAGTCAACTACAACAATGTTTCATTAGCCTTGGTAGCCTTGGCTAGAGCTTGTTCATCCTTGACGCAATTAATAAGAGAATTTTGAGATTCAATGTTAGCTTTCTCGAATTCGTCAACCCAGAATTCGACAATCCTCTAAGTCTATTGACACTCGGGGGCCAGTTGCCCTCAACATGTCTTAGTCCAGCTGGCTGAGCATAGAAGATTGGATGAAAGCATGGGGATTAAAATCCATACCCCATAAAGAAGAGACATTTTCCTTCATCGATAGGAAAGCGAGGTGGCTATGACGACGATAGAAGTAGCAATCAACACCAACTCTACCCTTTGCCTTTTTGAAGGCCCTTCGTCTTGAGGACCCAACTTCACCCTCTTAATGACACCTGAGTTAATGGGAGGAGAAGGATGAGGAACCCATTTATCTTCAACTTGGGCTTTGTGCTTGCCCTTGGCCTTCTCAGCTTGAGCCTCGATAGCCTTAGCCCTTTCAACCTTCTCGACTTGAGCCTTCTTGAAGAATTTGTAGTCAAACTTGGTCGTAATCACTAAAAAAGGAAAGGCAAGGTTAGAAGTAGGTAGGAAAGAAAGAAAAATAAAAGCAAAGTAAAGAAAACTTGCAATCGAAGTTTGAGTTCGAAGTCTTTGAGAAAGGGAGATCCACCAAGGTCTTACACTAAAGACCTTTTAGAAACCTATAAAGTATTGTCATATCTTCTTGATCAAAATGAGACATATACGGAACCAGTTTTCGAATAACCTTGTTAGGGAAATGGTCCAATAGAAGGGAAACCAAGTGGCCCCTTGTTGAGTAAAATAAATAGGCTTAGCCTCGGCTTTAGGGCACACTTGAAAGAAGTGTCCCTTGATTTCTTCGTAAGAAGAGGTGAAGGTGATGCAATCTTACCCCCAAAGGACATTGGATAGAAGACTCCAAGAAGATTGGGTCAGAGATGCAAGAGAAGGCCCTAGGATTCTCATGAGCCTTAGGGTAGATTTCGGGTCCATGGGCTAAGTATGAGCCCACTTATCTTTGTACATATTATATTAAGATTTCATTATTTTTGGGCCTTGTATTTAGGGCTCCATAATGTAGGTAGGGTACCCTACAAATGTAGGATTTTTTAGCTCTTGTATTGTAGGGCACCTAGACTAGTTTTTCTATTACGAGTAGTTTTATAATTTCACATGCATTAAGTGAATATTTGAGGTGTGTGTTGGGAAATAAATTTAATTGAATTGGGAGAAGCCCAATCCAATTAAATTTTGGACCATCTTAAGGGGGAGATGAGCATTTGCTTGCTACACCCCATTGTCATATCATATAGTCACACTTTGTGCATGTCCTTCATGCTTTACGTGCCTCATGCTTTACAAATAAGGGAAGAAGAAAGAAGGAAAATACTAAAAGAATTAAGAAAAGAAAAGCATGCCTCCTATAGTAGTCATGACCCTTGCAAGAGCCTAAGTGAAGAACTTCATGACTATTATAGAGGAAGACATAGGTCACATCTTAGACCTTGCTCACATAGGAGAGAAAAGGAAAGAAAGCCTCAAGAGGCTAACATTAAACTCCCATACTTCCATGGGAAGGACAATGTAGAGGCTTACTTAGATTGGGAAATAAGGGTAGAGCAACAACTTAAAAGAAAGTCTACTTCAAAATCTTATTGCCCTCACTCTTATCCAAAGAAAGACCAAGGTCAAGGCATCTTAGGGGGGGCACCTTCTAAGCCCAAAGATGATAAAGGGAAGACAATAGAAAAGCAATCCTCTATGGCTAGTATGCAAGAGAAGACTAGCTCTATAAAGTGCTTTAAATGTCTTGGAAGATGGCATATTACTTCTCAATGCCCCACCAAGAAAACCATGATTATGAGGGGCCAAGAAATTTATAATAGCCAAAATGAGGCTACTACTTCATCTTCCTCTAGTGAAAGTGAAGAAGCAAAAGGGGAAGAATCTAGTGAAGAAATCTATCCCCTAGAAAAAGGACAACCTCTAATGGTTAAGGAGGAGTGTAAGGAGGTAAGTGTCTCCTCCTAGAGGTTAGCTAAGAAGGAAAGTCATTTTGCAATAAAGATAAACATTAAAGAAACTTCCCCTCTTAGACAACCTTCACATCTTCTCCTTTGTAAAAAGACACTTGTTAGCACTGCCACACCTCTTGGGCTTGAGATTATCCCTTAACTAAAAGAGTTGTTGGATGAGGGTTTGGTTCGTAAGAGCTTAAATTCTTGTGCTTTGGTGGTGCCTAAAATAGGTATTATGAGGACTAAATCCCTATGATAGGTGGTATGATGAATGTGTCGAGTGGTGCAACCCTCTTTTGTAAAATCACCCATGCATCCAACATCTTCATGATTTACATACATAGGAACTCATTAGGTAGGTTTGTTCTTATTTTTTGTTTCAATATAAACCTAGGTGCTTATATGGGACACCTTAGGTTTGTCATACTTTTTGGTAGGAGTAATCAACATGAAAATATAAAAAATGTATGTTTTATTGCATTACTTTCCTTAATTTTTTAAATGGTGATCAAGGGATTCCCACGAATCCTAAGAGAATAAATGTCATTCCTGAGTGGCCAACTCCACCAAGTATAAGGAAAATTTGGGACTTCCATGACTTAACAAACTTTTATAAAAGGTTTGTCCCATATTTTTCTATACCTGTAGCACTACTCATTGAGTTGGTGACGAACCATGTTCCCTCATGGGAAGATGCCCAGAAAATGGGTTTTCAGACCTTACCTTACTCCAAGATACCAAACACTACTAATATATATATTTTGATTCTTTTTATAGGTGTTAAGGGAAGAAGCCCAGAGTTTCAAAAACCTCTGGATTTGAGGTCAAATCCTTTTCAAGGGAGAGGGAATGATGCAATTCTACCCCCCAAGGGCATTGGATAGAAGACTCCAAGAAGATTGGGTCAGAGATGCAAGAGAAGGCCATAGGGTTCTCATGAGTCTTAGGATAGATTTCGAGCCCATAGGCTAAGTATGAGCCCACTTATCTTTGTACATATTAGATTAAGGTTTCATTATTTTTGGGCCTTGTATTTAGGGCCCCATAATGTAGGTAGGATACCCTAAAAATGTAGGATTTTCCAGCCCTTGTATTTTAGGGAACCTAGACTAGTTTTTGTATTAGGGGTAGTTTTGTAATTTCACATGCATTAAGTGAATATTTGATGTGTGTGTTGGGAAATAAATTTAATTAGATTGGGAGAAGCCCAATCCGATTAAATTTTGGACCATCTTAAGGGGGAGGTGAACATTTGCTTGCTACACCTCATTGCCACACCATATAGTCACACTTTGTGCATGTCCTTCATGCTTTACACGCTCATGACACCTAAGCACACTTAGTGGAAAATCTTGGATTAGTGGGCTGAACCATAGCTAAAATTCATTAATCATAATTAGTGAAATTTTGGCTCCACAATTTCAATTTCAAATTCAAGTGAAATTTGAATAGAAATTCAAAATTTCCTCCAATTTTGTGTGACACTTAGGCTATAAATAAAGGCCATGTGTATGTATTTTTTTCAACTTTGATCATTTGAGAATTACACTTCAAAGTTCAGACCTCATTTGAGGCACAAAATTTCGTACTCCTTCTCTCCCTCTCCTTTCAGTCATCTTCTCTTTCCTTCAAGCTCTTATTCATGGCTTTCTATGGTGGTGACCTTTTTCTTGATTCATCTTCTCCTTGAAGTGGCATCTCCAATCATCTTTATTCCTTCTTCATTCCGCTGCCATTGATATTCAAGAAGCAAATGACTCCATTGATGAAGAAGATCCAAGGCCTACAAGCTCCATATGGAGTTATGTCAAAAAGGAGCGATAACGACCCTATCAAACCGGTAAGGGATGCCCAACCACCTTTTTGTTTTGTTTTACATTATAGTGATGAAGAAATTTAGGAATAATGGGGGTGATGAAAAATTCATCACATTAAAGCTCCTATAGCCAGCTTTAGAGCTTGGGAGACTTATGTATTACTTGGACTCAATAGGTCTCTGTACTCGGTGGGCACATCTGAGTAGATTACTTAGATCTAAAACTGGATATTATCTGTTATTAGAGAAAAAATTTATCTTCTACTAGAAAGATAAAGATATCCCCTAAAATTGGATATTATCTGTTATTAGATGAAAAATAAGATAAAATCATATTTTTCCTATTTAAATTATCTTAGAAGGGAAATTGAAATTTTATTATCCAAATTTACCTTTATAAAAGAGGATCATCAAGGTTTAGGTAAATCAATTCTAATCCAACCTACTTTCTGATACTTGTCTTTCATCACTGTTCGCAAAAGAGCTCATAAAAAAATGCCAGCATAAGAATGTTTTGCTCAAATCCGATAAGAACAATCTTCTTAATCGTAAGGTTGTTTGATTTGGGATTTTTTTTTGTAATTTCTTATGTATAAAATAATTAACTTTAAAATACCTTCTTATTTTCATTTTGTATATTTAAAAAAGTGAAAACAACGTATGACGCTTCTAATAATTTATGAAAAAATAAAATATCTTTTCACTTTTCAAATCAAACGAGTTCTTAATGTTATTGGCATTATATTGACTTCATATTTTCAATATTTTTAAAAAGTGTGATAAAGTGATAAATTAATTTCTGAAAGATAAAAAATATAAATTTAGTTTGTGAATATAAAAAAAGTATAACAAATTAATTTTATCATTAAATTTGTGAGATTATTTTGTCATTAAAATTATAATATTTAAGGATCAAGTTGATAATAAATTATATTTTTTTATGATTAATTTAAGTAAAGTTTATAAGGACCAATTTATCATTGAACTGTTTACGAGACTCATTTGTTATATTTTTTATATATTTAGGAATTAAATTTAAAATTTTCATTTTGAAAAATAATTTATCAACATATCTCACTTTAATGAACAAATTCGTGCAAATTTTATTATTTTCAAACTACAAAACAGTGTTTAGTTATTATTTTCAAACTAAATGATAAGGATATTTAAAAAAAAAATATAACCTAAAAGAGAAAATGCTACTTATAAATAGTATAACTATAAACAAATAATATTTTGAAGCCCTTAAAATGTTAGTAACGAAATTTATAAGTTGTGTTATTTCCTTGTCCGTCAGTGAGAGGGATAATTGTAGCCTTCTGAATAAAAAAGACTACAAAATTTTAAATGTGAGCTTTTCATAAGCGGGTCGTTGTAGTATAGTGGTAAGTATTCCCGCCTGTCACGCGGGTGACCCGGGTTCGATCCCCGGCAACGGCGTTTTTTTTTCTCTGTTTTTTTTAAAATAAATTAAGAAAACCTAAAATTAAAAAAAAAAAAATGTTTTAACAAAACAAGCCGTAGAAGATAAGAGAACGTTAAAACTTAAAACAGCGTTACAAAAAACAAAAACTCCATGGGGTGGGGTCACCTCGGAAGGCATGGCTCAGATTCCGTTGACGGCGCGGTGGCCGGTCCTAGCACCTCCGCCACCGAACCACGGCGGTTCCCTCTCGCAGCTCAGCCGGAAATGATGCGCGCCGCCGAGAAGGACGATCAATACGCCTCCTTCGTTTACGAAGCCTGTCGCGACGCATTTCGCCACCTCTTTGGTTCCTCTCTCTCTCTCTCTCTCTCTCTCTCTCTTCCGATTGCAAATGAAGTTTCAAATTTTCAATTAACTGTATTCTGTCGTTGTCATAACTCATTACAGGTACCAGAGTTGCGGTGGCTTACCAAAACGAGGTAACCTCTCTGTCGTTTAGAGCGAGATTTTGCGTGTTAACACTTTGAAGTTTGAACGTGAAGTGACTAACTGCGTTTTCGTGTTGGTTGCGTCGTAGACGAAACTTTTAGGGCAGATGCTTTACTATGTTCTCACTACTGGCTCGGGACAGCAAACCCTGGGAGAGGAGTACTGCGACATCACTCAGGTTACGTACTCCAAATTTTTGAAATTCGGATTGGTTATGTTATGCCTTTTGAATTTGCATTTCATTTTAGTACTGTTCAAGGTTTTAAATTGTGGTAGCAATTGTAGTATTTTATCAAGAACTTTGATGTTGCAAAAAAATACGGATAAATATGACTGATATGGTTGCAATTGCGGTCCTGAATGTCTCAAAACCCTCGACATTGTGGCCTTATTTGCAATTATATACTGTTTTTTAAGAACTTGATATTGTTGTATTTATGAATTGTAGGTTTGAGTTTTGTGTTGCTGGATTTTCGTACCTGATTTGATGAATTTCCCTATTGTTCTGACATCATTCGATTGTTGCTGATTGATTTATCAGGTTGCAGGACCTTATGGACTTCCTCCTACCCCTGCGAGGCGTGCTCTTTTCGTTGTATATCAGACTGCTATTCCTTATATTGCAGAACGAATTAGGTTGATTATCATCTGTTTCATTTATTTTTTAGTTTTTCTTGGCCCTTTGTGTTTTCCAATTATCAATATGAATGAGCTGTGTTTGTCAAATTTTATGATGACTTGATTGTTTGTCAATTCCACAGTTCTAGAATTGCTTCGCGAGGCATTGTCCTTGCTGACTATGAGTCTGCTGAGGGTTTTGGTGAAAATGCCCACAGGAGCCATAGTGCTCAGATTTCTGGCACCAGTCCTTCATCCTCGTCTGGCCAATCTGTTACTACTCTGTCAAGGTTGAAGGGGAAAATGAGTGCATTTTGGTTGCATTTGGTTCAGAGATGGCCTACGGTATATTAATTAATTGCTGATACTTTACTCGTTCAACACGGATCTGGAAGTCAATATATTTTCCTTTGGGAACACTTGATAATTTTTATTACAACCATATACTGTTGGTTGTTCTTTTAAATTATCAGGGAATTCACAACTTAGATTATGATTGGCGGTCCTATGGGACACAAACTGTGTCATCTCCTATGTAAATTGTAATTGTTTTCTAACAATTTTAATGCATTTAATTGGCTTAGTTAAATGCAATTTTTTGTGTGTTTTTTTCTTCTGAATCTAGTTTTTATGCCCTGCCACCAGATGCTCCCTTTTGTCCGTGAGTTGTTGCAGTTGGTTCTCCGTGCTAACCTCATGCTATTCTACTTTGAAGGTGATTCTTTACTTGATGGGCTCATGGCAGTTGTGAAATAGGTAAAATCCAGATTTCTAAATCTTGCAATTGTTTAATCATGCAGGTCTCTATTATCATATATCCAAACGTGCGGCAGGCATTCGTTATGTATTTATTGGAAAAGCATCAAATCAAAGGCCCAGGTAATGACTTTTGAAACTTTTAAGATTTCAAAATGTTTAAGCAATTTGGGAAATTTTCCTCTTGAATTTGCTTCATATGACATGGTATGAGCATAACGGTTATCTATTCCGACTGTTGAATATAATTTTGTCCTTGTTTTCATGTACTAGATCTTGGGTTAGGTGACCCCCTAAAATTGCTTTGTAAAAGGTCTGTCATGCAAATGACAGTTTGTGGTGTTGTTTACTAAATCTCCTCTCTTAAGCATAATATGGCCTTTTGTAGTCGGAAGTTACCTTTTTATAATTCCACCAACCTAAATTTCTCTTATCATTTCTTATTGTCATATTAGTCATTTTAGTAACCAGATTTCTTCCCCCAAGATTTTTTGATTTACAGAACCTGTTCTCTGTAATTTTGATTCTTTGCAGATACCAAATACTGGGAGTATTTTTGTTGATTCAACTTTGTATAATAGCTGCTGAAGGGCTGCGTCGAAGAAATTTAACTTCAATTACTGGTTCAGTTCATCAAGCATCCTTCGCAACCCACGATAGATCAGCAGGTTATTGATGATTAATTTATTCAGTTATTTTTCTCATCTACCAATGTGCTTTGGACTTTTTATTTTTTATTTTTCTGCCTTTTCAGTTAGTTTTTTTCATAGCCTGATTCCCCTATCATGTATTACAGGACATGGTTTGCCTGTTTTAAATGAAGAGGGTAATTTGGCAACTCCAGATATTGACAAAAGAAGCTGGGTCTCTGAATCTTCATCTTCTGAGGTTCAATTCTCACATCAGATTATCCTGTGCCTCCCCACATCCTTCTTAATTGACAATATTTTAGTGCATGCTTGTTGCTCTGAGTGAGGTTAAATTAAAGGTGACCAGGCGTGTAATATTTGAAAATTTTGGTTCTGCAGTGAGATAGAATAGACATGCTTTTGAAAGTTTTGAAAGTTGAATACCATTTTTTTAGAAGGATCAAGGATATGAAAGAATTCTATTTAGTTATTTTTTTAATGAGTAGTGAAAAGTATCAAATGCCAAATGGCATCATGTGATCCAGGTAACCGACTCATCTAGTGGGATATGGCTTTGTTGTTGTTGTAGTGAAAGTATTAAATGAAAAATTAGACATTTCTTTTGTTCAGATTTGAGAACATAAAATTCATTTAATACTTAATGGAAAGTACTAAGTGTTCCTTACTAATTAGCAAAAGCCTATAAAGAAGGTGGAACTAACAAAGTAAAGTGTATAGTTTGATTATGTAGATACAGTTTGTTTCAACTAGTTTTTGTTTCTTAATGAATTAGAATTTGTATAATCTGGTTTTGTGATGACAATGCATGTGGGTTTCCCTCAACTTGTATGGGTCCTAATGAAGACTGTATCAGTGTTATGGTTATGATCCAAATTGTTCACACTTTTGGGGATTTACCTTTGGTTGAATGTTGTTGATGAAAGACATACCTAATTACGTTCATTGACAAACACCAAGATCTAAAGAGCTTCACAGGAAGCCTATTTGAGAAAAGAGTTGATTTACCATGGCAGAATTAAATAAAAAGCCTCAAGACAATTTAGGTAGTTCTATCATGTCATCTCAAGAGCATCAAGAGTTTTTGACGAATCCTTTTTCTATTTGCAGTATCATGCAACCAGTGGGGTTAGCAAATGCACACTTTGCCTGAGTAATCGTCAGCACCCAACTGCTACTTCATGTGGCCATGTATTCTGCTGGTATTGTCTTTAGTGCATTCTTACTGCTTTCTATGTATGGTCTTCTTTCTCTCTCATCTTCTCTTTGATGTGATCCATGTAGGAACTGTATCACGGAATGGTGCAACGAAAAGCCAGAGTGCCCTCTTTGTCGCACGCCCATAACACACTCGAGTCTAGTTTGTGTATATCATTCGGACTTCTAGAGTCTGCTCCTCTTTACGTACATATATAGAAGATAGCATTAAAGGCAGCATTTTCCTCATCTTGGATCTTACAAGGACTGTATGAACATTTAAGCAATTCAATTTTGTATTAGGATTTCAATAATCAATCTGATTACACTATTAGGTCCGTGTTTCATCTCTTTTATTATGCAATAATGATTTTTTTTTTTTTTTGGAAAAAGATAACCATTATAGCACAACACTGGATGGTGATTCTGCATTAATTATTTCTCTCCAGTGGGTGGTGCTAATGAGGTTTATGCCAGTAAACCTGTTGCTCAATTTTATTTTATTTTTTGTTGGAAAGGCCAATTTTAGTTAAAATTGTTTTAGAAACAGACTAAGGCGACGGCTAGCGTGGAAAAGGTAAGTAGGTCTCCCATAATGGGAGAGGGTTTATGGACCATCGGATTTTTTTACTTTTGAATTAAAGGTTCCAATCTTTTCTCTTCTCTTTTTATTTTTCTATCTTTTTCTTTGTTTCCCAAATTACCCTTTATTCCCTTTGTGCCTTCCACCGTTTTCCCGTCCCAATATCCATTCTTCATTTTCCGGCTACATGTTGTCTCTGGTAGCCCCTTTTTCTCTCACTCCCAAATAGAACTCCATTCAAATCCAAATTCTATACAACACAGAGCATCCAATCTTTACCATTCAAGCCCAATTTGTAATCAAATATCAACATTTTCCAAAATATATCAACATTTTACACAATTTATTATCATATAAACAAGAATAAAGTATATTCAATCTCTTTCCACAATCATTTTTTTCCTTTTTTACAAGGAAATCTTACAGTTGAGAATCTCTCAAAATCCAAAAAAATTCATTGTGTTGTCACGCCTATATCCCCATCGCCATGCCCAAATTCCTTCTCGCCTCACACAAAGATTGTCAGTGCAATGGCGTCATGGTCGTTCGCGACAATGCCATGGTTGTCTGCGATGATGACATGCATTCCAGTCACACACTCAGATACACCAATGACTCTGTCATCGAGAATGTATGCTCGTTCAAACACGTCTATGCTATCTGATTCCATATTTGATGTTGGGCAACCCACCATGTTGGTGGCACAAAGGGTGAGTAGAAGGAGAGGAGATAGAAGAAAAAATGATAAATTAAGAAAAAGAGAAAAGATAAAAAAATATTAGTCTTTAATTCAAAAGTAAAAAAAAAATTGATGGCTAAAAGATACTTTTCCATTGTGAGACCTACTTACCTTTTCCACGTTAGTCGTCGCCCAGACCTAAAATAGTATCCATGCAACCTTTGTGTTGGTTTTCCTTCTACATGTTATCAATATCAATAAAGACAACTTATAGACTTTTTTTTAACAAAATGGATAATTTCACATGACTATTTGCCAATATGGGTATTTTAGTAAACTTTTTACCTTTGCCAATATGGGTATTTTAGTAAACTTTTTACCTTTGCATGAGTGATTTTTGCCAACTAGGACTTAGGAGACACCACTCTGAGTGTCGCCATCTATTTTTTGTTGTCTTGTAACATGAGGCACCATTTGGATTAATACTTTCTTTTCAAGTGTCTTGTAAGTATAGGAGGCGTCACCCTGATACTAACCATCCTATCATGGATTGGGCGTCGGCTTAATTAACGCTAAATTGAGTGAAAATGACTAGATCTCATCACTATTTTTACTCAATTTAGTGTCGGCCAAACCAATGCTAAATACTAGTGTAATGACTATATCTCATTTCACATTTTCACTCAGTTTAATATACCTGATAGGATGATATATACCAAGGTGGTGTCTCCTGTTGGTTACATATAAGATAATGCCTCTTGTGCTGACAAAACACAAGGTGTCACTTAGGGTGTTCTCTCCTCTCCTGTATCCTACCCAACAAAAATCATCTATGGCAAATTAATAATTTTATAAAACAACTACTTTGATAATTAATTTTGTAAAATAACCCATTTTGATAAAATAACATTAATCATTATCCTTTTAGTTGTGTTTTTATCTCTAATTAATTTTTTAAATATTTAAGCATAAATATAAAAAGAAATAATAATGAATGATATATTATAGGGCTATATGGCTAATGCTAACTGGTTTCTTTTATTATTTTCTTAATTAGTATCTCTCGAAGACACTAATTAGCAAGGCATATTATAAAGTTAAAAATAATCTTAATACAAATAAGAATATTAATTATATTTTCTTTATTATGTTATTTTTTATAATAAATAAAAAGGAGAGATAAAAATTAAATCTATATAAAAAATATTAATAATAAAAATATAAATAAATAATACACCCTCTTGACTGTTTGTCAAAAAAAATATTTCCTCTAAATTAATATATAAGCAACAAAATATCTTAAATTAAATATAAATAAATCTAACTAATTTTATTCTATTTAATATCATTATTCTTAAAATACTCTTTATTTAATTATAGTTTTATTTTTAATGAATTTTATTAATAATATAATGTTCCAATAAAACAAATTTTAAAAATAATTTTACTTGAAAAGTTGATAGTCGTAATGTCGACACCCTCCTAGGGTTTATGGCCACACTCTACTATATTTAATGAGTTAAAAAAATCACTCCACCCCAAGGGGAAGATTCTCGATTTCTCATTTCTCCAAAATCGAATTAAGTGACCTCGGACACGGTGATGGATTCTTCTTCTCACTTCTCAGTAATTTTCCGGTTCTTTTGTTAATTCAGTTCAGTTTTTCCACAATATGTTTGATAATATTCCCTCGTTCTTCTGTCAAAGAATTATGCTCTGTTAATTTGCACTTCGAAAGCAAAGAATTAGTGTTCATTTCTGAATCTCACCGCTAAATTCTTTTCTTTATCTTTTCAATTATATGTTTTAATTTGTCAAATTGTTTTTCCAATTTTGTTGCAAGATCCAAAACCTAAGTCATCTTTACAGCGAGTTGGTTGTTCATAGATGCCTTTCTCGTGTCTGAGGGTGACGATATTACTTTCACATCCATTGACGCTGTGTTATGTTGCTCAAGGAATAAATGACAGCACATTCCTTTTGCTTTAAGTGTCAATGGTACATTTCACGTTTGAATCTTCTTCGTTTGTGCGTTAATGTATCTAGACTTGTGCAATATGCAAATACCTTTACCTCTTTCAAAAAATCCATTTTTATGTAACTAGACTTGTGCAATAATGCTCAAAATAAAGATTTGATGGAGTTGGTCAGGCTTCTTGTGCTGTTGTAAATGTGCTTGGAGTTTGGAATATATTCCCACATCTCATTGTATAATTCTTATCCAGCATGCGTATAGTTTTGTTTCACATTTCCTCTTTTTACCACTAAAAGTATCTCATTTAGCAAACCATACTTGTTAAGATTTGCAAGAAATTGTGAGATGTTGGTTTTGTTACTGAGAAATGTTGGTAACGCACCATCTAATACACTATTTTGAACATACTTTCTCTTATTGACTGTAATTTATTAGAAATTACTAAGTCTCGCTTATGATTTTGTAGTTTTTTAATAAATTTGAATCAAAACAGAGAATATGTTGGAAGGAATGTGCTTGACAGAGTGTTTATAAGACTCCTCTTCGTTATTTGCATCATTTTCAACATTACTAAAGTAGGAATGAACCAATATTTCTAGGAAATGTATTGGCCTCTTTGTCTTTAGCAAAATTTTAAGGAAAAGGGTTGAATATGTTTTGTAAGCATTTGAGAATATTTTAATATGATTTCTGTCAATGTGTGTTAAAAATTGGAATATTCTTCAGAGGATGTGCAGGTCAAGTAGATGAAGTTTAAGAATTGGTTCATCAATTCTTCATTTGTAAGTTAGTACCTTGTCTACATTTGTAGGATGACGTTTTTAGTTTTGATGTTGCTAGATGAAGATATAGAACCGTAGTGCTTGCTTCCTCACTGCGTGCTCCTTTCGGCTTGCTTTTTATTTGAGTAGTTGTTGATAGGGACTAATTTCATTGATTGGGATGTGAAATTGAGATGGAGATTGTGTTATACATTGTTCTCATGCAGATTTCAATATAACATATTTGTGGCTACCTTTGGTTCTAAACTTGTCTCTAACAGCAATTTTGTAGGTTTCTTTGAAATAATTAGCCATAATTGAGAGAAATTGTTTTCAGTTCACACTGTTCATTCTGTGTATATGAGACAGAAAACCCCCCCTAGGACCCTTTCTGTGTATATGAAGTTAAAATTTAAAAAATATTAATAAAGGAAAATATATAAGAAAAATATTGTTTTTAGATAATATTTGCTTAAAATTTTGGTAGTAGGAAATCATATCTCTAATTTTATTCATAAAATTGATAATACATATTGTTTTAACTTATTATTCATGAAATAATTATTTATTAGAACTTAAATATTTAAATAATTATGTAAAAAAAAAAATCCTCTGATGATACACTTTTGGATCCTTAGTAAGGATAAAATAGAAAAAAATAATATTTTTTTAAGCTAGTTTACTTTCTTTAAATTACTTCATGTAACTTATCATTATAAGTTACTTAAAACTATCAAAATAAGCCCGAATATCAAATAAGTTATTTTGATCAAAGTAGTTTATAAGTTCGATCGGCCATTACATTTGTGACTAAACTAGTAGTATTGCGCCATTTGAAAAGTAAAAATTACCACTCATGTGGATTTATATAATAATATATTTATTTGGTCAATATCTATAAATTTAAATTCAAATAAAAGTAGCTCAAAAATAAAACTTTCGCACCTGTACCGGACTGGCCCAAAAAAGGAAGCTTAAGGTCCAATTGGGACCAAAACAACAACTGGGCCCTGCTCCATTGGGTCAAGACTACTCGATCCGCATCCGAAACCTTATTTTGAGTACGTGGGCTACAGGGTGATTTTGAAGTTTTTTTAAAAAATTTATTTACACCAACGATATGTATCCTACAAGGCTCCAACTGATGGTTGATGTCTAATTCTTTTCGAGTCATCGAGATTATTGAAGGGAATTTTTCTTTTTAAAAAATTTCTTAAACAGTTGGAAATTGAACTGTTAACAACATGCTTAAAGAATCAACTTATTTAGCAATTGTGCTGAATTCGAGATATATACAACAATTTGTACCATATCATTTTATAAGTCTATTTCTTTTCATTATGTTGTTTATTACTTCTTAATCTTCTCTCTTGTATTTAAGTATTTATAGCCACTCTATTCAGTCTCAAATATAAGAGAAATTCTTTGATCTTAAATATAATTTTTTTAAATTAATTTTATCTTTTGCAATGCTACTATTTCTATAATATTCTTTTTATTTAATTGAGATATTAGTTATAATAATTTCTCTATTTCTGATATTAAGTTTCAATGAAAGATAAATTGAAGAAGAAAAAAAACTACCTTTCAATTGAAATTAATACATTTAGATAAATTAATTAACTTTAATTGGTTTTTTTTCTTATACTTAAGATTGGACACCTAAGGTAGTAAGCACCTTCCTCCTAATTACAAACATGGTTGTGTTTCTTTAGAGTTGCGGCAGATCAGTGGGGACGGAGGGGCCCTTGGCCCCCCAACTTTTCTGAAAACTGTGCAAAAGTGAAAAGAGTTTGTCTTGCAAATTATAACCCAATTTTTCTAAAAACTGAATAAAAAGTGTAAAATAAAAATATATTAACTAATATTATATACATATATAAAGTTAAAAGTGGACTGACTTGTTGCAGAACAATAATAAAAGTCACGTGTTCTTTTTTATATTAATATTAATATTAGTAATAACACAAAAAATATTAGATTTTCCTTAAGAAACCCCAAAAAAACTTAACAGAGAAGTCATTTTTCCTAACAGTAAATATCAAGTTTTTGGAAAGAAAATGTTTCTTAGACACTTATGTTATTTCGCACCTCTGAGAGAGAAAGAAATAATAAAAACAATAATAGATTTAATAAGTATTTGATGTGACAAAAATAAAGAGTGGAGATATTAATGGAGTGTTTGAAATATTGAAGTGTTCTTTTTTAGAAGAAAAAAAATAACATTGAAGTCTTGAAGAAGTTGCCGTTGCGGGACGAGAATACAATTAATTTGAAAATGAAAGACAGTAGTTGCGTTGCTCACAAATGCATTAGATTTTTTTATTCAGGGTTGATTTTGAATTTTGATTATACGAATATTATCTCTAATACTTTGACCTCCTCAAAATTATTAGTCAAACTCTGTTGCTATTCCAAAGATTAGTTAAGTTACAGCACCAAAGTAGACTTGTCTTTTTTGTTATTCTTTTTTCATGTTGTATCTGTACTGTTAGTTGTGTTAATATTTAATAATAATATTTAATTTTAAAAATTATGAAAATTATATAATTTTAATTTTAAAAGACAGCCCAAGAACAACATAACAACATAGGAAAATACGCCAAAATTCCACCAAAGTTGGTTAAAAGACAGGCATGTTTGTCAAAATGTTTTCTGACTTTTACAGGCACTCATTATTTTCACAGTCCGCCATCACCGCCACCGGTAACTAAAAAACGAACAATGCCACGACGTTAGTAAAGGAGTCCTATTCTTTCATGATAACGGGTTAAGTTTATTTACTCTACTCCCACTAATGTCTGAATTGAGTTTAGAATCAGAATTGAGAGAAATGGTTTAAAAAAATAAATTCAAGTTAACTAATCTTACCAGTAAGGATGGGATATAACAGAAATGACTAATCTTGTATAACCTGATAAATTAATGTTTAAATCTCTGTTGAAATAGGTATTCATATTTAATATTTATGCGTGTCCCATACAAGATCATCTCCAAAACAAAAGATGGATAGAAAATAAAAAAGTTAATTAATCTTTTCATGAGATTGAAGAAATTAGTGAGGGATCTATATCACTCCCTCCTTTATTTTTAAATTATGTATTGACTATATTATTAACTTAAATAATATATGAAGATTGATACATAAATTAGAGTTTTAAAAATAAAAAACTTGGTAACTAAATTATATTTGTAACCAAATGTGTGATTTTAGTTTATTATTTAATTATTAATATAATATGAATTATTTAATTATATTTTAAAAATTATAGAAAATAATGCTGCATAAAGAATTTTAAGATTATGGGATAGATAATTAAGTTCCTAAGGTGACATTTAGTATAAGATATTTCTCATTTAGAATCTAGACATAAAATTACTAGAAAAATTAAAAAGATGAGTTTGGTTATTATTAAATTTTGTTAAGAATAATAATATATTTACTATCACTTGTTTTGAGAAGAATTCATAATTATACACTTAACTAACTGGTATTTTAGTTTGTATATTACATGGGATAATAGTTCCAAAGTATATTTTTATATCCATTATAACCATAAATCAACATTTCTAAGAATATGTTATTGAATTTATTTAGAGTATACTAATATTGTAAAAGTTTTTTTAAACTATTATCCAATAAAAAAAATTATGTACGATAAGTTTGTTAATTTTATCATTATTTTAAAATTACTTAAAATGATTTTTGGTTAGTTTACAAGGAAAGAAAATTACATTAATAAAACACAAAAATTAAACTTATTTTATTTTCAAAAAATAGTTTATTATCCTATACTAAATATAATTTTTTTATTCTCATATTATTTTCTTAATATTAAAATATTCTTTATATTACGTCATATAAACTCAACTTATCTTCATTAAAGTAAATTTAAATCCAAACACATTCAAAACTATATATCTTTTATCGGTCAATTTCAACTTACAATCAGATGAGTATTCATGAATTTGAAATTAATTAGCATGCCGACGCCCACATGAAAAATGTCCAAATCAATCAGTACCTAATTAGCATTCTTCAATTCAAGCTTCTCTTTGTTCCTATGAATATGGCCGTCGCATTTTGTTAATAATAATAACAAATTAACAATAACAATAACACAAGTCTATGCTTTTGACATGCGTGTTCATCGCTCCTAACTACTGTTATTGCGGTTTATCCTTTCGACAATGATGGTCATCACTTATCACCAGATTCTTTACTTGTAAACTGAAATCACCATTTTGCTTAATTATTCTTTATATATATAGAGAGAGAGAGAGAAAGTGGGTGGCTTCTAACATGGGAAAGTGGAATAGAGAATTTGACTTCTATATTGTCCCTTCACATATTATTCTTATATTGTCCTATGAAAATAATACTGACAGTTATATTAATATTTAATGATAACATTTAATTTTAAAAATCATCAAAAATTATCTAATTTTAAAGGAATAACATAAATACAACATAAAGAGGAATAGTAAAAAAGTCAGATCCGTGGAATAGGTCTGCCACGTACTATTTTTTTTTTTTGCCCTTATATACATTTGTTAGTCAATGAATATTCAAGATACACTATTAAAAAATACACTTTCAACATCGATTATTTAGAATATTCTACATCGGTTCTAAAATCGATGTTGAAAGTGACGATGTTGAACGTATGAATGTTAACATCGATTTTGGAGAACCGATGTTAACATACATATGACAACATCGGTTCTCTAAATAATCGATGTTAAACACAATGAACAACAACAACAAAAGTGTACGCATGATGAACGTTGACATCGATTTTCCAGTAAAACCGATGTTAATATGTTAGTTTAACATCGGTTTTCTAGAAAACCGATGTTAATATATGCCCTTAACATCAGTTTTTCTAGAAAACCGATGTCAACGTTGATGATGCATACACTTATTTGGTGTAGTTCTTTGTGTATAACATCGGTTAATTATAAATAACCGGTGTAGTTCTTTGATGCATACACTCAAACGAATTTTGCACAGAAAACACACAGTGATATATGGCATTCTCAAAATATTCAAACATAATTGTAATGGTTAGTTGAAAATGACTTACAATTTTCTCAGCGATTTCCTTTGCGGCCTCGGTCGTCATCTCCCCTGTCTTCTTCGTGCGGACCATCTTCCACTTCACATGGCGTCTGACTGGGGATAGAGTGTCGATGACGCCATCAACACTTCCTGACTGTGCAGTTTCTTCTTGGTCTTCTCATCCAGGAGCTTCTGCTTCAAATAATCATAACCCCCACGAGACAAAACGTGGGGGGCAGTATTCTGCTTCTGGATGGCCTGTGTCTTGATGCGCAAATCCTGGAAAAATTAAACAATAATGTTTGAAATGGGTAGAATGAAGTATAACAACATCATGTTTGATATGAAAAACAACTTAAATGGCAAAGGAACATACCTCCCAAGAAGGGTCTATGTGAGTCTGGAAAAACTGAGCCCACTTTTCCTTACTGATGCCGTATTGGTCACAGAAAGTGTCCTCGACACCGTCCTAATCGGCTGTAAGGGCCCATTTCCTCGTGAGGTCTGATTTAAACTGCCTCCATCTCTCCTTTTCGTCCTACTGTCAGAAGCCTCTGGGATATCAAATTCCGCCTGAAAACATGAAACAAAGTTTATTTGTTACAATAATGAAATTTTTTAGCTATTAATTACACACAATCAAATAAGAAAAGAGAAATACCTAAATATCCTCCCAAATCAGGTCCTTCTGAGTAGTAGGGACCTCCTTCCAGTTCTCGTAGGTGATGTCCACCTTATCATGTGCCACAATCCCCAAATATGTTCTTAATTTTTTTTTGTGGGGACCGTCAGCCTTCTCTATAGTAGGATCAGCATTCACCACTGGTCTCTCAACACCAGGTGGTCTAGTGGACAACGATCTTAGACGTAAGGCTTTGAGTGTCCGCTTCACGGTAGACGTCGAAGCCGATGTGTCTGAAGTAGGAGGAGGAGGAGGAGGAGAAGGAGCAGGAGGAGGAGGAGGAGGAGGAGGAGGAGGAGGAGGAGGAGGAGGAGGAGTGGAGGCAGGTGGAGAACCCATGATCTTTTATACAATAACATACAAAATTAGATTAATGAAAAGAGGATCAGTCATAAGTTTTTTTTGGAAGGCAAAAGTATAATATTATTAAACAAAACCCCACCACATAAGGAGACAAGACAAATTAACCAAAGGACTCTGAAGTTTTTTTAATTGTGATTTCATCCATGTTTTCACAACATTTGATTTTGTTTTTTGCAGAAAAGAAAGAGGGGAACAAGCAACAATTTGAAGGTTGTATATTCAGGAACTAAAGAATTCAAAATAACTAGTAATAAGAGAGATTTGTTTTTGGAATTTTCTGAGCACCAAGAGCGGCTACGCAAGAAGCTTGCACTTGAGGAGGGAAAAATATTTACAGCTAATGAACAACTTTCTTAACTATTTGTCCTTCAGATTTTACTGTTTTTTTTTCTTATATATAAATATAAATAATATAAGGCTATGCCATAGGGACATGGTCATTTTTACCCCTAACAATCTTAGAAGTAAATATAGACCATGTTTTTACGGAATACCCTTATACCATTTATATTTACATATTAGCAAAAAGAAACAGTAAAATCTTAAGGACAAATAGTTAAGAAAATGGAACTGATAGAGCTAAGATAAAAGCTGGAAGCATATTGGAACTCTTGCAGCGAATGGAAGGGGTTGATAATCTCCAGAGTTCATAGTCTCAGTAAAGATACAAAGATACAATCCCAACTAAAGGGAATTTGCGGAGGAGACAATTCTTATGGGGGGGAGGTATGGAGTAGAGGAAAATTGCTTGGGTGAGCTGGAAGGAAGTATGCCAACTAAAAGATAAAGGGGGTCTCGGTATTAAAGACCTTAAGACCTTTAAGTCAGCTTTGCTGGCCAAATGGTGCTGGGACTTATTTCACAAGCAAGAGGAACCTTGGGCAAAAATACTCATATCAAAGTATGGAGGCTGGAGGGCATTGGAGGAAGCCAAGACTCTATTTGGTGGAGGGACCTGCTATCAAGTCAGCAGCAACAACAGAACCAGGTAGTCAAAACGGAAAGAAATTGGAAGGTGGGAGGTGGGGAGAAGTTAAGATTTTGGGAGGACCCTTGGACACATAATGCTATACCATTAATGGAAAAATATCCAAGGCTGTACCGAATTTCTGATCAACAAAAACAAATCATTATGAATATGGGGAATAACACCAACGGCGGATGGGAGTGGAAGCTATCTTGGAGGAGGGCTCTTTTTGATAGTGAAATTCAAATGGCAGATAATTTCCTTGGAGAACTATCACAGCAGCAGATTCAACCAAATAGGGAGGATAGGTGGAGCTGGAAGCATGATCAAACTGGATACTACTCAACAAAAAGCGGATATGACTTGATATGGGAAGCACAGATGGGAGCTAATCAGAATTTGGACTTTGTGGACATTTGGAAGCTCAAAATACCAAGTAAATCATTGGTTTTTGCTTGGAGGCTAATTAGGGACAGACTTCCAACTAGGATGAATCTTAGAAGGCGGCAGGTTGTGATAAATGAGGTACAGTGCCCATTTTGTGGAGATGTAGAGGAGGAGGCTGCCCATTTAGAAATATGGAGACAGACTTTGGAACACATTTTAATCACTGGTCCTTCAACCTAAAGGAAGTGTTTAGTAAATAGGCTGTAGAGGATTCAGAATCTATGTATCAATTAGCTTGTTGTAAGTGGTTTTGTTATAAAACAGCAACTAAATGCAGGGTAGTTTTCAATATATATAATATCTAATTTTGCTGAGCAAAAAAAAAAAAGGATTTGCGGACAAGACAACTGGAGAAAGGCTTTGCCCAGCCCTACAACTATTGGTCTAGTAATTTATCAACATCATTTTTTTATTAGGGTAGCAGTGCAGGGTTATTGTATTCTATTTAGATTGGCACCTGATTCGTAGGACCTATGGTTCTGCTAGTCTGCTGGTTTCTACCTTGTATATTTAGTACCTCTGGTACTCACAGTTATTAATACAAATTATAATTTTGCTGATAAAAGAAAAGATAATACAAGAGAGAGAGAAGGGCAGTGGCAGTCACAATATATATATATATATATATATATATATATATATATATATATATATATAGAGAGAGAGAAGGGAAGCAGATAAAATTACAGAAACATTCAACACTAACAATGAACAAGTTCTGAGAGTTTAAATCACAGTAAATACTTCAAAGATATCAGTCCAATGAAAGAAAGGTCATGTAGACAGGCATAGCATAAGTTACAAATATACCAGTAATGCATACAACAACAATTTCAAATTAGTTTTCGAATCAAAGATATAAATACCTGACTTTCAGGCTTCAAAGATATAATCAAAGCGCTTCCACAGCAACGCCAATTAGCAGTAGTAAATGATAGCCCTAAAAAAAACCATACAGAAATTAGCCACAATGTATTTAAAGCCTTTTATCAACAATATGACTCTCACTTCATGGTGATACATTGACTCTCAAAAGACATTATACTGAGAGTGTATTTAAAGCCTTTTTCAGTCATTTTATCAAACAGCTCATTGACAATTTTTTAAGAATACATATCATACTTCTATCCAGTCAAACTAAAGCAATAACTAATTAATTTAATTAAACAGGGACCAATTTAGATGCGAATCATTAAAGGTAGATGATGGCATTCAAAGAATGATAGCGCCTATCCACCCATTAACCTAAGTACCCAGTCACTGTAAAGTTTGAAATGCTTCCTTGTCCAGGTTTTTTTTTCAGCTTGCTTATATAGCTCATGCTTCCGTTTATATTATGTTTTCTATTGGTCTTTCCTTTTTAACCTTTTTATTTCATTTAAGTTCCAGAATGTGTTCTACTTTTAAAAAGTTTGATATGTTAAAATATGTTCCACTTCTAAAGGCTTTACTAAGAGGATTTGAATTAGCTTCTGGTGTAAACATTAATTTTGGCAAAACTCAGTTTGGGATTATAGGTGGTGGAGTCAATTGGGCCCTAGAAGCAGCTAATATCCTGCATTGCAGACAACTGGATTATCCTTTTTTTTTGGAAGGAAAAAATATGTATATTAATATTAAACAGAAGAAGATTGCATGGGTATCTTGGACACAATGTTGTGCTTCTAGAGATGCAGGAGGATTGGGGATCAAAGATTTTAGAATTTTAAATAATTCTCTACTAATCAAGTGGAAATGGTACATGTTTCACGAACCAGAACAATTGTGGAATAGGATCCTGATTTCTAAATATCAGGACTGGAGAGGATTGGATCAGGGGCCTCACAAACAGAATTTCTCCACCTAGTGGGCTGACCTAAAGGCACTCAATCAAGATCACAATATGACTGTTGTCTCTAAACAATTCTGCTGGAAAATGGGTAGGGGTGATCAAATTTTATTTTGGGAAGATGCCTAGGCTGAGGATGGAATTCCACTCAAAGATCAATTTCCAAATTTGTACTCAATTTCCTCTCAAAGAAATCATATAGTGGCTGATATGGGATTCTTTGCCTGGAGGTTGTTATGGGATAGACTTCCCACTAAGGACAACCTGGCCAAGAGGCAAATTCTAATTAATAATGATCTATGCCCTTTCTGCCACAACAAGCCTGAGTCTGCTCCCCATTTATTTTTCACCTGTGAAAAAATTCAACCTCTGTGGTGGGAATTCCTATCATGGGTGAAGGAACACAAAACCATCCATTGTAGACCAATGGATAATTTTTTCCAACATGCTCCTACTGTAGGAACACAAGCTGTTGGTAGAAGATGGAAAATCTGGTGGCTGGCAGCCACAAACTCAATCTGGAAAGTCAGGAATGATATAATTTTTCAAAACCAATCCTTTGATATCTCTAAATTGGTAGACACCACTCTTTTCCTTATGTGGACCTGGCTGAAGGGGTGGGAAAAGGACTTCACTGTCTTTTTTACACAGTGGTCCTTAGCAATGTCTTTAGTATTTATTTAACACTATTAGGAAGGGTTGGTTTTATATGTTGTATTTTGTTGGGTGCCTATATGGCTATTTTTTGATGTAATGTCTCTTTGTAATCTGTAGTACCACTGATACTTCTAATTATCAATATAAATTATCTTTGTAGTTAAAAAAAAAAATTAAACAGAACAGTACCACAGGTACTGAAAATAAAAGATACAAGACACAAAAGTGCCACCTTCCAAAAAGCAAAACAAACCCAACAATAACCCAACACAAGGACCCCAATACATATAATCAGAAATTTAACCAAAGGCCATCATAAACACCTTTTGAGGTTCAAAAGGAATGCCATGAAACAGCAAGGAATTCCTAAGAAATCAGCAGACCTTTCTATTTCTATTTTTTACACATTTAAAACTCAAACATTTAAAATAAAAAATATATAACAAACTAACAAAGATAAAGACAAAAAAAAGGAAATATAAACTCACCTCAGTTGGTGCTGCTGCCCATCATTTCACTCTCACAACAAATAGGAATCATGTACCTGCATGGAAGAAATAATCACACAACACACAATGATCAGAATAAGCAAATGCATATAATTAAGCATGATACAATATCAATATTCATGGAAGTAACAATGACTTGTCAAAAATTTGGATGAAATTCAATATGTAAATCAAAGCTTTGTCCCTGAAATCCTCTGTGTAAATCAAAGCTTTGTCCCTGAAACCCTCTATGTAAATTTGACAGCCTCATGTCTCCCTTCCTGAAAACCCACAAAAAACTTTCTAACCCCCCTGTTGTTACTCCATAATTTATTTTGCAATAACTGCTTAAGGCAGTTACATATGGTCCTAAATCACTACACATTCAGTTACGATTAACCCTTTGTGCCTAACTAGGGTTTCGAAACATTACAACAGAGACAGACCATTGAACAATGGATTTTCATCATTAACATACAACAGAGACATACCTTCGATGGAAGCGCAGACACGAACTCCACAAACGCGAACTCGACAATGTGGTTGCAGTCATGGAAGCGCAGCCCAGTTTGCGACAAACACGAACTCAGACAGAAGGAGAAACAACAATAAAGCCATGGGTTAAAACGACGAATGCCTAATGTTAAAATGAAAGGACGTACCTCAATGGATAAGTGGCAAAGACGATCTCCACAAACACGATCTCCACAATGTGGTTGCAGTCACGGAAGCGCAGGCGACTTTGACACAAGGAAAAAGAAGAAGAACGATAGGGTTCAAGCGCAAGGAGAAAGAAGAAGAACGATAGGGTTCAAGCGCGCGGGTTGTGCAATTTCAGAAGTTTAATTTATAATGATAACAACATCGGTTTTTTTTTTAAAAATAACCGATGTTAACATCAACTACGTAACATCTGTTATAATAAAACCGATGTTAACATCGACTCGATAACATTGGTTTTTACAAAACCGATGTTAACAACGACATACTAACATTGATTTTTCCAAAACCGATGTTAACTAAGTCTACTTATTTACAAAAATGTCACCGTGCTTTCGTTAACATCGGTTTTAGCTATAACCGATGTTAATTGGGCGATGTAGAAAGCTGTTTTTTTAGTAGTGATACCATGGTTTCAATTGTAGCAAATTGTCTTTTTTTTTCTTATGTAAAAAAAAAAGAATTTTTATCCCCAAAAATCATTACTGAAACATTTGCTCACAAAAACAGAATAAATTAATATCGCTTCATCAACATAAAACCCACAACATAAGAATTCAACAATACAATGAAGGTCTCGTCATTCCAACGCTCTTAAAATTTTATTTTATTTACATACAATTACACAATATTGGAAACAATGGCACCTGAATGCACAACATAATGACACTTGTGCACACAACACAAATCCAACACTGATTTTGATTGGCACGATTTTTTTTTCCCCTTATTTTCTTGAGAGGGGAAGGGAATGCTCACGAGAGAAAAAGCTTAAAAAAAAAGTGGAACAATTATATGATACTTTTTCCATCCCGTGCACCCTCATCCATCCAACTCTCCATTTTCATCGCATGGCTCTAAAATATTTTTGCACCGTGCGAGACCTTTGAAGGTCACACACGGTAGAAGCCACCATAGAAATTGCTGTCTTGCATTAAATTAATCACAGGCTTTGTTATTTGCATGTTAATACTTCTACATCATTTTTGTAGAAAAATTAATCCAAATCATTTTATTTTTGTTTGAAAAATAATAAAAATGTGTTGAAATGTATTTTTTATTTTGTTATGCACGTAAAACGACAACAAAAGAATGATTTAAAAAACTGATGCAAAAATAATATTAACTTTTTTATCATCAATAATTGAAATCGGAATATTTATAATAATTTATACATTTTATTGAACGTTAGATTCTTCACTAAATAATGTTATTTAAAAACTCAACAAATGTTGTTTTTGCTTTTCTACCTTGTCCTTTAATTTTTATTTTTTTCTTTATTTAAGGAGGTTTGTCGAAGAGAATATTCAAGTATCGTTAAATTCTCTTCATAAAATTTCTAATATTACTTTATATATAAATATAAAATACTATACGTATTTTTAATATGTTGAAATTATATAACATATTTACTATTTTATTGATTTAGTAATTATGAAAAGTATTAATTTTTAGAGTAAATTACACTTGATCTCTTGGGTTTTTTTCTTAATTGCATCAGACACTCCTCTTTTTTGTATCATACAAAAATTCTTTAATTATTTAACTCCCAAGATCTCTTCTCTCCTAAACATTGTTTAGTAGTTTAAGAGAAAGTAGACACATCCTAGTCACATGACTTTTAATGAAAATTTATGTCTAAAATATCTTCATTTTTTTTCCTCACACTCGTACCCCATGTATTTTTGTTAAATTGCATAACATCCAGACCTCCTCTCCTAAAAATCGTTTAATAATTTAACAGAAAATAAATACATGTTGGTCACATGACTTTTAATGAAAATTTATGTTTAAAATATCTTCATCTTTTCCCTCTTAACTCCATAAAAGACATGACATCATTTTCAACATGAAAATATTTTAACACTTTTACTTTTTTTTTTCTAATTGGATATGAATCCAACTTTTTGTTGGACGTAAACCCACCTTATTGGTACGCAGATGTTAATACTCTTCCTTCTTTTTCTTTTTTTTAGTTCAATTTTTTTTATGTGTGTTGGTCATTTGGTTACTACGTTTTTGTTGTGCGTGTTCTCAACAATGCTTATTGATTGAATATGATTATTTGCTTCAAATTTTAGTATTTTACTCCTACATTTGTGTTTTTAACTCCTTTTTTTGAAGTATTTATTTTTTATGTTAGATGTTTGATATAATGTCTCAATCAAAAGCTACATCTTCTTCAGATGTTAACAATAATGAAATAATAGTTAAATTTTAAAGAAAGAACTTTTATTGCCTTAAGAAAGGTCTATTCACAAGATCAATCGATAATTTGTTATTGAGTATTTAATAAAGATGTTAGGATAATTTTATCTGCTCACATATTTTAATTGATGTTAGTTAACGACATTAACAAAAAAGAAATAAAAATAATGTAAAAAAAGAAAGAGATATCATATGTAATTTGAAAAAAATACAGTGATACGAGTGTAATAAATATGTTAGGACAATTTCTTCTTGTCACATGTTTCAATTAATGTTAGTTAAAAATGTTAACATAAATAAATAAAAATAATGTAAAAAAAAGGAGGAATATTGTGTGCAATGTGAGAAAAAAAATACAAGAGATACAAGTATAATTTACTCTAATTTTTATAAATATTTAGAATTTAATTTTTTTGTTTAATAATATATTGCCTATCAAGTAGGAAGTGTTGGTAGCTTAAACAAATATCGTTGACTTGCAGTCATCATCTAGGTTTACGGTTAAAAAATATCCATTGATCTCAAGCCGAAAGCAGAGGTGGCGTAAGTTGAACTTGACGAAACTGCTCTTACAGTTTAGCTGTAACTGTCCAATTAATCATTCGATTGAAGTAGTGTTCTACCAAACGATGTTAACTTGGACAGTAAGTGGAAATAGAGGGAGAGAGAAAGGAAGAGAGTGCAAGTGGGAGATCTAGGTTTTTTTTTTTTTTTTTTTATATAATTCTTAGTAGCTAGGAATCAAAGATAGATCCTAAAGATTTTATAATAATTTTTTGCAATAATTATTCATTGAGCTAAATAAAAAATTATAAGATTGATTAGATGATAAAAGATAAAAGATAAAAGAGAGAAGAGTAATAGATTTGAATTCTTCCCACTATAAAAAAATAATAATTGATATTTAATATTTTCTGATATAAAAAATTGAATTAAACGCTTTAGTAAAGATTTAATGTTCGTTGTTTTGATAGAGTAGAAATAAAGATAATATTTTTGGTATTGTTGTCTAATTAATATTAAAAAATTAAAATTTTATCTACATAAGTTGATTTTGTTATTGAATTATTTAGGTGAAAGTTTAATTCTAATTGAAAATAATAAAAAAATCATTGTTTAAAAAGTTAGATCGTACCAGCAGGTTTGATTCATCCAATCGATAATTAGTCTAGCCACCGGTTTGTTAGCTTTAAAAATTAAGTCATCTCAAAATCAATGAAAACCAGTAAATAATTGGTTGAACTAATCCAAAACTAGTAAAAACCGATAAAAGAACTTAGTTTGAATCGATATTTTTGAAATTTTTTAATGTTAATTTAATCTAAAATATTTTTAATATAAATAAAAACATGTATTTAAGAAGTACGCATGTGTATAAACTACTTTATCGATTTTTTTAATCTTATAAAACATTTAATTTAGTTATTTTATATTTATTTATAATTTTATATTTGGGTTTATTTTAATTTTATGTTATTCATTACTTAAAATTTTTAAATAATATTTAAAAAATGTAAAACAAGTTATTGCTGATTTAATTATGATTATATTAATAAGACTTAAATATGTTTAAGGTATATGATAAATGATTAAATTTTATTTTAGGTCTCTAATAATTTTTTATTATTATTTTGAATCTTGATATATTAAAACTTTTATTTTAAATTTTTATTCTCAGTGAAGATGATATAATATTGTCATAAGTAATAATATTGGAAAGATTAATTTGTATGATAATATATAAGAAAATTTTGTAGAAATCCAAGATAAAAAATTCGATAATTTATGATAGATCTTACACATTTAAGCTTATTAATAAACTATTAAACGGTTCAAAAGTGTTTTATCCAATCAGTTACCACTCCAATTTTTAAAATATCAACCAAATCTATCGCTTAGAAAACTATTTTTAAAATTTTTTCCTTCCACAAACTCCGAATTTTATTAGAAGGTGAGAAAAAAAAATTGTCAACTAAAAAATTATGTATATTAAAATATAAGGCATAAAAAATGTCTATGTACAAAGCACCAAAAAATTCTACCTAGAAGGTTGCAAAATATTTAAAGCATTATAAGTCATAAATATACATATACAGCAACCGCATCCTATATCCAATTCTATTCCACCCTAACTTCCCACCAATCAAAAGGTGAGAGAATAGTGACAACACATATTGCATGGCTTCCCCTTCATGACTTATGTTTGAAATGTTAGGTTAAAATATATTTTTTATATCTTTTTCATATATGAAAAATATGATATTTTTAGATTATTATCTAAAATTTATTTTTTATTCAATTATGTATCTGAATCATTCTTAAATTTTAATATAATATTTTTTGTTAATCTCATTTTGTTAAGTAATGACTTGAATGATGAAGTATCATGTCATTAAATATAATCATTAATATATCATTGCTATATCATTTTTTATTATTTAAATTATTTAAAAAAAATTCAATTCTCCTTCTTCTCCTTTACCCACATAAAACAATCTCACACCACTACGGTTGTCCAACACAACGCCACCACCATAAGGGTTGAATGACGGTGGTGCCACCAGATTGTTTTCTATTGGAGAAGAAAAAGAAAGAAAATTGAATTTTTTAAATAATTTAAATAATAATAAAATGATGTGACACTGATATGTTAATGATTAATCTTGATGACATGATATTTTATCTGTTAAATCATCACTTACCAAAACGAGACGAACGATAAATATTACGTTAAAATATAAAATTTTTAGATACGTAATTGATCAAAAATAAATTTGAGGTAATAATCTAAAAACATCTTATTTTTCAGATATAAAAAATATATTTTAATCGAAATATTATTATGTTTTTACGTGACTCAGTCATTTTTTTTAATTTATAATTTTTAATAAGATTTTATTATGAATTATATAAAAATTGACCGAAATTATCAGAAATTAAGTGTATTTTTTAATTGCTGCTAGGATAGAGTTTAATGTTCCTCGACAGATCTTTATTTTGTTGCATAGCTGTAGGATCTGACTGAGACATTAAAATTAAGGGGTCTTAAGTAAGGACGGCATGGCAAGTAAATTACATATAGCTTAAAACAAAAAAAAAGTGTATGTTTGATTGCCATTATTTTTTCAAATTATTTTTTTGAAGAAATTAGTGGGCACTTGTTTAAGATGTAATGTTGGCTAGGACGGCAATTGAAAGGTGCATGGTTCATTCCCTAATCATTTTTAGCCCAAATTATGCTCTTGAACACACCTATTATGTTCTTCATTTTTGTTCTCTCTTAATAATTTTTTTTTGGTTAGATGCTATGCTAGCATTCTTCTCTTTCTGTAGCAGCACGCGTTAACGATCATCATAACTAATTACTTTGGAGAGTTTATTAATTTTAAATTGCATTATTCGGCTGGGCGGCACTATAAAATGAATGGAATGAAAATATGTGATGGTCCATGTCATGGAAGGCCAAATTCTTTGTTTTTGGTCACTTTATTTGTATATTAGAAACAGTGACCAATTAGAGACCAAACATAGTGATTATTTGGTGTCCGAGGAGACCTTTGTAATGCATAGACCTTATCAAAGTTGACATCAAGCACTTCATCCAATTCATCATGGAAAGCCAATTTCTATTTTTCATGGATAAATTTCCCACAACCACAATAAAGAAAAGAGAACAAAAGTAAGAGGGGTGATGGTGATGTCACCCACAGTGAGTATATCTTGCATTAAGGAAATTTGTGACGCTTGGTGTCTGAGGAAAGCTAGGTGAATCTAAATCTTATCATATTTTATTTTTAGATCATGTAGTGTCCGGACCAAGTTACAAACATCTAAATACAGATTCACTCCTTCATATTGCAGCCTCTAATTTGGGTAATTGACATAGCTAAAAACCATAATGTGATTTTACATTTATTCAACAACCATACTTGACAATTAAATTTATTAGATCAAATTAAGTATTATCAAGTTTGACATTACATCAAAAGTCACATTGATTAAGCAATAACTTCAATTTATCTACATTGGCTGTATTATAAGAAATAAACATTTTTTAAATTTTATTTTATTTTTCAGTGAAGAATTAAACTCTCCTTAAAAGATGTGAGAATTATCATGTATGTTATTCGATCTCTCTTGAAGATGGAATTTTTTTTATATATATATACACGACGATAAAAAAACAAAAACAAAAGACAAAATGAGAACTACGTACGAAGGAATATGTGGTTCCTCTAGCATCGTCTCTTAATGCATAAGAAAGCATCGCATGAACATATATTGATAAAAAAGATCTAATATATGACTCTTTTATTTAAAATAAAGAATTCTGAAGTTTGTTTAAATCTTGCTCATCGTTGAATCAATTCTAAAAATGATATGTCTTTTTTTTTTTTTTTACGAATACAACTATATTGAATTAGAGTGGTTTTTAAAATTGAATTTCTTTATAATTTATTGTCTCTCAAGAAATAACATGTCATGTTAGAATTTGAATTTTAAAATTTTAAAGAGATAACATAATTTTTGTTATAATGTTAAATTTTTCTCTCAATATCAAGACTATGAATTATTAATTATACATGCTTTATTTATAATTTAAATATTTTTTAAATCTAAAAAACTATACAATGTGTGAAATACTTATCAATTTATATAAAAATAATTAATGTAACTAATGTTTTGCGAGGAAAACAGCTATATAATGAATCACTTATTTGTTATCTATCCAATGTCAAATGTCAAATGTCAAATGGCAGTACTGACCACTGACTTTTTCCATTTTCTTTTTCACATTGCATATACATAACAAATAAGTGATAATTAACCTCAAATGTCAAAACAAATTGTATGAAAGAAATATAAGACCTGCTTTGCAAAATTCAAATTCACTTTACCTATTTATCCCGCATCCAAAAGAAGTTAAAAAAGTGTATAATGCAATCTCATTCATCGAAATTTCGTCTATGAAGCTTTTATGTACTATTATTAAGAGATTTGACTTTTTTTGTTATCCTTTTTCATCCTGTTTCTGTATTGCCTCATTAAAATAAAAATACATACTGTGTTAATATTTAATATATTTAATAGTGACATTTAATTTTAAAAATTATAAAAATTATATGATTTTAATGAGATAAAGCAGGGATAGCATGGACAAAAAAAAAATAGAGAAGCCAAATTCATTATTAAGCATGCATTATGAAAAGTTATGTTCAATCACGATCAACATAGCAGCACGTGTGAGTGGAGACAAATTGACGGCGTTTCACTCAAAATCAACAACTCATTAATATAACAATTTAAAAAAATTAAAAATAAATAAATAAAAGGAAACAAGAAGAAACATGTAAAATTACTTTTGGAGCACCCAGAAGCACTAAGGGCATGCAGCCGCAGCCATCACAGTGAAAGCAAGAATTTAGACAATGAGATTGTCCCGTATGTTGTTGGTGTTATGCGCATTTTGTGATTTTGGTTTTTAATTTTTTGAAGAATGAAGAAAAAGAGAAAGAGGTATAAAATAAAAGGCAATATTGGGCAGTGGAGACAGGTAAGAAACATAGTGGCCCGACAGCACACCAGGCAGTAACCAGTAGGCACCAAGCACGCTTGCCGCTGATAGCTCAATGCTCCATATTTGATACAAAGTCATCAATGGTGTCCAAAAAGAAATGAATTCTTCAAAGCATAGTGTCTTCTTTAAATTTATTTACCACTACACTAATCATCAAGCATATTCCTTGTAAATCCTTTCAATTACTAATAGATAAAGAAGATAAATTCATGACTCATATTTGAATTTTTTTATTTATTAGTAAAAATCAAAAATTAATATCATGAAATTTATAATAACTCATGTATCTCTGTTCAATCAACTAAATTAGATTTTTTTTTGTTTATTTGAATCGCATGACAATTGTGGGTTAAAATATAAAATAAAATAATAAAAAAATATTGTATCAAAATTATATTTGAACAATTGTTATTAAAAGATAAATACGCATAACTATTTTAAGTCAATGTGACCATTAAGTAATTTTTAATCCTGACTATATGTGTTTGGTTTAATAACCTAAATTTATTATTCTCATATTTTTAAAATGAGTACGGATTTAGATAGCATATATTTAGTGAAAATAAGTCTCATTCTAAGAAACAAGAATTATAAATCTAAAACTTACAATCATATATATATATATATATATAATATTAAGTTAATGATCACATGGCTATTTAAAAAAGTTTTATTCATCTATCTTTGAGTTTTGTGACCCTTTAAACATGATCTAATTAATATTCATTATTTATTATTCTTATTTCTCTCAATAATCACTTATTATTGTTATTTCTTTCAATAATCACGAATGTGAATTTCATTGATCTAATGCTGAATTGTAACTATTAACTTGATTGATATTTTTGCATATTTTAAAAGTATATATTACAGTATCTTATTTGAACTATGGTGGCAAAACTAAATCACTAATAAATAAACTGAGTATCTTTCTTAACAGCAGATTTAAGTTATGATATATTTATTATCACGCCGGAATTTGTCTTCCTTTTCTTTTCGTTTCTTTTTTTAAGGGAAACGTTTTAATCTATTCTGTCTTTACTTTTTTTTTTTTTTACAACCTAATCTGTCTTTACTTGAACAAACTAATAGTTGAAAATATTCAATCAATTTGGGATGATTCGGTCATAAGATTGATATTCCATGACAAAGAGAGTTGGAAAGAAGGGAAAAAATAAATAATGAATATGGATTTGAGTTTTGGCTACAAGATAAACCTGGATTTGATATGTATAATTTTATTGACATCATCAAAGATACGAAAATCAATGACAAATTCAATTTTCAAGTACTATCAAGATTATACTCAAATAATCAAAGTTGTTGTAGTTAGATGTCAAACTATCATTTTGCAGATACTGATGCATATTCTCTAGTTTATATTCAAATTATAATTTGGTCCTACCTAAGTAGAAATGTTCAATCGTACTTTAAGGTTTTGTTTTTAACAAAAGAAATAAATTAATGCCAATTCTGCCTTTATTGTCAAGGCGACGAGGAGATGGACCATATATTGTCAAGATTTTAGTACTGCGTACAAGCAAAAAGTCTAATTGATGACAATTACATTATTGTTTTAAATTGTCATTTTTAGTTCTAATATCCCCTTTCTATTGTGCATGAATACTTATTTTCAGTGAAAAAAATATTTAAATGGAAATTAAAGGAAAAATGGTGACGAACGAGAGAGATGCATAAAAAGAATGCAATTATACAACTAAAAAAATTGTTTGTTAGCAAGAAGATAGTTAATATATGTATAATTAAATACTGAGGCATAGTATATCTGAGCATTATCCTTACACAAATTGCCTTCTTTTACATATATAGAAGTGTTGTATCTAAAAAAAAAAAACATAAATAGAAGTGTGATCTTTTGCTGAAAGTTTGTTGCCTCTCATTTTAATTGTTTTGTTTATACATTACAAGTAGGCACCACACGAGATTTTTTTGGAAAATATTTTAATTTTTTAATTTGCTGCCTTTTGGTTTTTTTTGTATAAAAACTATATTAAAAGAGATAATGTTTCCTTTAGTGATTTCTATACTATGGAAGTAATCTTTGGCCGTTGGTTGGGGCTGACTAGCCTTGGTGCAAGTTCATGCATAGACATAATATCTCTCTTAATATCTGAAAAAATCAATATAAGAAAAAGCTTATGCATTATATGATCTTATCTGCTAGAACTTGAATTCAGTATGGCAATAGAATTTGTAGAATAAGAGAAATTAATAAAAATAAGAATATATAGGTAACACATAGTATGAATAGTATTACTGCGAAAAGTCAGGAGAAAACCTGTGTTTAATTCTCTTTATGTATAATTTTTTTTGAGATAGTGAAAATTATACCGTGGTAGTGACAAATAAAATTAATGTTTGAGCCAATAGATTGAAAGATATTTGTGATCTTTAATTCAGGAAAAAAAAATATAAGGCCTCCAATTAATCTCTAATGTATGCAGAGACAATGTTACTAATGATATTGGAAATTAAAAGAAACTGAAATCAGAAAAGGTTTGACTAAGGAAAGTTATTATATAAAGGGCAGGGAGATCGCAATTTCGCAAACTGCTGTGTATAAATGATTAAACCCATTGACTCTAGGGAGACATTGTATAAAAGTATGTTGCATCGGAATAGAAATTTGCACAAAAAGTTCCTGAAAATGATCCTGGAGCTGTTTTGCATAGTTCAAATAAACCACAACACCTTTTGTGTTTTGTGGATTTGTCTTGAAAGGTACTTGCACTCTTTGTCTCCCCACATTAACATGGAAACTAAAGGAACCCTCATTAAACTCCACGTACGTACTAAGCGCTTTTACAATGTTTATTGTTACCAAGTACACTTGTGGTTTCTTAATTTGACTTAGAACCATTAATTAAATTAAAAATCAAGAAAATATATACTAAATTCACTATAAATTTTTTTTTCCACCACCAATAACTATTGACACAAATGATAACGATCTGTAACTCTTAACCAAGTGGTACAATATTTGAATCCTGATTAATCTTTAGATATGAAATAAATTTTGTTGAGAAAGAAATATGATTATCTTGTGTGTATTTATGATGAAAGTTTGTCATTGTTTTCCGTCGGAATAATTTTGTATCAATACCATGATAATTTATTTATTTTCACCTTAAACAACATTTTTCTTATCAATGGTTGAAAATAATACAATAATTAGTAACAACTTTTCTAATGTAAATAATTGTAAAATCATTTATAAAATATATAATAATTAATAGTTTTTTTTAACAGTTGATATAATTCTCTTATTAAGGGTTATAAAACCATTCCTTAATATAAAATAGATAATAATTTATTTAACTATTGGAAATTTTCTTATTGATAATTATAATTTTTATATAAAGCATAAATATAAAATATTTATTTTTAACTATTGGTCATTATTTGGTTAACAATTCTTAAAATGGTTCCTAAAACATATAATAGTCAATAAATTTTTAAAGTACAACAGACAATCTTTATTAAAGATGTTGGTTTAATGAGAGTAATTTTAGTATATAATGATTAAAAGTCATAGTAAAAAGAGGTAACATGTTTTTTCTATTTCTATAACAATAGGCAAAAACTTAATGTTTAATTTGTTAGGAAATATGATGGGAGTAAAATATCACTTGTTAGAAAAAACAACGGGATATAGCATTGGAGAAATATCTTTCAATGAATCATAAGTTAATCCCATAAGTAAATTTGATATTATATTCAACCAAAAATCTTAAGGTCTTTGAGTTTGTTGCTCAACATGTCCATATATCTATCCTATGTGTTACTTTATACTCATAGCTGCGATCTAACGTATTTATTTGCCATAAACTACAGATTAAAATGTTCTCACTGAATATAAAAATGATTTTATAACTATTGCATAATAATTTATTATAAATACTAGAGAAAAATTATTTTTATAGATCAAATTTATCATGTGCTGAAAACTTTGTTCTTGCACTACTTATACAATTTTAAAATTCAATTATTCTAAATGAACTTGTATTTTTTATTTTTTTATTTTTGAGAATGAATGGGAAAACCCCAAACCAACTAGATTAAAACCTGCGAGGGAACGCGATAGAAGTAACATCGGCTAAAACAGTAAATGAAATTTTATTTGATTCCATATGATGTTGATCCTAAACTAGTAACACGTTATTTTATTTAAAATAATAAATAAAAATGTTCTTGTAAGTTTTAAGAATATATATATATATATATATATATATATATATATATATATATATATATATATATATATATATATATATATATATATAGATAATAGTTAAGAAACCAATTGTCAAAAGCTAAAACACAACAATTTTTACCTTTTTTTAAATTTAAACAATAATTAAATAATTATATATTTATTTATCATAAACTATATCTGAAAACACTTCTCATAAAATTTGAGAACACGTATAATTATTTTATCATAAATAATTAATAAAAAAAGTATCAAAGTGGATAATAATAATAATAATAATAATAATAATAATAATAATAATAATAATAATAATAACGAAAAAATTGACTTTACACAAATATTAAATACAATACTATAATAATAATAATAATAATAATAATAATAATAATAATAATAATAATAATAATAACTCAAATGTAAGCAACTAAGCATATGACTTAATTAAGTTAATGGTCAATAATGCATGTGCTATTCATTTAGCACAAGTTTAAGGCTTATGTACAAGTTAATCACTGACTTCAGAAAATAATTTTGTTATAGTGTTTAAACTGAACACGAGTTTTAAATTACACTATCTCAATTAAACCACTTTTATCTTCATTTCACTATTGTCGCTCTGTCTGTTACTATTGGCACTCCCCACTACCATTTTTCTCTTTTATGATTATCATCTTTGCTATGTATCTTGATAAAGTCTTCACCACCAACATAGCAACTAATATCTTGTTGCTGTCGATCATCGTTACTATAATCTTCTCTGTTGATTCAACAAATATGAAATACCTCCCCTCCGATCACTATTTCCAGAAACGTGTACATGAGGGATTCTTCAAGCATGAAATCGTGAGGTAGTTAATTGAAATTTCAGAACCACTAAGAAAAAGGAATGTCTCACTTGTCATCAATATTTTCTTCTCTCGTGTATTGCCTTTTTTGGTTGAACTAGGACATTTCTTAAGTGAGAGTTAAATATTAATTTTTTGAGATATTAATATTTATTTAAAAAATTAATCAATCTCTTTTATCAAACTAATGATATTTTATAAGCACATATCGATTAAAAGATGAAATTTTCAATCACATACTTAAAAAAATATAATTATTTGTCAATTATAACACATCTTTTTCATCTCGTGTATCTCCTTTTAAACACATAGAGGTAAGCAAATGAAATTTCTTTTGGCACACAAAAGAGACTTGCTTCTCATCATGAGAAATAAGGACACTACTGCACAAGTGAGTAAGTACTCACTAGCTAGCTAGGACATGCAAATTTAAGAGTGGATTCTCCACAAAATCCTTAGTGGAGTTTACCCACGCTCAACTCAACGCATAAAGCCCTTCCTCAATCTGCCACTCCAACAATTGGCTCCATGGCCCTACAACATGATATATTCCATGTTGTACAATTTTTTTAATGGTCTATTGCTACTGATCATATACAACAACACGTTGTGTTTATATAATTTTTTTAATTTAATTATACATAGTATTTTTATGCCCACGTTTAGATTTTATCACCCCCATACATATGTAGAGTGACGCGTTTGTTGGTGGTGCATTCCAAGTATACTTTCACTTTTTTATCCATGGTAATTGGCAGTGGCTTGCTTTCGGATTAAAATAAGAATGTTAATTACACAAATTTTGGATATATTTTTATTTTAATAATTGCTTTTTTCGTATAATTTATATTTTTTATACTAATTACACATTTAAAAAAAAATACTAGCTAGTTACATAGATTATTATGATTATTTTTTAAATTAATATGTTCTTGTTACAAGAATTAGAGCACAGTTGTGAAATAATCAAATATTTATGTAAGATGTCAACAAACAAAAATATTATTTGAAAAATAATTAATGTATTTTAATTTTTTTGAGGCGATAAGTATTTTGAAACAAATTAAAACTCTTAAGGTGAGGTAACAGATTCTATGAAACAAATGGAGTAACTAAAATTCATAATGATTATGAGACATACTAAATGAAGTTGGTCGTAAATATTTCTTATTAAATAACGAGTCATAATTTTACATGCATTTTAACTGATGATAAATTGAGGATGAGAAATAATATATTAGAAAATATGTTTTTAATATTTTTACAATATCTTAAAACAAAGAAACCTTAAAAGCAAGATAAGAGTTTTATAATTATAGATAAAACAAATAAAAAGTAACTTGTAAAATGTAATTTCGAATGGATAATAATATAAAAATCCTTTACATCATAGTATATTTGAGTGGTTAATACTTAATAATGTAAAATTTTACATCATCAAATCATAAAATACTTATCTTTTAATTCTTATTTAATTGTTTTATTTATTATTTTTTTATATTAATCATAAATATCTTTCACAAAAAATAATCTTATATGAAATAAGTAATTCAACCACTCAAAATGATCAAATTGTTTAACTAAATATTTAATACAACTATATATCTAACATTTAAACTTAAAAGCACAAATTAAATTAGAATAACTTTACTATCTACTCACTTGGATCATTTTATTGGATATGAAAATTAGAATATGAACTCAAGTATATAGTATAGTATACCCCACTACCCTCATATACGTAGGAATGCATCGTGGGTGGTATTATCTATGTCAAAGATTGGCTTGACCCCCCTCAACCTCAACAACAGAAGCAAGGGATAAGTGAATGGGTAGTTTCACAGATAAATAAACAAAATGATGAATGGATATAGGTCCCCACCACATTTTCCTTTGGACTCAATCAACGTCTAACAACTGTACTCCGCGTGTCACTTTTTGTGCCCTCGTGTACATGTCGGGCCAATATCACCCCCCAACTTTCCGCGCGTGCTATGTTTAATTCCTAATTTCTAATTCCTACTTTTCGCAGTCACCAAAATAAAATAAAAAAGTTTTGTCCCACTCTCTTCTCCAAAATGCAAAAAAATCCCTTACTCACTCCTTCACAGTGCCCAATAATGGACCCCACCACAAACCATGCAGCAATACAGTACGCCAATGGTACCACCAATCCCACGGAATGTCACTTTCTTTTTTTGCTCTTTGTTTTTCATATCTCTATTCCACTCTATGAAGGAATTGTGATATTTATCCCTCAAGTGAAAGTGGTGGTGAGGTAATTATGTAAAGACGTCCTTCGAACACAAACTCCAACATTCGATTTGGTTTAAGTTGATTACACTTTGAAATGTATGTTAAGCAGATCTTTGTCTCATTCAATTTAAGCTTGATTGAACGGGAATACAACCACGGTATAAGTGAAAACTGGGGGGGGGGGGGGGGGATGTAGAGTAAATTAAAGTAAGAAGATATATTAAGTCATCTAATTACAAATTATAATAATTATTTTAGAAATAATGTTGATGATAATTTTATTGGTTAATATTATTAAAATTTCTACACTAACAATATATCTTGTGTGTAATGAGTAACCATTAAAGTTAAAATTGATTCAAGTCGAATTTATTTAATCAATAATTTATATAATTCAAGATTTGACTTAAGTTTAGCATAGACTTTTTTTTTTCTAACTTGAACTCAATTTGATTCAAGTGAAACAAATGTAGAAGCAAATGCCTTTGGTGTTTTGATGATGATCATGATGATTTGATGCAAATGATGCAAATGAGCTTTTCAAGTTTAAATTCAAGACAATGATTCAAGAATACAAGCCACAACATCAAGATATTTTAGGAAGAGAATTCCTAATTGACATAGCAAAAGGTTTGACCAAGTAATTTAAGTTAAAAAGTGTTTTTCAAGAGATTTACTAAAATGTTTAGCCAAGTAATTTAAGTTAAAAAGTATTTTTCAAGAGATTTACTCTCTGGTAATCGATTACCAGTGGCAAAAAATGATTTACAACAGCTACTAAATATTTGAATTCAAATTTTAGACTGTGTAATCGATTACACAATATTGGTAATCAATTACCAGCAGTTAATAAACGTTTTAATTCAAATTTTAAAAGTTGTAATCGATTACACAAATTCTGTAATCGATTACCAGACAAGATTTTCAGAAAAATGTTTCTAAGAGTCACAACTTCTCAAAAGGTTTTTACATGACCACCAATGGTCTATATATATGTGACTTAGAACACGAATTTGCTCAGAGTTTTTCAGAACAACAAGTGTTTATTCTCTCAAAGAGCAAAATCATTTTATCCTCTTAAGAATTCCTTAGCCAATTCAATTGCAATTCATTAAGGAATCATTTGAGTGCTCAAATTGTAAAATCTATCTCTTTCAAGAGAGATTCTTTCTTCTTCTCTTTCTAATTCTCTAAGGGATTAAGAGACCGAGGGTCTCTTGTTGTAAAAAGAATTCTAAACACAAAGGAAGGATTGTCCTTGTGTGTTTAGAACTTGTAAAAGGATTTTACAAGATAGTGGAACTCTCAAGCGGGTTGCTTGGGCACTGAACGTAGGCACAAAGGTGTGGCCGAACCAGTATAAATCTGAGTTTGCACTTTCTCTTCCCTTAAACTCTTTTATTTATTATTGTTTTATATTTATATTCAGATTGTTCTATTTGAATTAATATTTAAGAAGTTCATTATTAAGGGAATTTGTAACTTGAATAGAAAGTGAAATAGAATTTTAATTGGGGAAATAGTTTGTAATATCTTAATTCAACCCCCCCACTTCTTAAGATATCTGAGGCCACTTGTCCAACAATAAAATATGGCCTAAATAGAAATGTATCAATCTGACACACCTAATGAGTCAGACTTAGCTAAAAAATTTATAAGCCCTAATTCAAACGATACTATTTTAGCTTGATAATAATTTTTTAAAATTATATATATATATATATATATATATATATATATATATATATATATATATATATATATATATATATATATATATAAAGGCAAAACGGGCTAATTTTGGGTCGACAATAAGCCAACGGACTATGTGAACCACAAAAGGTGAAACCCATTTAACATACAAGCCAAGTCGAATTGGTCCATTTTTCAAGCTTAGCCCGCCCATTTTGATAGCTATAGTTACAATAATGTCAATGGTTGCAGTGGCAGTACCAATGCTAGTAGTGGTGGCTAGCAATGGTGATGGTTGTGTCAGTGGTAATGACGACATTGGTGTCAATGGTGAGAGTAGTAATGACAATGATAATGTCAATGATAGCAATGCTAGTAACAATATTTTTTTAACAACATGATAATAACAATGTTGGTGGTATGGACGATAGTGTTAGTATTGGTGGTAGTGGTATTAGTTGTGGTGGTGATAATGATAGTGGTAGTAGTAGCACTAGTGGTGATGGTGGCGATAATGCCAATGGAAATGGAGATGGTGGTTGTGGTTGTACTAGTGGTGGTGATGGTGGGTAGGAGCCACTATCAAATGTAGGAAAAGTGTTTTAAAAATTAAAAACCAGATTCAGAATTTTTCTTCTTCTTTAAAAATAGATGTAAAAATATTTTGAAATTGAGTTTAAAACTATTTTAACTCCATTTTTGTCTAACACATTTTGCTTTAAAACTTGTATTTAAAAACCAAAAATAAAAACTCACCTTCATCCCTAACAAATCCTTCATTAATAATATCCTATCCAATTTAACTTGAGTTGTTCCACCCAATTCAAGCATGGATTTCTTCTGTTAGTCAAACCCATATTCAACCCTAAACAAAACTTTGTTATATTTTCCAAACAATAACACGTTTTTTAAACAAGATGTCACATTTCAAGATTCATGTGCTACACAATCAATAAATCTAATTCGAAATGCAGAGAAGTTTTTGAAAATGTACACCTTAGTGTGACTCGAAGTCAACCTCAATTTGAAAGATGTTAAGTACCATTAGTGGATTAAGGTTATTCATACTGAGTCTTTTATAAGGTTCATCTCGAAACATAATATATCTATCAAATAACTAAAAACAGATAAAATACTAATATTATTTGAAAATTATACTAGAGTATATGACCCATGCTATGTATTGATAAACATTATTTATAAACATTTCCATTAAATATTTATATTTTTTTAAAATTGTATTAAGAATTATTTATATTTTTTTAAACATTGATTATAAAGTATAATATTTTAATTATTAATTATTGTTGTCTATTATAGACATATAGCTAATTATATATCTGGTAGACTATAATTTTTAAATTAATAAATAAGAGAAATAAAAATTAATTATAAGTTAGGTAATTTTAATAATATAAATTAATTATTGTGAAATAATATTTCAATCAACTAAATTGAGAGTTCCTAAGACTACTAGTTTGTCACTTATATGGGTTGTTAACTGAAATTGGAATTGAATAGAAAAGTGGCTTAGGGTTTCTCTTTCCCTGGGGTGTTATGAATGGTTTTGGCTTAGGTGTTGATCCTCCGGACAACAACAATACTAGTATACAACCACTGCAAGTGTCCTTTCAGATTTGGTTTTGAAGAATAAGCAACAAGTTCCTCAAAGGCCAAAGGTTGACTTGCTCCAACAGAAGTTAACAAAGAGAATTTGAAGATGGTGATCCTTTACGCCGTATGGTTATCATTGATGATTCTATGTTCAATGGTTTGTGCGCACCATGACAAGATGCTTTAGTCATCAAACTTTTAGGGAAAAACATTGGTCTTCAATTGATGAAGGAGAAGCTTACTCGTCTATGGAAGCTTGGTTCGGGGTTTGAAATGCTGCACATAGGGAATGGCTATTTCACTGTGAAGTTTGACTCTAAGGAGGATAGGACGAAGGTGATTCAGGAGGGTCCTTGGATTATCTTTGACCATTATCTTATGGTGAAAACATGGACACGGAATTCTGTTTTCCCAAAAGCAAAAATTCAGAAGACCATGGTATGGATTTGTTTCCCAAGTTTAAATTTTTTTGCTATGATGAAAGCATCCTATTGGCATTAATTGCAATTGTGGAAACACCGACCAAGGTTGATACAAACACTAAGGATGTAAGGAGGGGGCGTTTTGTAAGGGTCTATGATAACTGCGAAATTTAGGTTTAATTGATAGTCAATTTTGACTAAGAATGATTAGAATTCTTCTACTTTTTGTTTTATTAATGAAATAATGATGATTTTAATATCATTTTAATTTTTGACCAGCAAGATTCAAAAGAAGGAAATTACAAGTGCTTCGGAGGAAAAATTGATGCGAAAACTTAAAGAAAAAGTCTTGAAGAAAAATTGAAGATTGGGATAGCTCGCTTAGCACACATGACAGGCCCAGCGTGTTGTCTCACTTAGTTGCCAGACCAAGCTTAGCATGAAAAAGGCACATGAAGAAGCCCAAAGGCATGCTTAGCGCGAATCCCGCGCTAAGCCTAGATTTTGCCGCGCTAAGTGCGTGATCACTGCAATACCCGCTAAGCCCAGAAGGGCGTGCTTAACGCAAAGTCGCGTAAATTTTAAGCTACCTCAGGCCTATAAAAAAAGTAGGAAGTAAAGGTGAAAGACACACTGAGACTCATAGTTCTTTATTGAATACACCAAAAGTCTGAGCATCTCTAATAGGGAAAACCCTCCTTCTTTAGCCATTCTTCTCTCTTCCATTATCCATCCCTATTCTTTTTCTATCCTCATCAATCCCTAAAGTGTAAATCCTCTCATGGCAATAAGAGGCTAAACCCCTATTGTTGGAAGCCTGGCAGGCCAAACTCTTGCAATGTAATTCTTCCTTACTATCTATTTAATGCAATTCCAGTTTTTATTGTTCTTTTATGTGTTGTATTGTTATTGATTGTGGTCTGATCACCCATGCTCATGCATTGTTTAGGAATAATGCATTAGAAAATGGTTATTTGTCTAGAGAATTGGGAAAAGGGCATCTATATGAAATCATGTCAAGGAATAAAGTGATGTTTGTTTAGCCTATTTCATGCATCTTTATTCTTAATGCAATTTGTTATTTTATCTTTGCAAAAGAATTTGGGAGAGAAAGTAGATAAAGTAAGCTCTTCATGCAGGGAACGAAAGATAGAGTATCATAGATGCGGGTAAAAACTAGGATAACATTAGATAGAAAAAAATTATTAACATTACATCACAAGTAGTTTTGGTATGCTAGGCTCTAACGCATTTGCATTTTGAATTCATCATTCACATTTAAATTATTGTTTATTTTTCTTGTCTTTTTGCCTTTTAGTTTCCCCTTTAATTTCTTAGTTACAATTCCTTATCTCTTCTACTCTATCAATTACTTGAAAATTTGGTTTGCACCAATCTAAGTACAAACAAAGTCCTTGTAGACTCGACACTCGAACTTCCGTTTTACTTTACTGCTTGTGACAAACTGGTACACTTGTCAACGAGTTAACAATTTGCATGGAAATCGATCTCATAAAACAAGTGTGGGGAGAGTTTGGTTGAAAGGATACTTGTATAATGTTGAGTATGAAGGTCTGCACAGGATTTGCTTTTTTTTAGGCTATCATGTGCACTTTTCGAGAGACTTCCATGATAGATCGAAAGATCCTAGGGAGGCTCAGAATACATCAACGAATGAGGTTGTTGGTACTCAGGCAATAAAGATGAATGTGGAGGGTGCAAAGTAAACAATAGTTAATTCAAAACTAATATTGAGGGTAACAACAATCATGTTGGTTTGTGGTTAATAATGAAGATATCAATAATATCCAAAAACCGCTATAAGGTGATTGGATTGTAGTGAAAAAAAATCTTGCAAAGATAGCTCCAAGAAAAAGAAGAATATCCAAGATTCTATCAGAAATATGGTATTTATGAAGAATGAGAAGAATGCCTATGCAATGCATGAAAAGAAAGGTCATGCAAAATGCCCAATAGTGGAATAAATTCCACAAAAAAAAAAACACATTCCTGGTGCAAGTCCTAACACAACTGACCTAGGAATTCATTGGCTAATAATGACACACCTATGCAATGCCTTTTCCAGAATGTTATTCATAAGGACAAGACTAAGGGTGCGATTAATACACCTGCACCTAAGGTTTAGGTGCCACACACACAATCACTAAGACATATGATATAGGGAATGAGGCCAAATCTACAGTGAACATGCACTATGTATCTGGAATTAGATATGAAATTCTTGTTGATGCAAAAGAACACAACAATGGTATGGATATTGAGACTATGCCATCATCAATCTCTAATAGTTTCCATGATTGCCTTTAGTAATTTCTCTATGATTTCATGGAATATTAGAGGAGTAGTTGGTCATTGCACCAAATGTCATATTCTAAATTTGGTCAAGTCCCACTAGCCATGTCTTTTTCTTTTGTATAAGACTCATACCTTTTTGCTAATGTGGAAGAATTTTGGAAGTCGTTGGGGTAAAAAAAAATTATTCAAGAGGCAGTAGGTCATGTAGGGGGAATCTGGGTTTTATCCAATAGAGGTGATGTAACTTTCAACCTCATTGACTCTACTCCTCATGCTATGACTTTTGATATTTTGAAGTTAAATGCGAAATGGTGTTGCACTACTCTTTATGCATCTTCAGCTAATTTTGAAAGTACTCTAACTCCTAATGCTGAAAGTGCTCCAACTCTAACTACCACTCAAAGTGCTCCAACTCCTTGTGTTGTGAGTGACTTTTACATATAACTTATTAGTTATTGTTAAATTATGTAGTGCATAACTAGTCACTATTTATAATTGTTGTAGGAAATAAGCTTCATACCTGCATTACTGTCAACTATGTTTAGACCACCTCCAGTTAGGTTTTCAGTACCAATTTGAATTATATTCTCAAATTTATCATCTCATAGGATGAAGCAACCAAATTACATGAGCTTCCTACCCACATCAGGGTTGCCTCGCCGCCAAGATTCGAAGAAGTGAAATATGAGATATGCTTGCCTTTTGTTTATAATAGACTCTGACTAATTATTATAATTTGGATAAATTTGTAATGATTGATACATTGTTATAATGTTTATTTTTGTGCATTGGTAGAATGTTTATTTTGGAAAATTTCTAGTGTGATAGCATTAGGTAGTGACAAAATCAAGTTGAGTCTCATTTTTTGTAAGGATTGTTGGATCAAGTGGCCTCAGAATAATTAAGAAGGGGGGGCTGAATTAATTATTCCTAAACCTTTACTAATTAAAAAAATTACTCTTCTAAGACTTTTACTTATGTTGTTAAGAGAATATGGAGTAGAAGAGAAACTTAATAGAAAGTAAAAGCAGAAATTAAATGCACAACGGAAAGTAAAAGAGTAGGGAAGAAGGAAACAAACACACAAGAGTTTTTATACTAGTTCGGCAACAACCCGTGCCTACATCCAGTCCCCAAGCGAACTGCGGTCCTTGAGATTTCTTTCAACCTTGTAAAAATCCTTTTACAGGCAAAGATCCATAAGGGATGTACCCTCCCTTGTTCTCTTTGAAACCCTAGTGGATGTACCCTCCACTAGAACTGATCCACAAGAGATGTATCCTCTCTTGTTCTCAGTCAAACCCAAGTAGATGTACCCTCTATTTGTACCACAAAAGATGTACCCTCCAATGTGTTAAGACAAAGATCTCAGGCTGTTAAACCTTTGATACTTTGTGAATGGGGATACAAAAGAATTCTCAGGCGGTTAGTCCTTTGAACACTTTTGTATAAGGGAATGGGAAGAATCAAAAAAATTCTCAGACTGTGTCATTTTGAATTCTTCGACAAGGGAGAAGGGAGACACAAAAGAATTTAGGCGGTTAGTCCTTTGTTATTTTGGAAAAGGGAGAAGAGAGACACAAAAAGAATTCAGGCGGTTAGTCCTTGGCGAATTCTTTTTGGCAAAGGGAGAAGAGAATGAAAAGATGAATATCACAAGTTTTCAAGGTTTGGAAAACCAGAAAACTTCAGAAAGCTTTTGGTACAAAGAAGAAGAAGAAGTTCAAAGAGATGCAAGGCTTGTAAAGGATTGTATGAAATAAGTGTTCAAGATGCTTGAAATGCAAAACAAAGCCTTGCTTTTATAGACTCTTCATGTCTGGTCAAGACAAACATTTAGAAGAGTTATAACTTTTAGAAAAACTTAAAACCAATTTGAAAAAGTCAAAAACCTTTTGAAGAGTTACATCTTTTGATTTATTCAGAAACAGTCACTGGTAATCGATTACCAAATCAGTGAAATCGATTACACAAGGCTTTTATGTGAAAGGATGTAACTCTTCACATTTGAATTTGAATTTCAACGTTCAAAGGCACTGGTAATCGATTACCAAAACATTGTAATCGATTACAGCTTTTTGAAATTAATTGGAACGTTGTAAATTCAATTTGAAAACTTTTTCAAAACAATTTTGCTACTGGTAATCGATTACAACAATCTGGTAATCGATTACCAGAGAGTAAAAACTCTTTGGTAAACATGTTTTGAGAAAAATCATGTGTTACTCAATTTTTGAGAAAAACTTTTTATACTTATCTTGATTAAGCCTTCTCTTGATTCTTGAATCTTGAGTCTTGAATCTTGATCTTGATTTTTGAAATCTTGAACCTTAAATCTTGATTCTCGACTCTTAACTTTCTTCTTGAGTCTTGAATTCTTCTTGATTCTTATCTTGAACTCTTGAATTGTTCTTGATTCACTTGAGTAGTTCTTTGATTGATCTTTGAGCTTTTTGTCATCATCTTTTGTTATCATCAAAACACCTTTGAATCACCTTTGATTCACCATGAAGCTTTGCTTCTACAAGGATTAACTTAAAGGTGGTGTATTTTTGTTTGAGTCTTATATTTTGGGAAAAGTACTTGTTGAATATTTTTGTATTTTACCTATGTTTGGTAGCTTAATCTGTAAGCCTTATTCAGAAGGCAGCAGTGAGATGTCACTATCATCTTCTCCCTCTTCTCTCTCTTTTTGTATTCTATATATATGTAACATTTTGAATCTAATAAAAGTGTGAGAGAAATTGAGGTTTTTATTCCTCCTCACCTTCATTTCAAGTTGGTATCAGAGCAGGTGTCATCGTCGCCGTCCACGCGCCGCCGTCCCCGCGCCGGAATCGTGTCGCGCCTCCGCCATTCCCTCCGTCGGCTCCTCCTGAGTCCGTTCCAGCCCTCAGTTTCTAGTTTCGTCACCTGGAACGCTACAACCCTATTCTCTCCTTCTTTTGCTCTCTTAGGGTTTCACCTTGTGGGTCAAAATGACTTCCCCTGGACCTGTTTTCTCCTTCTCCAGGACTCCAACTATCACAACTGCTAAACTAAAGTGGAAAAATTACCCCTCATGGTCTGCTTCCGTAGAACTTTGGTTTCTCAGTCAAGGACACCATGACCACTTGGATAAAGCTTCCGATTCTGTTTCAAGTGACAAAAGAGTCGAATGGGAGAAGCTTGACTATCAACTGTGTGCTGTGTTATGGCAATCAGTTGAGCCGGATATTTTGGATATCCTTAGATCATTTAAAACGTGTCGTTCTTTTTGGAAGAAGGCTCAAGAAATTTTTGCCAATGATATACAAAGCTTATTTGATGCGACCATGAAGGTTACAACCCTCAAGCAAACCAGCCATGACATGATTGCTCATGTGGGTAAGGCTCGGGCTGCCGTGGAAGAGCTGAGAAAGTTTCTTGTGGCTGATTCATTAGAATAAGTGAACAGGAAGTTGGACAAGTTTTACATTGTCCTTATCTTGAGAAGCTTACACTCATACTTTGATCATGTTCGTGATCAAGTACTCGCTGGGGATCGGGTTCCATCCATGGATTCTCTCATCACTAGGCTTCTCTGTGTGCTTCACGTATCGAAGGATGAAAATCCTACTGATAGTGTGGAGACGTCAGCAATGGTTGCATCTCGTTGTAGAGGAGGCGGCCGCAACAGCAGAGGAGGCTGCAGTGGAAGGGGTGGACGTCCTCATTGCACCTGCTGCAAGAGGATGGGTCACACCCAAGAGAATTGTTATTCGTTGCATGGGTTTCCTGACAAGTTTGCACATGTTTCTAGATCAGAAAAAAATAGAGTCTAAGTTCTCTGATGAGGAGTATCAGGAGTATTTGAAGATCAAATCCGAGAAACCTAGCAACCAAGCTCAATCCTCATTTGTACCATGTTTTTCAACAACTTGTATCTCTCAATCAATTGAAGGTCCTAGTCCTTGGATACTCGACTCAAGTGCCTCTGACCATATTTCCGATAATAAGTCTTCTTTTTCATCCTTTTCCTTACCAAAAATTCCTCACCTCGTCACTGTAGCTAATGGCTCCAAGGTTGCGTCTCAAGGAAGTGGTCAAGTTTCATTGTCCCCTTCCTTGAAATTAAACTCTGTTTTATTCCTTCCTCAGTGTCCCTATAATTTAACCTCACTAAGTCAGTTAACTCGTTCGTTAAATTGTTCAGTAACCTTTACTGCTAATTCTTTTGTTATTCAGGAACATGGGACGGGGCGACTGATTGAAGAAGGACATGAATCATGAGGACTTTACTATTTGGAATCCAGTCCACCTGGGTCTTGTTTTGCAATCTCAAAATCCAAAATTTTTGCATGATCGTCTAGGTCACCCAAGTTTATCAAAATTGAAGATGATGGTCCCTAGTCTTAAGAATCTTCGAGTCTTAGATTATGAGTCTTGTCAACTAGGAAAACATGTCAGGTCGTCATTTCCTCAAATTGTACAAAGATGTAACTCGACTTTCTCTACCATTCATTCTGATATTTGGGGACCAAGTCGTGTTACATCTTTTGGTTTTCGATATTTTGTAACCTTCATTGATGAATTCTCCAGATGTACTTGGGTTTATTTAATGAAAGACAGATCTAAACTTTTGCCTATATTTGTGTCATTCTACAATGAAATTGAGAATCAATTTGGAAAAACAATTAAAATTTTCAGAAGTGATAATGGTAAAGAGTATTTCTCTCATGATCTTTCTTTTTTTTTTTTGTCTTCCAAAGGTATTCTACATCAGTCCACATGTCCTCACACACCACAACAAAATGGTATTGTAGAAAGAAAGAATCGTCATCTTCTTGAAACTGCACGCTCCCTAATGCTGAATTCGAATGTTCCAATACATCATTGGGGAGATGCGGTGCTTAATGCTTGTTTCCTAATCAATCGAATGCCTTCTTCTTCTCTTGAAAACCAAATTCCTCACTCAATTGTCTTTCCTCATGATCCTTTATTTCATGTCTCTCCTAAAGTGTTTGGTTGTACCTGTTTTGTTCATGATTTGTCTCCTGGTTTAGACAAACTCTCTGCTAGGTCAGTCAAATGTGTCTTCCTGGGTTATTCTCGTCTTCAAAAGGGTTACAAATGTTACTCTCCAACCATGAGACGATACTACATGTCTGTAGATGTAACCTTCTTTGAAGACACATCCTTCTTTTCACCCTCCGTAGACCATTCTTCATCTCTCCAAGAAGTTCTTCCTATTCCTTCTCCTTATCCCCTAGATAACTCCAGCCAAAATGTCAGAATTGTTCCATCTTCCTCACCAAATTCACCTGAAGTCGTCTCACCACCTCTGACTACAGATCAACACAGGACAAGGCAGATTGGATCTCCAGTACCTGAAGCCTCTCCTCGTGATTCTCGTCCTTCTTCGACCAGTCCTCCACTCATGGATCCGTCCTCTCCTTCCACTTCTCCTCGTCCTTCTGATTCACATTGGCCCATTGCCATCAGAAAAGGTACTCGTTCTACCCGTAATCCTCATCCTATTTATAATTTCTTAAGCTACCACCGTTTGTCTCCTTCATACAGTTCCTTTGTTTGTTCATTGTCTTCCCTTGCCATTCCTTCCACTGTCCGTGAGGCACTTGATCATCCTGGCTGGAAACAGGCTATGATTGATGAAATGCAGGCCCTTGAAAATAATGGTACTTGGGAGCTTGTTCCTCTTCCTCCTGGTAAGACACCTGTGGGTTGTAGGTGGGTTTATACTGTTAAAGTTGGGCACACTGGTGAGGTTGATCGGCTTAAGGCTCGTTTGGTAGCTAAAGGCTACACACAGGTATATGGCATTGATTATTGTGATATTTTCTCTCCTGTCGCCAAACTCATCATTGTTCGTCTGTTTCTTGCTATGACTGCCATCCGTCACTGGCCCCTCCATCAGCTCGATATTAAGAATGCCTTCCTCCACGGTGATCTTGAGGAGGATATTTATATGGAGCAACCTCCTGTGTTTGTTGCTCAGGGGGAGTATGGCCTTGTGTGTAAGCTTCACCGATCTCTCTATGGGTTGAAGCAATCTCCTCACGCTTGGTTTGGTAAATTTGTCAGGTTGTTCAAATGTTTGGACTGAAACGAAGTGAAGCTGATCACTCTGTATTTTATTGTCATACATCTCCTGGAAAATGTGTTTATCTAATGGTCTATGTTGATGATATAGTGATTACAGGGAATGATGCTACTAAGATCACCCAGCTAAAAGAGCATTTATTCAGTTATTTCTAGACCAAAGATCTGGGGTCTTTGAAGTATTTCCTTGGTATTGAGGTGGCTTAATCAGGAGATGGTGTTGTGATCTCTCAAAGAAAGTATGCTCTTGATATTTTAGAAGAAACAGGTATGCAAAATTGTAGGCCTGTTGAAAGCCCTATGGATCCTAATCTGAAGCTCATGGCAGATCAAAGTGAAGTTTATCCTGACCTCGAGAGATATAGGAGGCTTGTGGGAAAACTCATTTACCTTACCATCACTAGACCTGATATCTCCTTTGCTGTGGGAGTGGTTAGCCAATTTATGCAGAATCCTCATTTGGACCATTGGAATGTTGTCATGCGTATTTTGAGGTATATTAAGAGAGCTCCTGGACAAGGGTTGTTGTATGAAGACAAGGGTAATACGCAATTATCAGGATATTGTGATGCTGATTGGGCTGGCTGTCCCATAGATAGGAGGTCTACATCAGACTATTGTGTCTTCATTGGAGGAAATCTTATCTCTTGGAAAAGCAAGAAACAGACGGTTGTAGCTCGGTCCAGTGCAGAAGCTGAATATCGATCAATGGCTATGGTTGCTTGTGAACTCATGTGGATTAAACAATTTTTGCAAGAATTGAGGTTTTGTGAAGAGTTGCAAATGAAGTTGTATTGTGATAATCAGGCTACTCTTCATATTGCCTCAAACCCAGTATTTCATGAAAGGACTAAGCATATAGAGATTGATTGTCATTTCATTTGAGAGAAGCTTCTGTCCAAGGAGATTGTCACTGAGTTCATTGGTTCTAATGACCAGTCAGCGGATATTTTGACTAAGTCCTTAAGAGGACCTAGAATTCAGACTATATGTTCCAAGCTTGGTGCATATGATTTATATGCTCCAGCTTGAGGGGGAGTGTTGAATATTTTTTTATTTTACCTATGTTTGGTAGCTTAATCTGTAAGCCTTATTCAAAAGGCAGCAATGAGATGTCACTATCATCTTCTCCCTCTTCTCTCTCTTTTTGTATTCTATATATATATAACATTTTGAATCTAATAAAAGTGTGAGAGAAAGTGAGGTTTTTATTCCTCCTCACCTTCATTTCAAGTGTATTGTCACATTAAAAATTTCATATCAACAAACAGATTATGCTTATTAATTAATATTATGTTTATTATTATGTTTGTTCTAACTTATGCTTGCTTTCTTATTTTTTTTAAGTGTTTATTGTAATGTTATGCTTGCAACGATAAAAAAAAGGAAGGAAGATGAAAATTAAATTATATTTTACCTTTAAATGAACTGAAATTGGGGTCTGACAAATTAATCCAATAGAAACGTACTCACATTTTGGTTCAAAAAAATTAATGACATTTTGATCCAGTGGAAAATTATTGACATTTTAGTCCAATGGTAATTTACTGACATTTTTGTTCAATCTATTCAATAGTCATGTTAACAATCATTTATGTGACATTTTTCTCCCTGTGTCCCACGTATGCTCTTTCATTAATGGTAACATAGAGACATTAATGGATGAATGAATTTGTCTCACTTATATATATGTGTGTGTGAGAGAGAGAGAAACCGTGGGGCAGAATGGTGAGGTCCAGATGCTGAATTTGAAGACTACATTAGTGTCACATAATATGAGATGTTGTGGAAAATAATTTAACTATTTGTATCATTAGAGACGTGTATGTAAGCATATCCAATAGTACAAGGCATTAGCAGCGGTATTAACAACCATACATGTTAAAAACACAAAATATAATCTATTTATTGTACAAAATCATAAAATTATTTTTTTAACAATCACTTAAGACACACTTCTAGACATACTATTAAATCAAAGAGATTTAATTCAGTTGATCGAATATTGTGTATGAGTTATTATAAATTTTTTATCTTTTATTTCTACGAATTAAAAAAAATAAATATGATATTAATTGATTGTTTTAAAGTGTGTTCTTAATCATAAAAATTATTATAAAAAATGAATGTATTAAAATATTTAATAGTATTTAATTTGAAAATCAAACAAAATTATTTGATATTTATCTCATTAGGTGTTTTTTTAGTAACTATACTTATTAGAATCTTTAACTCCTTGGTGGGACTCCAGGTATCTTCAAAAACTTTAATCTTTGATGTTATTGAGATTAATCTTCGATTATAATTTAATCACACTTAAATCTCCCTCCCAAAAATCTCCTTCCCAAAAAATATATTATGTGAAAATCAATTTTAATTTTTTTTACACAAATTCAATAAGAGCTGAACTAAATCTATTGAGTTCTCATGACGTGTTTTGTAATACAAACCAAATCGAATTTTAATTAATATCCATTCTTCATGATGGGTAGCTATAAAAGCGAGTGCTGCCCACTATTGCCACACCCTGCAACTCCATAACCACATTGCACTTTTCATCCAATTCTGTGAAATCACTGTTGTTGTCTATTATTTTTTTTCCTAACATGGGAGAAGCTCCAGAGGTGTTCTACATTAATGGGTTCTCAAAGTTTGGCCATGAAATTGAAACCCAACAAAACCATGTCAATGATCAGAACCATGATTCTTCTTGGTACGAGGAAATCATCGATGATGATCTCAAATGGTCTTTTAAACTCAACAGGTTCGTCATCATAGCTTCAGCAATTCACTACTACTCGATATCAATGTATATTGATTCAAACAAAAAATTACTCTCATTTTCATTTTGCTCTGCCTTGCTTAATAGATATAATTTTTGTTTTGTTTCATTACTTTAATTTTTTTTTCTAATATTGTTTCAATTTCAACAGTGTGCTCCATAAAGCCATTAGCGAGTACCAGGACATAGCTCTCTTAGATACAAAACGTTTTGGAAAGGTTTGCAAACTCTGCTGCTTCTTCTTCTCATAAGGGCAGAACAAAAACAAATAAATACAATATTCTGAATTCCTTTAATTCTTCTATTCTAGTTGTAGTATTGAGAAAAAAGAGGGAGGGAAATTTTTTAAATAATATTGAGAAATGCTATTAAGGCATTCTCTAGCAAGTATTTTATTATTAGTTAGGGTGAAATTTATTATACAGAGTTTCACGTCTTATTTAATTTATGTGTCTTATATATGTAACTTCATAATTTTTATTAAGTTTTAACTACTATAAAAAAGGTGTTATTAGTTAATAACTTGATTATAATTATTGATGTGTTGCATGCAGGCCTTGGTGCTTGATGGGAAGATGCAGAGTGCTGAAACGGACGAATTTGTTTATCATGAATGCTTGATTCATCCACCTCTTTTATGCCACCCTAAGTAAGAGCTTGTTGGTTGGATCATGTTAGAGTTTATTAATATTCATTTTTGAAGGGCTTACAATGTTACAGGGAATTTAAAAACTGTAACAAGTTTTAATTTTTAAAAAATTTAAAGTGAGTTTTACAATTAATTGTTTGACTTCTTAAAAACTATTTAGAATGATTGTTTATATATACAACACAATCAAGTCAACTAATCCAAAACTAAAAATTGCGTGAGAATTAATTTTTGTTTAAAAATTCCATTATAATGAAATTCCTCTAAGTTCCAAATGTTAAATGGCATCATGTTTTGAGTCTAGCCTTTGCGAAACCTTTTTTTGTGGGGAAACGAGAATACTATATTAGTTATGTTTTATAAAGAAATAGTTTTATTATTTTCTAAAAGTATGCAATATTGCATTAAATATTTTATCCAAGTTCACACATAGTTTGATCTCTTTCTTTTTATATAAAGTAAGTATGTGTAAACGGGCGTGCGCCAGTGCGTTCATAATGATGACATTTTGGTAAAGGATAATATTCGTGGACTACAGAAAAGGATAATTTTTTTTCTCTGATAATATATATATATATATATATATATATATATATATATATATATAATTTGTAATTTTTTTTTCACTTTAGTTTATCTAAAAATTTATTTTAACCTATATACAAGTTAATTCTAATTTATGAAAAAAGCTTGTTTTTTTTTCCCTAAAAATATTTATAGAAAAATTTATCTAAAGAGAACCTAAGTGAATGAACCATCGTCTTTGCTAAAATCTCATTTAAGCACGACTTTCTCTAATGCCCATATAGTGTTTTAATTTGATGGTACATGTACTTAATTAAGCCGAGTAACGAATCTGGATTATTTTATTATAAATATTTGTATAATAAAATCATTAATTAATAATTATTTGGCAACTAACCTTCGATAATATTATTAATACCACAGCAATTCTTGTCTTTCTTACGCTTACTTCATGAAATCTAGTTAAGATAATACACACATATATATATACCAGTACATGATTATGCTTCTTGGTAGACTCCATTGGGCATATGAACCCTTGATTAATATGAAGAGGCATTTGTTAATGATTGTTTTGGCAGCCCCAAGACTGTGTTTATAATGGGGGGAGGTGAAGGTTCTGCTGCTAGGGAAGCCCTTAAGCACAGGTCAATGGACAGAGTGATCATGTGCGATATAGACAAGGTTGGTTACTAACATACCATATTATTCATTTGCTTCTTAGCCTTTCATCAAATTCAAACATTAATTATACCCATATAAATATGGACAGAGATCAAAGGGTGTATTTTTTTTAAAAAAAAAAATTATAAAATATATTTTTAATTCCTATACTTTAGTTGAATTTTATTTGTAGTTCTTAAACTTTAGTATCATGCAATTTAGTCTATAGAACTTTATAAAAAAATATATTTTTAATCTTTCTTCACGTTGAAGAAAAATTAATATTATCTTTAAGGATAATGTGAAAAGAGACTAAAAATACTTTTTTTTATAAAATTTATGCACTAAATTACATGATAATGAAAGTATATGAACTAAAAATATCCCCAATCACCTATAAATTATTATTGAGTGTTAGATGGTTTTCACAAGAAATGTGGGAAATATATAAAATATTATAATAACAAGTGAATGTTTGATAAGTTAAGATGTCAACGTTACAACAGGAATTTATACTATATCCTATTCTTAAGATTGATGAAGACGCTCAAATAAAGTCAATGGAAATTCAACCACTAATTTTCGCAGGAGGTGGTAAATTTTTGCCGAAAATACTTGATTGTAAATAAGGAGGCGTTTTCTCATAAGAAGCTGGACCTTGTCATCAATGATGCCAAGTAAGTAACTTGCTTACTTTATTATTAATGATTTTTGACATTTTACCTTTCATTTATATATTATTTTTAACCACAAAACTATAGTGTTGGATGGAATCAATTTTTTAAACCTTAAATGAAAATTTAAACTTCAAAATTTTAAGATGAAATATATCTCTTTATTACTAAATTATTAAAGGTTTTATTTTAAGCTTTGAAGATTAATAACTATCTTCTTCCACAAGGTCAAATAAACTATCTCAATAGTCCAATGACATTTCTCATTTTTGAAGGGCTGAATTGGAGAAGAGAAAGGAAAAGTTTGATATCATTGTTGGAGATTTGGCAGACCCACTTGAAGATGGGCCATGCTATCAACTCTACACCAAATCCTTCTATGAGAAGATCCTGAAGCCCAAGCTCAATGATAATGGCATTTTTGTGACCCAGGTAGGTAGATAATGAATATGAGTAACACCCTTTTAAGTCGTGATTGTTGTCTCCTATTCCTCTAAGTTGCATCCTGCATCTCTTTTTTGACTTAATAATCGATCCAAAATATAAAATTATATTCCAAAATGAGTGCAGATTTTGATTTTTGGAACGACCAATTTGAAAGGTAAAAAAATATTCAGGAAGGAAAGAATGTAGGAAGCAACTTGGATGTGCAAGAAGCAACGGCCTTAGGTGGTTATGACCTAGGAGAAACTTTTCTCTACTCATCTACTTAATAATGTTTGACAAAAACAAAAATGCATATTGTGTAGGCTGGACCAGCAGGTATCTTCACACACAAGGAGGTCTTCACTTCTATATATAACACGATCAAACAGGTTTTCAAATGTAAGACTATCTAATTCAAGTCTTTTATTATGGGATTGAATTTAAGATATCATTAACAGAACTAAAAGAGCACATGTCTTTAAGCTGAAAAACTAAAGATATTTTTTGGGTGCAGATGTGATTGCATACACGACTCATGTACCATCATTTGCCGACACATGGGGTTGGGTTATGGTATGCGAAAAAAAAAGCCTTGTTTCTTTTTGTACTTATAATTAAACATTCCACTAAACTCTTGTTCAAGTTATTGCCATTACATGTTTCAATTATTTTTGTTCCGAATTCCTTAAAATTTTACTTTACTTTTTGTGACTTAAAAAAATATCATTCACGACATTTTAAGGCTAACAGTTAAAATTAAATTTTAATAAAGTTAGATACTAAAATATCTAATGTATTAAAACAATTATATATAATATGAGAGACTAAAATGAAGTACTCTTAAATATTCTTCACAAGAATTTTTATGCTTTCGATTCAGGCTTCGGACCAACCACTATCGATTTGCGCTAATGAAATGGACAGAAGAATCGAAGCAAGAATAGATGGGGAACTTCTATATCTAAATGGTGCTTGGTTCCATTCATCTACAACCATGAATAAAACTGTTTACCAATCGTAAGTACTTGCTACTCAAATCCAAACCCAAAAATCTTAAAATAAAATTAAGACCCTGATAATCCAAGTTAACATTCTCTTGTCAGAACATTATTCAATAAACAATTTAGATGCATGATGATATTAACATGTTCACTTTATTGGATTTTGACTTCCTTTTATGTAATCATTCTTGCAGGCTGCAAAATGAAACTCACGTGTACACGGAAGAAAGTGCTAGATTTATTCCTGGACATGGCATGGCTTTTCATCTCTAAGATTTCAAGCCATTGATAGAGAGAAATTGTTCCAACCTCTAGCTGATTACATTGTTAGGCTTATTGCATTTAAGAAATTGTCCACTTTTAGTCTTGTGAGCCTTCACAATTTTGTTTTTAATGGATGCCTTAATAGGTTAAGGAAAGAAAATATTTATAAATTATCTTTAGTCTTGATTAAGTAATGTGAGACTTTTTTTATGTATTAGAAGAGTAACCCCAAGTTGAGGACAAGAAATTAGAGGACCTAATAGTCTTCACTGTGAGGTTCAAGTCTTTGTTTTAATGTCAATGTTTCAATATTAAAGAGGTTGGAACAATTGAGACATTGACATTAGAAGGAGAACTTAAATCACATATCCCTCAATTTCAATTGGGATTATTATTCAAATATACTAAAAAAATCCTACATTTCTTAGGAAACAAGACCAATGATAATTTATAGATATTTTTCTCCCTTAACATACCAAAACATCTTTTAAACACAAAATCTTCACGCCAAATTGGACAATACTTTGAATATGGTGAGCTTAACAATACTGCAGATTGAAATTGGAAATAGAAACTCCTGCATACTCTGACTCTCACCTCAAATTATTGAATCGTATAGTTCAAATTTAACATCAAACTTAATTATCAAAGGGCACATTCAATTATTGTAATCCATGCATGCTTTCATTTGTAAATTGGTGTTATAGTATGTGGGAATTTGTTGTATAGAATACAAAGGTATTAGAAGGACTGGTCATTCTAAACAATAAGAACAACAACATCAATCAAACAATTCAACGAACATCCTACCATTGTTTCATGAACATCCGAGAGGTAAAAAAGGATCTACTAGGGTTGGATGGGTTAAGATTACAGATATCAAGATAAATTTATACCATCAACACACCTAAAATTCTCTATACTATTTGTGGTGAAGTATGCCAAATTATCAATGTCATGACATGTATTAGGTCTAATTAAATAATGTAGATATGAGAATTCGTACCAAGACTTCGAAAAATATTATTGCATGGATGCAAAAGTGAAAAACAAAACACAATAGTCCCGCTCTGATCCATTAATTAACTGATTTACCAAAGTTATAGAGAGGTTTTGCAAATTGTTGTGAACAAATCAATGCCAACTATAACTGCTAGTTAGATTGAGACGTTGGCTAACGTCTGTGGGAAAGTTACTACAGCCGTCAGATATATTGAATTTTTAATCGGAGCGTCAGTATTTTTAAGGGTTACCTGCTAGCAAAGTTAGATAAGAAGTATATTTAAAAAATGAAATAATCCACGTGGTGTGGTCTGAAAGTATCAATTCCCCAATACTCTTCTGACTAACTCTGAAACGTAGACGTGGTTTGAGTGCTACCCAAAAATCTTTCTCTATTCTCACTCCCAAATTTTACAAGTTTTACCCCCACCATTTTATTTGGGTATCATTGTTACAATTTTGGAGTCATTTAACTTTTCAATCAAGGTATAGGCTTATGTGAAAAAATCATATAGTGAAGAGTAAAAGAACAAATGTATTTCAAGCACGTTATAAAAAATTTAATTCGCTTGTAAGATTAACAAATTTTATATCATATTATACTATTTACTATACTTTTTATATATTTTATTTATAACATATACTTCACTAATATTTTTGTACAAATATTTGGATCAAATTTGCATAGACAATTTATAATAATAATACATGTAATAAATATATTCAAAATAACAATATAAAATAAAGTTAATTTAAAAATAGTTATTTTAATTTACATCAAAATTGAATATTTTTAAACAAAGAATAATAAAATACAAAATTGTTTTAGTTTAAATTCTGGATAATTATATTTTAGATTTATGTCAATCATTGTATAATTATATAATAAATCAAATAAATTGTAAATTAGATCAAATACTCTTAATAATAATAATAATAATAATAATAATTTAATTGATAATATTTAAATAGTTATTTAGCTTATTTAATTTTATGTCCAAAAGGTTACAATGTTTCTATTTAGATTGGGGTCGACCTAACAATTATGAAAATTAACACCAACATAGAAATATTTCTTAGTGACGATCGCGAGCTTATTAAAAACCTTTATTTGGTGGTATTACACTTGATTTTTTTGGAAAAAATCTTTGAAAGATACTTGTGGTATCTATCTTAAAAATATCTAATTTATAAAATTAATTATCAACGCTAATTGTGTCGAGCGAGCCATTCATTAGTGGGAATTTCACTTTCAGATGTGTCACAACTCACAATAACTTGTAATTTGTTTAGTAATAGATGTCAAAGTAGAATGCTGTACGAAGATAGTGTATTCACCACCAGATACTATATTGTGATAGTCTTGAGTGGTATTGTTTCTTGTTAATAATATTTGTGGTCTTTACTATTTAAAAAATTAGAGTTGTTAATTTTTTAAAATTATAATTAGTTTTAATAAGTATTTGGGGATGAACTTCCTCAATTTGGGCCAGAGGTTGCTTATCCAAAGCATTTAACATAACACTAATACAAATTAAACATTTCATCAACGATAAAAACCACCTAGACTGTCCCATGCACATTTTATCATATTTATCATATAATTTAATTCCAGTAGATACATACACTTAATAGACGTCGCCAATTTTTTTTTAAAATAATTATAATATACATTAGCCAACTTGTTTTTTCCCCACCTATTTGAATTCTTTTTTCCTTTAGGCATGGCATGTGTATGATCCAACTCTTTACATTTTCATTTAGAGTGTTGCTAGGTGCACCCAGCATTTTTGCTGGTGCACCCAACAAACTTTTGAAATGCCAAAATTGTCCCTATCACCTTTCTTTCTTAAAAATGTCATTTCTTTTCCGGAAAAGCTTCTTACCTTCATTTTCAGAAAGCTTTGCTTCTCGTTTTTCACTTTTTCCTGCGGCATTGTCTCTGGTTCATGGGGGTAGCAACGTTGAGCGCAGCGGTAAAGGTGAAGTTTTCGGCGTCAAGCTTTGCGGTGGTCGGTGGCGGCAAACGAGGTACGCAGATGGTGTTTGTTCGTCACGGACGTACAGATGACTTCCGGATCAAGTTGATCCGTAAGCTTTTTACGGATCAACTTGATCCGTAAGTGTATTATTTTTTGTATTTACTGTTTTTGCATCTGTTTTTGCATTTTTGCATATGTTTTTCCATTTATTCTCCTTTTTTCTTTTAAATTACTAATTTTTTTGTATGGTCATTTTTTGTTTGATTTGGTTAGATGGATGAAGATGAGTGGATGTATGAAATAATGTCAGAACGAGCGGATATGGATTATGAAAATGCAGAATCATGTGGTGCGAATGAACCACAAGTTGATTGTTCGGATGCGTTCAAGACTTCTCAGGTTATAATGTTAATGCTTGTCACATATTTAATAAAATGAATACTGGTAGAAAACTTAAATTATGTGGATTTTGTAGGTGTTTGAGTGCCGAGAGGATGTTTTGCGGTGGGCTCGATCCGTGGCACATGAAAACGGATTTGTGGCGGTGATTTTAAGGTCAGACACAAACACAGGTAGTAGAGGAAGGAGTACGTTTGTGTTAATTGGCTGTGAAAGGAGTGGCGAGTATAAGTGTAGGAAAAAAGAATTTATCAGAAGAGACACTGGGACTAGGAAATGTAGGTGTCCCTTCAAGCTTCGTTGCAAGCCAGTGGCTGGAGGAGAAGGCTGGATGGTGAAGTTGATTTGTGGAGTGCATAATCATGAATTGGCCAAGTCATTAGTTGGACATCCATATGCGGAGCGATTGACTAAAGCTGAAAAAACACTTATTGCTGATATGATGAAGTCCATGATGAAGCCAAGAAACATTCTGCTAACTCTGAAGGAACACATTGCCAATAGCTGTACGACTATTAAACAGATATACAATGCAAGAAGTGCATTTCGTTCTTCCGTAAGTGGAAGCGATCTTGAATTGCAACATCTGATAAAGCTTCTTGAACGTGATCAATATATTTATTGGCACAGAATAAAGGATGAAGACGTGGTTCGTGATATCTTTTGGTGTCATCCTGATTCAGTGAAGTTAGTCAACGCATGCAATTTGGTGTTTTTGATAAACAGCACCTACAAAACAAACCGGTATAGACTCCCATTGCTCGATTTTGTTGGGATGACACCGACTGGGATGACATTCTCTGCCGGTTTTGCATATGTGGAGGGTGAACGCGTTAATAATTTGGTATGGGCTTTACAACGCTTTCGAGGCCTTTTTTTAAAGCGTGATGCCCTCCCTGGAGTTATTGTCACTGACAGAGACCAAGCATTGATGAATGCAGTGAAAGATGTATTCCCTGAATGCACAAATTTGTTGTGCATCTTTCACATAAACAAGAATGTGAAGGCTAAATATAAATCACTAATTGCGCAAAAAAATGCTTGGAATTATGTCATGGATTGTTGGGGATCTCTGACTGATTGTCCTTCAGAACAACAGTTTGATGAATGCCTGAAGAAGTTCGAAGTAGCTTGTGCACCTTGGCCAATATTTGTTGACTATGTCAAGGAAACCTGGATAATACCACACAAGGAAAAATTTGTTTCCGCCTGGACTAATAAGGTGATGCACTTAGGAAACACAACAACAAACAGGTATGAAACTGTTCAACTATTTCTATTAACGTTGAAAAATTTATGGAATTGTATTATTGTATATGTTTATTTTTATTTGTGTATTTGAAATGTAGGGTTGAATTTGCTCACTCGTCTTTAAAAAGACTGTTACAAAATAGCATTGGAGACTTATGCAGTGTGTGGGATGCCGTGAACAACATGATTACGTTGCAGCACACACAGATTAAAGCATCATTTGAAACAAGTACACATGTCGTTGGACATGTGTTCCAAAAAACCTTATACAGGAGGCTGCTTGGAATGGTTTCAAGGTATGCTTTAAATCAGATTGCTGCTGAATTTGAGCGTGTTCACTATGCTGGCAAGAATCCCTCAAGTTGTGGTTGCATGGTGAGAACCACGCTTGGTCTTCCTTGTGCTTATGAGCTATCCAAATATGTTGGTGGTTGCATCCCACTTGATTCAATTCATATGTTCTAGAGGAGACTCAGCTTTTCAGACCAAGGGTTATCTGAGCCCGAGGTGGGCATCAAGGACGTAATGGAAACAATATACCAAAAATTCGAAGAACTTGATGTTTGTGGCAAGTTTACTCTAAGAAGTAAACTTTGGGAAATTGCACACCCTGATCAGAATTCGATGTGTCCTCCTACAACAAAGGTTAACACAAAGGGGACACCGAAGAAAACTACGAGTAGGAACCCAAGGTCAACAAAGTGCGATCCATCTTACTGGGAGTATGTAGATGCCTTTGAATCACAACAAAATAGCAATTCGTTCGTGAGACGTACTGCATCATCCTCTGAGCAACCGAATCGAAGAACGATGATGCCCATGTTGGACCAGTTTCAGCCATGTTAGACAAGTGGCCTCAGATATCTTAAGAAGGGGGGGTTGAATTAAGATATTTCAAACTACTTTCCCAATTAAAAATTTATTTCACTTTCTTTTCAAGTTATAGATTCCCTTAACAATGAACCTATTAAATATTAATTCAAATAAAACAATTTGAATATGAATGTAAAGCAATAGTAAACAAAGGAGATCAAGGGAAGAGAAAGTGCAAACTCAGATTTATACTGGTTCGGCCACACCCTTGTGCCTACGTCCAGTCCCCAAGCAACCCGCTTGAGAGTTCCACTATCTTGTAAATTCCTTTTACAAGTTCTAAACACACAAGGACAATCCTTCCTTTGTGTTTAGAATTCCTTTACAACAAGAGACCCATGGTCTCTTAATCCCTTAGAGAATGAGTAGAAGAAAAAGAATGAATCTCTCTAGAAAGAGATAGATTTTATAGATTGAGCGCTCAAATAATTCCTTAATGAATTGCAATTGAATTGGCCAAGGAATTCTTAAGAGGATAAAATGATTTTGCTCTTTGAGAAGATAAACACTTGTTGTTCTGAAAATCTCTATCAAAATCGTGTCTCAAGTCACACACATATAGGCCTATGATAGCCATTCAATAACCACATGAAAAGATGTGACTGTTGAGAATGTTTTCTGAAAAACTCCTCTGGTAATCGATTACAATAAGTGTGTAATCGATTACACTCTTTAGAATTTGAATTAAAACGTTCAGAAACTGCTGGTAATCGATTACCATATATGTGTAATCGATTACACAGTGCAAATTTTGAATTCAAATTTTAATAGCTGTTGTAAATCAGTTTTGGCCACTGGTAATCGATTACATCCTCTGGTAATCGATTACCAGAGAGTAAATTTGTTGAAAAACACTTTTTTAACTTAAAATTCTTGGCCAAACCTTTTGCTAATCCAATTGGAATTCCCTTCCTATTTAATATCCTTTCTAAGACTCTATAGACTGTCTTGATCATCCATCTTGATTATCTCTAATTGCTTTGTCTTGAGTAAATCTTTGAGAAGCATATGATTCATGTAATCCTTTGGCATCATCAAAACATTCAGCTTGATCCTTTGTTCTACAATCTCCCCCTTTTTGATGATGACAATACCTAAAATCAAGACAAGCTATATACAAGATGATAGCACGTTCACACAACCCTTACTCCCCCTATCTTTTGGCATGTATGCCTAACTTTTCTTAACGATAAATTTCTAAATTTCTAATTGATTTCTAACCCATGTTCTCTCCCAAGTTCTCTCCCCCTTTGGCTACATCAAAAAGAACTAGAGCAAGGAAATCAATATCCAAACATTAACACAATAAATATCCAAACAAAGCCAACCATTAAACCAAAATAAATCCATACATTGTCATAATCAATAAAAGCAACGTCTAGAAATATAATTATAGTGCAAGATTACCATAACTAGAGCAATAAAAAGCCAAATACACGGCGATAAAACAAAATACTAATAATACTTAACCACTAATAATACTTAGTCTTAATAATAACAGATAAGCTAAGAGGATGATGGAGGCGGTGGTGGTGGATCAAAGCAAGTACGGATGAAGGAGACATCTTCTTCAACTTTGGTGATCCTTGATTCCATGGCATCAAACCGCATGTCGACTTGCAATTCCATAGTATCAAACTTGTCACCAACAAAAGTTTGAAGACCATCGAACTTTTCCAAAAGCTTTCGAAGAAGAGAGGAATTATCTTCAACTGGTAGGTTGCCTTCATCATCAGCGGGTGGAGCACCCTTTTTGACCCAAGAGCCATCATGCTCTTTGCGGTAACCAAAAGAAGCAATCACAGCAGCACCAATTAAAAAGGATCTCTTGATTGGAACGTAAGGTTCAAAATCAAGAGGAATTTGAAAATGGCGGAAAAAGAGAGTGACAAGCTGTGGATATGATAATGGAGCATTTAATCGCAATGCCTTATGCATGCGATATCTGACTAAGTGTGCCCAGTCAAGTTGACGCCCTGTATGAAAGGCCCACATGATAATTAGATCTTCCTCAGAAACCTGGGCAAGGTTGGAAGATCGTGGAAGCAAAATACGCACAATTAAATAGTGAAGGATGCGGCTTTCAAAAGCCAATGACCCGGAAAGAAGACGTCCGATCATATCCGCATTGTTGGTGCAAACCAACTGGCGGGCATCATGGGCAGAGAAATCAAATTTCCAGTCGTCATTCAGTATGCCTTCAAATGGTACACCGTCACTGGGTAATTTGGTTAAGTCATAGAAAAGGGATTGGTCAATGACCATTTTTATCCCAAAAATTTCAGAAATCAAAGTGCTGTCCTGAATTTCAAGATTACAATAAAAAGCTTTAACCAATTCAGGATAAATAGGCAATTGTAATGACATAAAAGGTAGAAGACCTAAGTTCTGAAAGGCTTGAATGCAATCAAAGGTTTCAGCAGAAAAGAATTCCATATCAATAAACTTAGGGTCGATAATGGAACGAGATGAGAAAAGATTGGAGTACCGTTTCTGCTGTTCGTCGGAAGAAAACACTGGGGAAGAGGACAATGAGGGTGGAATTGGTGCTGTGGATGCGCTAGTGGCTCCAGAACGATGAGCTCTTGAAGCCGAAGCGGAGGCGGAAGAACCCTTTCGTTTCTTTGACGATTCTGCCATTTGAGGGAGTTTTTGTAGATTTTAGTCGGTGAAATCAAAAGAAAAATGAAAAAGAAGAAGATTTCACTTTACGGGAGTCAATTTGATGAAGAAATGAGTGAGATAGGAAGGTTTGGAGGTTTGGGAATGGAGGTATGGCGCAAGGAGGAAGGGGCTGCGCAGGAGATTCTGAAAAACGTGATATTTATAGAGCAGGACGCGTGGTAATCGATTACAAGTAATGGTAATCGATTACAGGAGGAGGCAGCCTACTGGTAATCGATTACATGAATACTGTAATCGATTACAGGCCATCTGTTCTAGTGTAATCGATTATATTGGATGGTAATCGATTACCAGAGCCTATCCTAGGCTAGTTTCTTAAGAGAATATCTATGTTTATGCTAAAATATATCCTATATGATTACTTTTCACTACTAATACACTAAATTTAATCATTCAATTATTATATACACAAGAAATCATAAATTCTATCATAAAAACAAGAATTCAAACAAGATCAAACAAACAAATTAAGCTACAAACAATAAATAAGAGTAAATCAATCAATCAATCAACCAATCAATCCCTATTTTTCTAAATCTCTTACATCTAAGAGACCTAATTCTCTTTTAATAGAGAAGAACACTTCCTTGGGGAGAGGTTTTGTGAAAATATCAGCAAGTTGATTCTTAGTATCAACAAACTCTAATACACAATCTCCCTTTAGGACATGATCTCTAAGAAAGTGGTGTCTAATCTCTATATGTTTAGTTCTAGAGTATTGAACTGGGTTTTTGGATAGATTTATGGCACTAGTGTTATCACACCTAATAGGTATACGATCAAGAAGGATACCATAGTCAGATAATTGTTGCTTCATCCATAAAATCTGTGCACAACAACTGCCGGCAAAAATATATTTCGCTTCAGCAGTGGACAAAGCAACACTGTTTTGCTTCTTACTATGCCATGAGACAAGAGCGGATCCAATGAATTGACAAGTTCCACTTGTGCTTTTTCTATCAGTTTTAGATCCGGCAAAGTCAGAATCAGAATATCCTATTAAGTTACATGTTGAGTTCTTAGGATACCATAATCCTAAATTTAATGTACCCAATAGATATCTCATAATTCTCTTAACTGCACTCAAATGTGATTGTTTGGGGTTGGATTGAAACCTAGCACACATGCATACACTAAACATAATATCAGGCCTACTAGCAGATAAATAGAGAAGAGATCCGATCATACCTCGATACTGTTTTATGTCTATAGATTGATCAGATTCATCTTTATCTAAGTAACAACTAGTGCTCATAGGTGTGGACATGTGTTTTGCACTATCCATCCCAAATCTTTTGATCAATTCCTTGCAGTACTTGGATTGATTGATGAATATACCTTCTTGAGTTTGCTTAATTTGTAATCCCAGAAAGTACTTTAGTTCGCCCATCATTGACATTTCAAATTCACTTTGCATATCAAGGGAAAACTCCTTTCACAATGAATCATTAGTGGATCCAAAAATTATATCATCAACATATATTTGAACCAACAAAATATCATTATGCTTTCTCTTTATGAACAATGTGGTATCCACTTTACCTCTAGAGAATTCTTTTTCTAGAAGAAAATTGCTTAAGCGTTCATACCACGCCCTAGGGGCTTGTTTCAGACCATAAAGAGCCTTTTGTAATTTATAAACATGGTTTGGTTTATCAGGAATTTCAAAACCAGGGGGTTGTTCAACATATACATCTTCTTGAATTAAGCCATTTAGAAAGGCACTCTTAACATCCATTTGATAGAGTTTAAAATCCATTATGGATGCATATGCCAAAAGCATTATAATGGCTTCTAATCTTGCAACAGGAGCATATGTTTCTTCATAGTCTATTCCTTCTTCTCGATTATATCCTTTTGCTACTAACCTGACTTTATTTCTAATAATTATACCATGTTCATCTAATTTATTTCTAAAAACCCATTTTGTTCCTATAACAGGATAATTTTCAGGTTTTTCTACTAATTTCCACACATTGTTTCTTTCAAATTGGTTCAGTTCTTCTTGCATGGAAATGATCCAGTTATCATCTACTATGGCTTTTTTTATATTTTTAGGTTCAATCATAGATAAAAAGCCATATTATTGCATAAATCTTTAAGAGAATGTCTAGTTGTTACCCCTTTTGAGATATCTCCAATAATGTTGTCGAGGGGATGATCTCTTGAAGCTTTCCATTCTCTTGGAAGTTCATCATTGGATTTGACTTCTTCTAGAGGATCTTCATTGTTTCCTTTATCATTTCCTTTGGAATCTTGTTCATCAATATTCATAAGTTCTAAAGAATCTGCAATATCATCTAGCATATTCTTTCTTGACAAGATAGCATTAGATTCATCAAAGGTAACATGAATGGATTCCTCGATATTCACAGTTCTTTTATTATATATCCTATATGCTTTGCTTTGTAATGAATATCCAAGAAAAATACCTTCATCAGATTTTGCATCAAATTTTCCTAGATTATCTTTTCCATTATTGAGCACAAAGCATTTGCAACCAAAAACATGTAGATGAGAAATATTAGGTTTTCTACCATTAAATAATTCATATGGGGTTTTCTTTAAAATAGGTCTTATTAAGGCTCTATTCATGATGTAACATGCAGTATTGATCGCTTCAGCCCAAAAATACTTTGGAAGAAAAGTATCATTTAATAAAGTTCTTGCAATTTCTTCCAATGACCTATTTTTCCTCTCAACAACTCCATTTTGTTGAGGGGTTCTTGGTGCAAAAAAATTATGTTCAATACCATGTTCATCACAAAATAATTCAAAATCTTTATTTTCAAATTCACCCCCATGATCACTTCTAATGGATGCAATCTTGAGATTTTTCTTGTTTTGTATGACTTTAGCAAGTTTTCTAAATGCTTGGAATGAATCACTTTTATGTGTAATAAATAATGTCCAAGTATATCTAGAGAAATCATCAACTATAACTAGAGCATAGTAATTTCCTCCAAAACTCATGGTTCTAGATGGACCAAATAAATCCATATGCAATAATTGTAAGGGTTGAGTAGTTGAAACAACGTTTTTAGGTTTGAATGAGACTCTTGTTTGTTTGCCCTTTTGACATGCATCACATAGTTTATCTTTTTCAAATTTCAATTTAGGCAAACCAACTACTAAATCTTTTGAAATTAATTTATTTAAGTGATCCATGTTTATGTGAGCAATTCTTTTATGCCATAACCATGGATCTTCATCTTTACTAAGAAAGCAATGATTGTTTTCTTGTTTTATGCTTAAGTCTATCATGTAAACATTATTGACTCTATGTCCTATATGCTTTATATTAATGTCATGCTTATGTTCTATAAGACATTTCTGAGAATCAAATGATACTAGATAGCCTTTGTCGCATAGTTGACTAACGCTAAGCAGGCTATGCTTAAGTCCTTCAACAAGTAGAACATTTTCAATGGAGTTTGAAGAATTTGTACCTATTTTACCCACTCCAAGGATTCTACCTTTGTTGTTGTCACCATATGTTACATGCCCGCTTTTCTTAGGAGAGATATGTGTAAAATTTGATGCATCTCCAGTCATATGTTTTGAGCATCCGCTATCTATGTACCACTTCTTTCTCAAAGATACCTGCATAATTAAGTTTTTGACTTAGGTACCCAAATTTTATTGGGTCCTTGCATGTTAGTATAAACTGAGGATCCTTTTGGGACCCATATCATTTTAATGTTACTGTAATTTTTCTTGAAGTAGCAAGTTGATATGCCATGTCCTCTTCTTCCACAGTAAAGACAAGTGATAGAATTAGAATTACATTTTTGTGTGGAAGTGGAAAAGTTTTTATGAAACTTTTGTTGTTTATCAGATTTATACCCTATTCCATTTTTATTAGACACATATCTTTGTTTACTTAATATAACATCTAAATTATTTTTACTATATGAAAATTTTGCAAGTGAATTCTTCAACTCTTTAATTTCTTTTACATATTTATCACAACAACTACAAGAATATGATATTTTCTTGTCAGAAATAGTGGAGATATTAACTTTTTCATTTGTTTTAGAAATTGAGACTTCATTTCTAAGAAGATCTAATTCTTTGTTTAATTTCGAAATCTCATTTTCTAAATTTGAAATTGTTTTCTTTGAAGATGAAACTAATTTTGCAAGTTTAATTGACTCTTTATGCAGATCAGCAAATGCATCTTGCAATTCATCAAAAGAAATAGATAAGTTATTCGAAGATGTTACCTCTTCATCACTTTCGTAGCTTTTAGCCATAAGGCAGAGATTTATCTCTTCATTTTCAGAATCTTCAGAAGATTCCATATCATTTTCATCCCATGTGATGTATGCTTTCTTCAGTTTCTTTTCACTATGATTTTTCTTTTCAGATTTTTCCATCTTTTTCTTGAAGATGGGACAATCAACCCTCAGATGTTCAGGTTGATTGCATTCAAAGCATTTTAGAGTAGAGGATGAATTTTCTGTCCTTCTCTTTGATTTAAAATTTGGTCGCCTCTGATTTCCTCTTACTTTAAGAAACTTGTTGAATCTTCTTACAAAAAGACTTAGATCATCATCATCATCTGGATCATTATCCTGATCACTTTCTTCTTGAATTGAGGATGATGCTTTAAGAGCAATTCCTTTCTTTTTCTTGTCATTTTCTTCATGTTGGTGTAATCTCAATAATTCCATCTCGTGTTCTTGCAACTTTCCAAATAGAGTGGCAAGGGACATGTTAGATAAATCTCTTGATTCAGAAATGGTCGTTACTTTGGGTTGCCATTCTCTACTTAAACATCTTAGCACCTTGTTTATGAGATCCTCATTTTGAAATTCTTTTCCTAAGGCTGCTACATGATTTACTATATGTGTAAATCTCTTTTGCATGCTTTGAATATTTTCATTTGCATTCATTCTAAATAATTCATACTCATGGGTTAGTGCATTTATCCTAGATCTTTTAACATCCATAGTTCCTTCATGTGTTAATCGAAGAGTGTCCCACATTTCCTTAGCACTCTTACAATTTGAAACCCTGAAATATTCATCCATTCCCAGGGCAGATGTTATTATATTTTTGGCTTTTAAGTTGTATTGTACTCGTTTTCTATCCTCTTCAGACCATCTATCTCTAGGTTTTTCTATAGTTATGCTTTCACTTGATGAACTACCATCTATTGAAACTCTTTCCACTGTGGTGGGTATATAAGGCCCTATTTCTATGGCTTCCCAAATATTTAGATCTATTGCCTCAATAAAAATTTGCATTTAGGTTTTCCAGTAATGGTAACCCTCTCCATTAAAGATTGGAGGTCTATTGATAGAATTCCCTTCTGGAAATAAGGAGTTTGCTGAGGCCATCTTTTTCTTGAAGCTTCTAAACTTTATACAAGAATGAAGCTCTGATACCACTTGTTAGACAAGTGGCCTCAGATATCTTAAGAAGGGGGGGTTGAATTAAGATATTCCAAACTACTTTCCCAATTAAAAATTTATTTCACTTTCTTTTCAAGTTATAGATTCCCTTAACAATGAACCTATTAAATATTAATTCAAATAAAACAATTTGAATATGAATGTAAAGCAATAGTAAACAAAGGAGATCAAGGGAAGAGAAAGTGTAAACTCAGATTTATACTGGTTCGGCCACACCCTTGTGCCTACGTCCAGTCCCCAAGCAACCCGCTTGAGAGTTCCACTATCTTGTAAATTCCTTTTACAAGTTCTAAACACACAAGGACAATCCTTCCTTTGTGTTTAGAATTCCTTTACAACAAGAGACCCATGGTCTCTTAATCCCTTAGAGAATGAGTAGAAGAAGAACAATGAATCTCTCTAGAAAGAGATAGATTTTATAGATTGAGCGCTCAAATAATTCCTTAATGAATTGCAATTGAATTGGCCAAGGAATTCTTAAGAGGATAAAATGATTTTGCTCTTTGAGAAGATAAACACTTGTTGTTCTGAAAATCTCTATCAAAATCGTGTCTCAAGTCACACACATATAGGCCTATGATAGCCATTCAATAACCACATGAAAAGATGTGATTGTTGAGAATGTTTTCTGAAAAACTCCTCTGGTAATCGATTACAATAAGTGTGTAATCGATTACACTCTTTAGAATTTGAATTAAAACGTTCAGAAACTGCTGGTAATCGTTTACCATATATGTGTAATCGATTACACAGTGCAAATTTTGAATTCAAATTTTAATAGCTGTTGTAAATCAGTTTTGGCCACTGGTAATCGATTACATCCTCTGGTAATCGATTACCAGAGAGTAAATTTGTTGAAAAACACTTTTTTAACTTAAAATTCTTGGCCAAACCTTTTGCTAATCCAATTGGAATTCCCTTCCTATTTAATATCCTTTCTAAGACTCTATAGACTGTCTTGATCATCCATCTTGATTATCTCTAATTGCTTTGTCTTGAGTAAATCTTTGAGAAGCATATGATTCATGTAATCCTTTGGCATCATCAAAACATTCAGCTTGATCCTTTGTTCTACAAGCCATTTATGCACGACTTCATTGATAAGATTGTTGATGTCAAAGGTGGTGGTAACTGTGGATATTGGTCGGTTGCCGGTTTATTAGGTATGGGTCAAGACTCTTGGTCGGTGGTCCGCAACCATCTGCTTAAAGAACTTACCAATTTCTCAGAAGACTATATCAAGCTCTTTGTTGGCACGGAGAGATTTGAGGAATTAAGGATGTCACTACTTGTTGATGGGTTAACCAAGATATGTAATTTATGAATTTGATTTTTAAGACTTTAGTTTGAAATTAAGTTTGACGTGTATATTTGTTTTATTCAGGTGACAACGGATAAGTGGATGGATATAATGGACATGGGACATGTCATTGCATCAAGGTATAACGTAATCGTTGTATCCTTGTCTAAACAACAAAGCATGACATTCTTTTCCCTTAGAAGTCAACCGCTGACAAATTCTTCATTGCATCGTATAATTTGTATCGGTCATGTGTATGACAATCATTTTGTTGAGGTACATTGTAGATATGAAGTGTTTTTTTTTATGATTATGCAATGAGTTTTGTAGGATTGAGTTAACATTTTTTTCGCATACACAACATGTTTATTTAAAAAAACGTTGTCTCTTACCGCCTGTATCATTGTTATGGTCTAGCAATTGTCATCCGCAGGCGAAGTCATGGCCAAATCCATATATTAGCAGAATGCAGCATTACAAGAGTTTCGTGATGTTCTAGAGAGACTATGTTGACATAAATGATGATTGTACATGCAATTTATAAATTCCTGATCGTTTTGAACATGTAATTTATTTGTTACGTCCACAACAAAATTATTACTTAATTCTAAAAAAGCATGTATGATATATCGTTGTCTGACTTGACTACACATTATGGAAAACCGTGTATGATAAATTGTTGTCTGCATTAACATAATGCGCGTGAAAGGACCCTGCACATCATGACTACACATGCAGATCTGATGCAAGCTAAAGCATGTCATGTCATTCGTGTAGTTGACAACACATACAGAAAGCATGTGCATGCATATTTTCAATCTTTAAAAAATGCAGCACTAATATTAAAACTCATCTATATATATGGCACAACCTAACCTTGTAAGAAAGCACAAGTTTCAGTATCAACCCAAGTCTTACAAAAAAACTATGGCATTCTTGGGAGAGACAAGCAGTCAGACAGTTGTGAACTCCACATTAGGTTTTATTTTTCCAAATGGATCCATTGTTCACAACGACAGTGGTGTTTCCTTCCAAGCTTCCACTCCAGTTCCCATTCGAGTACCTAACGGGTGTGATTTTCAAACGTTAAAAACCAGAATACACAATACCCTTAAGTTAACCGACAAGCAATTTTTGGATGAAATTTACTACCGGCAGCCTTTCACGTATGCAGGTAATCAATTTTGGTTTCAATATATGAAACTGAAAGATGATGCTGATGTTAACACAATGTTAATGTGTAATCATGAATTTTCGTTTATGTAGCATTGCTAGAACCCTAGATGGTATTTTAAACTTACTTGAAACTACTATGACCCCTACTCATGATGCCCTGCTATATTACAATGGGAGGTGGAACATGTCACGCCAAAATGAGTTTGTTGGTTACTCGTTCATAGGAAAAAATCCCAAAAACTTTGACATTCCCACCGGATGTACCATGGATGAACTGAAGGATTTGATCAAACAAGTTGCGCCTCGTGGGATTCTCCCTTATGGTGTTGATGAAACACAAATGGTAACGCGATTGTTTTTTCGGAAACCAAGTCACCATGAGTATTCAGAAAAAGTTATAAAATTTGAAATAATTGAACTCAAAACCAACAAGGACGTGATGAAGGTGCTCATTGAGTCTAACTACTGGAAAAAGATTGGGGCAATAGAAATTTTAGCTATTTTTAGTAAACCTTTATCGCAAATGGAAGACGAGTTGTCCTTGTTGCAAAATTAGCATGAGTTATTTAGTTGTAGTATTTGATGGAAATTTAATTTCGTTCAACTATGTTGAAGTTAATGTACTGTTTGAATTCATGTATTGCATAATCGTTTTCAATTACAAGAATCTCAACTAAAAAAATAGATTTCTATATATAACAAACTAATTAATAAATTGTTTTTCTTCTTACGGATCAATTTGATCCATAAGAAGAAAAGCAAGTAATGACAATTTTGGCATTTAATAGCTTTGCTGGGTGCACCAGCAATAATGCTGGGTGCACCTAGCAACACTCTTTCATTTACATTAAGATATTTGGGCCAACTGTAATTCAGTATATGGCCCAAAATATGTAACAATGACACAAAATAAAAATTGGTGGGGAAAGAACTTGTTAATTTGGGGAAGACAGGAGTGAAAGTAAAGAAAGATTGCAATGTTTCCAGCGGTCAGTCTCCAGCGTCTACTTTTCAAAGTCAATCATAAGAGTATTGGATAATGGATACTTTCATGTCACCTGGATTATTTTATTTTTTTAAATACTTCTTATTCAACTTTGCTAGCAGTAACCATTAAAAATATTGCCCCTCCCATAAAAAATTCAATATATCAGCCAATTGTGATAACTTTCTCACAGTGAGCCACCTATTATGGTCTCTCAAACTACCCTGTCAATTATTCTTCTTACCCGTTCTCACCCCCTCCCTAACGATGATATTGTTGCGTTGTTTTTCTTTCCTCTTGGTGATGATGATGATCTTTATCTCCTTGATCACAATGCTTGCACTAATAATTGTGTTAGTCGTATAAGTTGGTGATTTTCTTGGATTAAAGTTTGCCCATCAATTTTGATCATTTATCCTAAAAATCATATCATATGCATAGGAAAATTTGTTAGTAGAAACGGTGTTCCATTACATAGAAAGACCATAACATAGTCTTATTTAAAAATAACCAATAGTTAGACTGCCAAATTATATAATTTCATACAATTTGATGTCGTAATTAAATTAATCTTGACAAAAAGTCCAAGGTATCCTGATATAATTGAAATTTGTGACCACCTCTTCATGTATAGTACCCCACTCTTGGATAAAAGTTCTTCCAATCATGTTTCAAAGCTGTAGTTAATTTAATTACTGACTAATACAAATTAAGGTAGTTAATATTTGATTAATTAAATATAATATGCACTGGTTTAAAGGAGATTCTTCTTGACATAACTTTTGAGGCAAAGGGTGATTGTAGCGAAGGATGGGCGAGTAGATGGATTTTTGTCCCAGCAAAGGCATATAAGGTCAATAAGCTCTCCCAGTTGGCCAACATCATCACACGGAAGCTTAGGTCGCAGCTTACCCTCCACAACTTCCATGGCAATCTAATAATATAACATCAAACATTTTATTTCATGATAATCAAAATCAAGTGACATTTCAGATTGCTATACAATTGAGATTAGCATTGAACTACTTAATTGAACATTTACATAACAATTTAACAAAATTAACTAGGCAACTCAAGATCAGTGTGATGATCATATATATACCTTGGTGGGACCATATTCCGTCTCAACGTATGGATAATTTCCAGTTAAAAGCTCGTTCAATATAATCCCAAAACTGTACACATCACACTTTTCATTATAAGGTTCACATCGGATCACCTCTGGTGCCATATACACGTATGTTCCTGAAAATTATACAAAAAAAATCAATATCATTGTGTGTCACGTTTTGAGAAAAGAAAAGTTAACACTATTTAAGTTTATGTCATTTAATACTCTTCTAAATTTTAAAAATGTACAACTTGACTTTTCAAACATCCTATCTAGCAGGTGAAAATGGTCTTTATGACTTTTTTTTTTATCCTAAATTGTTATGTATTAATGACAATGGGGTTATGAGTTATGACCAAACTAAAACACTTGAAAAAGCACTAGAGATAGTAAAATGGAATACAACCTGATACAAGTGAGTCCGATGTTGATTGTGGATTATAGTGAGTTGGGTTAGAGGAAACTTGAAATCAATTCACAGGAGCTTTTAAAATGAGACTTATGGTCCGTTTGATTGAAAGGAAAGGAAATAAAATAAGGAAAGAAAGAAAAATTTAAAACATGAATTGGAAAGAAAATAAAAGAAAAAAAATTTCAAATTTTGTTTCTAGAAGTCAACTTTCTTTTCTTTTTTCCTTTTATTTTCTTTTTAATCAAATAAAAAATATTTCATTATCTGTATTTTCTCTTCAACCAATGAACCAAACATAGGGTTAAACACGAAATATGACACTAAAATAAAATATAATGGTTTAAATATGACACTAAAATAGAATATTATTCTTGAAAACGTTTGCTTTGCAGCAAAAGAAACAACATTTAGTATTTACCCGTTTCTCCAGTGAGGGCCATTTCCTCATCACCCAAGAAGCGTGCGTGACCAAAATCAGCAACTCTAACATGCATGGCATCATCTAGAAAAATGTTGCTGGGCTTCAAGTCACGGTGAACAAGTTTGGGCTTTTGCTCGTGCAGATACTGCATGGCTTGGGCTATTTCAAGGGCCCTAATGACTCTGTCTTTGAAAGGTGGAAGTGGCACCATTCGCTCCCTGCGCCTGGTCCCGGGCCCGTGCAGCCACTCCTTCAGTGTGGTGCTGAGATGCTCCGTGACCACCCACGCGCGCCGGGGAGGGTGGATGCACGCGCCCATGAGATGAAGCACAAACCTGTGACGCTAGGAGAAAGATTCGAATTTCTCCTTCTAATATTTTTAATAAAAATTAACAAAACTAATATTTTTCATATAAAAAAAACCTGTGCCGCTGCCGCGATAGGGTTTCGAGCTCCTGGGAAAAGTATGCGACGCCGTTTTGGTTTGTGCGGAAGAAGTCTTCGGATATGCACTTCACTGCTACCTCAAATCCACGCCATGTTCCTCTGTGAATCTCTGCGGTGCTTCCCTGCCCGATTTTCTCTTCCAATTGAATCTGTGCATGCACGGACAAGTTCAGATATAGCAGCTATTTTCTTACTAATTTAACACTTTAATATGTTTTTGTTCATTTTATATATTGCAAATTTTTCTGCCTTATTATCTAGTTTTTTAAAAGTATAATTTAATTGTAATCTATTTTTAAATTTTTCATATAGTTTATTACTTATTTATTTGTTGAATGTCGTTTTTTTTAATAATAATAATAAAAAAACATCTAACTATTTTAAGAAGAGTATTGCTAATACAGTTTTGAATACTTTCTTTATAAAGCGCCTTGTTTTATTAGTTAGAAATTGAAATCTATGTAGATTTCACTTGTTTGGGAATGAGATCTACTAAATAAAGAGTGTGTCTCACATATTTTATAAGGACTTGTATAAAATTTCACTAAATAAAATAGAATGTGTTGAAAATAAAGTATTAGAGACAATATTACTAAGATTTGTCTTGTAATAAAGTATTAGAGAAAATATTACTAAGATTTATCTTGTTTTGGGTAATGATGACTAAACAAATTACCGAGTCCGATATGAGATAGTTCAATACTGATTGCAGCCTATAACAAGCTAGACAAAAAATAAGTTTTGATTCAATTTGAGTTTCTAAAATGGAGTTTAAGTCCGATAAAAGTCAATTTTTTAGTCTTTTTTGTACATTAAACTAAATCCTGTTACATGAAATGCCCCAAAATCAAAACAAGCCACTCCTGCAAGAAATAAATAAATTCCAAAATTTTGGGTAAATGCAAAGAAGGTTTTCCGTACGTTCATTACAAAAGATTTCTAAATTCCAATAAACCCAATGCCAAATAGTCACTAAAAAACATAAGCCCGAAAACACAGTATATACACCGACCATACCTTTGTAATTCCAAATACCTGGATTCGTTATAGTCCCTCTTATGATATTCCAACCACATCACGAATTGGTTATTCCTAAATACTACCTTAATCGAAATGAGTTTAAAAAGCGCACATTTAATTTAAGTTCAAGATTTAAAGCTCGAATATATATTTTTTTTAGACAAGTTTAAGCTAACTTAGTCGGTCTAACCCATTTTATCAGTACTCACCTTAGAGCTTATATCTAATCCAACACTTAGACAGAAAAAATTATGTAAAACAGACACTTAATAAATAAGTAAATAAAATTAAAAAAAATAAACATAATGATTATATGGACAGGAAAAATTACCAGAATCAAATAATGATGTTTTTTAAAATGATGGACTCAATAAAAACTGGTGATATGCAAGGAGATGGGAAACATACTGAATACTTAGTGATTATGTATAATGCATGTATGATTAGTGAGTGGAATTTTACATACTAACCTCATTTGGATCAATATACCATCCATTGATTTTAGCTTGATCAATAATGGCTGCTAGATTGGGGTGGTGGCCATGGTTTGGTGGAGTGGGAATATGAATTTGAGGGCTGGTAATGGAGCTGATGGTGGGGACAGAGACCGGAGATTGTTGAAATTCACCTTTGCAGTTCACAATGAGATCTAATATTCCATTTGCTTGTGCTATCTGAAGGCAGTACCTCAAGTAGTCTTGGGTCCTTTCCATTCTTTTCCTGTACATCACTCCTAGCTCTGTTTGCTTTTGCACTTCCTTTTCCAAATCTGCCACCTACATATGGCATGCAGTCATGGCACACATATTTCAGAATTCAGACCCCCCCTTTAATATTCCAAAAAAGACACTCACTTAAGGTTTTTTTATTTTTATGATGAGTGTCACTTATAGTTTAAACTTTCTTCATTAAGAGAATTGTGTTATCATAAATTCGTCGCTGATTGCTATTAATGTTTATTTCTTTTTTGTATACAAAAATTCAGGAAGAGAAATGGTAACCCGATCCAAGACAATGAAAGTCTTTGAACTATATAAAAAAAAACACTTACAAAACAACATATACCTATCTTATTGTATTAGGGATATTATGTTCAAATGTCCTTACAAATAATATACCTCCATTCCATATGTTTTGATATTTAAAGATTATTTCACATAAATTAAGAAATAGTTAATAAAACTAAAAAATGTTATATTTGAATTAAAATATCCTTATTTAATACCTTTTTTGATACTTGTGCCATAAGCAGTAGGTATTAAATAAGAATATATTTTCTCCCATCTCAAATGTAAGAAAAAATACTTTTTTTTTGTCTTAAATATAAATAAACAAATTCAATTAACTTTATTTTATTTGATGTTATTATCTCTAAAATATCATTTATTTAATTAAGATATTAGTTTTAATGATTCTTCTTCATTTCTTATACCAAATTTTAATGAAGGGTAAGTTAAAAAAAAAGTTTACTTTTTAATTAAAATTGATACAATGAAATGTGGTTAACTAATTTTCTTAATTAATGTAAATCAATTTTTTTCTTATATTTGAGATCGGAGGAAATATTTGATAAAAATGCACAATTAGACTTCGAAATCGTAAAACATCAATTTTTTTTTAAAAAATAAAAAGCTGAAACATAAAAAAAATATGAGAAGGAGATAATAATGTCAAAAGTAAAGCAACTTTAATAGACATAACAATATTGGTGATTTATTTGTAACTATTAATAATTTTTTAGTTTTAAAAATTAAAACAATAATGTCAATTTTGATTATGAATCAAGCCATTTTTTTTTACTAATACATAATGGGAATAAATTTCTCAACAAATGTTTATGAAAAAAAATATATTTTTGCATAGGTTTGAAATCAAATTATGAATTTAAACTTTGCAAGAAATTATTTCATTTAATTGGATGAATTTGTTGAAGGAGATAAAATTCTGTTAATTTCTTTTTTCATTAAGAAGATTTAAACCCGATATATTATTTAGGATTGTAGTAATTATTTCTTTTATAAGCATATTATACAAGCATTTTCTTTTTCATAACTTCCCCTTTGCGAATATGGTTCATTTCTGGAACCAAATGTGCCCCGGTACTCCCTTTTTGCCTTTCGGAATTCTCAATCCAGAATGTAAATACATTCTGGAATGACCAATCTGAGGAGTGCATAAGGCAACATGAGGAGAGCAGAAGTAACAACCCAATAGATCATTAAATAGCCTGGTTTGTGGCAACCCAAATAATCCTTCGGAAGGACTTTCTTCCTGCACGCAGCAAATAATTCATTCACCCAGCCTGTATTGGACCTATACGGATTACAAATCCGTATGTTTTTTACGAATTACCAATTTGTATGACACAAATCGAAGTTGTATATGAAAAAAATCAACCTCTTCTGCCGTTGCACCGAAACATCCACCATGACGATAATCATAAACTCAATGCGAACTACGAATGAATCACCGCGACAATGAACCTCGACCAAACCAACCACAACATGGAAGGAGGAGCTCAGCCAAAAAAAAAAAAACCGCAACTAAATGGTGTAGAAGAAAGAAAGAAGGAACGAACTAAGAAGAAGTAAAAAGAGGTAAGGTTGAAATTTTTAAAATAATGTTGGGTGTAGAAGAAATATGCTGGGTGCAAGAAAAAAAACCCCTTCTGAGGCTTTGATCCAACAACTTTTCTGGCTATACTTATTTCCAAGTCCCGTTTACGAATGACCTCAATGTCGCGCCCACGGCTCCAAGATTAAAAAGTAAATGTAATTCTTGATTCTTGGCTTTACATAATGTTGAAAATGAAATAAACATATCAGAATCTGAAAGATGTGAAATGTTACTTACTTGGTCATACAACTTGAAATATTTTTTTTTAAAATGACTATAAAATAAATCAATTCGATAAAAATGTTACTTTGGTGATAAATTATCTTGAAATAATTTTTTCCTAAACAGTATATCATTACTTGATGTACATAGTTTCAAAGATATAAATGTTTCAACTAAGAATTAGTCTCATATTTAATTTAAGACGGAAATTTATTGAAATATTTAAGGGCGTGTTTAGTTGAAGGAAAGAGGAAAGAAATAAAAAATAAATTACCTAGGTTTCATATGAATCCCACATCTCTTACATTCATTAAAAAAAAATTCTCTCTTTTCTATTTTCATATCATATTGAAACCAAACACATCCTTAGAGTCCTCCTAGTAAAAAATCAAAATTACAATTAGCAAAAGGAATTTGAACCTAGAATTTGATGTAAATTACTCAAATTCTTGATTACTAAGTGGATCATAAGATTACATTTATCTATGAGTAATGCATGTAAATTTAGACTTCTAGCACATGTATTAATTTTGTCCTTTCAAATTAATCCCATGAATCAGGAAGAATCATTGATATAATTCACTTCAAGAAAAACTAAAACTTCGGTTTGAACCTAGTAAATACACGCATGTAAGTGCACTCCTAGAAATGCATGAAACTGTACCTTTAATTCCAGCTTTTGGTACTGTAACTGGTGCATATTTTGGTGTGATGTGGAGGCAGAGGAACCCATAGTCTTGGCATTGCTGAAGCCTCTGCAGCATCCAACAGGTAAAGGGCTTGGTGGCTCCACATTCTTCTGCGGCTTAGCCCTAAAACTAGAAGTGGATGATTGGCGAGACAGGCATGGAGAGGCTCCCTTGTGCTGAATTTTAGGGCTGTTCTTGAAACTCATCTTATTAATTTAATTCAACTTTGTCTATGCTCCCAACTTTGTCAAACCCAAATGGAATCATCAGGGTCCCTTTAATATATAGTCTTGCACCCTTTTTGTTGTTTAGTGAATGCCACATAGTTGCTGGCAACAATTTGGACGGATTTCGTGAAGAACATTCGATTTATTAGTAAGGCAATTAATTTTGCCTTGTTGGGTTGCTTTCACATGCCTTGTTTTCTGTTTTCGTGAAACATTGGCCTCTCTGTCTTTGAAACTCTAGCGAATAGTAGAAAACCAGCATAAACATTTCGGAATAAGCAAGGCCATGTGTTAAACTATACACACATTGAACAAGGAAAATTAAGAGCTAAAAAACTATGTAATCTAGAATAAATTTAGTTTTGACTTTTGACCATGTTAGTGGGGCAGAATATGGTAAGGTAATAGGTGACAACTTGCAGCGGATATTACTACAAAACGTAGCAGAGCATAGGTATAATGGAATAAAGCTTAATCAAATCTTCGTAGTCAATTTCTAGCTATCATGCATTAATTTATTTTCTTGCAAAATGAATTATCTACTATGACTAATTTCTAACGAAAATTTAATTAATCACTGTTAATCAGATCTTTTTTTTCTCACAAAATTTAAAATAAAAAAAAATGCCTAAAAGATTCGGTCTATTATCACTTGCAACAAGGGTAAGAGTTACATTTAATGAGATTAGAAGTTAACGAGGGTGGGCTCAACTAAGAAATGCAATCTTATAATATATAACAAAAATGTATTTTATTACATTTATGGATATCTGATGGATAGACAGACAACGTACATAAGATGGATAGACCTAACTTGACTGCGTCTACTAGCTTGATTTATTGTGTAAGAAAGTAAAGTATCTAGTGTATATCGTGAAGCCTCATATTGAGACATCAAAGAGGAATATTTTATTATGAGATGGGAGAAAATTAAATAGCAGTCTTTGGTCAAAATAAAAAATCCAGATTTAATTATTAATTAAAATTATATGTGAATTCAGGAGTGAGAAAAAGAGAGAGCCAATATTAAATTCTTTCTTATCTAATAAAAGTAATAAAAATAGGAAATTAATAACCAAATGATAGTTACACAGAATTAAGAGAAATAAATTACCCAACGCGTAAGTAGGAGAAAGTACTACTCAAGTATTAACAAATTAACTGACGGGGTTCTCTTTTATCCTCTATTTGGTTGTAAAAAAGTAGTGTATAAAAATAGAAGATAATTGAAGAAAAGAGAAATAAAATGAAAATAAAATAAGATGTTGGGTTGTTTGATTTAATAAATATGTAAAAAAAAGAAATTAAAAATAAAATGATAAGTAATAAAAGTATTAATATATGCTTATCAATGCGTGTGCTTTTTTTATTTTTATCAAATGTAGGTAAGTTTTATTGGTTAAAAAAGACAAAAAGAATGATACAAATCTAAATGTTGTACGTACACTCCTCACCTTTATCAATAATAGCAATTTCAAACATGGGATAAATCTCTCACAAATCAACTCCACCAAACAAACATTTATAATGGCCGATCATTCCAAAATCGTTGCTGTCAAATACAAGTTTGATTTTAAGGCTAATTATACTTTAAATCAACAAATACAAGTTTGATTTTAAGGCTAATTATACTAAATCAAAACATTTTCAAAGTTCTTTGTTTTCAAAATTAATCATCTTTAGATTTTCAATTTAACAAATAATGTATCTTTAAGTTGTGAAAACTAATTATCTTTAGATTTTCAATTTAACAAACAATGTATCTTTAAAAAATTTATTATAAGAACAAATTTTATAATAAGTAGTATTTGGTTTATAATAACTAGTTTGTATGAATGTAAATATCTTTCATAGATAAACATAAAATAACACTTAAAAGTGACAAATTTATGAACACATTAACATATATATTCATAATATCATAAGATTGTAAATAAATACTCGAAAATAATAAAGAATGAGTTACAAATAAAAAAAAAGTGTTATCGAAAGGAGAAAGAGTTATAAAAAGTAAAATAAAGATGAAAATCAAAATTGATAATAATAACAACGACATGAATATACACATTTTCATATAACTGTTAAGTCATAAGTGCGACAGAATTTGATATATACGAAGCATACAAATGTTTATAACCGAATAAACATAGTACATTATTGCCTATTTATAAAAAATACAAATAATTGACCTTTGAAGCACATCATGACATGTGTTCTCAAATGCCTTCAGATTTCATCATTTGTCTAGTGTCTTTCTCATTTTTAATAATCACTAACCGTTTAATAATTGTTGTTTTGAATGTTCGATCTATCCTTCTCAACTACTTTTCTTTTGAATTAACATATTTGAGAATATCTAACAACCTCTTTTCAATATGTTAAAATGATAAGATAATCTTTCTTATGACATCATCAATCTTAATTGTTAGAAAGAAAATAATAAAAATATCATAAAATAATTCATTGAAACAATCCATACACCAATATTTAAAAGAGCAATGTTATTTTTTTTTCAAAGGCAAACGAGAAATAATATTTAAACGATTATAAATATTGAATACAGGTCAACACTCTTAATTTCTTTATATTTCTTTCTTTATTCTTATTATATTATCTATCATATTTATATTTCTCTTTTTCTTCTCTCCCTATGTCCCCTTGGTATATATATATTCTTATTTAAAGACAAAATAAAAAAAACCTGCTGCAAACTGGTTGGGCAAGGTTTTTTTTTTTTTTTCGTCTTCATCAAGTTGGACGTGTCGGATATATGTTTTGTTGTCGATTCTTTATCAATCCAACTTTACGATCAGCTGAATGGATCAAATTCCTGAACATCTTCCTTTTCAAATCGGATCTAATATTTTTTGAATTAATTCCTTCCATGATCTAGTTACCTAGCTTGCTAGTTCACCTATAAGAACCACCACATGAATAATGCATATACAATGCATTAAAGTGACCAAAAAGCAGTGCACAACGTGAATATATATACACATTCAATTCAAAATGTTCCAAGCATACACGGAGCCTAAAACGTAGCAAGTAGCAACTAGTAACTAGCATGATTGCCGTGTGAACGTTATTTCTGGGGTGTTTGCTTGCTTTGAAAGAGAACGGATCGAGAGAGACAGCGAAAAAGATTCTTCCATTGAACTGGACACAAACATCACAATGATGGTGCTCATCTCCGTCTCACAATTTTACCTTCTTTTTTTTTTTTTATCTAAACCAAAGTTATACTTATTGGAAGTAATCTTATTCAAATTAAATAAAATTATATTATGACGATAAAATCATAGTTGTCTCTCTAAAACTAAAATCAAATATCCTGATTAAGCTTTCTTACACTTGTAAATTTAAGTGTTTGATGATTCTCACAGTTGTACTTTGAAGTATATATATATAAAGGGAAAGTGGGTTTGTTTAACACAGTCTAGTGAAAACTCACCTCGGGATTGCCAATCTTCATCACTTTTGTCTTTCCCTAAGATAACAAATTAAAGAGAGCGAATTCTGGTGTGGACCACAAAGAATTGTAATAGCCATATAGCGTTATTAACGACCCGGAGTTTATCTTCCACCTTAACTTTTTTCTTCTTCCTCTTTTCTGTTGTAGTGTCTTGGAGAGACCCCCTTGACCACATGGTTACTTACAACTAGCTACCACCCTAAAAGAGCCTTGTATGTAATAGTTGCTCTCTGCTTTATCTTTCTTATGTGTTCTCGACTTAATTTTCTTCACCAATTTTCAACATGGATTGTATACAAATTAAAGTTGTTGGTATGGTTTTGCCATTGGTTCCGCATGTTAGTTTAGTTTTTGTTGCCAAATCAATCTAAATTCAAGGTCATATATAACATAGGCCAACCTCTAACATATGTATTACATACTTAAGGGTTATGCATATATATATATATATATATATATATATATATATATATATATATATATATATATATATATATATATAGAGAGAGAGAGAGAGAGAGAGAGAGAGAGAGATAAAGATGGGTTGAGTCTAGTAGGAAGAGTTAATCTTTCACGTGATAAATTAAGGTTTAAATTTTTTACTAAAAGAAAAGTTCACATTTAATGTTTGACTGGATCTTAAAAAAGTTAGCCAATATTTGTGGAAAAAAAAACATCTGGATAGAACTTCATAAGGGTGCAGGGCTAGAGTAATGCGTGCTACCAGATATATCAGTATTACATAGTGTTTTCTTTTATTATACATTGATTTGTATGTTTACTTTAATTTAACATATTTTTCTTTAGACATACTACTTTATATTTTTTAATCTATTAAACAATATAAACATATTGATAAAAGTATAAAGAGAAACATATTTTATTTAGAGAGTCACTTGTAGTCAGGTGGTTTGTTGAAAGATAAAAAAAAAGTCAAGAAATTGTGTAAATTAACTTAGTGCATCATCTGGATTATTGTTATATATAATGATATAATTTGTTCCATATTTGAAAAAGAAATTAAGAATATTTTTAAAAAAATTTCTTAGGCAATTGTTAAAAGCTATAATTTTCTCTAAAAAATAATTATAAAGGAGACCGTTGTTGCCGCAATTGGGTGGTCTAATTGTGGAATTTTTGTAAACCGTAATTAGTAATATTACTTATTGTGCAAACTCTCTAAAAGAGGGAAATAAAATAAGAGTTTTTTTTTTTATATAAATAAAAACGCTACAAAATTATTCCTCTCATCATTGTACTGTCCTTCACCATCTCATCAGAAGTACGAAATCTCTAACCGACGAAGATGGTGCAACAAATTTGAATATATCACATGTGGTTCAAAATTTTTAAAGCTTATAAATGCTCTAATACGGCAAGCTTTTTGGCTAAAATCATAAACAAGTGCACTTTATATTCCATAAGCAGATCCCTATATAGTTACCTGCATTTTCTTAAATATAAGCTACATGCACAATATCTGCTACTAATTAATAAACAAATAACAATTTTATTAGTATGTGATACGGTCATGTTTAGACGACTATGACTAATAAAGCAATTGTTTTTAAATTAAGTGTGGGTCTCCCACCATTAATTCCTCCATTTTCGATGACAACCCCATGCTTATGCATGCCCATCACGTAATGAGCTTTAAATATATATTTCATTCTTCATGTGAGTATAGGTCATTATGTCTACTAGCAATGAAACCAACCAACAGGATCATTCTGATGGTCGATCGCCGCTAACTACAGAGATTTTCTATGCTTCATGGTTCACTTTACATAAGATACACAGTTTTGAATAATATGGTGATTTTTGGCTTGGATTTGAAATCAAGTTCGTTTTTTCTTTGTAGGGATATGAAATTTAAGTCCAAATTAACGTGTGTTATGCATGATTATATCTTAATATCTGGGGGAAGGCAATTAATTAAATTGGTAGTGTGGACGACCACATCTAAAGTTATAAATATATGGATTTTACTACTATTATTACGCAATGAATGAGTACGAACATATGCAAATTCGTTAACAAAAGTGAAACTAAATAGCAGTGATGTAAAAATATTGTCGATGAAATTTTCTTTGTTCAACTAGTGTGTTGACTTTAAAAAAATTGATTTAATTTCTGTTAAGAGTTCTTTTTCATGAGTTATGGGTAGGTTATGTTTAGGTACAATAATATCATTATTAAAATTTATGGTATGGTTCAATAATTACATCAGAACTTCTTTAGTAGTAATTTTTTAAAACAAGAAAAAATGTTATCCATGTATTAGCTAGGAATGCGTTAAGGTAACTAGCTGATTTAATATGTAAAATGTATAATGAGTGGAAAGCTGTTAATTTTAACCTTATTTTCAAGTTAGATTTAAATAAAAACAGTAAATACTTTTTTCATTTAATTAAGAACTAACATGAAAGCTAGAGTATCAACACTACATAGTTAGTTAAATTAATTGTTTATCTTAATTTTGTAAGTTTTATAATTTCACATAAATTTAAACATTTTATATTAAAACGAGTATTTGTTGTTGCTGAAGTCAAAAATCACGAATGCGGTTGAACTTTTGAGATATGATAGTCACTGACCTAAAAGGTTTATCCGCGGTGTCCCATGCAAACCTCACAGGAATACAATAGGAATGTCTTAGCAGAGCTAAAGTTATATAACTCACAAAAAAAAAATGATTGACCCCGGAGTAAAGAGGGGGAAGGCTTAATAGAGGCAAAGAAAAAACAAAGAGAAACAAAAAAGAAAATAAAGAAGAAAAAACCAAGAAGTAAAAATAAAGAATAAGCCAATGACCTCATTTTCTTTTAAAATCATTTTTCAAAAAAAAAAAAACTTCAGCCAACTATTTTTTCTTCTATTTTATCACCAATAATGAGCCTATAATTGTCATTGTTCCCCTCTTGATTTCCATTTTTATTGACATTAATAGGAAATTTGAATTTCAAAATTTGAATTTAAATGCCATAACTTGTCATTTAATTAAATATTTTTTAAGAAAAATATTTTGAAATAATTATTAAAATTACAAGAATCCCCCACATATTTCAAAAGAATAAATTATATTTAATAAATAAAAGAAAATTCTTAGGTCAATATGACGTGTAATGCATTGGACCTGGTATAACAAGCTATATGAACCAGACCTAGATTGATAGGACTTAACACACAGTGTAGTTGGTGTTGCAAGCTACATGAACCAAAAACACTTGGCATGTGATAACGGTCTACCAATCACAAGACATCACCATAGTTTTTGTTGTTATCACCGTGTTGTGCTACTAGGCCATGCACGTGCCTAGTATTTATGAGTGCTCTAGAGATCTCGCCAAGATCTCATGCAAGCGACCCTAGTTGACACTCATATAGGTGATTTCATCAGGTGCATGTTGCAAATCATACACCACCCATAAGGGATATGAAAATCATTAAAAACTTTATAAGATGTAAAGCTTACTCAAACATGTAAAGTTTACTATAAAGTTTATCCTCTCATTAATGCAACTCTAACACTTTCTCACCATAGGAAGAGACTAAAAGAAAATTGATAGAAATCAATTTTAGTGTTAGCAAAACTGACAAGTGACTCGTTTTAACCCATATGAACCTTCTTCATGGGATCTCCAATCACAAAGGTTGGGTTACCATCACTTGTTTATTTTCAAGTGGCTTAAGTCTCATTCCCCTCGATGTTTCTAATATCATATTCCTCCCTAAGGGTTTTGTCAAAGGATTTGCTAAGTTTCCTTTTGACTTCACATAATCTATGAAAAAATTTTCATCTTTTCGCAATTGTTTAACCACATTATGTCTCAGTTGTATATGTTTATTTTTCTCATTGAATGTTTTATTCTTAGCCACAACTATCGCTAACTGGGAATCACAATGCATAGATATTGATGGGGTCAGTTTCATTCCCAAAGGAATGTTAGCTAAAAAGTTTTTCAACCACTCCGTCTCGTTACCGATCATTTCTAGAGCAACAAACTCCGACTCCATTGTTGATCTCTGGCAATAATAGTTTGTCTGGTTGATCTCTAAGCTACCACACCACCACCAAGAGTAAACACATAACCACTAGTAGATTTTGTCTCATCTGAATCAGAGATCCAGTTAGCATCGCTATACCCTTCAAGTACTGCAGGAAATATGTTGTATTCTATACCATAATCCATGGTACCTCTCAGATATCTCATAAGTCTAACAAGTGCATCCCAATGGTCCTGATTAGGACTATGGGTATATCTACTCAATCTACTTATTGCATATGCAATATCATGTCTAGAAAAGTTCATCAAATGTAGTAAGCTCCTAATGATTTGGGCATATTGAGTTTGAGCAATTGGTTCTCCTTTATTTTTCTTTAATTGAAAGTTAGCATCATAAGGGGTAGTCACTGACTTAAAGTCATAATATTTATACTTCCTAAGAAGTTTCTTAACATAATGCTCTTGGGATAGTAATATACTATCTCCCTTCCTTATAATTTTAACTCCCTAAATAACACTTGCTTCACACATGTCTTTCATATCAAATTTAGATGCTAAGAAAGATTTAATTTTAAAAACTATATCATTGCATATACCAAAAATAAGCATGTCATCCACATACAAGCATATAATAACATGATCATCATTCATAGACTTTGTATACACACATCTACCAGCATCACTACTAGAAAAACCATTAACAAGTAAAGTCTCATTAAATTTTTCATGCCATTGTTTATGCGCTTGTTTTAAACCGTATAGGAATTTCAAAAGTTTGCACACTTTGTTCTCTTGACCATCCACCACACACCCCTTAGGTTGAGTCATATATATCTCTTCCTCTAAATCACCATTCAAGAAAGTTGTCTTAACATCCATCTGATAAATCACTAACTTATGAATTACAACTAAGGCTATCAAAATCCTAATGGAGGAAATCCTTGTAACAGGTGCAAAGGTATAAAAAAAATCTATGTTAGGTTTCTGAGTAAACCCTTTAGCAACCAACCTTGCCATGTACTTATCTATAGATCCATTAAGGTTATACTTGCTCTTAAAGATCCATTTGCATCCAATAAGATTTGCACCCTCAGGTAGATCTACTAAAGTCCATGTATTATTCTTTTTAATAGAGTCAATTTCAATCCTAATGGTTTGCTCCTAAAGGTTTGCATATGAAGAACTAATAGCTTCTAAAAAACTTAAGGGATCATCCTTAATAAGATATGTATAAAAGTCATCTCCAAAAGATTTTTCTGTCCTATGTATTTTACTTCTCCTCAAATCCTCGCTTATAGATTCACTATAGGTTTCAACTAGTTGTTCAAGACTAGAAACGGTACTGGAACTAGCCCCGGACTTCAAAGGGAAAACGTCCTCAAAGAATTCGGCATTCTTAGTCTCCATGATGGTGTCACACTCAATCATATCACTCTTAAGAACTAAAAATCTATAGGCAACACTATGTTCAACATAACCAATAAACAAACAATCAGAAGTCTTAGATCTTATTTTTCTTTTCTTTGGATCGGGTAACATCACTTTGGCTAGGCACCCCCACACTCTCAGATATTTGAGGTTTGATTAATATCCTTTCCATAACTCGTAAGGGCTTAAACTTGTTTTCTTATGTGGAATTCTATTTTGTAAAAAACAAGCAGTCAAGAGGGCTTCACCCCAAACAAAGGTTGTTAGGAGCAGATGAACTAACAAGTAAAGCATTCATAATTTCCTTAAGAGTTCTATTTTTCCTTTCAACTACTCCATTTGACTCGAGTGAATATGGGGGGGGGGGGGGAGCGAGGGTTACTTCATGAATTATACCTTCTTTTTCACAAAAGTCACTAAACAAAGCGTACTCACTACCCCTATCAGATCTTAGCCTCTTGATTTTTCTATTCAATTGATTTTTAACTTCGGCTTTATAAGATAAGAACATATCAAACGCTTCATCTTTGTGTCTAATTAGATAAACTTTGGTATATCTAGAGTAATCATCTATAAAGGTTACAAAGTAACTTTACCTCATCTTGTCTTAGTTTGTTTTAAATCAACAAGATCAGAATGAATTAAGTCTAGCAGTTCAGTTTTAAGTTGTACAGAAGGAGATGATTTCTTAGTTAATTTTGATTCAACTCATATTTCATATTTCTTATTTTGTTTATCATGCATATTAATTAAACCTAGTTGTTTCAATTTCATAACATATGTTGGATGAACATATCCTAATCTAGCATGCCATATATCATAAGAATCAATCAAGTAGGCAGAAGAAGATGCATTCTCATTAATCACTTCAGAAACATTAAGTACAAAGAGACCCTGATCACAATAATCCTCCCCCACAAATACATTATTCTTGGTCATAATTATCTTATTAAACTCAAAGGATATCTTTATCCCAACCTTTCCCAACAATGCTACAAAAACAAGGTTAACTCTGATAGAGGAAACATGTAGCACATCATTCAAAGCCAGTGTTTTCCCATATGTAAGCTTGAGAAGAACTTTCCCCTTTCCTTGAACCAGAGTATTTCTCGAATCACCAAGATAAAATTGTTCTTCTCTATCCCCCACAGTAGTGTAGGAGGTAAACATACTCTTATTAGCACATATGTGCTTGGTATCCCCCAGAGTTTACCACACATTTGTTCACATTGGTGACAACATTCACTTGAGAAATGATCGCAACAATAATGTCATCTTCTTCAATCGGGTTAGCCCTAGGCTTAGGATGATTGTCATTTCTCACAACTCTATACCTGCATTGAGGAGCAAAATGTCCTGGCTTCCCACAAAAAAATAGGCTCTTTTTTTTCTTGAAAGAACGATTAGAAGTAGGAGCACTTGGGATGGGATTAGAAAGAGCAACACGTGGGTTATTATATTTGTACTTATTCTTGTTATTGTGATCAGTTTTGTTGGCATACCTCTTATGAAATGGTTTGTCTTGTACCGTGTTTGCCTTGGCAGACATTGCTTTGGTCCTTGTTGCAACACTTTCATTCCTATTTGTATCTTCAATGATAATGTGGGTGATAAGGTATGGAAGTGACATCTGTTTGTGCCTGTGCTTTAACTGTTGTTTATAGTCTATCCAGGACTCCGACACCTTCTTAGTCAAGAGTTTAGAAACGAACTTGTCAGGTAGAGAGATGTTTTTAGTCTTTAGATCTTCCAACAACTTGTGGTATTCGTTGATTTGTACCTTGATGTCTTTTTCTTCGTTCATGGTTCAGCGATAGTAGTTGACAATGATGAATCTCTGTCTGATCATGTCCTCGGCAGTGTATTTGAATATGAGAGAGTCTCGTATCTCTTTGGATTCCTTGTAGGAGCAATACACTTCGAAAAGATCATTAGACAAGGCACTTAACAAAGTGCAATGACATACCTTTTTGGCTTGAACCCATTGTTGAAGTTGACCGTTATCAGTAGTGGCATCGAGTTTGGGAGTGGAAAGAGCAAAGACAACTCCATGCATGTACATCAAGGTATGAATGCGTTCCTGCCAGCGATGAAAATTTTGGCCAGTGAAGACCTCAATTTTTGAGACGTCAGACAACAGCTTGGCAAAGATTGTTGTCGGTGGCATGGGGTTGGAAGCATTGGCACTATTGACAGGTTTTGCAGCTTCAACCATTAAATAAACATTTTAGATTATTGTTGTTGAAGTCAAAAATCACAAATGCGGTTAAACTTCCTGAGGTGTGGTAATCACTGACCTAAAAGGTTTAACTACGGTGTCTCATGCAAACCTTCCAGGATACAACATGAACATCTTAGCATAGCTAAGGTTACAAAACTTGCAAAGAAAAAAAATGATTGACTCATGAGTAAAGAAGGAGAAGGCTTAATAGAGGTAAAGAGAAAACAAAGAAGAAGCTAATGGCCTCATTTCCTTTTAAAATCATTTTTAAAAAATAAACTTCAGCCCATTTTTTTTTGTTTTCTCTTTTATCACCAATACTGAGCCTATAATTATTATTGTCCCTCTTTTGATTTCTATTTTTATTGGGATTAATAGGAAATTTAAATTTAAATATCATAACTTGTCCATTTAATTAAATATTTTTTAAGAAAATTCTTTTGAAATAATTATTAAAATTATAATAGTATTTAACTTAATTTTACAGGGCTTACAATATTTGAAAAATAAGTTATTTACGTTATAAATTTTGTTAAACAACAATTACTTGTATAAACAACGATGCTTGTATATATAAGCAATTTCGTGTCATTTGTTTCAAGAAAAAAAATTAAATAATATTACTTAAAATAATTAAGCAAGCTATGTAAAGAGTGCCAATGGATATGCTCAATTCATATTCTAAAATCAATTACTAGCCCAAAATGTGCTTTTGAAAATACTTAATAAAATACCAAACAAATTATGAACCGTAAAATATTAATGTATACGGGTTGAGTTAGGAAATGATGTTAAATACAAAAATTATGTAACCGCAATATTTTAATTTATTAAAAGCTTAAAAATTTATTTAAATTTCGAGAAAAGTAAAATAAAAAATTTTCTTTCAAATTCATACTTTTAATTTTCTTTTTATAGGATTAAAAGTATAAAAAGTTATTAGATTCAATGCATTTGTTTAAAGAGCAGCATGCACATGAGTCACTCATTTTGTAAAGGGTAGTAAATGAAATTTAATTTTTATTTTTATTTTATATATTTGTTCATTTTTATTTTCTTTACTTTTCAAATCAAAGACTACGCGAGTACGAAATCGAGCTGGTCATGTTGGTACTTATTTATATTTGTATAAAGTTTTTAAGCATAAAATTTGACCATAAAAAATATTTTCTTTTGATTTTAGTGTATTTTACGTGTGTTTAAAGAAAATAAAAAAATAAGTAAAATATAAAAAAAAAAATCCATAAACCTCAAGTAAACCAATCTGTTTATTTTTTTTCTGTTATAAGAATCTTAATTACATTCTAAATTTTTAATCAAATATCTAGTCCTCAACTTATCTCAAGGACGCATGATTGTAGCAGTACTGAACACACTGAAATTTCTGGCATAAACAAAGAGTTGTGACCACACAGTCTTGTCTTGTTCGGCGGTGATTAATCATCCTCTTAATACCCACCAAAATAATTGCCTACTTTACCGCACACAGTGCCTTGCAATTTTCTGCTGAATTTGCAGCAAGTACCATTTAGTGCCCAAAACAGACCACACACTAACTGCAATATTTCCTCCTTCACTTGTCATCATCCGCTCCTTCCACTGACCATGAGCTTATTTTCAACGTTACATAAACACCATATAGTATAAACTTCAACCCAAGATCACATTAGTACATACATAAGTTTTTAATTTCAACAATGGGCCCCAACATAATAACTACCCATCTCTGACTTTTCTTATTTTTATTCAGAAAAAATAAACTATGTATTAATCATATAAAACAGATTATTTAGATTATCATTCAAATACAAATTAGCACATATAACAAATTTATTGTTTTTTATATTAATAATTTTTAAAAATTATGTCAATAATGATTTTTTTTTTTATGAGAGATCAACCTTAGGTTAGAGATTAATTTATTTGGGGTATATAGTCGTTTCTAACCTAAAAGAAATTTTACAACAAAGAAAATTAAATATAAATTTGTTTGACGATTTGATAAATAATTTTTTTAATAACTTTTGATATTTTTTGACATATTATTTAAATATCGTTTCTTGATTATAAACTTTCAACTATCAACTTATTTTTATTTTTTCGTTAGTTTTGTCTAATATGAATTAAATAAATCATACATATGAGTACAATGAAATTTTCAACCGATGGCCGGGTTAATGATTTCTTATTAATGGAAGTGTAAATGTCTTATACTAATGGAAAAGTTACACTCTGTTATTTATCTCATTCTTTTTTATCCCATCATATGTCATCACTTTTCTATCTTGAGTATCTTCTATTTCTTTCTCCCTAAAAGTATGGATTAACATTAAACGTTAACATAACATTATTATTATAATTTTCTGTTCTAAAAATGGAAGCCTTTAATAGTGTAGCCCAATCTGCAAGCTACAGTGGTAAATTAATACATACAATACAAACTACAAAGCTAAAAAATGGGGTTCTAGAGAAGGATAAGAAATAAATAAAGAGGAGAGAAAGCAAAAGCTTTAGTCTTCGATCACTTTCTCTATTCCCATGGGCGAAGATCTGCCTTTCCCTTTACCATCACATTCACACCCTTCTCTCTCACACACACCTTGCTTGTGATTACCATCTCGAATCTCTCTCATTTTCCCTCTCTTCTTTTCCTTTTTTTTTTTCTTTCCTCATCCTCCATCAAACTAACTCTGTTCAGTATCCATCCGATCTGAGTGCTAGATCGTGATCAAGAATTTACGAATCCCCACCTCTTTTCTTTTCAGAAAACCAAGCGCCCTACTCTACTCACTTTCATAAAAACAGTTCTTTCTATCGTTTTCTTTGGTCGTTCAACAAAACACTGCCACCTTCTGCGGCAGTTACATACATACACAATACACATGTACCCACACACATACGTACAAGAAAAAGAAAAGTTATATTTTACATAAAAACAGAGAATCTATGTGCCTCAGGCTTCATCTTAGATCGGCTTTGTTCTCACGCCACAAAATTTAGCAAAATTAAAAAGTTACACAGCTAAAATTACACACTTTACATTGATTTGGTTTTGTCCAACAATACTCCTAACCCCAAAAAGTCTATTACCAATTGCTAAGCCTATTAATTTTGTGAACATTAATCTTTCCCAATGGATACCTACAATCATGTCAAGCTAAAATCAACAAGGTATTATTATGTGTATGAGATCCAACCATGATATTATATGCTTAGTAAATAATTTTATCCCTTAAACATATAATATTTAAGTATATAATTTGGGGTTTTATTTTTTAATATAGGGATATTTGTTAAAGAGAAATCAATTCTTAAAAATATTAGTATCTAACTCTAGGCGGAAGGATATTTTAGACAACAAAAAAAATATCTGTTCAAAATCATTTTATTTACCCAATATTAATAACCATACATAATTAACAAAACCATTTCAAAAAAGGAGGGGAAAACTCAAAAATGGTTCTGTAATACGTATATTGAACAGAATTATTACACTATGAGGCCATTAGCAATGGCGCGGTTAGTACTAACATGAGTAGTTTCATACACCGGAAGCTCCTCACTATACCTTCCACTTCCAAACACAGCCAAATGATCAAGCTCGAAGAGATCCGAGCTCGCATAACTCGATGCATCGTCGTCATGATCATCATTGTCATCACCATCCTCCACAAGGTTAGTTTTCCTTAAAGGCAAGTCCTTCAAGACCAAATTATCATTGCTCTTAATCTTGGAGTTGTGTCGGTTGTACTCTCTTAAGAACTCTCCAGAAGCTTCTTCCTCTTCACACAAGCGTTTGTCCCCACAGGGCCTGCTATCCTCATCCACGATCACACTCACGGGGTAAAAACGCACCGTTCGCTTCACCCCATTGCGCAACCTGTCCCTTTCTGAAGACATGGTCTTGCTCAAGCAAGACCGTGAAAACGAAGAAGCAGAGGAACACGTGGAAGAATAATAACATGAAGATGAAGAAGAAGGAGCATTCCCTTCACCGCACGAGCGGGAAGTTGTAGAAGTAGTTTTCTTTGTGTTGGCGAAGAGCGAGTTGAGGAAACTCGTGACCCTGCCGCCGGGGGAAAGAGGCTGTTTCACCTTTTTAAGGTTGTTGTAAATCCGCAACGCTCGCGACTTGGATTTGATCATCAGCGCCTCCTCGTCGCAAGCCGTCACGTGTTCATGTCGTTGCTGTTCCGACACGGACACGTGGTGACGGCTCGAGACGGGTAACGGGGAATGCGCGTGTTTGGACCTGTGGGAGGAGTTCCGACAGAAACCGTCTAACACGCGCATTCCCTGTTTCTCCGACCGGAACGACGCGCTCCCTCCTCCTCTACGCCCCACCCTTGGCGCAAAACACGAGGCCCGTGAGATGGATTCAGTGTCGGAGGAGGAGAATCCGAGGCTGGAGGAATCCGTGGACGAAATCGAAGTGGAGCTGAAGAACATGATGTCCTCGTCGCAGTGCAGTTTTTTTCTGCCGTTTTTTGCGCGGACAATTTTTCTGTCTCCAGCGTCCATCGATTTAGAATTGCTCCTGCTCTGTCTCTTGCTAGTGCTCATTGTGGTGTGTCTGTAGAACTTAATTTCGCCGTTTTTTCTTTCACCCTCGTCGATCGAACGGTAAATTTGATCGAGGAGTGTGGAAGAAAAAGAGGGAGTTAGAAACTGTTTATCATCTCTTTGTGGCTTCTCTAAATGGTACATGATTTGGCATGCAATAATTGAAATCAAGGAAACTATGGAAATTGTGAAAAGCTGAAGGTGGCTAAATTGGGTTTGATCGAAGAAAATTGAGGAAGAGGGAGTGTTTGAGGATTGGAGTTAGAATGAGAAAGAGGGAGGGGACTTTATAAAGGGTCGTTGTGAGTGAGGAGTGTCACGCGCGTGAGTGTACGTTGTCGTTGGCAAAAGCATATGTGACAGTTGGGCAAGTCCTGATGTGGCAACAAACTTGACTCGTTTCTTCCATTATTACTCTTGCTTTTTCCTTTGATCGCTCCATAAATTCGATTTTGTAGCCGTTGATCGAGTTTGAAGAACTGTGAAAATGTGGTTTCTGATATGGTGAGGTGTGGCTCAAGATGTACATTTTGGAGTTAATTTTTTTTAACGTACTCAAATTATGTTTCACAGTATTTATAAAAACAAGAAAGGCAACTCATTCTATGTTTTTATAAAAAAAAATGTAACTATAGTATAAAGTATAAACAAGTTTTATATTATCATTAAGTCATAATTTATCATAAAAATAAATTTAATGACTTAATAATTGTATTAAAAATTATATCAATTTGTTATTAAATGATAGTATAAAATAATATGACTTTTAAAATTCATTTTATCTCTTTAAAAAAAATTCTATTATTCATTACTTAAAAAATTTTATTTTCTCTAATTTTTCTTATCAATAAATATTAATTGTTAACATTTTTTGAAGTATCACTTTCCAATAAGGATGATCGAGTGTGATTTTCTTGTCAAAGCTAGTGATAAAGATAGGATTATGACGTCGTTTTCCTCTTTTCAAGTAATGGTGCTCTCAACCTTCAACGTGAAGGTGATAATATCTTTTTGAGTTGTAATTTGAGAACATGTCAAATTTTTAGTGTATGATGGTTTCAATTTTCAAATGATGATAGTTTTCACTCTTCGATCTTGTCATATGACTATTGGTATTTACTCAATTGTGTACCTTGGTGTTATTAAATCTCAAGCCATTGTAGATTCAGGATTCAAGCATCCTTCAAAAGTCGTGCTAGGTTACCCGCCTTCATTATTTAGAATCTATGAGTATAAGGATTGTGAGATTTTTTCGTGTTATCATATGTTGTCCTATATCAATTGTTAACTTTTGCCCATGATGGTTAAGAATTATTGTGAGCTTCTGCCATAGAAGATTAAGTATGAGATCTTTTGTTTTTGTCTAAAGTAGTTAACCATCATAGTTTAGCTTTCACTATTTGATGCTTAACCTTAAGTTGTTTTTGCCTTTTAGATAGTTAAGCATGTTTAATTCTGTTAAGTATTCAAGCCCTATTAAGTTATGGTTTTTTCTAAATGGTTAAACTTTTGTCTATTGATTGGTTATTATCTTATACATTGCCTACCTTTAAGATGATGTATTTTTTGTATTCTTAATTGTATTTGTCTGTTTAATATGTAATATTTATCTCAAGCTATAAGTGTTGAAAATACCTCCCAACTTGCAGTGGGGTATTATAAATATAATTATTTGGATATTAGTAGTAAGCTTGTTACTAGTTTAATAGCCTATATAACGGCTTGAGTAATCACTTTGTACTTACTTCTCTCATTTTTAATACATTCTATTTATAATAATAATTAATGTAAACCTATTTAAATTTAGGTCATTACGATCGGCTTAAAGTGGTGGGACTAAATAGTTTGTATAAACTCATATGTTCTTACTTAATTGTTGAAATTATATATATATATATATATATATATATATATATATATATATATATATATATATATATATAAAAGTTTAAATTTGTACCGTTCAGTTAATCAATGTTTAATATAGATTTTAGCAATGTTTACGTGCTGGCCATCAATATTTTAAAATAATTTATAACCAACATCAAATAATTAAAAACAACTTATAAATTTTATGATTTGTTTATTATTAGCATTTTCTTTTGGCTATAACGTAATTTTTATCTCCCGAATTTTCTAGATTTGTGATTTTAATTTTTTTATTTTTTAATTGAAAAATTTCATTTTTCACTTTTATAAAATCTGTAATTTTAGTTCATTCATTTTTTAATTAAAATATTTTATCTTTTACTTTTCAAAAATTCATGATTTATGATTTAGTTCCCTTGACCAATTTCAAATATTTGATTGTGTACTTTCTAATTCTTTTTTAAAATTAAAATTATTAACAATTAAATAATTTAAAAATTCATTTGTCATGTGATTAATAAATAGATACATGTCAAATAATGTTAATAGATCAATGTTTGAAATTTGTGATAGAATTAAAAATCATGATTTTCTTAAAAAGTGATAGCCGGAATATTTAAACTAATGACTAAAATTACAAATTTTTAGAACTAATGAACGAAATGTTTTAATTAAAAAAAGAGATTAAAACCATGAATTTTAGAAAATAGATTGAGAAAAATTACATTTTTTGTCTTTTCTTCACAGCTATAAAAAGTGGTACAATATTGAAAGACGAACTTCTTCTCGTGCACTCTATTTTTTTAGGAAAATATAATTATATTACTGTGGGTACAAGTGATACCCACACAGGTAGCTAGCCAACATTACAATGATATGAAAATCCAATTTGTAGCATAACAGATATGTATAAACTGATGGAACAAACTTATAGTTATCAATTATGTTCCCCATCTAAGTTTCTGCAGCTACAAGCTCCAAAAGCATTACCTAAAACCAAATGGAAGAAGAGTACCTCCACTTTAGTTATACCTACCTTGCAGAGTTATACCTACCTTGCAGATCGTCTCAAACATTCCAACGGATTCGTGCTCCAATCATACAATATGATATAAATGCTTTAATTTTGTTTTACACGAGATTCACAACCATCACAATTAGAAAAAGTGTTTTTAACATTGTCATTTTAACATTAGTTTTATTAAAACCGATGTTAAAAAAAGCACGGTGACATACTTATAAATAAATAGAGATTGTTAACATTGATTTTTTTAAAAAAATCGATATTATATTGAGGTTTGCATCGATTTTTATTAAAATTGTAGTTGTTTAATGGTTAATAACATCGATTTTTAAAAAAACTGATGTTAATATCAAAACACAACATAGAAAAATCGATGTTGTGTTTCTCTCACACTCAAAAGCCCTTTTGATTTGCTCATTCTCGCATATCCACGAATCCATCTCCTACCTCTTCTAGTCTTTCTTTAGTTCCTTGTTTCACGCTCTTGTTCTCTCCATCACACCATCACCACCAACCTTAAAATTCAACCTAATACAATGTCCTTTCAATCCCCACCACCTCCTTTCCTCTCCCTCCCTCTTCCTTCACCACCTTTGTTGCCCTTCCTCTCTACACTCTCTCCTTGATCTAAACCCCACTCTCACTTACCCTAAAACCCTCCACAATTCCCCCTCTGATCAACTCTTTCCCTATCTCGATTCACTCTCTAACTTTTTCTACCATGATTGTCCCTTCGTTTTTTGTGTCGTTTTAGCTTTTGATCCTTTACGATGTGATTCTGGCTCAGGAAAGGATCTCGTCCTCTATCGGTCCACTTCGCTTTTCCGAAGTTTCTTCGTCTCTGTCTCTGTCTCTAACCCCTTAACACCTTCTCGATTTTGAACTCCTTCAACCCTTTACACCATTCAACACACCATCGTCATGCTCCCTTCAACTCTCGGTAAATAACAATGTCACCATAAATTCACTCCTTCTTCTTCCTCTTCTTTTGATTTTAGTTTATTGGTTCAAATTGAAGATATCGTCTCCATTTCTGTCTCGTTTCTCATCTTCATAGACTGATCAGGTTTTCTGATTCGTTGGCGATCTCTCTCTCCGTTCGTGATCAATCACCGATTGGAGGTTTTAGGGCACATAGATTGAGGTCGTCGCCATGTAAATGTCAGATTATGATTCCTCCTCCTTCTCTTATGGCAATGAATACAAGATTCTTAAACAAGTTAGTCACAATTGTGAGTATCTCTTCCTTTTTTTTGTAATTAATTAAATTGATTCCTGATTTCTACTCTCCCAACAAATCTCAACATAACTATCTTTCCTTCTCCCAACCTTAATCTAGTTTCTACTCTTTCTGTTTTCCTAACCCCCAATTTTACTCTTTCTTTCAAATCATTGACCTCTATGTAATCTATGTCGTCTTCACCGCTCTCATCCAGGTACTTTTTACCCAATTTTGCTCATTCTAATGTCACTGAGATCTGTCCCCTTTGTTTGTTTTCTTGTGCAATGGATTTTATTTGAGTTTTAAGCTGTTAGTTATTACCCGTGTCATTTGGGAGACAAAACCCTTGATTGAATTCAGAAGATCTAGGCCTTGTTTCTTTACTATTTTTCTAAAATTTGTTTGTCATGTCAACAATTGAACAAAGTAGTACTTGAGGGGGCATAGAAGGTGGATGTGATTCTTAGATTATTTATTTAAGAGATTATCTGGCACCAGTTCTATCTCACCACTTCAATTCTTCTACTTAGCTAGCATAAGAATCATGTTTGCAATTCTATTTGTTCTTCCCCCACCCTTCACTATATGTACATATTCATTCACCCACCTTCTAGCTACCAATAAAATTGTTCACTTTTACTAATTAATTTTCTAATATGGAAATTGAAGAGCAAGCGATGAAAATGATGATGAAGTTGTTGTCTAGGTTAAGACGTATTTGTGTTTTTCATGGCACCAGCCCTAGCAAGAACCCCCCAACTACTTACTCGCTATCATCCAACTCACCAAACAACTTGTAATGTCACAACTCAATTATTATTATTTCTCTCTTCTTCAATTCGGACAAAACCACGTTTATTTATTCTTTTAATTATTAATTAGAATATATATACACTCACATATCACACCACTCAATTTTCTTTCTTTAATTCTGATCTTCAAACTATATATGTACCAAATTAGAGTAAATATTCCCTTGGCTAATTAAAATTTGTATGAGTTAGAATAGTAATAAAAGAACCAATAAGTATTCATATTAATAATCTAGTAAGTAAAGATGAATAAACAATTGAAGGGTTATTATTTATTATGAGTTTAATTAACTAGATTGATGATGATGTGGTAAGATCAAGAAGAAGAAATTATAAGAATTGGATATATGCATGTGGAGAGGAACATCAACTTGGTTTATGGAGGAGGGAGCATTGGGCTGATGGGTTTAATCTCACAAATTGTGCTTGATGGCAGACACCACGTGTTAGGGTAATTGAATTTTGTTTCCCTAGCTATATGTTTTTGTACTTGTGATGTTGAATGAAGAACCTTTCCTATTAATATTATTATTGCAGGGTGATTCCAACAACTCTGATGCCAAGAAAGGTATTTTTATTTTATTATGTTTCATAAGTTTAGAAATGTTAATTAATGAGTGGTTTGGATTACATAAGATAACAGGGGAAAGTGTTGGAGAAGTGAGAGCAGTGTTAAGCATGCACCAACATAAGGCAGAAATGTACTGGTGATCCAAGAAAGTGTTAAGGGATGGAAGAAGTTCCTCCAGAAATTTGTAATCTTGTTGCTTTATTTGATATTCTTCTAGTTTCTAGTTTAATGATTTCCTCCTTCAACGTTAGAAGAAAAATGTACTTAAGTTCGCTGGCCCAAATAACCAGTTTAAGCACTTGTATATCCTTCAGGACAATATATGTTTTTTATATATGAATTCACCTTCAATCAGTCCTTAACTATGGAGGCATTGGGTATCAATGTGGAAATAGAAATACAAATAGCAGATAGAGATATTTATTACTTGTTCCTTTACATGCTATTAGTTATAAGGGTTATTTAATGTGTGTTTCTTTTTTGTTGTTGAAGTTGTTGTTCTTTTTTGCGAAAAGACCCATCTTAACATGGGCACAATTGGGCATGTTGATTATGGGAAAACCACACTGATTGTTGCAATTACCAAGGTTTGGCTTATTTTTGTGTCCTGATTCTTAAATACTGGAAATCTACCTTTAATTTCAATTTCTTTTTGGCATAAACATTTTGTGATTCAATTCTTGTGTTTAAGTTTGACAATATATTTATATATGTGAATTGATTTTGTGGAACAGGTGTTAGCTAAAGAAGGTAAAGCCAAGGGCATTGCCTTTGAGGACATAGACAAGGCTCCTGAGGAGAAGAAGATATGGATTATTATTATGACTATGAAAGATAGATCACTATTTTTTTTTAGTCCATACTCCAATTATGCATGTTGTGAATAATACAGAACAAATTGTTTTAGTAGTAAAATTTTGTAAACTTCTCTTGATCTTACAAGCTCATGTAGAGTACGAGACAACAAAAAGGCACTATGTCCATGTTGATTGCCCAGGACATGCAGACTATGTTAAAGTATGGTTAGTTGGAATGGGGACAAACTTTGTTAAAGCATCTATATGGTTCATTGTTGTTGTTATTATTATTTATTTCTATAAGTCAATTTTCTTGGTGTGAATTATGACCCTTATGTTTTTCCTTCTATATTGAATTGAATGAATTTGCATTGCATTACTTTGAAGAATGTGTGATCTTAATTATTTTGCATGATTGATTATTTGGTGCTCTTGTACATGTTTGTGTCTGTATGGACTCCATCTTCAATTAATTCATTTGGTGAAATTATAAAACATGATAACTAGAGCTACACAAATGGATGGTGGAATTCTTGTGGTTTATGCTCTTGATGGGCCAATGCCTTAAACAAAGGAACATATACTACTTGCTTGTCAGGTTGATAGCTCATTTTGTCAATATGTAAAAGTAGAACTCAATTTTTATAAAATCTAATCACATTCCAAAACTATAAGATCAAAAACATACATGGGGTTTTTTTCTTGTTTCCTATAATAAATTTTATTTTATGATGTTGATGATTGAACATAGGACATATTTAGCAAATCTTTCCAATATTCACCTTTTTGTAAATACAGTCAATTGCTAAATCATATTTAGAATGGTTTCTTTATCCAATGGATCTATATCTATGTTTTTCATGTCCAAGTAGTTACTAGCTAACAACTTATAGTTTCAAGTGGGATTATTGTGGAGAATGTCATTTTTCTGTACTACTATCAACTATTAAGGGAGTAGCAAAGTTTAATGACTATTCTTTCTTGCTATAAATATATGTTCTTGAATGAGGGATGCATAATGAAAGCTTGAAGAAACTAATGAAAATGAGACATTAATTTATGTGTGTGTGAGAGAGAAAGAAGGTGGATTGATTTTGGAAAATGAAACATGATGAAAGCTTGAAATAACAACATCGGTTGGTCTAAAATCGATGTAGAAAGTGTCTTTACGATATAGGTACACATTGGTTTTGACCAAAACCAATGTAGTAAACACATTAACATCAGTTTTGCCAAAAATCGATGTTGTATAATACTTTCAACATCAATTTTTTCAAAACCAATGTAGAAAGTCCAATACCATACACAATTGTAGTCATATTTCTAAATCAGTTTCAGCGAACCAATGTAGATAATAATTTTTAACATCAATTTTTAAAACTAATGTTGAAAGTGTGTACTTTTAACGATGATTGTTTCAACATCAGTTCTAGAACTGATGTTGAAACTCCTTCAAAACCGATATTAAAATCCTTTTATGTAGTAGTGCACAAACACACCATAATACCCTCCTATAATACATCTACCTCCACTTCATGGTTGTTAAATATCACATTATTTCTTAGAAGCCAGATGCCCTCACACCACCAAAAACCACAACATCTTAAGCCAATCATTTGATTCCTTCCTCAAAAAACCAAGTGCATGTTGCTTAAAGGACACATGTGGGTTACCATGCAAAGCCGCTTGTATCCCCTGCCATCTCCAACACCTGCATTATATTGTCGATTCCACCGAGCTCAAGAACAATAAATGCTCCAATGATTCTTATGATCATGACACAAAGGGCAAGAGAAATCAAGTTATCCCCATTTACATTTTGCTTTCTCAAGTTTAGTTTTATTAGCAACCTATCATACATAACTATCCAAGCAAAGAACCCAACATTGGTGAGGGGGGGCTGATACACGTCATATTTCCTTAAAAATATTCCTTGTTTCATCTTCCCTTGAACATTCATCAATAAGCTATAAGAATTACTTACTGATGCGTAAAATATGTTAGACTCACACAAGGATAAATGTATCTTACGCAATAGTAATAGTGAACTCAAAAGTTCGAATATCGAATCTAAAGGATTAGTTGTATTCTCAATTGGTTGACTTTATTAAACTAACAATAAAGGTCATTAAAAATATGATTTAAATATTTTTATGGTTTTAGTTTTTTATAAGAACACAAATAAACGAAAAATTTAAGTGATGATAAGAATGATCAGGAGTTATGACTCATTAGTACCAATTTTTTCCCAATCCTAGTCCTAATGAAATTTCTTCCCATTTAATTACTGATTTCTAAAATCAACTAAAACCTATGATCAAGGTTACATGTTTTTTTTGTCATAAATCAATGCCTCAATGGTCATGGATTTATCAATTTAAGTCAATGGATAAAATCAATTCTATGAATGATTAATTAAAGATTAACTAATCTAGTGGAGATTACCCATACAATTTTATCATACAATTTGATATAAAATATTTTCTACCTAGATCTACCAATTACATGCATATGATCACTACTAAGCAATAGATTATGTATTAGAATGATCGGTTCCAAATAAGGAAGAAAATTAGTTAACATAAAACAATGAAAAATTTCATTAAAAACAAGGAGATGAGTACAAATGGACAATTACATCATAACCCCGGACTAGAGGGACTAACCACTCATGATAAGAGCAAAATTAGCAATCCTATAAAAAGTAAACATAGATATATCAATAGGCATGATGATCACGATCCATCCTAGTAGTGTTGTCCACGATCTTCAGCTCTCAAAATCCCTCAAGGTTCATTCAAATTTCTTAAAAGATAAGAATATAACTTGAGAATAAACTCATTTTCCAAGAGAGATCTCATTCCTTATTTATAATATTTTATGGAGATTCTCCCTCTATCTTTCCTTAATTAAAGAATATTGTCAATTAAGATTTAAATGTGGAAGGGGACCTTTGCAATCTTTAGGTGACAGGTGATGCAAGTAGACCATGGACGTACAAAATTACCACACACATACAAAATTATTGCGGTTTTATAAAATTACCCGGACCATGGTCTTCTGATTTGGAATTCATAATATATTTAGCTTTTTTCACATGAAACCTCTTAAGCACTTGTCTTTCACAAACTTATACTAAATCGTGAGTTTTGCCAAATAAAATATATCAAAATGCATGAATATGACATGAAAACTCACATCAAAATACAGTCAAATTCGAGTTTGTCACTTACTTAGAATATACCTTAAGCTACAATTTGTCATTTTGATAGTGATGTAGGCCCACACTATTTGTCTTCCAAAAAACTATGAAGGATAGATTCTTCCCAACTAAACCATTGTCTCCTCCAACCCAATTGCCAATTCCACCTTCCATCATACCATGCACCCACCTCTTTAATCTTAGCATTCTTATTTTCAAAATTAGAAAAGATCCTTGGGTACCTTTCCACTAGAGATTGATTACCAAGCCATCTATGATGCCATATGCCCATGTGTTCTCTATCACCAACATTCCACACCGGATGATTTTTCAACCAGCGTTCAACATCTACATCTCCAGTAACCTTCACAAAAATCTTTCCACCAAATTGACTCCTTAGCCACTTGCCTCCTTCATCCGAAGTCAAAGATGTATCCATATTTAGCTTTAAGTATTTTGCACAACAAACTTTGTTGACAAGAGCCCATGCCCCATCCCCACTTGGCCAGGAGAACATCATTGAGCTTTTTCAAACTCTTCACCCCAAGCCCCCTACCTTATTTTCTTGGCAAATGTTCTCCCAACTAACCCAAGCCATTTTTCGTTTGCCTTCACCTCCTCCCCACAAAAAAAAAAACCTTTGGATTTTATTTATTTCTCTAATGACTTTGGAAGGCATCTTAAAGAAGGAAATAAAATATAAAGGCAATGCCATCAACACCAATTTAATGAGACAAATTCTCCCCCATAAGAAAGTTGTCATTGCTTCCAAGTTGCAAGCTTAGTCTTGATTATTTTTTCAATTATAGGTTGCCAAGTAGTCATTTTCATAGAGTTTGTTCCTATAGGAATTCCCAAATAAAGAATGACCTCAAAGCATCTAACAGTTCTCTTCATGCAAAGCACATTCTCAAAAGTGACATCCGTAAACATTAGAGTGTCATCCACAAATTGCAATACAGATACAACCACTTCCTCTTGTCCCACTTTGACACCGGAAAATTTGTTAGCTAACATAGTTTGCCTCATAAGTCCCTCAAGTCCTTCTACCACCATCAAGAAGAGAAAAAGGGCAAGCGGGTCACCTTGCCTCAATCCCTTTTAAGTGGTGAATTTGGTGGTTAGACTACCATTCACCAAGATGAAGATTGACACCGATTGTAGACAATCCTTAATCCAATCAATATGATGCTCCCTAAAACCCAACCTCTTCATCATGTAATAAAGAAAAGACCAACTCACCAAATCATACGCTTTCTCAAAATCAACCTTAAAGATGATACAAGATTTTTTTTTAGTCACCAGAACATTATTCATCCCCATCAACACCAAAGATTGATTGTTCATCTCTAGTTCCCTCCTCACGTTCACTATGGCAGCAACACCTATTCACCTGATCCATCCCTCATTCCTCAAAAAACCTCAAGCTATATACTTGCTTATTGATTTGGACCCTCGTCATGGTATTAATGTTTGTTGACCAACTTGTTTTCACCCATACTCTGGCACACTTCATCCTTTCCAACAATGAAGTATTTTCATCCAAAAAAACAATAGAGCCTATAGTGTTGAAGATTTTTGTGAATCCCTCTTGATTCTAAAATTGTAGGGGAACACCATATATTCTAATCCACACCCATCTAGACCAGGAGACATTTACGGGAGTCCAAAGGTTTATAGATTCAAAAATATTTCGTAGCCAATCTGTCCTGTTTTTGAACCATTCATCCAAATTTCCACCCTCATTTTCACTCACGAGTACCTTATTTCCTCCTAGATATCTTACTCTCATCGCTTCCACCCCTTGTAAAATAAGCATCTTTTTTGCCTTACTAAAATTTTCTGGTTCATGAAGCGTCGCAATATAGCATTTTTGCAACCACTCCGTGTGGTCTTTTGAATCTTCAAATCTTGACCTCTCCATGAATCCATCTTCTTATCCTTATTCACCCCTATTTTCATTTGTCATTGGCTAGTAACTTTGTTTTTCTTTTTCTCCACCTTCGCTACATATGTTACCCCTGGTTGAACTCTCCCTCCGTCATATATTTTCCGACTAGTAACATTGTTTTTCTTCCTCCTCAAGCCTTTGTGTCTTTCGATGTCTGCCAAATCTAGGAAGATTCATGAATAGACATGGCAATGGGGCGGGACGGGGACGGGTATTGTCTCCCCAATCCCCGATCCCGACTCTCCAACATGTTCCCATACCTGTACTCGATACTCGACAGGTTAAAATTTATTATCCCATCCTTGTACTCGTTGGGTATCGGGTATCCCCGATCTTGTCCTGTACCCGATCCAAATTAGAAAAATAATTTTTTTTTGTAAAGAAAATATTAAAAAATTGATTTTAGAAAAAATAAATTGATTGTTAAAAATTTATTTTTAACTACTTATATATCAATAAATTTATTATAGTACATGTGTCTACAAAAATCGTTAAGAAAAAAATGTTAAATTATGTAAAAATTCTAAAATAAAATTAACTAGTAATAAAAATTTTAAATTTTTTGATTAAATTATGTAAAAATTCTAAAAATTAAGTGACGGGGCGGGTTCGGGTTTGGGGTCGGGACGGATGTAGTAATCTCATACCCGTACTCGTACCCGACTCTTGGTTATCAGGAAAAACTCATATCTAAACCCATACACGGGTATTACCCGTCAAAATTGAGACGAATTCGAACGAGTATCCATGAGTACGGGTTTTCTTTTCATGTCTATTCACGAAGAGTTTCCTATCCCTAATGTATATGCTATCCAGTTGTCTTTCCAGCTCGTTTGGATACTTAATATCCCTGAATTTGATGAACGCATATCGCCTCCTAGAGTTAATCATCTTAGAAAGATAAATTTCCCAGATTTTCTCCCATCGGTTGAAAATTATAAGAGTGATCGAGTGATGTAGTCACATTGATGCACAATCATTCATTTATAAACCATTAAAACATTATATATAGTTGGTAGTAAAAAGGTGTTAAGTGGGAAAATTTTGTCTCTATTCTATATAGAAAATTTAAATAGTTGGATTATTGTATCCTAAGGATAAAATAGTGATCAAGAACTAATGCGCTGGTGGAGGATTGAAAATCATTTTCTTGGCAACGCAAATAATTTTACTTATTTTTATATTTACATATTATTTTAATCACCATTTTTTTTCAAAACAACTAATATAACATATTTTATAAGTCTCTCACTTAATATTAACTTTTCTTTAAAGCAACTTTACTCGCTACAAAATTAATTTTGAGGGCGGAAATTTTAGCCAAACAATAAATGATACTGTTAGAACTGAATTGCTTCATGTAGCAACAAATATTCAAGCATAACAACCAAAACAAGATTATCATTATAAATTTAAATTATAATTATCATCTTCAATTAGTAAATACTATAACATGCATGCTGACCAAGATGACGTAGGATGATGAAGAATGAGAGACTATATATAGTCAACATATATCTGCAAGTTGGTGACAAAATAAATGTGAGACTCCTTTTGTGCAAATACCATATTGTCATGTACAGATTCTTAATAAATAGCAAGGTGTTTTTGTATGAGAATCGAAGATACACAAAAAATATACAGGTATATGTCACACCAATAATGTCCAAATTTGTGATGGGAAAGTCCTTTCTCCTTTGGTTCACATGTGGAGTTCTGAAATATATAGCCCGAGGTGAGTGAGTGAGACGGATTCAGATAAATTGATTTTTGTCTTTACTTCGATCCCCTGAAATTCAGTTATTTAAACTTGAACTTTATCTGATGCAAATCAAGAAATGTGATATAAGAACGGGTTAGTTCGATTTATTTAATGTAATATATTAATTTTAATATTGTGTATACTTAAGCCGCAAAATAAAAGAAATATGAAACTTAAATTATTTAAATTATATTTTAATATATATATATATATATATATATATATATATATATATATATAAATAATATCATGTGCAAAAATATTATCTATTACATAAAAAATTATTATTAATATACAGTTATTCAAAAAAATTATACTCATTAAAAATATAGGATACTACCAAATTGAGATAACATAATTAAAGTATAACTCGAGCTCATCATCATAATACATCAAGTCTAATTTGCTAAAGTCCAAAACTGTTAAAACCAAATTGAGACTGTACCAAATTAATGCTGGGGCTCTTATTCTTGCTTTATAGGTAAGTCGTGGAGATGGAATAGCATAGCAGTTGTGAATTTTACATCATTTTGGTCATTGATCCATTTCTCTTCACATAAGAATGAGATGCAATGTTTGGTCTTCGGTCAAGAGCAAACCATGAGCTATAGTTAGCTAGCATGTTGATGATACTCATGGGATGTTTGTTGCATACCTTGAGAAAGTACAACACACTTTAGTTTAATTAAATTTCAACTTCTTTGAATTACTCTTCCTTTTAAAAATAAAACATTTTTGAATTTCAACTTTTAATTTTAATAGCTTTAGATAGTAGAGGGAATTTGAATGTGAACAAATGTCCAAATATGATTTGGTCATGAAATCCACAGGCTTGATGAACTGGAATATCATTTTCATTCATTAAATGTGCCACGAGTGAATTTAAAAAAGAAACAGAAGGATTAAGCCCCAATGTGCCACGGGTGACTTTGATTCCTATTTCTTTGGTTGGAGTCCAGTTTTAATTAAATAGGTGCGATAAATGAAAATAGATGCATGTTGTCGATGTGGTAGACAGCGTTAAAAAGAAACATGAGTGTACAATCATTTATTCAAATTACAATTAATGGTTCGAAATTTTATTGAGAGACACGTTCATAATTAATAATTAATGTCTAGAAATATCACAAGGATTGTTTTGTGTATGATATTTAAGAAAAGTAAAAAATATTTACAGCTGATCACCTGGTAAGATCATATTTGCAATTTTTTTATGGATCACAGTAACCTCCTCCAAAAGGAATTTTGCTGGAGTAGGGTATAATCATTATCAACAGAAGAATTATCATTTTAAGTACTTAATTAACACATTCGAATTAAAGATCATTGGTTATATAACCTCAAAAAAAATATCATTCGTAATCTAAGTTGGAATTTTTTTTTCAGTTAATATATTTGAATTTTGTTTGGTAATGATAATATGATTGTATATGTTTAAAGTAAGCTTAATTGCACATTTTCTCACTTGCATACATGATTTCGTGAATTTGGGTATAACTTTTTTTGTCAGGTCTATTTTTTAAAATTTTGCAAATTTTACCTCTTTGTTAGTTGAATGTTTATTGTCGATATTAGAATAATGACATAGCAAATGATGACTATTGCGTGGCAGTACATATGGCATTCATATGGATCGTTGAGATGGCATTGTGGTGTTGACGTGCAATTAGAAATAAAATGTACAAAATTTTAAAACTAAAAGAGCAAAATGTGTGAAACTTCAAAAATAGGGGATGTGCAAAATAAAATAAACGATTAAAATGATAAAAATATTATAGGTGAAATTATAACTCTTGCTCTTTTACTTTTATTAAAAAAAAACTCTTGCTTTTTTAATATATTCCATTCCTACCAAAGAAACTAAATCATTTGACTTATTTATACAATAAATAAAAATTATTTTATATATACTACTACTGCACTTGTTAATTGCACATTTAGTCTCTTAAAGTGTGAACCAATGTGTGAATATATTTTTTATTTAATATTAACTTTTATTGTTTTATTTAAAAAATAGTCTCTTAAATTTCACGGGTAATGAATTGATAATCTGCCGCGATTTTAAAATATAAATTCTAGCAATTAAAAAATAAAAGTCAAGTGACGGTTAAAAGCTTTCATAAAGTATCAATTAATTACACATTGAACTAAAAAAATAATTTATCAGCAACTAAATAAACACACACCAAATTCAAAAATTAAACCAGTAATTAAGTCTTTTTTTATTATCATTTGAAAAACTTGTTTAAACATATTATTAGTGTTTGATAAATAATAATATTTAGTAGTTTGTAACATTTTTAAAACACTTTTTTGAGACTCTTACTTCTAACTTATTATATTTTCTTTTCTTTTTACTCTTAAATAATTATTAAAATTTCCATTTACCATTACTTTTACATAAGATTGAGTTTTATTATTCTTTTTTGGTATTAATTTTTGAATACTTTTTACATTTCACTATTTATCATTGACATTTTTTAAACATTTTTGCTAGTAGCATTCTCGATCTTTCCATATATCTAAATAGGACAAGGTTGGGAAGATGTGTTTAACCATTGTCAATTAGGGGTCAATGGGGCATTGCCATGAGGATTATGAAACTCACTCCATGTAGAATTGTTAGAAACATACGAGAAAATGTTGGGGTCGATCATATATCTGGTTTCCAAGATAAGAAACCCTCCCAAATGACAAATTTAGTGAAATCAATTATTGTGCGCATGGATGTGATCGATAATAGGCCAATTCACATTTATTGCCATCTTCATCATAGCAAGCAATTGTATTCACGTGATTAATTTTGATAAGGTGACGAGACTTATTGGTGTATCTAGTAAATGTAAATATGTAAAGCAAAAAATCATGTCTAAGCAAATTGAGAATGATATATCGGACTTATATTACGGTCCAACAAACCCCACCACCATGTCATTAGGTCTATGCAAATCAAGGATTTGCCCCCATAAACACTGTTCAAGGTCACGTGTCATCCAATATTTGGCTTCCTCTATGTTCATTAGCTTCAAGACATTAATATTAATATGATATGCACAACATACATGACCCATTGTGCACCCTATTTTGAAGGAAAAGAATAGGGTTGATATAGAAAGGTCCTTGATTTGGTCTGTGAATTCAACTGCAAGGGGTGTGATATGCCCAATTTGAATTGTGGTGAAGATGTTACAAAAATGGTCCAAAGATGGTAATAGGTGAGGCTGGCTTCCACCAGCAATTAGACAATGATCTTATGTACTTTCGAAGTCTGATGGCAATTGATCTTCAAGAGTATTTCATATTTGGTAGGGTCAGTGCTAAAGATATATAACAATATATGGAGTCAAAGATGGAGAAATTTGATGGACTTCATTATTAAATAGAAAATATTTTCATTGAGTAATTGATGAGTTAGCAAAGCAAGAAATTGTGTGGCAAAAGGAAAACATTGTTGTTTCTCAGCACGAGTCCCACACAACCTCAATCATTTATTCAGGTTCCTGTTAGAAATTGACAAGAAATATCCAACAAGAAATTTAGAGGCCACACTCCACCTGCGTCTACCAATTTATAAATGCCACCAGTAAAAGTTAAGCATTAATTAATTTTTTACTCCTTTTTTTTTAGCTTCTAATTTTTAGTATCTCAAATTTATTTATTTTTATGATTTTTAGTCTTTTATTAATTTCTTTCACCATTTTTAGTCTTTCTAATTTTTTTTGTCCACTTTTAGCCTCTCTTTTACTTTTAAATTATTCAAAATTAATCTTAAATATAAAATAAATGAGAGACTATAAATATATAGAACACGAATTAATTTTAAAGAATAAAAATAAACAAAGGATTAAAAATGGGTAAAAAAATTTAGAAAAACTAAAAATATTAATAAAAAAATAATGAAGGACTAAAAATTAGAATCTAAAAAATTTAAACAACTACAAACTTAATTAAGCCAAAGCTAAATCAAAAGATTATAAATTGTATAAGAACAAAAAGTATATATTAAATTCGATCAAATTTTACAATCGAATAATATAAATTGAACTTATATATACACCTATAATTTTATTTATTAAATTATATTACCACTCATATTGCATGAGTAGATATTTATTAAATTATTATGCTAACATGTTCTTTTATTAAGCTACTTTCTTGTTATTCTAATATTTTATTAAATGTAAACATCACTCCTAATAGAAATTCAAATCTTGATCTATTATAATTGTGAAACATTAACCTATTTCATTAAATTCAACCCTATTGGTAAGTCTAACTATTTTTAAAGTTAAGCAAATTTGATCTTACAGTCAATTTTCTTTAACGTAAATGTTCCACATTCTTATTTTATAGTTTACAAACTAAATTGATTAAATCATTTTAAACACTTTTGAAGCATTTAAATATGATCAATAACCTACATTCATAATTAATTCTCATTTCCCACGGTAAAATAAATTCCCATTTGATAAAAATATGCTATAATTTTCATAAAATTATTTTAGTTGTTCTTAATCATTATTATTCTCTTCTTCTTTTACGATATTATTATTTGCTTCTTAAAACATACATGGGTGTGTGTATTGTATCCATTTGATCTTGTACTTGCAAGCGTGGGATATAATTAAGTCTGCTCATTGTGATGAAAAGTGCTCACACGGATCTTTTGATCATTTTGGAGTAAATATACATTTTGATTTTTCACTTTTGATCCATTTTACAAATTAATTCCAATTTTTTTGAAATGTAAAAATTAGTCTCAATCTTTATATAAGTTTTACAAAATAGTCATTGTCATTAAATTAATTTAAAAGTAACGTCATTAGTGAGATGCATTATTGATAATTTTAGTATTATATAGACTATCCAACGTGACAAATTGTTTCAAATTATGACACGTAGATTAGATTTTAATGTAAAATTTAAAAAGTTGTCAAATATTTTGTTCTTCACTTGCTTTTTCTTCTTCAAATTAGAGTTTTTAAAGTTTCTCTCCTCTGGGAACACCTTGAGAATATCTTCATCTTCATTTTCATTTTCGTTGATGTCCATCTCTTATCGGAAACCTCGTAAACCAGCTCCTTTTCTCCTCCATCGTAAGACAACCTTGTCCAAGATTCCAACTGCCCATATTACCTTGTAATGCTTCCTAACCTGGTAGCCCCTCACATGAGCCTGCCCAAATAAATTAGAAATAACTAAGGTTGATAATAATGCCGTTGAAGATCGATCAAAGTATGCTCGTGCATGTGTAGCTTGCCTATAACCAACTGTTTTTTGGTTTGAAAATCAAATTTATTCACTTTCAGAGTATCTTTAAGTGCTAGTTATATATAAATTAAGAATAATATCTATTTAGCTCTTGGAATTCATTTTGTTCTAGTCAAACTATAAAGTTAACATCTATTACTTGTAGCTTCACTACTTTTTTGCGCAACGCTAAGAAATCTTTGCGACCTTTCCAACCTCGATATTTCTTCTGAATCGATAAAGCAGCTGAATTATATTCACGTGAGTTCCGAAAGGCAAGTTTTAACATAGCAGAAATCTCTGAAATGGTACCAATGCCACCTGCATTAGCAGCTGCTTCTCTTGCTCTTCGTTTTCTAAAAGAATGTGAACGAAAAGCAAATTGTATCCGCGCAGCTGCCTGAGTTACATTTCTGATAGCAGCCAAGGTATCTTTGAGTGATGCCTGATCCTCACTGGCAGTAAGATTTTCCTTGGAGACACTGTTAACAGTTATATCTGCCTGAAGCTCAACAAAACTTTTAGATAATTCACTTTCTTCCAGTGTAAGAGATGACAGATGACTTGTTACAGCTATCTCTGAAAGATACCCTGCCAATCCCTTGTGCCCACTGCCGACTGCAATAGATGCAGCAGTTTTACCAATTGGATCTTGTGCATTTGGATCTGTCACAGCTCCAGCAGATGCTCCAGAACCTATAAGTGAAGCAACCATTTTTTCCCTATATGGAATAACAAAGCTTCAGGAAAATGACATCCAAAATACTTTAAAATGGAATACATAATTATAAAATGGTTTCTAAAGAAACAAGACATTCATTTTCTTGATATGATCATCAGTTCTGGCAGATGACTGGATGAACCAAATTTTTTTAATTAGAAATAAAAGTCAGCAACTCAGCATTTGCTTTGAATGATTAAGAAATCATGCCACATGTCGTTATTATACCCTCAGTGTTGTCATCAATTTCTACTTTTGACTTACCGGCTAGGCATTGCAGAAAGCCAATTCACTTAACCTACAGGGATTTTGTTAATTTCAGAATTTGAAAGCAGTGTATTTTGATATCATTTTAACTGAACACATCCTTTTCAGTTTTTCTTACATCTATCCTGCAGTCTGCATCTCCAGAAATTTAATTTTCAGACTTGAATATCTGAAACATTTATCTTTTTCCTTGCATTTTAGTGCTCTATACCTATAATAAGAGATCAAATAGTTTATTCTCCTTTCCTTCTCCATGTTATCTTTCCTTGCTTCTGCATTCCCTTCTCCAAATGAAAATAAAAATAAAATTGCATACATATTTTACCAAGCATATTTTGTTTGTCAAGTATGTATGCTTTCCCTATCTTCATTACCTATAAGCCTTGTATAGCAATATTAACATCTTTCACCCCAACTAAATAAATCAGTAAACATAGTAGCAAGATCTCTAGAGTTCTCTATTACCTTCCAAAACGTGCAGCCCAATGAAGGGCAGTCCACCCATTGATGTCACAGAAATTTATATTGACTCCACAAGTGAGAATAGGGTTCAAGGAAATCAGTAATCCCTTGCTCTTTCTTGGACAAAAAGCAGCCTGTCTCTTCATCTTTTTCCTGAGATCTGCAAGAAAGCCACTATTGAAGCTTATCCTTTAGAAGCTCTTCAAGAAGCCAATCAACAGTACCAGTCGACGTTCCACTGCCAACTAGAAGAGCCTCTATAATATGGCTCCACGAGTCATCATCAGTTTTCTGTTTTATGAGAGGAATTCCAGAAAGAAGCATTTGTTTTATGAGAGGACTTACATGATTCCAGCACCTCTGTCCATAAAGCCTTTTCATTTCCATCAGGGTAACCATGGTCTATTAATTCATGATAAAATTCACCACCATCCCCTATAACAATAAACACTTTTAGCATCTTTTACCTTCCTCTCTTCCCATTTGATTTTCCATAATGAAGAGGATAAAACAAACTATAAAAAGCTGAATTTCACTTGAAATTAAAATAAAATAAAAAATTAAAAAAAAGGTTCTGAACAGATAATAACTAATTTATCAGGAAAAACTTCAAGCAGAGGCAAATCCACAATAACTTCACAAAAAAATCATTGGCGGAAAATGTAACAAAAGATTTCTTAGAGTGAGCGGAGTGTCGGAAACCCACACGTATGACCCATAGATTCTGAATAGGAAAGTGAGATTTAAACAACCATAACTTTTTATCTAGTTGGAGTTACAGGGCCCATATGATATCAACAGAAAGCTCCTTTCGAGCCTCTTGTTGTTGCAACCGGGATTTATCTTCTTGAGTGTGATTTTGAGCCCAAAATCCATTGTATAAGTATACTTCAAGACTGTTTTAGTATCTTCCTTGAATTATTCCTTAAACTTAGTATTTTCCTTGTTTAATTAGGATCCTTATTCAGGTTGGCTATCCCCACCCAGTAAGTATGTCATGTTATATTCTTCATGGTATCTTTTAAAATAATATCACATGCACGAGCATACTTTGATCGATCTTCAACGGCATTATTATCAACCTTAGTTATTTCTAATTTATTTGGGCAGGCTCATGTGAGGGGCTACCAGGTTAGGAGGCATTACAAGGTAATATGGGCAGTTGGAATCTTGGACAAGGTTGTCTTACGATGGAGGAGAAAAGGAGCTAGTTTACGAGGTTTTCAACAAGAGATGGAAATCAACGAAAATGAAAATGAAGATGAAGATATTCTCAAGGTGTTCCGATTTGAGAGGAGAAAAGCTTTAGAAACCCTAATTTGAGGAAGAAGAATCAAGTGAAGAAGAAAATATTTGACAACTTTTTAAATTTTGCATCAAAGTCCAGTTTATGTGTCACAATCTGGGACAATTTGTCACGTTGGATAGTCTATCACTACTAAAAAAAGTACTTTTTATGACGTCAGATCTACGACGGTTATTGTAGACCTGATTTAAAAGGTGGTGCGGTGGCATTTTTGTAATAATTGTAAAAAAAAATTGCATTTTACAACACACATTCTAAGACGATTATTAAAAACCACCTTAGAATGTTATATGCAATAAAGTTTATGATGGGTTTAAGTTAAAGATCATCGTAATTGGGGAAAAAAAACAAGCACGTGTTTGAATAGCAGAACCTCAACTCCCACCTTGCATTGAAGCCCTTCATCGTTACAATTTGCACGTATCGTCGCAAACCCTAGAATCCAAGCTTCGAGCTTCCCAAGAGTCGCAATGGCGCGCTCCGCGAACACCTCCTTTCCCTTCTCCCCCAATTTAAGCAGCAGAACACGAAGAGAGAAAGAAAGAATAAAATCAAACCAACTCTCTCTAATTTCCATACCATACCACATTCCTTCCTCCACCTTAAGCTGCGCAGCTTCTTCACTCTCTCTCTCATTCTCTACGACGACGTTTCGAAGCAACCATTACCAACGCCGCTCACCACCACCACCACCGCTCACCACTACCGCTTCCGTCGCCCCTCCGATCACGCCTCTGAACCCAACTCCTCCAACCCTGACTCCTACCCCCACTGCCTCAAATCCAGAACCACGGGCAACCTATTCTCACTCCCCCTCAAACCATCGCCACCACAAATGCACGAAGCCGAACACGACGACACAGACGACGTCGTGCAGAAGCCATGGAACCTGCGCCCTCGCAAGCCCACGCATCTCCCCAAGGCCGCACTCGAGATCGGCACCGGACCTTCCCGAAACCACCAACAAGTAATTTATTGATAAAATGTAATTTCTAGTTAGTATAAATTCTCTTTTGGGCATGTTGGTGTTTGTGTAATTTTTTTTTCTATCAATAGCAGAAGTTTCTTCTTTGCTAATTGCCTTTTAGTGGGGAGTTTCTTATTTTATTTGGTTTTAGTGCTTGTCAGCTATGTTGGGGTGTCATGTATCTTAGCAGATACAATATATTTTATATTCTGCAAAGCAATTATGCATCTTTTTCTTTGTTTTCACTCCTTTAGTTTTGTAGTTGAAGGATTCAAGAAAGGATTCAGACTACGAGAAATTGTGGAAGCCTCCATCAAATCATGGGTTTATACCCTGTACAAAGCCTACTCCACTCAAGTAAGAAACTTGAACTTGTGTAGCAATTTGTAAGTTCGATTTTTCTTTTCACTCTTTAAATGAAGTGTTGACTGTTTATCTAGCTCCTGGAAGGTCACGTGGTTACCTTTCTGTTCATACAAATGGAGGGCTAAACCAAATGCATACTGGGGTGAGTTCTCTCTTTAAATTTCTCTCATAAGAAACTTTTGGTTTTAGTGTCAGCTACTCAGCTTATTCCATGTTGAATTTTTAACTTCTTATTTGATTTTTGTTAGATGTTAGAAAGTTCTCCATTAGTTTAGTTTCTAAGAAGTTATACTAATACTACCATGATACTTCAAGACAAAAAAGATTGCTAAAATGCCTAATTGATGACAAAAGTCTTGAATTTAGAGAACGTAACTAGTATAATAGTCAGTTTTGGATGTTTCTCTACTACAGATATGTGATATGGTAGCTATAGCTTGTATCATAAATGCCATTCTTGTAATTTGAGAACTTGATAAAAAGTCATTTTGGTATGATACTAGGTAACTTTTGAATTCTGTTTGAGTTCTATTTTCTACTACAGTTCTCTATTTTTCTATTTGGCCTCAACCCAAGAGTTTTAGTGATGAAGGTTTTGGACCGATCCCGAAACGGTGGCATGGAATCTACAAACAAAAGACAAATTTCACTGCAACAGGTTCAATTTTTTTATGCCCAGTCTTAATTTTTATGAGAAGAAAAAAGTGAATTTTTTTTTCGTAAGTTAAAATTAGTTTCTCATTAATTAATTTATAAAATCTTTTTTATATAATATTTATAAAAAAAACATTTAGAAATTAATCAATAATTAACTAATAAAAAATTTATTTTAACTTAAAAAAAACTTTTATTTTTATTTTCTTCTCCTATTTACAATGGTTTCTAAAGAAACTTATTCAAAGAGTTTCTTGTACTCTTGCTAGCTAGTTTCTCCAAATTATCCCATCTCTTACATGAAAAAACACCCTTAGGCTTTGGACTCAAGTTATAGCTTTCAACTGTGGTTGTCACCACGTGCCATTGGTGTACTTATTAATACTGAATTCTTGTTAAATTCATCAGTCGTTAAAGGGGTTCATAAATATGGTCCACTTTGCAGGGCACTGAATTGGTACGTACAAATACAACAACTCACCCAGCAATTTCTTTCTATATTTTTTTTCTCAAGTGGGTACCTTCACTTTTATTTGTTGGTTCAATTATAAAGAATATATGTAATCATACAATAACTGTTTTTTTTTTTCATTTTCATCTCTCTTTTTTCCGTCCCATACATCCAAAATGGAGTCTATAGATATAGTCAAGCTTACCTGCACATTGTTGACTAGAAAAAAAAAACTCTACAACTCTTGGGTTGTGTTAGTGGCATGTCCTTGATCAAATCCATTTCTGGAAGCACTCACAGTACTTGTTAAGGCAACCTGCTGATTTCTTACAGTGACATCCTTTATTGTGCTCTCCTATTATTACATGAATTTCACATTCATGTGTTAAACAACATATCTAAATGCACCACAAGTTAACTACAATATTAAATAAATTTTTTTAACGCTTATGTTTGCTAATGGTGGTTGCAGGGAAGACGCGTGCAGCTCATCAATGAGTTGTTGTCGAAGAAGTTGGAACCTTGTTTACTCTACTGCCCATCTTCCTTTGAGAGATATGTATCCATGATATAATCTGCTATTTTGATCTTCTGATTTCAGGTAGAATTAGCAATGGAAGTGACGAATGAACTCTCATGTAAATTTGCATTTTTAGAGTGATAAAAATTGTTCATATGATGGGAAAGTCAAACAATTCAATCAACAAAGACTCCCTTCTAATTTTCACAGGGGCTTTATGGATATAATTTTGAATTCCACATGAAAAGACATATGAAAAGTAAACCAATAGCATCCTGTTAGAAGATTGCTGACTTGGAAGTATGAAATAGCAATAAGTATTGCGAAGGGTTGTGTTAAATGTGGAAGTACACAACAAGATATCAGAGGTAATGCATTCTTTTAATAATATTGATACTAATTACTGAATTTGATATTGGAAGAAAATGTATTGGCACTATCTGTCAAATTTTTAGATTTTGGCAGTGGATAAAATCAAATGCAAGTGTTAAATGTCTTTGAAAATATTGAAAATTTACAATTAATCTAACTCAATTTAACTTGTACTATCTGTGGATATTTTTGGCATAATTCTAGATACTCTTTTCTCCTCTCTTTCACTATGATTGAATGTTATGTATTAGTACCTGAGTGGCTGGGACCACTATATAGTCATGTCAATTTTATAAATATTATGAACATTACATTGGAATTTACTCTCTAATTCATACTGAACAACATTGTGAAGGACCACTTTTAGTGGCATCTGGGTATTGTCACTGTTATTATTGGCATACTTAGTGCATCTTACATTGAGTTGTGTTTTCTTGTGCTGCCTAGTTGTTGTAATTCAATTATCTCCTACTAGTTTAGGTGGGCATTACTGCTATTACCTGTCATCCGTAGTTTTCTTTGGTGGACATTACTGCTTTGACTTTGTGCAGCCAAAGTGTTTGCTGAAAATATATTAGCTTACTATGCATTTTTTTATATTCCTACCATGCTATACTTACAATCTATGCAACATGCAAGGGTCCTAGGAGAATGCATTGTGTCATGGATTCCATTCCTGACACTGCAATTGAAACTGGAGGTGTAGCACCTACACAGACTGTTGGTTAGGAAATTCGTCTTATTCAAAATATTTTGTTCAATTTCTTTATACTTTGCACATGTAGCTTCTTGTATTTATTCATTATATTTGGATTGTATTACATATAAGCAATGTAGCTTCTTGTATTTATTCATTAACTAATTTATTCATTATATTTCACGAAAATAATAATAAAAAAGCCTCATTCTACATCGCTTGACTGATAACCGATGTAGAAACACACCCCATTCTACATCGGTTTACTGATAGCCGCTGTAGAAACCCTCCCCATTTTACATCAGTTTTACCCTCGAAACCGATGTAGAACACTCACATTCTACATCGGTTGTCCCTTCACAACCGACGTAGAACAATCCTTATTCTAAGACGGGTCTGGCACCATGCCCGTCTTCGTACCCATGCCCTTCAAAGACAGTCGTTCAACCGATGTTGAAGGGCCTATGGTTTTCAACGACACTGGCTACCACCACTGGTCATAACCGATGTAGAAGGCATTTTTTTAGTAGTGTATGTGGTACTAAAATTGTCAACAATACACCTCACTAACGGCGTTACTTTCAAATTTAACGGCAATGACTATTTTGTAAAACTTATGCAAAGATAAGGACTATTTTTTACATTTCAAAAATATAGGGACTAATTTACAAAAAGGATCAAAAGTCAGGGACCAAAATACCTATTTACTTTATCATTTTGTTTCAAAAAAGTGGTATTTTAATCCTAATTCCAAAATATAATAATAAGAATCTCAATTCGTTATAGTATTGACCTTTTCTTTTTGCTGAATAGCATTGACATTTTTATGTGTTCAAAAAAATTCATGTGTCATTATTATGTTCCATAATATTTAAGCAAATGCATCGAAACTTAAGCTTTATTTTACTACTGTTGTAAAAAAATTGTATATACTAAAAATACCCATTTATTAATTATCAAGGGTTAAATTAATTTTCTTTGACATAGTTTATATTTCTATTTAATAAAAAAATAATTTATTTAAAAGTATATTTATGTTTAAAGATGTATAAAAAATATTTATTTTTAAAGTTTAATATTTTTCTAATGTTTAACATTGTTCATACTAGCAAAATTTTATATATTATTTTAATAAATAATTTAATGATATGAACTATAGATGTAATATACTATATATCAAGCATCAAATGTTAGTATAACATATTATATTACTAATATAGATTTATAATATTTATGTTTGTTATTATTATAATAAAAAGTTCATTTAAAATACATTAATTGAAATGCTAATGATGGTTGACTTGTTAGCAATATTTCACACGGTGATATTTTATTGAATTTCTTGTTGGTGAGAACTCTTTATAGGTAATCATTTTCGAGACCTCAATAATCTATTTCAGTTGCTTTCAAGATCAATGAATTTTCCCATAAATCAGCACGAGACATTTCAACGTGTTTTGTCCTCACTCATATTCTTCAGGAAAGCTCTAAAAAGGTCACCCATCCCATAATTACTCCAAGTAAAACACGCTTAACTATAGAATTCTTAAATGATGAGCTATCAAAAAATATATGCTTATCATTGGTATAGGTAATACCGATTAAATCCTTTAAGTCATCCTCAACTATATGTTTCATACCTGCACAGCCTCTAGACCCCTCTCATTTTGATGTGATTTGTTCAGGGTGCTACATGCCCACCAGCTTATGCCTAGCTCGTCCTCAAACCACACTGTATTGGGAGAGAGGTATGCTCTCATACCATTTATAACACCCCTGATTGTTAGCTCCTTGGTGGCTCTCACACTATGACAATTTACACATTGACATTTCACTCAACGTCCTTATTAGTCAGAACCCTCCACTGGTCAAAATCCTTCATAGGTAGTACTTTCTGAGACCTCGATAATCAGCTTTGACATCACTCGATGGCTCTCAAGATCATTGACTGTCCCCACAAATCAACACGAAACTTTTCAGCGTACTTTGTCCTCACTCACACGCTTTTTGGGAAACTTCCCAAAAGACCACTCATCCCAAAACTACTCTAAGTCAAGTACACTTTATTGTGGAATTCTTAAGTAATAGGTTACTGAAAAGTACATGTATTTTGTTGGTATATGTAGTACTAATTAATTCCTTCAAGTCATTCTTAACTGTACAGTCTCATACCTGCACAACCTTTGGATCCCTCTCATTCTGATGTGATTCGTCTAGGGTGTTACATGTCCACCAGCTTCTGTTGCGCCCTTGATTATCAACTTTTTACCAGTTTACACTACAACACTTCACACGATAACACTTCACTCAATTCCTCGTTGGTCAGAACCTTCCACTAGTCAAAATCCTTCATAGGTAGTCATTTTTGAGACCTCGACAATCTGTTTTGGCTGCTTTCAGGATTAATGACTATCTCCATAGACCAATACAAAGTTTTTCAACGTATTTTGTCGTCACTCACATGTTTTTCAAGAAACTTCCTAGAAGGTCACTCATCCCATAATTGCTCCAACCCAAGCACACTTAACTATGAAGTTTTTAAGTGATGATTTACCGAAAAGTTGATGCATCTTGTTAATATAGGTAGTAGCAATTAATTCTTTTAGGTCATTCTTAATCAGTCTCATACATGCACAAATTGTAAATCTTTCTCATTCAGGTGTGATTTGTTTGGGGTGTTACATTAATAAAATGAAATTTTTTATATATCATTATTAATATAATATAGATTTATAATATTTACATTTGCAATTATTTTTAATAAAGAATATTTAAAATACTTTAATAATATGGAATTTTCTATATTATTATTTAATTATAAATTATTACATAATTAAAAGTTATTAATTTTAAATATTTATTCTAAATTTTATATATAAAATAATTTTTAATCAATAAACAATAACATCATGTGAAAATTAAACACATACCTCTTCCACTATAGTGATCTAGGTCTAGAACCAAAGGACCACTATTTAGCACGTGAAGTGGTAAACCATTTACTGTGCATATGGCTCTGAAACATGATGTCATATGAACGACAATTATATATATATATATATATATATATATATATATATATATATATATATATATATATATATATATAAATCTTTGACTCGAATATACTTGGACAACGTTTGGCACGTGAAGCCCTCCCCCCCCCCCCCTCCCCCGACACACACACACCATATTTCCCTTTCATTTACCTTGTCTAATCCTATCATCAAAATTATAATATTCAATTAAAAATATTACAATAATTCTTGAAATATGGCGAACTACCCAGAGGCAAATTTACTTAAGGGGGCTTATTTTAAAAACTATTTACGGAATGGGGTATGTTTTAAAAGAAATAACGGAGGGGGTCTGTTATTGGGTGTAACCCGCCATTGCCACTGGCGGCAAAGGTGGAGAGAGGAGAGTATCGCCACTGGTAGTGGCGAGATAGGCCACGTAGGAGGGAGAGAGGAGAGTGTCGCCAATGCGAATGGCGACACACCCCCAGCTGGAGTCGCCAGTCCTGCTGGCGAGATAGGCCACGTGGGACTCGCCCACAGTGCTGGCGAGACAGGCCAGGCTTCACGTGAAGCTTCAGGGGCTTGCAGGGCTTCAGCTTTTCAGTATTAGGTTCTGCTTTTGCATTGTTTAGGGATGCAGCATATACAGAGTAGGATTTGAGTAGCTTTTGACCATTTGTATACGCTTTTCTTCTATAAAAAAACTTCAACGTAAACTTTGGATTCACACTTCTCTTCTTCTACCTTACCTTTGCTTTTCTCCATTGTTGAATTTCTTGAGTGTTCTGCGTGCTGTGCTGTTGGTGCTTTGCTTTTGCTGATTTTTTTTCTTCCATAATTCATAATTCCTAATTCCTTGGTAAGTGATTTTCTTAAATAACATTTATATATTATGATTTACATATTCTGTTTGTTAATATTTTTAAAATAATAGGTTAGCTAGATAGGTATGGTAAGTTTAGGTTAATTAGGATTAATAGGTATTGTAAGGTTAGGTTAGTTACTATTATTAATAAGTATGCTGTTATTAATTTTTATGTAATAATAGATATTTGAAGGTTAGGTTAGGTTAGTTAGTATAAAAATATTATTTAGTTTGTAGTATGTATTTTTAGATATTATATATATATATATATATATATATATATATATATATATATGATACTTTAGTAAGCCACAACCAAAGGTTCCGATACACTTAATATTAGCCTTAGAAATATTAGGCACACACGTAATATTAGATAGGGTAGAAATATTAGGCATAAATTAATATTAGTGTATATATTTCTAAATTTTAGGTAGACATAAATTTTTAGTTTTTATAATATTAAGCATTTTACACGTAAATAAATAATTGTAATATTAGAGATGCGTAAATTTGCCTTATTAATGTTTTATTTTTGTATGTTATATATAGATAGTATAGTTTTAAATAAATGAATTGATAAGTTAATATTATTTGAGTTATTTATTTTTAGTTTTTAGTTATACATATATATATATATATATATATATATATATATATATATATATATATATATATATGATCAGATAGTGTTAGTTTTAGTTTGTAGGTTAATATTAATTGTTTTAGGAAATTTATGTTATTAAATATATGATAGATTGTACATTATTATAATTTTTGTATATATATTTTTAAATAATTTTTTGCATTTCAATATTTGTTTGTATTATAAATAATTTGTTAGTCCATATTTTATTCAATTATTTTTTTGTTAATTGTAGAAAAAAAAATTATTTATTTAAAGTTTTGTTCACATGTATTTTAATTTATGTATAGAATATATTAAAAATTGGCCAGTTTGATTTTTTTCAAATTTATTGTTATATATTTAATAATGTTTTTATAAATGTGCGTAGTTTAATTTAATTTATATTATCTACAAATAATGTATTATATTTTTTTTTGTAGTAGCAATGGCATCTTCATCATCATCATCTTCATCACATGTTAACATTAAGTCTGGCCCCATCGATGCTGATGTATTATGGATGCAACCTAAGCATGTTTCAGAACATGTTTGGAATGAGGAAGAAGATAGGAAATTACATATCAGACGAGTTGTCCCCACGTATCAAGGGGAAGAACAAATTCCTGAGCAAATTTTTCCTTTTCTTCTACAATCTGGTTTCGCCTAGATTATCAAGATGGGGTACTTAAAAATAAATGCATCATTAATTAGTGCTCTGATAGGAAGATGGAGGCCGGAAACACATACCTTTCACATGAGATGCGGAGAATGTACTATTACTCTCCAAGACGTCTCTGTATTGTTAGGTATAAGTGTGGATGGTTTACCATTAATCGGTCCAACAAATCTTGATTGGGCTGATTTATGTGAGGAATTATTGGGAGTCAGACCACATGAAGATGAAATTAGAGGTAGTGTGGTTAAATTAAGTTGGTTGGCTCACCATTTTGCCCAAATAAATAATGACGACGACGTAGAACAAGTACGAAGGTTTGCCCGTGCATGGATACTGAGATTCATTGGAGGTGTCTTGTTCGTTGACAAAAGCAGTAACAAAGTTTCGCTAAGGTACCTTCAATTTTTACGTGACTTTGAAGAATGTGGCAGATATGCATGGGGAGCTGTCGTACTTGGTTTTCTATACAGGGAGATGTGCAATGCCACCGATTATAAAACTAAATCTCAATCGGAGGTATGTGCATCTTACTACAAATGTGGGCATGGGAACAATGTCCAACCTTGGCTCCAAAGAGGACTCCTTCCCAAGTAGAAAATACACCACTGGGGCACAAGTTAGTCATTTTTAACAGCGTCTTTTATTTCAATAGAATAAATGGTTTTAGCATATATTAAAATTTAATCTTTGTAGGTGGCAGCGACGTGGAAACCAACATATCGGCAATGATGATGTGAGAGTTTTTCGTCACAAGTTGGATATTATGAAACGTCATGAGGTAAGAACATGCTATTGTATTTGTAAAATAAAAAATTATATGTGTTATTTTACTAAAATGTTCACAACTATGTTGTTATATGCAGTTTGTGTGGGAGCCGTACCCATCAACCGTTATATCATTGTTGCCTCCCGTTTGTTTAGTCGGAAGTCTCGCATGGTACGCGGTGGTGCCACTAATTTGTTTCCAAGTTATTGAGTGGCACCAACCGGACAGAGTATTGAGACAATTTGGGATGCAGCAACCAATTCCAGAGTCTCCTTCACAACCCTTAAACATTCATGGCATAACATTAAAAGGGAAACATGACGAAAATTGGGGGCAATTGTTCGCCCCAATGATTGATCAGTGGAATAATCGCCATGCATTTAGGGTCGACGCTTATCCCCGACAAGAAGGCCTATTGAGCTTTAACTCGGACTACATGGCCTGGTATAGGTGAAAGACAAAGATGTTTGTTGACCCACAAAATGCAAAGACGGCTACATTGGTATTTTTTAATTTTTTTGAATATTTAACTTGAACATTTTTTTAATGATGACATTAATTTTCTTACCCTTATAATTGCAGGCTGAAGTTGCGGAGACATTACAATACATGGTGTCTCCACAAGGGAGGAATACATGGACAGTTGATGATCTCGTGCCTTATGTGGAAAAAATTACAATTTTATCCGAAGAGCAAGAGAGAGTCACTGAGCCAGTGTCACATGGTCCTGCATCTGAGCGACAATTTCCCGCACAACAGTTTCATATGCTTCAGTCAAGTGTTGAAACTCAGGGCATAGATAGACGAAGGGAGACTATTGAAGGGGAAGAATATTCCCAACAAATGCTGGAGCGTGGCCATGGAATGTATTACACGCCACAAACATTTGCTGAGTATCCGACACAGATGTATCAGTATCCTTTTCAGGGTCATCACACTGATACTTCTGCAAGCCAACAATCGTTTGGTGGTGTTGCGGAAACACAAGCTCGTTTTTCATGGCCCACAATGACCCCTTCACAGCAATATCATGGCCCAATTCCAACACCTAATGCCCCGTTAGGAACACAATGGAATGTACCGGGACAAATACCTAATACGGGTGACTTATTCGGTGTTGATTTGCGTCATGCATTTTCTGCGGTGGCTGACGAAGAAGAAGCAGGGAGGCATCGGGGCAGAAGAAATCCTGATCGCCAAGCACGAAGATGGGATCGACCATGTGGCACATCCTCACGGCATCATGGACACCAAAATGAATGATTTGCATGTCTTCGTTTATTAAGGCTTTGTTCTATATTTGTAATTTGACATTCATGGCGTAATGTGTGATATTTAGTTTATTAAGGCTTACTTATGGATACAATTTATGTCGCGTATCAAACTATAATAATCAATGAACCCTAAACCAAATAAAACTCAAAAACTAACCCCTAAAATAAAAAAAAAAAACTAAGCCTAACCCTAAAAAATAAGATCTAAACCCTAACCCTTAAAATAAAAAACTAACCTTAACCCCTAAAATGTTCAGAACTAAACCCTAACCCAAACATAAAAAAACTAAGCCTAACCCTAAAAAATAAGAACTAACCCTTACCCTTCAAATAAAAAACCTAACCCTAACCCCTAAAATGTTCAGAACTAAACCCTAACCCTAAAATAAAAAAACTAAGCCTAACCCTAAAAAATAAGAACTAACCCTTACCCTTCAAATAAAAAACCTAACCCTAACCCCTAAAATGTTTAGAACTAAACCCTAACCCTAAAATAAAAAAACTAACCCTAACCCTAAAAAATAAGCACTAACCCTTACCCTTCAAATAAAAAACCTAACCCTAACCCCTAAAATATAAGAACTTAGCCCTACCCCATAAAATATAAAAACTAAACCCTAACGCTTAAAATAAAAATAACTAACGTTGCTAACTAACGATCAACACCAATGTCACTCAACCTCGATTGATCCACTCCATTTATTTCAACTTCTAAATGTAATTTTATTTCATTAGAAGTACACATTCAAAAAAAAGTAATTTTATTTCAACTTCTAAATGTAATTTTATTTCATTAGAAGTACACATTCAAAAAAAAGTAATTTTATTTCAACTTCTAAATGTAATTTTATTACCCTAAAAAATAAGAACTAAACCCTAAAGCAACAAATAAAAGATCTAAACCCTAACCCCTAAAAAATAAGAACTAAACCCTAACCCTTCAAATAAAAACTTAGCCCTAACCCCTAAATAAAAAAAATTAACCCTAACCCTAAAATAAAAAACATAGCCCTAACCTCTAACAAATAAGAACTAAAGCCTAACCCCTAAAAATTAAGAACTAAACCCTAACCCTTCAAATAAAAGATCTAAACCCTAACCCCTAAAAATTAAGAACTAAACCCTAGCCCTTCAAATAAAAACTTAGCCCTAACCCCTAAATAAAAAAAATTAACCCTAACCCTAAAATAAAAAAACATAGCCCTAACCTCTAGCAAATAAGAACTCAAGCCTAACCCCTAAAAATTAAGAACTAAACCCTAGCCCTTCAAATAAAAAACTTAGCCTTAACCCCTAAATAAAAAAAATTAACCCTAACCCTAAAATAACAAAAACTTAGCCCCAACCCCTAACAAAAAAATAACTAAACCCTAACCCCTAAAAATTAAGAACTAACCCTAACCCTTCAAATATAAGAACTTAGCCCTAACCCTAAGATAGACAAAAGAAAATAACTAACGTTTCTAACTAACGATCAACACCAATGTCACTCAACCTCGGTTGATCCACTCCATTTATTTCAACTTCTAAATGTAATTTTATTTCATTAGAAGCACACATTCAACAAAAAGTAACTGACGATTTCATTGAAGACCAACAAGTAAATACATTGAACAAAACCTAAAGCAATACAAGTCAATCATGTAACATACATAAATCAATTAAATGAATTACTCCCACGGTCAGATTGCATTGGACATCGGTGCCTATTGTGCCCTTCAGCTCCACATCTACTACATTTTTGTCGGTGGTCAAATGGTTCGACCCAATCCATCTCATTCCTTATCCTTGTTGATTTTGGCCGACCTTTCGCACGAATTGTTGTTGGGTCAGGGATTAATGTCCATGCCTCATCAGAAGGAGGAATTGCCGCTTCATTCCCAAGAGGCCACCACTGTGCGGAGTATGCTTTTAAGATGTGCTCATTGGTGTAAACAACATCTATATATTGGTAGTAGTTCATGCTCACGTAACCACAAGCTGCAATAATGTGTGAACATGGATAGTGAAGTGCAGAATACCTTCCGCATTGACAATAATGGCCATTCAAGTTAACTGCCCATTTTTTTCCGCCACGTTGCGTTATAGGATTGAAGGTCTCCTCTACTTCAAACCTTGTCGAGTGGATATCATACACGCGAACGATGTGCGAATAAGCTTGTTCTTGATTTTTCCTAAGTTCTGTAACAAGCTTAGAACAATAAACTTGGCCTTCTCTTAATTGTCTTTGGGCTTGGCGACCGCGATCAACAAAGTACTTTCGGCACCTACTATATGTTGACTTGACCAACGCTGTTATTGGAATGCTGCGACAATCTTTCAACACCTTATTCACACATTCTGATAGGTTGGTTGTCATGTGACCATATCGTCGTCCAGATGTATCGTAAGCCATGCTCCATTTTTCCTTTGAAATGCGATCAATCCATCTTGCTATGGCTGGACTCAATTGACGAAATTTTTCTAAGTTTTGATCAAACACATGCTTGCAAGGAGTGTACGCTGCATCAAATTTGTTATCATCAAAAGTTGTACGTAGACTTGAAACTCAAATTAAATTAATGTATAAAATAAACCTTACCCAATTTCTTGAACATCTCTTTTTGTTTTGCGTTGTTGAATTTGCGATTGAAATTGTAGGCTATGTGTCGGACGCAGTACACATGATAACCGTGGGGAGGTTGCCAACCAAGTGTTTCGTTAGCGACAGCAGAATTTATACTCGCGTGACGATCAGATATTAGACAAATTTCATTCTTATCTGTGACGTGTTCACGCAAGTGGGCCAAAAACCAGGACCATGCTGTTAGCGTCTCGCCTTCGACCACGGCGAATGCTAGAGGAATAACACCACCATTTCCATCTTGCGATGTGGCCATTAACAGGGTCCCATGGTATTTGCCGTATAAATGTGTGCCGTCAACTTGTATGATTGGCTTACAGTACTTAAAAGCCTCCTTGCATTGACCAAATGTCCAAAATACTCAATGAAACTGACGATGTTCGCGACTCACCCTATTACCAACAATAAAATCGTCATGTAGTATTTGAAAGTAAGAGCCAGGAGAATGATTTTGCATGTGTATTAGCCATGACGAGAGTTTCGCATACGACTCTTCCCAATCGCCATATTCAATTGCAATTGCCTTTTGTTTGGTCATCCATGCTTTTCTGTATGAAACCTTATAGGAAAATTCACTATTTATCCTTTCTTGAATCAAAGAAATTTTTATTGATGGATCTTCTCTAATCATGTCTGTAATTCAAATAATTAAATAAAATTACAAATTAAAATAACAAATAACACAAAAGTAGGATAATATGAACATAAAAAACGTACCTACTACGCAAGTCGCAATTAAATTTGAATCAAGCTTCTCATGGTCTTGTGTCATAGTCATATTTAGACATGTGTGTGGTCCACCCCATTGTGTCACTTTCCATACATCAGTTTTTTTGGATAAAATTGCCCTCATATAAAAAGGGCAAGGAGACTCTTCGGTGTTGTTGGGGCAACAAACGATATATTTGTGTGATTTTGTTTCAACAACCTTAAAACTTTGATGCACCTTCATCACATATTGCTTGAGTGCATTTTTGACCGCATCTTTACTGTCAAAATCCATGCCAACATATAATTCTTGTCCAACATTAAAAGTCGTTGGCATGTCCAGACCACAAATATCCTCCTCGTCCGGATGACTCCAATTGATATTATTATAATGCATAGCATCATTCCAAAATGGATTTTGAATTTCTGGTACACCTAATAATTTATAAAAAAAATTCTCGTCAACAAACTACTCCTATTTAGTTACCATTAAATACAATTCTCATAAAAAGATAGATGTATTCAACTAATTTTGCATTTCACAAACATTTACCTTCGCTTGGGTGAACAACTGAAACTAGTTCAACGATGTCAGTGACTTCATCTTCTGTATCAGATATTCCATCATCACTATCATCGTCATCGAAAAACTCTTCAACGTATGAGTTAGATGCAAGATAATCATCATCATCATCATCTTCACCAACATGTAAATTGCTTATATTTCTTGGCAGTTCCGACTCATGATGAGATACATTACATCCACATGACGTAACAGAATTTGCAACATGAAACATAGAACCACCAGCAACATCCTTTTCTACGTACAATTCTAGAACTGACATTTGTTGTTGTTGTTGAAAACTTTCGATCATAGTTTCAACATCTTCGTCATCACAAATTTGCAACGCAACATATTTTCATGAAACTAAAAATCTACAACTTATGGTAGAAATAATTTCATTATTTTCTAACTTTACCTTATCTCCAATTTTTTTTTTCAAAGCATTGAAACTAATTCCGCGTTTAATCTGAATCGCCTTTTACTGCCTTCAAATATTACACCATCATTGTCTCCATATACTCTTCCGTTGAAATACAAGACTGTAATAATTGAATTCATGATATACCTACATCAACAAAATTAAAAATAATTAATCATAACAATAGTCTTTGTTAAAATAAATAATTACTCATATTAATTTTATAATAAAAATTCTAATTAAAAAAATTAATTCACTTAAACTATACCTTAAAATTTTAGTCTAACAAATAAAATTATTACTTCAATTAAATATTCTGTCGATGATACAAATATAAAATATTTATTTGCTTCCTCTATTAAACTTAAACTACACAAAATAGAAGGGTTATAAATGAAAGGAATACACTTAAAATAATTTCAGACGGAACATGGCCAACACGCCTACGACTGGTAATATTTGTATCTTCGAAGCCGTTTTATGTTCCGTAATGAAGGATATATCATATATATACATATGACAAAATTAGTAGGAAAGTATACTCTCTATATATAGGAGTGGAGGAGAGACAAATAAGGCCTAATTGTTCTCCATCTCCAGTCAATAGTCTCAATGGTTAATTAACTACATGCACCACGTATGAACTTCCTATGAAAGGCAAAAAAAAATACTCGGTGAACAACTAATTTGAAACTTAGTGAGACAAACAGATAAAACAAATATATACAATTAAAGTATAATAACTAATATTATATATGTCATAAAAACAAAGATATAGAAATTAGTGAGTGTTAAAGAATTAATTCAACTATATTTTTTTAATTTTTTGCACTAGTGATTGCTTGGACAGATAGAATATTCACCTATTATTTTTCGAAAAGTGAAGAAGTATTAGACCTGATCTAGTGCTAGTTTGTTGTCTCAATATTTTTCTTATTTACCATAAAGTATAAAATAATCTATAAATCCAAGTAAAGTTCTTTTAAGATTATTAAAAATCAATAAATTACTAATAAATATAGTAACCAAAAATTTGTTATTCCCATGCTAGTTTTTATGTTAATAAATTTAAATGACGGGACTTTTAAAATTGGTAATATTTTTCTTATTGTTTTTATAATTAAAATTACAATTTCTTTTTGTTAACTTATACTAAATTTTATTACAAGTAAAATGAAACTTCCTACTTAGAACAAACCACAAAATACTTAAGAAATAACATCTAATTAGTTTTTGTCTTAAATTAAATTATATGTCAAATAATACTTCAGACCCAAAATCCATTAATAAAAAGGCTTACAAATAATTACTACTAATAATTTTTAAATTTAATATCTAATTTACAAAATTAATACACTTAAATTTGAGCTTCAAATTTGATTCTAATAATATTTGTTACAAAAGGAAAGAAGACTTTATTTAAATAAATACAAAGCATCCTTACTATAGAATTAGCAGCAAACTTCAAAATACTCTCTTCAAATGAAACTTTTTCTTCCTCTTCCACACTAATACTCTCTTTAGTGTTAAATTTTTGAAAGTGCTGAGTGTCGTTGGAAGTTTACTCTATTTAAAGAAAATTTACACAAAAGCTGAAGCTACATGGAACGTTACACGCCATTAAAGTAAATCTGTTTGCATGTCAACTCCTACATGCCTAGACCTGCTGCTGTTGCATGCTTCTGAATGCATGTCACCTCCTACATGCCTAGACCTGCTACTACTGCATGCTTCTAAAGCAAGAATGTGCCCTAACAGTGCCCTAGAACTGATAAAATAACGTGCCCTAACAGTGCCCTAGCTGATAAAATAATATAAAATAACAGCTTTGTCCCGCCAAAACGAAAACGAAAAGCGGAATGGGGGAGGGGGTGTCTCGCCAGTCCTGTGGGCGAGACCCAGGCTGTCTCGCCAGCCTTGTGGGCGAGTCCCACGTGGACTGTATCGCCAGTCCTGATGGCGGCTCAGCTGGGGGAGTGTCGCCATTCGCATTGGCGACACTCTCTTCTCTCCCTCCTACGTGGCCTATCTCGCCACTACCAGTGGCGATACTCTCCTCTCTCCACCTTTGCCGCCAGTGGCAATGGCGGGTTCCACCCAATAACAGACCCCCTCCGTTATTTCTTTTAAAACAGACCCCATTCCGTAAATAGTTTTTAAAATAAGCCCCCTTAGGTAAATTTGCCACTACCCAGACATCGCTGCATATCTTTGAGTGTGTATGTCTCACGAAATTAAAAACATATTTTAGAAATATATATTATAATATAATATTCTTATGTTTGTTATAAAATTTTAAAAAGTGTTTTTAATTTCTGATAATGTTATATTTTCTTTTTTATCATGTTTTTCTATATTTTTATTTCCAAAAAAAGAGGTGAGAAAGTGATATTCACTTGAAAATATGAGAATTTATTGTCTAATATGTTAAGAAAATGGAATCTGATAATTTTTATTGATATAAAACAGTGAATAAATATATAATCCTATTAATTACAATTAATAGATTCTAACACCCCCTCTCAAGTTGGTGCATGGATGTCACACATTTTCAACTTGTCAAGAGAATTACTAAGGTTCATAGATGTCACACATTCCCAACTTGTCAAGAGAATTACTAAGGGTTTTTTAATCTCCATTGAAGAAGTGGTCAATCTTGATTTGATGCTAGTGATAATAACACCCTCACTGTATTGAGCTTTGCAACTGGTGCAAAGGTTTCTTGGTAATCAACCCCAAAGGATTGAGTGTAACCCCTTGCATCTGGTGCAAAGGTTTCTTGGTAATCAATCCCAAATTATTAGTGTAACCCCTTGCAATTGGTGCAAAGATTTATATGTTGCCAGAAAAGCGTAAAAGACTCGTTGGAAGATGGGTGACGAGCATATAGGTCCACCGGGACAGTGGGTCACCAAAAAAGTGATGGTAGCCGGTGATGACCGAAAAGCTTTCCAGAAAAGGAGAAAAAGACTGTCGCCAAGCAGAAGCAAGTTGTCAGAATAAATGTGACGACCATAAAGATCTCCTAGAAAGCGGAAACATAGGAAAGAAGTTTTCCACAAAAGGTGTGGCAGGTATAAAGATCCACCGGGGACAACAGGTCCCCGATGGGTTGTCCCCAGTGCGGAACGATTTTCTTTACTCCCTCAACCTAGCTCTAGAGTTGGCTTTGATACCATGTTAAGAAAATGGAATATGGTAATTTTCATTGATATGAAGCACTGAATAAATACATGATCCTCTCTACCATCTTTCCATGATTATTGAGGACAAAATATCAAAACAGAATCACAAATAAAAAAGAGAAAATATATAGGAATTTGAATCGATTACAATTTAAATTTAAATCATATCTAATCCCTACAGTTAATGGAATCTAACATCATACACATGTAATTTTTATTTTTATTTAAATTATTTTAAATTTTAACGCTATTCTTAAGAGTATTGAATATAACCAAGCATATTTTTTTAAAAATACTCAAATGATATTTTCACGTTATATTCTTAGAAAAAAAGCATTCTTAAAAATTTAATAAGATTCTATTATATAAACGGTCCCTTAATTTTATATTTTTTCCTACAGTATATTTTCATATAATATGTCATTATCACCTAAAAATATTATATATATATATATATATATATAATTTTTTAATCAATGTGTATTATTTTTATAAAAAAATCATAATATGTTATAATTTTAAAGTTCATAAAAATCTTTAAAGATATATTGTACTAATATATTTTTTCTAAAGAATAAAGTGGAGTTATATTATATAGATTTAGAGAGAATCAGAAAAACACTTGAGAAAAGTGCAGCATCCAATATGATCACCAAAACTCTTTTATGTTTTTTTTTTGTAATAATTATTCTATTGTATTTTCACTATAGTCCGATGGTATTATCAGGTTTTGAGGGGAAAAAATAGATTACAAAATAATTTTTTTTTATAAATTATCACTAAATGGTTGATAATTATTAATATCCAAAAACATAATCATATAACTATTCACTATTCATGATATTTTTAATTTCTTAAATTATATTTTTATATGATAAGTAAAAGATGGCTCAATTATATATTTGTTACTTTAATTATAATTAAAAATTCAATTGAATCTTTCAATTATTAAAAAGTTCAACAGATCTTCTAATTATTTAAAATATTATCGTTAGTTTAATTGACAAAAGTAGTCTGAATGAATTTTTTACATTGAATAATTGATGTAAAATTACATCAATTATATTGAAAACTAATATAAAAATATTTAATTACATCAATCACATATCTTAATAAGGATGCCTTATAATGCAACCGATATAAAAAGTTATTGTTTGACATTAATGATATTAGAAACTGAAGTAAAAATATCTATTTCCGTGAAAAAAAGGATATGATTGAAATGTTCTTAAACAATTAAAAAATCCAATTAAATTGTTTAACAATTAAGAGATCTAATTAAACTTTTTAATAATTAAAAAATCTAATTAAATTTTTAATTATAATCCAGAGAGCAATTATAAATTAAGCCATAAAAGACTAATGTTTTAAAATAGTTAGTCGTTATATAGTGGAGATCAATACAATAAGTTTGACTTGTAGTGATGGAAAAAGTCTGTCACTAGAAATTAATAATCCATAGGTACCTGTTGATAATTTGGGCTTGTAAGATGGATATTAGTTTATGAGTATATATAGGCTTTATCTACAGACTTGTTTGGACCAAAACGTGGTTAGTGCTGGGGAGTTGCTACGTGCACCCAGCATTATTGCTGGGGCACCCAGCAAACAGTGAAGTGGCGAAACTGCCCTTCAGCAATTATTCTTCCGGAAATACTCACAGACAATTTCCGGAAGAACGTCATCCGGAATGTTTCCGGAATAAGCTTCTTCCGGAAGAATTCCAGTGTCTTCCGGAAGAAGCTTCTTCCGGAAGACTTCCGGAAGAAGCTTCTTCCGGAAGTTAGTTTTTTTTTTTAATGCGTATGTAATGACGATTTTGCCCTTGTGTAAATTTCTTTAAATTAACGTCTTCAGGCTGTGTTTTACTGCGCTTTCTTTCTTTCTTCTTCAGGCTGTGTTTTACTGCGCTTTCTTTCTTTCTTCTTCCGTTTGCTTTGTTTCTTCTTCCGTTTGTTGTTGTTTCGGTGGTGGTCCCTTCAGCAGTCTGTTGGTGGTCCCGTGAAGTGAAGTATTTGAAGATTTGGTGGTCCCGTGTTCCGTATTTGAAGTTTTATTAGTGGCTGTTGTTCCTATTTTGTCGGAGGTACGCGTTTATTTCGTTTTCCGGTTAGCTTTTAGAGAAGAAAAACAGTAAAAAATGTATCCGGAAGAAATTTTAGGCACAGAAGCAGGAAGGTCCGGAATGACCACTTCCGGATGAAGGTCTTCCGGAAGTTACGAAGGCCAATTCCGGAAGAAGTGCTTCCGGAAACTATTTCCGGAAGACCTTCATCCGGAAGTTAAGAAGCCCAATTCCGGAAGAAGTTCTTCCGGAAACTACTTCCGGAAGCACTTCTTCCGAAATTGGGCTTCTTAACTTCCGGAAGACCTTCTTCCGGAATGTTAAATTATTACTAATTTATTAATTTCTGTTTTATAATTTTTTTAATTTCTGTTTTATATATATTTCTGTTAGTTAATAATGAATTATTGGTTTAATTAGGTATAATGATATATATTGTGGATTATAATTTTTTTGTTTTATAATGGTATATATATTTCTGTTTTATAATTTTTTTTTATTTCTGGTTTATATATGTTGTGGATTATTGATTTAATTAGGTATAATGGTATAATATTAAATGATTTAGGTAACTTAAATGTATAATGGTACAAAAATGTTTTATTAGTTGTTTATTATAGTGATAAGTTTAGTTTAAGTAAATAATGTAGTTATAAATTTAGAATATAGTGATAATTTTAATATAGTCGTGTATGATGCATATGTCCTATTAATACGTTTTTTTTTCGGTCAAAATATACACAATTTTCTTTATAAAAAATCAACTTTATTTATAAACAAATAAGACTAACTTAAATCAAATCATTTTCACACATACACGACCTAATTTTAAAAAAAAAAATTAAACAACTTCATTTATATAAAAAAAACAACTAATGTAAAATAAAATTATTAATAAACATGCACAACTTAATTTTTTTTTAAAAAAAATAAACAACTTCATTTATATAAAAAAAAAACAACTAATGTAAAATAAAATTATTAATAAACATGCACAACTTAATTTTTTTTAAAAAAAATTAAACAACTTCATTTATAAAAAAAAAAAAAAAACACAACTAATATAAAAATAATTCATTACTAAACATCCACAACTTAATTTTTAAAAAAAATTAAACAACTAATGTAAAAAAAAAATTATTTAGTAAACATCCACAATTTTTTTAGTAAATAAAATACTTCATTTATAATAAAATAAACTAATTAATTATAAAAAATTAGTATTTTTATAAAACTTCCAAAACACACAACTTTAATTATAAAAATAGACAACTTCATTTTTAAAGAAAAAACACTAATTTAAAAAAAAAACAATAAACAAAAACAAACACAACTACTTTTATAAAAAAAAATTAATTTACAAATTAATATTTAGTAAAAATACACAATTTAAATTATAAAAAAAATATGACATCAAAAACCCAAACTTCATTTTTCATAAAATCTAAAAAACAAAATAACCAAAATAAATAAAATAATTCATTTAAAAAAAACAAAACAATTTCTGTTTAAAAAAAATTTAAAAAAAAAACACAAAAAAAAAACAAAAAAACCACTTCCGGAAGAAGTGGTTCTTCCGGAAACACTCCGGAAGAAGGGTTCTTCCGGAAAGGTCTTCCGGAAGTTTGAAACTTCTTCCGGAAGTGCGAGTCTTCCGGAATTCTTCCGGATGAACCACTTCTTCCGGAAAGTTCCCGGAAGACGTTTTCCGGAAGTCTTCCGGAAGAAGTGTTCTTCCGGAAGCCGTTTGGTTACTTCCGGAAGAACACTTCTTCCGGAAACTTTCCGGAAAACGTTCTTCCGGAACTTCCGGAAGAACCCCTAAGGGGTCTTCCGGAAGACTCCTCCGTCAGCGATTTCCGCCATTTTTTCCGGCGTCCTCTCGTCTTCTCCCCTCTCGTCTTCTACCCTAGGTTCCGTCTTCTACCCTAAGGTTCCACTAACCTAACGTTACACTAACCTACCCTAATGTAGTGCATAACAAAACCAAAGCTAAGAAGAAGGCCACCTACCTCGAAAGCAAATGGGTCCAAGGGCTGTCGGAGAAGCTCGCGGAGAAGAAGCTTGTCGGGGAAGAGAGAAGAGAAGAAGCTTTTTGCGGAAGAGACACAGTGAGAAAAAGAGAGAATGCTTCCGGGAAGAAAAAAAATGCTTTTTATATTTTTAACTGAAGGGCAAAATTGACCTTTCATTGAATTGCTGGGTGCACCAGCAATATTGCTGGGTGCACCTAGCATATCCCTTAGTGCTGGAATGCACCATACAACAATATTTGATTCTCAGGAGAGTTTTGCCAAAGCAACACCTAAAACTGCAGAAACCCCAATTGCTTTAATTCAAAAAATAATCTCATATCTCTATCATTTTCTCACCAAGGTTACAGACTCACAGGGGAATGAGTCTCTTAAAAAAAATTGTATGTCTCACCATTCTCCCACTCCCTCCCAAGCAAATGACAATTTAAATCCAAATTTAACTAATAATTTCATACTAGCCTCATACCACAATAATCTTATCAACACAGAATACAGTTTCAGCACATATATCAAAAACAAAATCAAGTAACTCCCATAAAATGTTGGCCGTTGGATTATTTTATAAGAGTCTAATCTCCTTTAAAACTCACTCTTAGCTGACACCAAGAATGTAGATTGATAATAATTGTTCCCTTACTTGGTTTAGAATTAGGCTGGACTCTGGAGAGTGTAACTGGCCCAAAAATAACTACACACCTAAAAGAGCAAGGGGTGCGTGGCTATTGTCACTACCAACTTTGTTAATGACACTATCAATTCAGAAGAAACTTCTCTTTTGTTCACTCACCAAATTATTCTCATCCCCGAACAACCATCAATCTTCATCTATGGCCCCACCATCACAGGATGACCCTTCCCCTTCCCCCATCACTTCCACTCCCCTAACCCACGACTCTGCCACCTTCGATGGGTTTAGGATGGTGATCGAGGTGGTGAATCTGTGTTGTTGCACGTATGGGGATTTTCAACCATCAACAATGAATGAAATCGTATACAGAATGAAAAAATCTCATGTACGTGCAACATAAATATGATTCCAATATAGATTTATTTAACAAAATCGAGTTTCAGTTGGAAGGGAACTTTGGAAGAATTTTTTTTAAAGCCGAGTAGTGTCAATAGTAGTTCCCAAGAGCAATTGGGTCCTGCAGTTTTGCAAAGCCCAAGAGAACCAAAAAGTAACCCCACTAGTCTAATGCTAACCCCCAGCTTAGTTAATTCTAATTCACTTGTTTAATTATTTAATTGAATCTAACGTTCCCTTAATTAATTACTTAATAAATATCAACTATACACACGTTCATACACACATAAAATTACTCAGGATTTATCTATTAGTATTTTAAATATTTAAACTTAAATTTTCATTTTTAATTCACACACAAAATTGTAATTATCTATAATATTTTTTGAAAACTAATTAATGATATGTTCTTTTAATTATTATATAATTCTACAACTAGTTGTAAATAAAGCTATTAAAAATATTGATTGAAATAGTAATATATAAAATAAAATACTACTTTATTTATCTAAATGTAGAGAAATATAAATTAGAAGATCTCAAAGTAATATTTGCTATAAATTTTAATCTTATACACCAATATTAGTTGATGGCACGGGACTTCTTTTTTTTTGTCTCTATGTCACCTTTCCTAAAAGACTCTTTTCATATTAATAATATGGATAAAACGGATATCCTCCTTTATTTTTCAAGTGTGAACTTGGTTTTCCTTCAATCGAATTCACTTCTTGTTTGAATAATTTTTTTCTTACAAATGTTGAGAATTCAGTTTTCCGCAAAACCCAATTCTTAACGGTTTTTTTTGTTTGTTATTTATTTTTTTATTAAAAATATTTTTAATTAGACAAATTATTTTTTCCTTATTTTTTTGGTCTTATACGTTTTAAAACATTCATTTTGGGTTTTTAATTGTGAAATTTAACTTAGTGAAGTAATTTTAAAATTTTAGTTTAAATGTTATTTGTGGAGGTGACTTTTTTTAAAATATTTTTTATATTTTATGGTTCAAAAATGGGTTAAGATCAATAATCTTTATGTAAATGAATCTAATGGTATAAGTTTTACATCTTAATTCGTTTTAAAAAGACTTAAAAAAGGTGTTTCAAAACTAAAAAAATCATATTTTGCATTTTAATAGGTTCCTCATGGTTTGTTTTTGCATTTTTTTTTTTTGCTTATGAATATGAGCTTATTTATGAACAATACATCACTTGCATTGTTTTCATGTTGATGAATGCAATGGTTCAACTTTCATGACTTGAATAGATATAAAAAGAATTTTAAAATTTTGGCTCAAAACTTTAAAAAATATCTTTTTGCATTCTTTTGTTTATGAAAATGAGGTTGTTTGATATGAACAACAATTTACTCCTATTATTTTCATGTTGATTAATTCAACGGTACAACTATGATAACTTGAATTGGTTTAGAAAAGTTTGAAAACCGTGTCCAACAATTGTAAAAATTAATTTTTGCACTTTGTAAACTCATTTTAGATTTACCAATGAAAATTTTTACTATTCTACAATAAAAAGAATATTACACGTGAAATTTCTAAAACAAACATAATCAGGATCATAAAAAACAAACATAAGCGGGAAAGTTATTGTTCGAACATATTGTGAGAACATTATCTGTCATACTTGATGACATGTAGCATGCACGAAATACATACTTCTTAACATAGGATCAATTCTCCTTCAGAAACACATGTGTCACATATTAACAACACATGGGCATACAATGCAAATTTGTGAATACCAAAATTATTGGTAACCTAAAATGCAAAAACATTACATTGACAACATTGTGCAGTGTAACATTTAAATAACATTTGGAGTGAGGAGGAAATGGACAAAACACAATTGCTTGTAGAGTATACAATTCAGTTCAATAAAAAAATAAACTCTATGTGACACACAAAGTAAGAAATTAACAACAAAAATAAGAAACTTACCTCTCGCAGAACTAAGACAAAACCAACTACTATATATTGACCAAAATCTTTACCTTGTATGATTGTTTGTCGCAAAATGACATCAATAATGTATGTAGTATCCTAAAATTAAAACTCTCATGAATGAATATTCCAAAAATAGCAATGTAATCGTTAAAGATAGAATTAAGCATGCCTACCTTGAGCGTAACTCTCATGTCACCAAAATTGTTGGGGGTATAAGTCTTAACAATGACGATTGTTAAAGGTACACAATCAAAAGTATAGTCAATGGACCCTAATGGTGTCAGGTGAGGTGTGTCATCAACATTTACCAATCCTACAATTATACTAATTCAACAATCAATTTAGGGTTTAGGTGTATCAAATACAATAAATATTTTATGATATTTGACCTTGTGATTGAACAAAATCTAAAGCACATAACCATGTATTCTTGTTAAATTCATGTTGACTTTCTTGATGGGCACACATTATGAATTCTTGAGTTGGGAGTGACTCCCTAGATTGTCGATTCATCATGACAGCTTGTATGACCCCTGTGAGACCAAGAATAAGTGCTCTTGAACTTGAGAATGAGAAATTTGGGTTAGAAGGGCAAACAAAGGATGGGAGGTTTGAGTCGTCAATGTCAAGGAATTTCCACGGTGTATTGTCCATGATGAAAGAGATTTTGTGAGAAAACTAAATGGTTTAAAGATGATGAAATATTGAAGTTAACATCCATACATTGCCTATATTTATACACATAAATGAGTCGAGCTTTGAATGAAAGAGATAACATAGTTTTAATGAAATATATTATCAAGCATTTCTTCTAGTTCTATCTCGGTCGCTCTTTTTTCTAACACAAAAGATGAAGTTCTGTAGGATTTTTTATGAGTCAATAGCAACCTCATTTACATTAATGCATTTTGAATCATTGGTTAACGTCAATGGTATATCGACCACTATTTTTCTGACATAAAAGATGACGCTCTAAAGGATTCTTACATAGTTTTAATGAAATATATTATCGAGCATTTCTTCTAGTTCTATCTCGGTCGCTTTTTTTTTCTAACACAAAAGATGAAGTTCTGTAGGATTTTTTATGAGTCAATAGCAACCTCATTTACATTAATGCATTTTGAATCATTGGTTAACGTCAATGGTATATCGACCACTATTTTTCTGACATAAAAGATGAAGCTCTAAAGGATTCTTGATGAGTGAACAATAATCTTATTTACGTCAATGCATTTTGGGTCATTGATTATCATCGGTACTATCTCAGCTACTAATTTTTTGACGCAAAAGATGAAGCTCTAAAAGATTCCTAATGAGTGAATAGTAATCTCATTTACATCAATATGTTTTGGGTCATTCATTGTCGTCGATGTCATTACAACCACTACTTTTCTGGCACAAAAGACGAAGCTCTACAAGATTCTTAGTGAGTGAACATTAACCTCATTTACATCAATGTGTTATGAGTTGTTGATTGTCATCGGTACTATCTAGATCACTACTTTTCTAGCACAAAAGATGAAACTTTGCAAGATTCCTGAGGAGTAAACAGTAACCTTGTTTACATCGATGCATTTTGGGTCATTATTTTTTGGGGAGCTATATCGACCACTACTTTTATGGCAAAAAAGACAAAGCTTTGCAGGATTTCTGACGCATGAATGTGGTAAAAGAATGCAAAACATGTTTATTTGTGAATTGTTGATGGGTTACTTGATTCATGATGTGTTAGTGCAACTTGTTTGTTTATATTTATTAATAAAAAAAACTAAAATGAGAAATACATACATTAATACATTTCCCACAAGCAAAATACATACATTATTATTATAGTAAACAAATGTTGAAATTACAAACACTTAACCTAAAAATCAAAATAACATGAAAATAAACATTTCAATAAAGATAGATTATAATCTCTACATAATGCCATTCAAGTTTCGTTGTTTTATGAAGCAATTTTTTCATAATGTTCCAAAGATTGCATTGGGATTGTGCTTTGACATGGGCGCACAACTCACACACATGAGGTTGGGATTTTCTACGAATATAGAAAACATGTATGTACATCCTTATCATCTTCAAGTTTCCACATCCTATATTCAATATTTCCATTAACATTGGATATAGGCCATCAATAATAGATGTCACTTACTTTTTTGTCATGCAAACGTGACTTACTCTAGATGGCTTACATTATGGCCTCAAGTGTCATGTCTCGATGAAGGAAAATTAACCATGTATCATCATTGACAAACGATGTGGATTTGCGCTTAGTTGTAATCATTTGGTCGTTGTAATATACAAAATCCCAAACAACAAATAACTCATTTAATTAAAGAAGAGTTGATGCAACGCTCAATGAATTAATGTTATGAATATGGATTATAATAAAATGATATTGTGTGGAAGGTAATATCTATGCTAGTTATATTTATAGGCAAAAATACTTTAAAACAAAGTTTCCATCTAATGAGACAGAAAAATTAATGAAGGGTTGTCATTGCTGTCAACAAAATCAAATTTCATGCATGCACCATTTATTTGGTAAGGAATCTTATAATCATCTGTCACTTGTAGCAATAAAAGTAGTGGCCAAGATTGTACCGATAATAGACTATGCAAACCACATTGATTTTGATGCATGCACTATACTGATGTCAAATGTGAAACCTGTGTTTTTTGAAAAAATATAGTTGATATTAATTAACCACATGATATTGAAATTTTTTTATCAAGTAACTAAATGCAAAAAATTAAAATTAGTTCTCATAGTGGTGTCCAGTTTCACAAGGTCGACGTCTCCCATTACGTGGAGGATTTTGGTGAGTTATTTGTTTTTGTTGTTGTTGTTGTGTTGCATTGTGCCCATCGTCAACAATTTGTTGATGTAATTCATCCACATCTTGACTAATATTTAAATTAAATCACGGCGGAGTAAAACTACCAAGTGTCACACCAAGTGAAGAATTGCTAGCATCATTATGATGATATGACGGGTATTGAGCTGAGTACATACTTTACATGTATGCATGAGCTAACTTTGGCATTCCAAGGTTTGCACCAAACAAATTGCTAACAAATTCTTACGAAGTCGAGGCAAATGATTGTGTACGACTGTCAATATTTAAATGTGGATGTTGTTAAGATATCGAGAATACAAGTGAATGACAAAGTGGCTCCAGATCTTCATTGGGCATGGTGTCATGATTGGAGGTGTTGGGATGCGAAGCTATTCTCTTTCGTGCATGTTGTTGGGGTTTCATTTGATTTATTTCAATACTTGTGTTACCAACCCCCATGTTAACTGTAACCTATGGGCCTTGCATAGTCAGGAAAGGTATCAAATTTGCAAAATAACATTCTATGTATTCATGGGTTTGTAAGGGAGGACCAGGGATAGACTATCCCACTATTACTATTTGGTCTCATTCCTTCTACAATTCAATCTACCTTGCATGCTTTTGTCCCCAATTTTTGTCACTATGTCCTTGCATATCGATCTTGTGGAGTTTATAAAGATTTCTAGGTTGTCTTGGAACCTCTTGACCTAGTCTAAACTTGAGCCTCACCATGCCTACTTGTTGTCACACTATGGTTGCATAACAAATTAGAGCAGTGCATGTAATCCATATATTTGAATCTGTGAATGCTTATGGTGGCCAAATTTGCTGACAAGCATTGTATGACATCCACAAGAACTAAAAAATCAAGCATGATTAGTACATTTATAATAAAAGAAACATAAATAATATTTCTTTTAAATGAATGAAGTATTTTCTAACCTGTTCAAGTTTCATCTTATCCAATTTGGATCTATATCCTATAAGATCACCATGAGGTGTTCCTGTATGTTGTAGCTCGCCACTGCTCCATCTAATAAGTAGTGGATACGTGGGCTTGTGATTGAGTCTCGGTGCAATGAAGGGCATGTGATACCATGTCCAACCTTGCAACAATGAAGAACTCCTACCAATGATTTTTGTCTCCGGGTTAGTAGGCTTGCACATTTCTTTGCAGAGAGTCGCTAAACAAGTTGAACCCCAACTATATGTACAAGCATGATTAATATCTCGCAACAACATTAGATACATAATGTAAACTTTGTTGTCTATTTTATGTAGAATTAGTCCCCCCCCCCCCCAATCAACCCTGGGATGTAAGTACTACAATGAACTTGTAATTGGTGTTGTGTTGGTTCTTCAGGCAGAGGTATCATATTTTGGCGCAACCATTTAAGTTTAAGCGCTAATCCTACTATTTTGCCCCCATTAGGCAAAACAACACCTAGATATCTTGTGCACATGTTAGACTAATCATAAAAGGTTGAACCAGTTACTAGTTTTCCATCAACTCATAGTTGTAGTTAGAGTGTCATATCTTGTAGTGTTATTGTGCTTTCATCAACTAGAAGATGGAATGTGTGTGACTTGAGTCTTCACCCTTCTACCAATGTAGTAACCAAATGATGGTCAATCTTGAAATGGTGTGGCTTTGCTACTTTAGCAAAGCCAGATCACTATAACAATGATTTGATTAATGGATTCAGAGCAAGCATAGAGTGACAATATGATGTTATTACATCTTGTTGAGTGCCTCTAAAAGCAAGGCTATAAATTTGACAACAACACAGTGCCAATGGGATAAAAATTAACAATCGTTTATGTTAAAATTGATTAAAACTTACAATGTTATCCACTGTTGCAGATTTGTGTTGATGTTAGTTCAATAACAAGGTTGAAGTCTGCATAATTGTATTGGTAAGTTAGGAAATAATGATAATTAGAAATGATAATTTTTTTATTGATGAAAATGGTCAAGTATGTGACTAGTTGTAGTGAATGATATGTATTTATACTAGTCTTAGGCATTTGAATTAGTGTCATCTCGAGTGTGAACATTGTTAAACAATCGATGCAATCACAATCATTACTTTTTCCTTATGTAAATGACAAGCCACTAAGAGAATCCATCACGCGTGAATAATATCTGCCAACCCACTATTTCTATCATATCAATACACTAGGACTTCATCAAGAATCTTTCTAATTACACATGGGTAAGCGTGGTGCATCAACATATGTTTAAACGTTCTTGTCTTCTGTACAATTGGAAAATGTGTCTTGAAAAGAAATATTATTGTTGAGCATGCAATTATGAGATTTACTATCCGCCAATGAAGAATCACCAAGCATGCAAAGCCAAATAACAACTAAACTCATTTCAATAAAGAGAAGTTGATGCAATGTTCAATGCTTTGATATTATGAATATGTATTATAGACTAATGATGTTGTGTGGAAAGGTAATACCTATACCAACTATATTTGTAGGCAATAGTTCTTCACAAAACCTTTCATCTAGTAGAGAAAAAAAACAAGGGTTACAATTATGCCAACAATAATATGTTCGAATTAACACACTACGCAGAGTAGCATAGGGATCCCTTGCAAGGTGTGGGGTAGCGCCTCATCCAAAAAAATTTTACATGATCATATTCTCAGAGGTATATTTTGTCAACCATAACACAACTTTACGAACCCCAGCCAAGCATCATAATGTTACCAAATGTGATTGTTCAATGTGCTATAACTAAATGTTATTGTTCTTCCATAAAGAATCACTCAATACTAACATTGCAAGCATGGTTTGTAAAAGACATGACACTTCAGCGTGACATTATTGAATGTTACTATTCCCTCATGAGGAAAAACAAAATGTGAATGTTCCACTATTACGAATATTTTGCAGAACATATTAAGCATGTGTTTTTTTTATGCATCTCAGGGCATGCCTTAATAAAGCATGTATAAGCATGCTACGTCAAAACATGAGTTAGCATGCTTATCTTTTACCGTGTATAAATACAAGTAGTATGTTTTAAATCAAAACACAACACAACCTTGCTATCAACATTCTATATAGCTATACTCAACCTAAAATCCTTCCTCACCTAAAAATTCTTCTGAGATCATAACCAGTTCTTGTTTGAGTAAACAACATTTATTCATTTATTACAATGGAGAAATGTTCTTTTAAGAAATTTGTGGGGCATTGTATAGATGCCTTTGCCTAGAGGCATTTTCCTTTAAGAGAAACATCTCCTTAACAAAAGATTCAACAATGAATCCACATTACCCCACATCAAAGGGTTGCCACTGTATATTTTCGCCAACCTTTATCCATTGAAGATGATTACATATACTATGGATCATCACCATTTTTTTATGACGAAGGCATCTGCAATATGTTTATAGTTATATCTAGTTATCTCTCTTTGTTTAGTTGAACTTTACGTAGAGTTGGAGGATATTTCTGAGGAATCATATTATCAATCCAATCAATCTTCTGAAGGATATTATTCTTCTCAACCTAATTGTTCTTCTAACCCTACATTCACACAGACACAATCGAAGCCTTCGACTCAATAGAATTAGACGCACCCTTTACCAAACTATTGGGCTAATCATTATTTGATTTCCTTGACTTTATGTTGCCTCAGACCAATCATTCTCAATACAAGACACTTTGTTAATGCAACAACGAAAAGATCCAATGATTGCAATACATCAAGAACTCATAGGGTCTTTTGATGAACACGAAGACAACACCCCTTCTACCCAGGTTGAGGATGATGAGGTTGTTGTAGAATCCCCATCTACTTTAAATGTAAACACCCCCTAAGCTCGTCATCACATGTCTGATCTGAACCTAGACGAAATCGACCAACATGCATAATACAATCATTTTTTCAATTGTGAAAGTATTCCAATAGAGCCCAAAGGAATACTATGAGTTAGGATTATTGGACAAGTGGCCTCAATAACTTAAGAAGGGGGGTGAATTAAGTTATAAAATTTTCCCACTAACAAATTTTAATCCCCTCTTTAAATGATATATGATAGATTTAAAATGCAAAAGAAGAAGTAACAATCAATTTAATCGATGTTCTTTAAACGTGCAAGACAAAATTGATTGCAATAAAATAAATGAGATAAGGGAAGAGAGAATTTCAAACTCGATTTATACTGGTTCGACCACTTCTTGTGCCTACGTTCAGTCCTCAAACAACCTACTTGAGATTTTCACTATCCTTGTAAAACTCTTTTACAACTTCTGAACCACCTAGGGATCTCTCTCTCTTGTGTTCAAGATTCTCACAATTCAAGAGACAAGCAGTCTCTTTATCACAACAATTCTTTTTTAGATAGTACAAATGTTTTTCTCTCTTTTAGAGAAGATGATACAAGTTGAAGTTCTTAGAAGAATACTTACATGATTTGCAAGTGTTTAGCCAATGATTTGTTTTTGAGAGAATAAGACAATAAGGTTCTGAAAAACTCTAAAGATTTTCGTAGATAAGTCACATATTTATAGGCCCTTGGTGGCTTTTCAAAAACTCATGAAGGGATGTGACTTTTCAAAGCAATTTTTAAAATTTCATCATTTGTAATCGATTACAGTTCTTTGGTAATCGATTACATAGTTATGTAATGAGGAGTCATGACTTTTCAATTTGAATTTTTGTAGTTCTGTTATTGGTAATTGATTACATACAAGTTGTAATCGATTATAGTTTTCAAAATTCAAATTTCAAACTCTTTGAAAAAGCTTTTAAGATGATTTTTGTTTATGGTAATCGATTACCAGACATTATAATCGATTACCGGTGGAAAATATTTTAAAACTTTTTATAATAAATTTAAAAATTATGTTTTGAGGCCAAACCTTTTCAATCATTAAGAGATTCTTTTAACAAAAATAGACTAAGGCTTATCATTTCTCTTGATCTTTGTTTTCTTGATCTTGATTTGGACTTGAAGTAAACTTGTGTTGCTTCTATCTTTGGCATCATCAAAACCTTCATACACATACATTCACAAGGATGCAATTCATAACAAAAATAAATGTAAATATGCAATCCAAGAGTTTTCTATAAAGGAAAATGTTGGATACAAGATAGACAAGTCTTACCAATTATTAGTTGTATATTGTTCCAATGGATGTGATTGGTATTATAGAACACACTTTTCAAAGAGGACTAAGATGTGGAAGATAAAAATACTAGAAGGTTCGCATCAATGTGCGACATGCACGATTTCTCAAGATCATTCCAAGTTAAACTATAGAAGATTGCATAACAAATTTTGTCATTGATAAGAAAAGATCCAACAATTTCAGTACTAGTATTGATAAGAAATAAAAAAAAAGTCTATACTTACACAACCACCTACAGAAAAAACATGGATGGAAAAACAAAGGGCAGTTGAGAAGGTATTTGAAAACTGGGAGAAATCATACAAACAGTTACCCAGATGCCTCCTAGCTATGAATGATTCTTTTCCTGGAACAATCATAGATTTTGAGATGTGACCAACCATCAAAAGAGGTCATCTGGATCTAGGTAAGACAACATTCCAATGACTTTTTTGGGGCTTTTGAACCATGCATAAGAGAGTTTGCATATTGTAACCCAATTGTACAAGTTAATGGGACCTAACTATATAGAAAATACACTAGGACTCTATTGATCATCGTGGCACAAGATGAAAACAATCACATCTTTCCAATTGTCTTTGCCATTGTTGAGGGTGAGATTATAGGCGATTGGTTCTTCTTTCTCAAAAATATGAGAATGCATGTCACACCCCAAATGAGACTTTGTTAGATTTCGAATAGACACGAAACTATCAAGAGTGCCTAATGTTGAGAGGACAATGGGTGGGGGGGGGGGACAACAAGTAGTTCATGTGTATTGCATTCAACATGTTGGACAAAATTTCTTGTGAAAATATAAGGATGTTGAAATGGGCAAAGAAGTTGTTAAAATGGGCAAGTAACACATTCATGTCAATTACATTTTTTGTATCATATATGTAACAATGCTAACAATTCTAACAATACCCTTAGCAAACCCATTTTCGAAAATGATGTTCAATCACCATTATAATGATCTCAAGTCAAATAATGCGGAGGATGTAGATTGGCTTAAACACATCCCAAAGCAAAAAAGAGCTCAAGCATTTGCTGAAGGTTGATGGTGGGAACACTTTTAATTGCTATGCATACTTAATTTGTACAACTAAATTACATAGCAATTATCTAATTTCTTGTCTTTTAATGCTTCTTTTTTATTTAAAAGATAAGAATTTAGCTTCTTCTGAGTTTTTATCCAGAGAATGCTAAAGTTATTGAATTCACAGTGTTTTGGTTCTAATTTTTTGTAGAATTTAACACAACAACATAGGTGTGGAAGATGTTGAAGAAATGGAGTTACACGCTCAGCATGTCAGTGCATGCTTAGTGTGAGACGCCAAACTAGAAGCCAGTTGTATCGTGCATGTGTGCTAAGCGTGCATTTGGAGGCTTAATGCATGGCCACTTAAGCCAGATGTACTTTGCATGTGCACTCAATGTGCAATGCGCACATGCAAGCTTAACGCACAATCATTTTCGAAAAACATGATTGTACAACATTTTGAAGATTATAAAAGGGGGAGACTGTGCTTTTGGAGGGAGTTAGTTAACAAGGACACAAAGGAGAGGCAAACTCACTCACTTTGGAGCTCTTCTTCTTTCATTTTCATCCATTTCCTTTGTTTCATATTTTATTTTTAAGCCTCTCATGACTATGAGAGGCTAAATTATCCATTGTTGGGGGCTCGGATACCAAACACTCTTTGATGTAATGATCTTTACTATCCATTTAATGTTATTTCAATATTATTGCTTCCTTTCTAAGTTTATTTCCTTCTTATGGTTTGATCATCCATTCACATGTATGTTATATGGTTTTAATCATTGGGAAAATTTTTTACCCTAAGAACTTGAAGGAGCTTCTAGGTAATCCATGTCTAGGGATAAAATGGTGTTATTTAGCCTTATTTATGCATGTTTATTCTTAAAGAAAATTATTTGATTTAGCTCTTAAGGGATTGTAAGTGAAATTAGGTGATTTAGGCTCTTTCACATGAGAAATCATGGTTAAGTAGTTTAGCTGATGAAAGTAATAGTTGGAATAACTTTAAATGGTGAAAAATCTTTAGCATTATATCAAGAGTAATTTTGGTAGGCCAAACACCCAACATTTTCACAAAAATCTGCACTATATATCACCTTTCACACCCAAGTGTTTGTTTTTCTTGTCTCTTACAGCTTGCTCTGGTTTTATGTCCTTTATCATGGTTGAAGTTTACATTTCTGCACTTTAATTCTAAAATATATCCACTTTTAGTCATTTCATTGCTTAAAATATTGTATATACAAACTCTGAGCACAATCAAAGTTCATGTGGACTCAGCACTCGGTTTTACCATTTTAATATTAATTTGAAAATTTGGTACACTTGTCAAGGAGTTAATAGACACATGACAACCAACCTTGCTGGGTCTATCAATTTAGTGTCGAAGGGTACACGTTATTTACCAATAATAACGATAGTAAAAAAAACATGCAGGAAACTTGGTATACTTTTCGCAAAGAGGGGGATCAAAGAACATGCAATGATTACATTTAGCCAAAAATTTGGAAAACTTTTCAACAAGTCTCTTACTAACACCATGGCAAAATCTATTACTCATCATGTTGAATCCTATGATCTTCATAATCAAATTTTCACTATGACCAAAACAATAAACCCACATGAGTTTGGCCGACCTCCAAGGAGATTCAAGGTCTACTTAGAAGCACAATGACTGTGGAAAGTTTCAGGCATTTCACATGCATTGCCAGCATGTGATTGCTGCTTGTGCACATGTTCGCATAAATCAGTGTGTAGAGCCATTCATTTGGGATAATTCCCGATGAATCAATGTGGCAAAAAAATCCTTGAAATGAATGTTGTCATGATCTACATAATTGAAGAAATCCTTGTGGTTGTCTAAAATCAAGTTGCATACGCACTAAGATGGAAATGAGAGAAAGAGGTCACCCAAAAAGAAGTAGTATATGTCGAACGATTGGTAATTCCAAAAACAAGTTTCCTAACAGACTGGGAGGAGCTTAAAGCCAACCACAATAAATTCTCTTATATTGTTGTATTTTATGCTTTTATTTTTGTATTGTATGCTTTTTATTAACTTTTATTTTATGGATTATCATTTAAGTTCAACCACAATGTTTTTTTAATAATACTAACAATTCCAGTTTACATTAACTTTTATTATTTAAGATGATATATTAACTCATAATTAGCTAATTATATTATAAAATGTAAAATATTTTATCAAAATATAATTAAATAAAAAAATTATAATTTTGTTACAAATATTTAATGTTATATTATTTGGTTTTATTATTTGTTAATATTTTAAAAGATAAAGACTTACTTGCATTTTTTTATTGATAGTATGTAATTATTTTGCCTAATAATATTTTTTAAATAGTCTTTATGTTCATTGTATGAATTTCAGGTGTGATTTTATTTTTATTGTTGAACAAAAAATCATTCATTGCTAAATCTAAAAGGAGTTTACTAAGTGGAAAAACTAATTTTTATAATTTACAGACACGATTTACAAGCCTTTCTATACCAATTCAAGTTGTGATAGTTGTACTGTTGCATTCACCAACATGAAAATAATGTGAATGATGTATTATTTATACAAAGTAATCTCATATTTATAAACAAGAGAATACAAACACAGATCATCATGAAACTACTAAAGTGTAAAACATGATCTTTTGCATTTTGAGACACCTTTTTAAACCGAGTCAAGATATGAAATGTGAAACTTATACCATTAGATTCATTTACATAAGGACAATTGAAGTTAACTAATTTTTGAAACATAAAACATCATAAATATTACAAAAAAACACGAAAAGCTACCCACAAAAACAACATTTAAACTAAAATTTTAAAATTAATTCACTAAATCAAAATTTACAATTGCTTTAAAATGTATAAGACCAAAACAAAAATAGAAAAAAGGGGAAAATAATATGCCTTAATAAAAATATTTTTTTAATAATTTAAAATAATAAAATAAATAAATAAATCCTGTTAAGAATTCAGTTTTTCTAAAATTGAATTCTCAACATACGTGCAAAAAAAATTTCTGCAAACAAGACGTGAATTTGGTGGGAGGGGACCCGAATTCACATTGGAAATAAAATGGGGGTATCCATGTTATTAATTTAAAATGGGAGTTATAAGGAACATAATTTTAGAAAAGGTGGCACAGAGATAAAATGGTCGATGGCACGATCATACTCCGGTGATGTGTTTCGTCACAATGGTTTACAATGACGCTCTGGTGGTTTATTTCTTCTTTGATTTGGTGACAATGGAGATTAGAAGAGGACGATGAAGATTATAGGTTTTGGAGAAGAACGACCATCACTGTGATTTAGTTTCCATTCCTTTATTTAGTTTTTTTATTTTTAATTAAAATACCTCTCAGTTGATTGAAAAAATACATAATTATAATGATCAATGTTGATTATGTAATAGTCAACATATTAATTTGGATGGAAGAAACTTTGCTTTCAATCTCCTTTGGATGCTTTGGATGAAGACATTTCGATGAGAAAGACCCTAGGCAAGGACCTGTACAGAGTGTAGAACCTCCAACATGGTGATACACATGATCTAATCCTTAGCCTTCAACAAGATAATGAAATAGCGGAGTTGCTCAACATAGAAATTAAATAATTATTATTAAATCAAGCATATATTATCAAAGTATTAAAAAACAATTATTTTTTATATATGATGTGAAGTGATGAAGTCTTAATGTATTGATATGATGTACATGCAAAATCAATAATCCTGGTACGTACCCAACCTAGATCTATGAGGCTATTGTTAGTAATCACAAAATAACACTAAAGAAGTGTCACATGTAGCACACCCCTTCTCACTTGGAGTCAAATGTAGAGCCAAAATTTTATTAAAAGGGGCAAGATCACATAAAATATTTTAAGTTAAGACAAATTTAATTAACACATGTACTCATACAATAAATTTGATATACAACTATGATATATTAAATACTATATATCTCTTAGGAAATAATAAAATAAACATCACAATGTCAATGTATTTCCTCTAAGACAATACGAATTAAATTTAAGCAACCTATCAAAACTAACAACCAAGCAATCTGGTCCAAAGTACTCTTTGGATTGATTATGCTTTTGAGTTTCTCAAGGTAACTTTTTTTTAGGAACAATCTTTTATTGTAAGGTATGTACTCTTGAATGTCGATGATCTATGATATATTTTTCTTTAATTTGTTAGTTATATGAAAAATCTCCACCTATAACAATTCAAGGAAAAGTTTACTAGCTTGAAGTCATGGGTTGTGTTTTTGTTATGAGTTATAAATAGGGACAGATCCATAAATTTATTAGAGGGGGCTATAATTTTTTTTTCTTCCTTTGTCATTTTTAAATATCTAACTTCTAATAAATATTAATTTTTTGAAAATATTTACTATTTTTAAACATAAAATTGAAATATTTTTTTAAAAATAGAATAATCTTAACTATTATCATAATAATAACAAACACAACTAATTTTACACTAGTTATCACCTTAACCATTGTCGTAATAACAATAAACACAACTAACTTGTCATAATTTTACACCATCTAACCTTAACTACCACTATTTTGCACCATATAAGATTAATTTTACACAATTACACTAACTAACTTAAAAAAAATACATATGCATTAATGTATTTACATAAGAAGTACCAAGAGAGGGGGAGGAGAAGACTAGGACCCCTGCCTGCCCCCCTCTAAATCCATCATTGGTTATAAATATAAAAAGTCTTATCCATGGTCTTAGAGCTTTCATAGGGTAATGGAGAAAAAATGTTTTTATTAGAGAAACATGATTGTTAAATAAGCTCATAAAACAAGCCAAACTTTCATTCGACCAGTCTCACATGATGGGATAAAGTTCCTGATTTTATTAGAGAGGTTTATGCTAAAGATAGAATTGGTTTACCCAATTACAAATTCTTTTAATTATGTAGTGGGTTTTTGGTTTTTGTCCCCCTACTTGCCTTGTACTTTTTATCTTTGGTTTAACAATATTTTTGAGGTTATTGGCATATGATTTAGTATTTTTGGTGCCAACCTAGTTGGAATTATTTAGACTATTTTGATGCTTAGTCTTCCCTCGGCCTTTATATAAAAATATTCAAAGTGTAAATAATAGAAGAAAATGTTTTTTATCTATAATTTTATTTTACAATGGAAAAATACATGATTAAACAAATAAGTTTAAGCCCATCAAACCTAATAGGTTATTTTTGGAGAAAAAAAGGGGCTTTGTAGAAAACCTAAATTTGACCTTTTGAAGAAATAGGTCAAGCCTCACATTAGTCAAGTAGTAGGCCCTTACTTATTTTCACCCATATCTAATAAGAATGATAATAAAAGAAATGTGAGAAAAAATGAGTGTGTAAGATTGTTAAGTGAGAAAAAAAATAGAACAAGTGATGAATTAATGGTTTGTGTGTGTGCTTCTATTGAAAGTGTATGGAATGTGTTTTTTTTTATGTGAAGAATATGCATTTGAGAGAGAATGAATGATGTATGAGGGGAGCGATAGAACCTAACCTGTTTATGCAATGTGCGAGTAACCTTATAGCGTTGAACATTGGGAAAATTTGGAGGAAGGTTGAGAGAATGCATGAATTTAAAATAAATAATTTTTTATTGTTATTTTTATTTTAGATAATTTTAAATTAATTTTATACATTGTATTTAATGCTTAAATTATTATTTATGTATACTAATATGTCATTTTTTTCCCTTTTAGTATATGTGTCTTTTTTATTTATTTTATTTTTAGTCCCTATACATTCTCTTATTTCATTTAGTCTCCATGTTATAATGATAATGTGATATTGATGACATGATTTTTTTTGCAAACATGATATTATGCTAAAATGGAATATGTTGATGTCATCTTTTTTTATGACACACATTGGCCTAATCAAATTAACATTTTTGTAACAAAAAGATCAAGGCGGGACTAAAAAAAGAAAAGTTTAAAACTTTTAGCCATGATTCTTGAGAAAAAAAATTGAATATCATTTTGTGAATTTCTATTTCTTTTTACTATTAGTTGTTTTAATGTACCATAGACTAAAACCTTGGTGACATGCATTTCAATATATTAGATGTCATGTCAAAGTAGTCGTTAATAAGACATACTTAAATGTATATCATATTATTAATAAATGATGAAAGATGTTATTTCCAAAATCATTAAATTCATGTATTAAAAATAGTAAAAAATTAAAAGAAGATTCAACCTGATTCTTGAGAAAAAAATTACATATCATTTTGTGGATTTCTATTTCTTTTTATTATTAGTTGTTTTAATGTACCATGGACTAAAACCTTGGTGAAATGCATTTTAATATATTAGATGTGATGTCAAAGTAGTCGTTAATAATACATACTTAAATGTATATCATATTATTAATAAATGATGAAAGATATTATTTCCAAAATCATTAAATTTATTAGATTCATCCCTTAGATGTTATGTCAATATAATCGTTATTAAGATATTAAAATGCATATCATATTATTAATAAATGATGAAAGAGATTATTTTCAAAAACATTGAATTCATACATTAAAATTAGTAAAAAAATTAATGATTCAACTTCTTTGATTCAAAAATATCAAATTCGTGTATTAAAATTATTAAAAAAAACAAAAGATTAAAATACCAATTTATTATATTTATAGTAATTAAAAATTATTTAATTTTTTCTTTAAATATCAATAAATTCTATAACGATTTAATAATACATGTATTTAAATATGTTAGATGTCATGTCAATATAGTCGTTAATAAGACATTTAAATGTATATTATATTATTAATAAATGATGAAAGAGATTATTTTCAAAAACATTAAATTCATATATTAAAATTAGTAAAAAAAATTTAATGATTCAACTCCTTTGATGTATTTTTGGATTCGTTTATGTTGACATGCATTCAAATATGTTAATGTTAAGTAATCATTAATAAGATATATTTAAATGAATATTATATTATTAATAAATGATGACGGAGATTATTTTCAAAAACATCAAATTTGTCTATTAAAATTATTTAAAAAATAAAAAATTAAAATCCCAATTTATTATATTTATAGTAATTAAAAATTATTTAATTTTTTCTTTAAATATCAATAAATTCTATAACTTTTAATAATACATGTATATATTTAAATATAAATTGTCAAAATAATTAATGACATGTGATATCGGAACATATGTCATACATTTACTTTATACATTATTTTAGAGATAGAATGATACACTAACTATATTTTTTAAATTATAAATAATTTTATTAATGATTAATTTTTATTGAAAAATCTAATTTACCAATTAGTAAATATTTAGATTAAAGTTTTCAAAAGTAATTTTTAAGTTCCGTAAATTCGGACTCGCCCGGACTAGTAGCCCTAGTACCCGAGTCCGCAAGACGCACTTAATTATTCCCGATTCAAATCCGTATCTAAATCCAAAAGACGAAAAAAGGGGCATAAAGAAAAAAAGAAGAAGAAAAAAACGTAAGCGGGTTTAAGTGTTGAGTTTGCAACGGACTCGATGGGCTTTATCAAATCCGGTTAATACAATCCAATTCTACTCGATTCAAGTCCGGTTAATAAAAAAGCCTGTGCAGTGCAGTGTGTACTACACTATGTGATGTTGTAGGTGTGTGTGTTGTTGCACACTCTCCACACTTACACAGAGAGAAAAGAGAGAGAAAGAAAAGGATCAAATAGTTAAAACCTTTGGTTCTTTCCCTCCATAGTTCCATTTTTCCATTCAACAACACAACACCTCAGACAGACATCATGGAGGCAGGTTACAATCCTCGTACCGTCGAAGAGGTCTTTAGGGATTTCAAGGGTCGCAGAGCTGCTTTGATTAAAGCCCTCACCACCGGTTCTTACTTCTACTTCTTCTTTCTTTCTTCTTACCCTTTTTTCCATTTTAAATTTTCTTTTTTCTTTTTTCCTTAACTTTCAAAAAAATAAAAAAAAATCTTTTTTTGACACCCTAATGTTTGATTATTTGGTTCTTTTTTTCCCTCTCATTCTTGCATGTCTAATTGAATTGGTTTCTGTGTGGTTCCTTCAGATGTTGAAGAGTTCTACCAGCAGTGCGATCCCGGTAACGTTTTTTTTCGTAGAAAAGAAAAAGATTGTATTTTTATTATTTGTTTTGGTCTGTTCATATTTTGTTTTTTCCCCCCTGTCTGGAACATTGAATTGAACTGATTTCTGAAGTGGAGAGTGGAAATTGTGTTTTTGTTTGTTTCAATTTGAAGAGGAATTTGAATTTAGTTGAGTGTTGAGGCCGTGGGGTTTTCGAACTTAATTTTTCGAAAGTGTACTTTCATGGTTTTGTAAATGGCTACTGGAAGTTTACACACACACACACACACACATATACAATAAGCGAAACTGTAAATTTTTTTTGTTCAATATGGTCATTTTGTGGAATTTTGTTTCTTTTTATTATTAGTTGTTTTAATGTACCCTGAACGGAAACCCAGAAACTCAATTGCAATGTTTTTTGTAAGCGGAGTTTATATTTTGTTTGTTTCAATATGAAAAGGAATTTGAATTTAGCTGAGTATTGAGGCTGTGTGGGATTTTCAGACTTAAATTTTGAAAGTATGGAAAAACGCTGTATACCTAATTTGCTCGGTTTCTCAATTTCGTAAATGGCTACTACTTGAAGTTTTTGTTTTTCTTATCTAATAAACGGTACTATATTTTGTTTTCAATGTGGTCATTTGTGAATATCTATTTTTGATTTTTTAGTTGTTATAGCTTTAATGTAGCATGGACTGAAGCAGTCATATGCTACCACAAATGGGAAGAAACTCTAGTGCAAAATTTTCAGTTAGTAGCTTTGAATTTTGGCTTGCATCATTATGTTTAATTGTACATGGGCCCGTAAACTTTGTTTGAAATATGGAGAATTAGGTTTTTGTTAAATGGGTTCACTCTGCTGTTTCTTATTAACTTGCCACCCTTCCTTTCATATGAATTACATTTGGTGGGTCACAATAAAATGCTAAATTTTATTTGCATTGTAGATTCTTTCTGGACCATTTGTCCTAATCCTTAACCCTCCTGGGAAGTATGAATATGACATGATGTGGAATGAGTATATGCACCTCTTTTGTGTCTAATCATTTGTTTAATGTTAATGGACTTGAGATTCACTTTCAGTTAGGTATGATTATTCAAGGGATGTGCAGATAACCATTGGGTTGGTCTTTATGGAATGCGATCAAGCCATATTATGCAGATCATATAGTTACATATGGGAGTTGGAAATGGTGGTATTTGAAACAAAATGATGAGAAAGGGAAGGGAAGGAAGTTTATGAGTTTGTTTGGATGTTTAAAATTGTCCAAATTGGGGGAGTATTAAAAGGTTAATACAAATTTATGGAAGACTTTGGATGTGTGGATTATGTGAGGCCATCTTATGTTCCTCCTCTCGTGCAAAAAAAAAAAATTCAAATCCAAAATTTTTACCCAAAATCTGGCATATGATATGCAAGTTTTCATGTGCAAAATGTGAGCTAAAACATAATATGCAAGTTTTGTTGATTTTATACTCTGGTACTTTTTAGCCCTACTGCATAATAGTGAGAAAATCTGAATAGAAGGGGAATGTGTAGGTTACTTGAAATTTATAGATACTTTTGATTTCAGAAGATAGATGGGTTAGGTGAGGGATTTATTTTGACTGGAATAAGGTCATTAATTAAATATGAAGAATACCTGTAGGGACATTTTAACTCATGATACTGGGTTTAGTCTTTGAGGTGACCTATTTTCTCGGAAACAAATTTCAGACATCTGTTTAATTTTGTTTTTCTGTGTATCCAATATAGTACCTAATATGAATCTTTTCTTTTTGGGTATTTTATCTACTAAGTGATGGATAAAAGTTGTTTCACCATGCTACCATATTGGCATAGTCCAATTGCTGATTATAGTATTGCTATAGCATTTAATGTTTTTTGTATTGTTGAAATTTTTGTTGAGACTTTAGATATTTTATTCAACTTATGTGAGCTTTGTGAACTGTGATGCAGAGAAGGAAAATCTTTGCCTTTATGGATTTCCAAGTGAGCAGTGGGAAGTCAATCTGCCAGCTGAGGAGGTGCCCCCTGAGCTTCCAGAGCCAGCATTGGGCATTAACTTTGCCAGAGACGGGATGCAAGAAAAGGACTGGCTGTCTTTGGTTGCTGTACACAGTGATGCTTGGTTGCTTGCTGTGGCTTTTTATTTTGGTGCTAGGTTTGGATTTGACAAGGCTGATAGGTACATATTTTCTTTTCTCTTCAATATGTATATGGACTTAGCTGATTATTATTTTTTCTCTTAAGTGATGCATGTATTTTGATTTTGGGCAATATTGTTAAATGGGGATGCCATGCTGGAATGGCATGGCAGATTTTTTGCCAACCGCCATGGCAATTTGTGAAGAAAGCCCCGTTATGGTGGCACCAAAGGCCACAATGCCATATTTATGTGGTGGAATTTTGGCCTTCGGCCATATTCCACCATCCGCCATTGGTGACACTGATCTTAGGTAGCTTAGGCTTTGACCAACTGTTTGTATCATTGGACATTGTTTTCACATCATTTATAAATTTTAAACTCAAGGATGGTTTGAACCTATTCTAGAAACATATTTCTTTTGCTGTTTTGTTTGCATGTAAGTAAACAGAGTATTAGGGTAAAGAAAGAAATGATTACACACAAAAGAGGTACATGCATAAGCAATAAAGATAAGAGTAGTAGGAAGTATCTGATTGTGTAGTACTGAATGTCCTTAATTGCCTCTTGTAATGTTGTCTACCTTGACAGTTGCTACTGGTTTTCAGTATGGTGTTCTTTGGCTCATTTGAGGAAAAATGAACTGAGTTGAAATAATATGATTGTGTTGCGTTGTTAATGGGATTCTGGTTGGTGTCTTTCTTTATTACTAGTGTGGAACCCATGTTATGCACATGCTGTTTTTTGTCTTGTTATTTGTGCAGCTCAATGGAATATTTGATGATGTTTATTAATATAAAAATATAATAGTTAGTACATGGGGTTTATGAGTTCTGATGGCACAGACAAAAGAATATTGCACTCGGTAGAGCTGGATATAACTTGAGAATTAAGGCTTTGGTGAGAGATAACACTGGATCTGTCTATGTCAATATCAAATAATATATAAAATGTTAACTAGGTAGTTATTTACTGTTTCCCTATAATTTCTTTCCTTTTAGTAGAAAATCATTTTTTCATTTCCTAGATACTCTTGCTTGTAATGTTGTACGGCTCGTGTTTTAAGTTGTATTAAGTAGAGAATCTTTTGCTTTTGAGAACAAGAGTAAACTTTCTATACCTGGCTTGAATTCAATGACCTAGCAGTTCTAATACTGTTTACTGGATTTTGATGTTTTTTTCTTCCTTCCTGCCCTTAGTTTGTCAACAGTGCTTCAGTTTTAGTTTGTCAACAGTGCTTCAGTTTGCATTCTTTTGTGACTTATTATTGATGGTTTTACCTCTCTATGTTGTAATTAATTTGAGAAGTTGTCATCTTTCAGTAATATCTATTTCTCATCTTCATGCAGGAAGCGACTATTTAATATGATAAATGATCTTCCGACAATATTTGAGGTTGTTACAGGGATGGCCAAGAAACAAGGAAAGGAAAAGTCATCAGTTTCAAATCATAGCAGTACCAAATCTAAGTCAAACTCTAAGGTAAGCAAGTCTGAAAATCAAGCTGCTCTCACTAGCTGTAGTCTGCTAAGTATCATATAGCTTTTAGCAATGAAGCTAGTTCCTAAATTTGTGCATGTTTGGATACTGATTACATTTTAGAAATATTTATATTTTGTTTATTTTTTTCAAAAGTTCTCTTGGAAAGCTAGAAAGGTAAAGCATTCCTCCCCCTTCCCCCATCAAAATATGCTTATAATCACATTTTGTTTTATTTAATGATTTCAACTTTAGGTGTGTTAGCAGGGGTTTCTAATTCAGGGAAAGGGGGATGAACTATTTAAGTGATTGTCCTTTACTAAGTAGTGTGGTACGTTGTTTTTTAGATGCTATCATTTGAACTAGGAGGGGAAAAGTATTTTGGGAGCCAAAAAAGTCTTTCACTATTTGTACTGTGATTTGGTTTCTTATTGGTATTCGACTATACATTTTGTTAATCTCTTTTTGGGTTGACAAAAATGCAGCGAGGTTCTGAATCAAAGTATACAAAAGCAATGCAATCAAAGGACGAGGATGATGAGGGTGGTGCGGGTTTGGGTTTGGGTTTGGAAGACGAAGACGAAGAGGAACATGGAGATACCTTGTGTGGGGCATGTGGAGAGAGCTATGCTGCTGATGAGTTCTGGATTTGCTGCGACATCTGCGAGAAATGGTTCCATGGAAAGTGCGTGAAGATTACCCCTGCAAGGGCTGAGCATATCAAGCAGTACAAATGTCCTTCTTGCAGCAACAAGCGAGCTCGACCTTGACAAACATGGCTAGGATGGTGGTGACTATAATCTTGGCAATTTTATGACTACTAATTTGTTTAGTAGGTCAAGTTTATTAGTCTTGCTGTGAATTTCAGGTATATTGTTTCAGATGTTACATTAGGTATATTATGAGCTGCTGTCGATTCATCTACCATTAGGATGTTTATTTCATAAGTGGACTTGAATGTTGTTCTGTTATGTGTTTCTTTAAATTTTATGTAGCTGTGTAACTGTGTTGTGTCCATAGCTTATTATCTGCCGTGGTGTAATTCTGCTCTATTTTTTTTTTTTTGGGATACATATATATATTTTTTAATTCAAGTTCTAACTCATGTTAAAGATGGGTGAAACTTGAGACGGGAAGAATCTACTTGATAGTAGAACAATTACTTGCTAGCTTCATTAAATAACACGTTAAAAAATCAAGCATTAAATATTGACTATTTTTGTTTAAATAAAAACTAGAGAATGACTTAGTTTTATTTACATTTAAATAACTTGCAAATAGGTTTTTAAAGATAATTATTGATAATTTTTGTTTTTAATGAGTTAATTTAACATGATATGCACGTTTATTTTTAGTAATTTAAATTATGTAAGTATTTTTATTTTTTGTGTCACGATAGCAACTTTACCAATTATATTTACAATGTATCGTGACTTTGGAGTCGCCATAATCTTTAATCTTTTAACTGTAGCCTGTAGGTAACACCATAGTGCAAGATTTAGTTATTTTAATCTGGGAAAAAGGCTATAGGTCTATTTATTTTTTATTTAAGGTGAGTAAAAGTTTAGGATGTACTTTATTCAAATTTATTGTATATACAATTCTATTTTTCTTAGAAATAAATTTAAATCTGGCTTAGAAATTTTCTTTTACTAATTCTTAATAAACCATGAATACTTTCTCTGTGAGATATAACAAGATCTCGGTTTTGGATTTTCACTCAATACTTTTGCTTTTATAAATATATATAATGTGTTTTTTAACTGTTTATAAATATTATATGAAAGTATTGAGTATATCTTATTAAATTAAATGCTTTAAATTGTTAACTTTGTTATTTTTTATTTATCCACTTTTTTTAAAACAAAAGTTTCTATTTTTATCTGTAGCTTTGAAAAATTAAGATAACATTAATTTAATATGAAAAATGTTGTTATACATAATGGAGATATGGAGTGGTTGTTGATCATTTTAGTGTTTGGCAGTGGAGAAAAGAAGACACCAAGTTGAATATTCTCATCCCCTGACACGTACTTGGATTCCAATGATAGGGTCATAGGTAGGCTTGACCAAGTGGTGATGGAATGGAATTTGAAATATGTTAGAGTATCCGGTGACTGGTCTTCAAATGGCATTTCGCGAATGGATCGAAGGGGTGTATCTTCTGCGTTCGTCCGTTGGATGCGTCTCGGAATGCATGTCCCCACAAATTGGCAAAATCCAAACATGCACTTCCAGATAGAATGCAACTTTCTTTACCTTTTGGTACCAAAGTTTTTGGCATCTCTGTATAGGTACCTATATATCTATATCACTTACATTTTACTTATGTAAAATTAATAAATTGATAAAAATTATATTAATTAAAAAATTTATTATAAGTAAATTAAAAATTTATTCTTAAATAATTTAAGCATCCTCTCTTAATATTAAAAATAATCAAACATAACATTAATTCATGTAAACTTAAGTTATAAATAAATAACATTACAAAATAATCATCTAATATAATGATTTTTAAAGTTAATATTTTAATCGCTTAAAAGAATCTCTAATTAAATTTGGACATTATGTAATGACGATATACATAAATTTATTATTCTTATTTAGAGTGAAGCAAATATAATATAAGATATGATCTAATACCATCTTGTTACCATACACAAAATGTTGTTTGGAAGCATATGAATAATATTGACCACAATATAAAAATGCTTATTTGAAATAAAATCAATGATAAATCCTTAATAGTCTAATAACCTTAATTATGACATCAACATTTTACAAAAAAGTATACACATAATATAAATTATTTATTTAAGTAACATATTTTAATTACATTAATATATAATATATTTGACATGTGTGGAGCAGGGTGGGGTGGGTACTATACTACTCACATATGCGTCCATTTTCACAAAAAATTGCGGGCAAATATTGTTTTCATCCTTAGTCTTAATAAGTGAGTAATTATCTTCTCCGCTTGCAAATACTTTTGCAAGTACTCATAGGGTCCGGATCGATTTTGTCATCCTTGATTAGACATTGCTCATCTCAAAATTAAGATGAACAAGATGAAAGTGTGCAAGGAGGAAATTTTTTTTTGTATTGATAAAATAGCTTTACTAGGTCTTGGATGAATGCTCAACCCAATGAAATACTTGCATACATGAAGTTATATTGAATTAGATTGTTAAATTGGACTTAGCCATGGTGATTTAAAATAACTTCATTACTATTGTTTTGGTTTTCACTAAGAATATCCTCAATCAATAGTTGAAGACTAATTCCTTTTGAAATGTAAAAATAACTAAAATGACTTTTGTCTTTTCCATCCATACATATGGTCATGAGTCCAAACCTTGATAATATCTTTAAATAACTTAATTATCAATCAAATGTGTTGGTATTTATTAGTGTTTCATTACTATTTTGTTTAAATAATTTACATACTCATTTTTCTTTCTTTCTTGTAATGAAAAATACTTACCCTATGGAAAGTCCCTCAATCTTGGGAACAAAATGTGGATTAGGCGATTCACTTTAGTTAACTATAATGTTTAAAAACTTTAAATCTTTCTTTTCATTTTGCATTACTCCTTTCACTAGATAAAATTGTTAAATTTCTTCACATTTCAAATTTTTAACCAAAGGACTTCTTATTTGACATCCAACTAATTCTTTCCCACTAAATTAACCCATTTTGGAATAAAATAATACTTATAGCTGTGACTCCATACTTAAAAGAAGGATTGAATTTGAGACCTTAATTAAATGGTCCAAATCCCGAACTACTTATGTTAGTAACTTTTAGTTTCACATTTCATTTTAAATATAAAGTAGATCTGGAAAAAAATATATCATGTAGATCTTACATGTACAACTATTTTTTTTATATACTCACACATACAATTATTAATTCCTTAAAGAAAATAAAATAAAATATATAATTTCAATTTGAAACCCTAATGTTAATAATTACCCCCTTCGTCCTTAAATATAATATTTTTTTAAATTTTATTTATCTTTTTTTATAAGACTCTTTTTAAGTTATCTTTTGTATTAATTTTTTTTACCCAAATATCCTTTATTACTTTACAATAAATAATGTTATATATTTGAAAGATAATTTTTTTGTAAGGATTGAATAAGATACATTAATTGATCAGGTGTAGTGGAAAGAGAGATTATGAGTCCCAATAAAAAATTCTGAAACCAAAATTTTAGGATTTCGAATGAAATTCGGTGCGGAGTTATATAGTTTTAAGGATAATTAAAAAAACTGGAATTGAATTTATTCATTAATTTAATTTTTATGCTTGATGGTCGATTTGAAATTAAAATAACAGTTTATAGTAATTTTAGAGAATTATAAATTATTTCATAACTTATTTTTAATATATTCTTAATTAACATTATATTTAAAAATTATCACTTTCACATCTAAAAAGTAAAGATAGGAGTGGGCATGAATATGAGTAATCCTGTGTGAATTGACTCATCCCATTCTCTACTGTCTATTTGGCTTAAGAAAAGAAAGTAAAAAGAATGTAGGTGAGTGAAAGAAAAAGGACTAAAATAACTCATGATTTTTTAAGTTGTTTAATTAATAAAAGAGAAAATAAAGATAGAAATACGAAAATTATTTTTGTTTTCTCTTTTTTGTTTATATGAAAAGTGAAAAAAAAAGTGTGTAAAATGAGATAAATATTCTAAATAAGAAAAGAGATCCACGTTAATTCTTTAAAAAAAATGGTGTAAATAATTCTTCCATATTTTTCCAACCTCCAAATAATTGAAGTATTGCTTCCTGACTTGTTTTCCTTCTATTCTCTCCTTTTGAGTTGATTCGTTGTAACTTCAAACTTGCCGGACCCAGCCAAATAATCATTTCCGCCCTTCTCAAATTAGTGTTTTAAATAGAGTAACGTTTTTGCTAGTCAAGTAAACATAAAACAAATCAACTAAAATTTTGTTAGGTTGATTGGATTTGGATTAAGAACATAAAATATTTTATCAAAAATCAATTCAACTCAAATAATTTAGTTAATTAATTAATTTGGGCCAAACATTTATCAAACTTAACCTGATTCATGGTCATTCAGAACTAGTGATGTTAAAATGAGTTAAACATGACATACTAGTCCAATATAATTAAATTAATTTATATTTTATAATAATAATAATAATAATAATAATAATAATATTTAAGCTATTTAATTATTAGTATATTAAATAAATTTTAAACAAGAGACATGCCATTAATTTAATTATTTCTATTTTATCAAATAATAAAATTTAAACTACATTTAAAACTCTAGTTTTACGCCGAAGTCTTTTCATAACTCAAGCATAAAATATTAAAATATATAAATTTTATATTAAATTCTAAAAAGGCTTAATTAAAATCAAAATTAAAATTTCAATTCCATCTTTCAAGCACATTCTCGAAGAGTTCATCGATCACACGTTAACAATGTCAAATTGCCACTAACAAAGATTGATGGAGAAGAAACATTGGGTTCAGATAGGCAGTGGAATTGTATTTACAACATAAAACGAAAAATAGAGAGAAAGAAAATTAACATATAAAAAAATTGAAAAAGGTTGGACTTTTTGTTTAGGTTGGATTTTGGAGCTGAAGAGTGAAGAGTGAAGAGTGAAGACCTTCCAATGTGTTAGTAGACCTACGTCCTTTGAAGACCGTAAAAGCCACATCCCCTATCCTTCCCACCATCTTCAAGAGGAGAGTAAATCGTATCACGACTTCTAGAGCACAACAACTTTAATCATAAGAGATAACTGGAAATAAGTGTCCTTCAAATAAAGCTGAGCAATTTAATTCATTAATAATAAAAAATTTACAAGATTAGCTTATAAGAATATCCCGAGAGTGTACTTTTGGAGAAAAATGAAAGGGAGGATACATTTTTACTTTTAAATTGTGATTATTATATAACTTATAAAGATAAACAAAAGATTAGTCATTAAGTGTAGGTGTGTAGGTTGTCTATTTCATTTTTTAAAAAATATATTAATTTAGTTAACAAGTATTAAAAATGAAAATTTTACTCTCTTTCATTTTCTTTCAAAATATCTACCTCTCAAACATATAAATGTTTTTCTCATTGTTACCAAAGAAATTATCTATCACTGTTATTTGATTAATTATATTATACATGAACTTTTTTTTCATCTCATTTTCACTACAATTTTTTTTAATCTTTATATGCTTTGATGTTCTCTCCTTTAGCCGATCTCTCAGCCAAGCGAAATGTGAGAATACCTACAAAAGAACTCTAATGCCAAAGTGAATAACACTATCTTTGGATGGGAGAATTTATTATTCTCAAAAATTTTAAATTTTAAGAATTTCAAATATTTCATTAAAATTTTATTTTTAAAATTGTGTTTGAATAAAAAATTAAACTTATGAGGGTGAAAAAAATGAATTAAAAAAAGAAAAGATATGATTTATATGTTAGTTATACACGTTCCTTCATGAGTCAGACAGTGTTTTTTTTTTTGTTGAAGAAGAATGTAAGAAAAGAATTTTAATTTTATATTTTTAGAAGGAAATTGAAATTTCAGAGTTATTTAAAATTTTGTTTTAAAATTTTAAAATTTTAAATTTTTTAAAAAGAAACATCCAAACAATGACTTCTAGATTACAAAAATTCAAATTGTCTGATAAATTACTTTCCTTATTTAAAATTCTCTAACAAAACACACTCTAAATGTTTTAGATGTATTTTTGGTATGAATGAAGACATGCTTTTGTTATCTGATTATACTCTGCTTATAGGCATAACAGTTACCGACTTGATAATTGTCGAGTTAGTGTCCACTATAGCTGTGTGGAAAAGATGGATTACACGTTGGTTGACCGAGTAGCTAACATGTTCATTACGGTACATTTCACAAATATAATCTAAAATAAATTAAATTGAGGGACATTTTCATTTTTAGGAATGAATATAATAATTTTTATCTTTAAAAATTTAATATATGACCAATCCTAAATTTTGTAGAGACCAAAATAGTATTTGAGTCTGTTCTCAAAGATATAAGAAAGGTTGCTCTTTTCCTTTTCAGCTTCGAGTAAATAATTGTTATTTTTAAAAATGAGATCAAACATAATTTCTGATACGTACAAAAAAAAGTGAATAATGTAAAAAAAAAAAACATAATTTCTGATAAACTAATAGTATAAAAACTGTTTTTACTAATAATGTATACGTATGCAGTACTAGCGGACCTAGGTACAATTTAGGGGTGCAGATGCACCCGACTTTGTGGAAAATGTAAGGATGTAGTTAGTGCTATTATTTTTTTTTATCCCCTATTTTTGTCATTTAACCCATTGCTTATAATTTTTTTCTTTTATTAATTAGTTTCTTTTGCATGTTTTGTTCCTTTTGGTGGACATTTCATTTTTCTTTAGAATGAAAAATATGTTTTGTCTTAACTTTTTTGAAGTTCGGATTTAGTTTCTTTATTTTTTTTTTTTCACTTTCCGTCTCCTAATTAATGTTGAAATGTGTATCACTTTTGCTTCTCAATATTATTTAAATAACACTTTATAGAACAGCACAAAGTGGTTTAGATAACGTTCTAAGTATTAAAAGTGATTTATTTCAAAATTAAGGACGAAAAATAAAAATTATTTTTTTGAAAGATTAAAATTGAATTTCTAAAAATTTAGAAAAACAAAACATATTTTACTTTACTATATATTTTATTTTCATATATATGATAATAAATATTATTTATTTTAAAAATATTTTAGCCTGTTGACCCGCGTCTTGAATCTGTCACTGTTTTTATGTGCATTAAACTCTTGTTAATATACATATAGTCAGAATATAAAAACACTAGTACTGTATTATATTAATAATATAGATCAATTTCTTAATATGATTGTCATATTTTCAGTTGGTAGAAGAAAGTGACTTAATATATATATATATATATATATATATATATATATATATATATATATATATATATATATATATATATATAACTGTTAAATTTTATAATCTATATCACCGTAAGTCTAATCATTAATGTTCTTTTTTAGGAAAAAGATTGTTGGATACTAACCTAGTTAATATTTTCTTCTAAAAATATATATTTAATATCTAGAGAAGAAAAGATTGAGAAATATAAGTAGAAGAATACTTTTTTTTACTCAAATATATACAACGATAGTTATTTTGTGTGATAGACTTAAATATAAATAATTTTAACCATTGTTATCATATTTAATAATATTATTTTCAAAATATTTTTCATTTAATTGTAATTATATTTTTAATATCTCTTTTTTTATTTGAGATTAGGAGTATTACAAGAATAATTTTATTTTATTTGAGATTAATAAAATTAAATTATGTCAACTAACTTTTTTAATTAATATAAAATTAATTATTTTTATTTATATGTGACTTTGGAGGAGCACTAGTAATACATTCTCTAATAGTAATAGTATATTTTTTAACACACTTAATCGTGAGTTAAAGTTAATTGAAAATTTTCAAATTCAAGAAAAATATTCCTTAAAAGTGTGACCCTAAAAATACTATAATTTTCAATAAATTTTAATTAATAATAAAAATATATTCAAAAGATTATTAAAAAATGTGTTAGTAACATTTATCATATAAATATTAACAAGTAGTCCTCCCTAAGTTTTTTTTTTCCTGGTATTCAGTGGGACTAAAAAGCCCATTCCCTCATAACTTAAATATGATCAAACTTAATCAACTTTTCACTAAGTAAAAAATCATTTAATATTAATCAATTTAAAATATAATTTTTTCTAAATTTATTTAAATTTTAATCCATTAAATATTTTCTTTGTTTGCTAATCATATATTGGTACTAAATAACTTTCGTTAAAAAAAGGTGATTAACGTTCATCTTACAGAAGATAAGTATTCTTCACTTAACATATTTTTATTTCATATTCAATTTAGAATTCAAATTTAAATTATTTGATTAAGGTATACATTAATGACTAAAATAAAACAACCAAAACGAATTAAAAAATGATGAAATTTATAATTTAACTTAATAAAATCTTATTTTGTCGCCTATATAGCGAACGTGTCAATTTCGCTTTCTTCACACGTGTCTTTCGTTTCCTTCTGAGTACACTCACACCCAACCCAGATTCGTTGCAACTCCATCGATTCTTTCCTTCTCGTGTACGTCCTTTTAGCTACACTAGCCTTAACTTTCTTCCCCTCGTAAACCCTTTTTCCTACTAAAAGCTGCAACAAACGAATCAAAGTAAGTGTCCAAGTCCAACATGTGTTCGACTCCAACAACAACCTAAGAAGATTCAATTTCAGAGTCCCAAACCCAATCTTACGCGCCGAAAGAAATAGAGTGGCACATGCTCGACAAGTCAAAGTTCTTCTTCCTCGGAGCATCCTTGTTCTCCGCTCTCTCCGCCGCCCTCTACCCCGCCGTGGTCTTAAAGACACGTCAGCAAGTGTCCTCCGCCAAAGTCTCGTGCGGCAACATGTCGCGCGCCATCATGCGCTGCGAGGGTTTCCGAGGTTTCGGCACTTCCTTGATGGGAACAATTTCCGCACGTGCGCTCCACATGTCTTCCCTTTGAAGTCACAAAGTCCAACGTTGGCACCGCCACCGTTCACTTGGGGTTTTCCGATACCTCGGCCGCTACCATAGCTAATGCCGCCGGAGGCTTAGCTTCCGCATGCCCGCACAATTGCTGTGGACCCCAGTTGATGTCGTGAGCCAAAGACTCATGGTCCAAGGAAGCAACAAAAGTAATTTAAATCTAATCCATGATCTCAATAATTCTGAGTATTCTGAGTGTTCTTTTTTATTTTTTACTACATAATTTAGTTGGTGATTAATTTCTGTTGTAGGAGAATTTAGTTGCTTATTTTTTAGGAAAGTTTTTTTTATTAATCACATTTTTTTTAAATTTATAAACTTAAATTTAAAATGTTATTTAAAAAAATCTAATATCAATTTCACTCAAAACATTCCAATTTTGATTTTTTCCCTTGTTTAAAAAAGAAAATTTCTTTTTTAATCACATTTTTTATATAAAACTTGAATTAAAAATTTTACTTAAAAGATCTAATAAGAAAATAATCAATTTTATGTTTATGATGTGCTTATTTAAACTATTTTTACTTAAAATAAATACTTTTATATTTTTTTTGAAGAAACAAATTCTATCTACTTATTAAAAAATGTATTTTTATAATAAGTGTTTATTTTAAAATTATTTTTTTAAAATTTAAACAAACTCATCCAAGACCAGTTTTCACCCGAAACAACCACATTTTGATATTTATGAGTGCTTATATTTAGTATAAAAAAGAAGATATTAATTAGTACCTTTATAATTTTATTGAAACACATGAAATTATATTATTTATGATTTTTTGACTCTTATTATTTCAATAATAAATATTATTTTTTTATTTTTAATCGGTATTTTTTGGATACTGATTAATAAGACCATAAAAAACAAAATTAACAGCAAAACAAATTACATGTAGTTTAGAAAATTTTATCAATAAATTTTTAATTTGTATTAATGACAAAAGACTTTGTCGTTTGATTTTGTCTCTAATTGTTTAAGTTTTTTGTTTATAGTGTTACAGGAATGGTTTTGAGGCATTAAGGAAAATTCTGGGTGTTGATGGGCCAAGGGGGTTTTACAGAGGCTTCGGGGTTTCGATTGTGACTTATGTTCCCTCTAACGCGGTTTGGTGGGCTTCGTATTCTATGGTGGTTGTGGTAACTCTAATTTTGGACGCGATTCCAAGGTGATTGTGGGTGTGCAATGGTTGAGTGCGGTTATGGCTAGTGGGGTTTCGGCTGTTGTGGCTATGCCACTTGACTCGATCAAGACAAGTTAAGAAAGAAGCACGGATATTCTAGTCTCTTGTCATGTTTGATGTCTGACATGATATCAACAACGACACTCATGTCTAAATTAAATTTGATGTGTTTGACAGATATCACATGTCTGTATCTGTGTCGTATTCAATTTTTGTGTTAGTGTGGATGCTTCATAAGCTGCAAGTGTTGGATTCAGAAGAGATTAAGGGACAAAGGAGGTCACTGACTCTTGTGCAAGTGGTTCGGAATTCGGTGAAGAAAGGGGGAATCTTGGGTTGTTACAAAGGATTGGGACCAAGGTGGGCTTCGATGTCCATGTCTGCGGCAACCATGATTACTACCTACGAGTTCTTGAAACGCGTGTCTGCTAAGAATCTAGATAGATTGACTGTGTAGTAATTCTAGCAGTAAAGATTTTTTCTTCTGATGCGAAAACTCTGAAGAGGGAACTTCATAGTCTTGGAAGTTAGAGCGACATGAATAAACCTTCTTCCTCCTAAGGGATACTTTCTGCAGGAATCGAGCTTGTGCAGTATTTTTTATACACTTTCAAACTTTCTGGGCCAAGCACTCTTCCAACAGATCAAATTCTCCTTTTTTTTTTTAATAATCATGTTATTGGTATATAAAATTCATATGATTAATCTTCTGACTAATGAGATTCTTTTTTTTTTCATCATGTATTTTTCTTTCACATGATTTAACTTTGAGATAATCTTGAGTGTAATATAATTCAAACCAACAATCTAATAGTAGACCAAACCCCTTTTAAATACTCTAGCCTTCAAAATAATATAGTAAGAATTGAGATGTAATTAATTTCATTCCATGTATTTTTTTTTTTACCTGGCCCGGTGGGACTTTTTCTCTTGAGAAGGGTCTTAATGATAACATTCAAGAGTTAATATTTTTTTTTTAAATGCCGTGAATATGGATGCTAAGATTATGCCTTGGTAAGACTTTTGGCAAGTTTATAATTTTTTTTATTAAAATAAACTTATTTGATAAACGAGTTTATTTTTTTAGTAGTTTCTTTTTCATAAGTTACATCAAGTAGTTTATTTTGATAAATTATTTGAAGTAGACTATGGAAAATAAGTTAACTTATAAATTATTTTTTTTTTCTTTTCAATTTTATCTTTACTAATTTATTTGAAATTCTATTTTATATTTTTATTCAATTTTAAAACCCTCTTATCTTTTTTGTTCTTTGCCTAAAAAATTATTCATATTTAATTTTATGTTCTTACATGTACATGAAAACCAACTCGTCAATTATTAACACCACTTGTTCCTTGAGGTTAAAAATTTATTTAAATCATTTTTTTATAATACAAAATTAAAAAAATTATTATCCTACTTTTTAAGATAATAAATTATTAGAAATAAAATTTAAATATTAGAAATATTAAATATGTCATTTTATATCATTCGACATTTATCAATTGATTTATTAGTTAGTCTTATCAAATACTTTCAATTAAATCAGTTAGCTTTTAAGCTCCTAACTTATACTTTGGACTCATATATAAGCAAAAATAACCAATTTCACACTAATTAAGAAAATTAATTAACATCATTTAATTTTACTAATCTCAAGTAAATAATAAGGTCATTTCTAAAATATCTTTTATTGGAACTTGATATCATGAATAAAAAAGTTATTGAAAATAAAATTAGAATTAAATGAAGGATGTTTTATGAATGATAACATGAAGTATGACAAAATTAGTTAGATTTGCTTATAATTGAATCTAATAAACAATTGCTTATATATGAATCCAACGGGAGTAGCTTACAAGCTTTCAGATAACTTATAAGAAAATTTTACCAAACATAACCTTTATGTGGAATTAAAGATCTACTTGATTATAAGTATACTCCTTCTCGTCTCATACAAGAAAAAAAAAAAAGAAAACACATTTTTCTTGGTCCCAAATATAAAATGTAGAAGCAAAGCTTCCAAGAGTATTTTGATGATATAAAAGATTATTAGATATTCATTCAAACAAGATTAAAGAATCAAGAAGATTCAAGTGAATATTCAAGAGAAGACTCAAAGATATGCAAGAACCTCAAGAAAAATATCAAGATAAGTATAAAAAGAATTTTTCAAAGAAAAGATTGAATAACACAATTTGTCCAAATAAATTTTTCAAAGAAAAATCTTTTACCAGAGTTTTTACTCTCTGGTAATCGATTACCATAAGACAGTAATCGATTACCAGAAGCCCAAAACAACTTTATAACTGTTTTACAAAGTAGTAATCGATTACTATGGGCATGTAATCGATTATCAATGTTTTTGAACGTTGAATTTCAAATCTCAAGAGTCACAACTTGTGACAAAATATTTTCAAAATAGTGTAATCGATTACACAATATTTATAATCAATTACCAGTGGTTTATGTTGGATTTCAAACCTCAACATGAAGAGTCACAACTTTTGATAAAATAAACTGTATAATCGATTATACCATTATGGTAATCAATTACCAGTGATTGGTTTTGAAGAAATTGCCAAGAGTCACAACTTTTAAAGTGACTGGTTTTGAAGAAATTGTCAAGAGTCACAACTTTTAAAGTGACTGGTTTTGAAAAATAAATTTCCAAAGAGTCACAACTTTTAAAGTGATTAGTTTTTTTGCCAAGAGTCAAAACTTTTAACATGGTTCTTCAAGAGCCATCAAATGACTATAAATATGTGACCATTACACAAATTTCAGAAGATTGATTAACAGTAATTCTCAACATCTTTCTAAGAGTTTTTGTTCAACACTTGCTTTGTCAAGAAAAGTTCATTGGACAAAAACTTGTGTTATTCTATTTTCTTCCTCTCCTTCATTCTTACAAAAAACTTTTCAAGAGATCTACTCTTGGTGACTGTTTTCAAGACAAGGTCTTCTTGGTTGCAAACACTGAACACAAGGGATCAATGTTCCTTGGGTTCATTGCAAGAAGCAGGTATAACTTCTTGGTCACTGGACACAAAAGATCAACGTCTTTTGGGTTCATTGCAAGAAGTGGGTATAACTTCTTGGTTGTTATCACTGGACACAAGGGACCAACATTTCTTGGGGTTCATTGCAAGAAGTGAGAATAACTTCTTGGTTGCAATCACTGAACACAAAGGAGGGAAGTCCTTTGTGGTTCATTGCTTGTAAAGAATTTTACAAGGATAGTGGAAATCTCAAGCGGGTTGCTTGGGGACTGGACGTAGGCACGGGTTGTGGCCGAACTAGTATAAATATGGTTTTGCATTCTCTCTTTCCTTAATCTCTTTTACTTTCTGTTGTGTTTATATTTCTTTAAGTTTACTTCTCCTTATTTTTTATTCGAGTAATTTACAATTAAAGAAATTATTGAATCTAGGGAATATCTAAGAAAGGGAAATTTTCAATTAGGAATAGTCAACAAAATCTTAATTCAACCCCCCTTCTTAAAATTTCTGAGGCCACTTGTCCAACTTAAAAAACCTAATTTTGGTACTTATGTTATGCACGGTGTATTGTTTTGGTCATTTTTATAAATTATTCAATAAAATATATTTTTTTATTTTTTGAATATATATATATATATATATATATATATATATATATATATATATATATATATATGATAAAAACATTATTAACATATAGACTATTACTAATTTTTAGAAAGACAAATTCAAAAATTCAGTTTTTATTAGGTTACAAAAATATGAAATTGTAATAAAAGAATACTTTTTTAAATGTCAAAATGTTAGACATGTGGCTTCAGAAATCTTAAGAAGGGGTGAATTAATTTTCCACTAACAAACTTTTAACCCCCTTCTAAAAGAAGAGATAGACTCAGAATGTAGAAGAAACAACAATCAATTTAATAATGTTCTTTAAACATGAAAGACAAAATTGATTACAATAAAATGAATGAGATAAGGGAAGAGAGAATGCAAACACAGTTTTTATACTGGTTTGGCAAAGTTCGTGCCTACGTCCAGTACTCAAGCAACCCACTTGAGATTTTCCACTCCTTTTATAAAAATCCGTTTACAAAGTCTGAACCACACATGGACAACCCATCCCTTATGTTCAGAAATCCTTACAACTTAAAGACCCTCAGTCCCTTAATCAATCTCTTTGAATGAGAAGAAAGAAAGAAGAATTCTCTCTTGAAGAGAAGGATATTACAATTGAAGTCCATGGAGAAACTCTTAATGGATTTGCAAGTGTTTGCCTAAGATTTTCTTTTGAGAGAGCATTTGGCAATGAAGTTCTCTTGGAATATCTCTCTCATACATTTTGTGTCCCAAATCACCTATTTATAAGCCTTTGATGACCATTCAAAAATCTCTTGAGCAGATGTGACTCTCATGAGTTATTTTCTGAAGAGTTGTGACTCTTAGGAGTTATTTTCTAAATTTCTGAATTCTTGACTCTGATCAAACTTGAGAAGCGCTTATCATTGACATCATCAAAATCATGTATACATACATTCACACAAAACAATTCAAATCTTTAATGAAAAACTTCTTGACATGATGTAATATTTTATAATAAATCATGCATTAAGTCCATGCTTTCATAAATTTTCCTACTTCATTTGTAAGAAAATATTAATCTCATATTAGATGAAATAACATATTTAATAAATTAGTTAAATAATGTCATTTTAGTAAGCAAGAAAATTGCTTTTGAAGTTAAATTATAATAAAAATAAATTAAAAAAATAGTGTCTCTCTAATAATTTAAATGTTAATGTAGTTTTAGGTACATTATTCCATGTCAGTAAGTGTAAACTCCCTTACTTGATTTAATAATCTTTATCCCAAAAGTTTGTCATTAGGTTTAAAAAATATATAAATTGCAACTGTAATATAAAAAAAAAAAACTTTTTAAATGTGTAAACATCACACGCTTAATAATGTAACAAAGAATGAGATTACTATTAAATTTATAAAACAAACAACAACAATAAATATAAATTTCATCAATAAAAAACATGATTACATAGAGTTTTGTCAACTTCATTAGAGCTTTTTGTCAACATTGATCCATGCATCAAAATAATGATCTCTTCGATAAATCTTGGTTTTCTTTGTTTACGTAACTGGGCAATGATTTCTTCTGGAGATCAGTCAACTATTGCATACAACTTGATCAGTCCTTTAGAACTAAATTGTGAAAAGATGAAAAATATCTTCCCCATATCATTGTGGTCTTTAAGCTCCAAACAATTGTACTCAACACAATAATCATCTGCATATACATGTTTACGTTTAAAAATATCATGTAAGCTTCTTCCACCTCCAATGGTATCCATAATTAGGGATGGGTATACGAACCGGTCCAACCTATTTAAGGCCCAACCCACAAATCCCTTGTTTTAGAAGTCTGGTCTGTAAAATAATTTATTTTTCAAGGTTCGTATTCGACCTGCAAAAGTCTACGGATAAATGAACTGGTCCACGAGCCCAAATAGTAATTTGAAAAAAATGTTTTTCATAGAAGTATAATTTTAAAAAGTGAAAAATTTACAAAATTAGAAGAAAACAAATTAACTTCATTTCCATGGATAAAGTCCGTTAGGTTTGCAGAATTATCGAGTTGGACTCAAAAACTTGATATAACTATGCATGTTTTAAAAAAAGAGGTTCATTATTCGCAAGGTCCATGGGCTTAACAGGTCAGTCCGCAGTTCTAAGTCCCTATACCCACCCCTATTCGTAATTGCTTTCCTCATAAAATCAAGCAACATTTCCTCGCTAATTTTAACGAATTTAGGACCATTAAGACATCCAAACAATACCCCCTCAGAAGATGGTACCATATCACCATCATAATACACAACAACGACACCTTCCATCCTCAAACCAATCTAGTGAATATCAACACAAAGCATTGACCTGCCTCAAACCACTAGTTGTATTTATTGACATCTTGTATTGTTTTCTCGTGACCCAATTATTAACAACGACCAAGATTGCACTAACAAAATAGGTGGTTTAAATTGCATTGAGCACTACAGGAGCATTGTTGGCTTGTTAGACAGCCATAGATATGATTGTTAAATTACAACATAAAAACATTAAATTTTACTTTTTAAGAATTAAAACACTTCTTTTTATACAAAAAACACAACAGAATGATTTCGTTGCACAGTAGGGGTGACAATAAAATAAAAAAAATGAAATTGTACTTCCATTATATATTTGGGAGTGGAATCAAATATCATAAATGAATCATGATTCAGTTGTGATATTTGAGGGTGAAAAAAAATTCGATGCCATTATGTAATTAGGGAGTAAAGAAAAAAACAACGGAAACAAATTTTGTTGTATAAGTGTGAAACAAATAAGGGTGTGTATACAAATCCAGGTTTGTAGACTAGCCCATTAACATATCTTTTTTTTAATGTCCATATAATTATATTGAATTCATGAGTCCAGTCTGTTAAGCCTACAGACCTAACGAGCTTTATCTGTGGACTCGTCAACTACCCGTTTAACCCACCTAAGTCTAATGTGCAAGTATTATTAATTTGTTATGTTAAAATTTTGATCTTTAATTTAGGTTGTTATTGTTATTTTGTTATGTTTAAAATGTTGATATATTTTAGTGTAATAGATTTTTGCTTAAGAAATGGAGACACCTTTTTTTCTTTTCATTTGTTCACTTTTCAAATTAATATTTGGATATGTGGATTGGTTCGTTCATCCTCTTGACTTTTGCATATCGAATATAGACCTTGAAAAAAATGTTTATTTATTTCACATACCAGACTTAACCCATCTAAAACAGAGGCTTCACATACCAGACATTAAATAGATTGGACTGTTCCGTATACTCACCCTTAGTAACAAAATTGTGTTTTTCTTGTTATTTTTTTTTTCACTCTTCAATTACATAACATAATCATGATTTTTTATGCAAGAGGCAATTTTGGGATAAAACAAAATGGCACCCATGTGAATATTGCCAATAACGAAAGTAGTAGTGCCACGAAAAATACCCTTGCTTTTTTGATTTAATGAGTGTTGTCCCTAAAATGAAAAGTTAAGCATTAAAAAATTTAACGTATTAGTCATATTCTAGTTAATAAAATTTCACTTTTTCAGTGTTATTTCTTAAGTTAAAAGAAAAACATGACAAAGATCAAAATAATTGATCCAATCTAAAGTGTACAAGATTAAATTAAATTGATTTGAATCTGGTATTATTCTCAAATTAATCAAAGCCAAAATTTAATTATTTATTGTATCAAATAATCTTTGAATCTAATTTTAGTGTACTAATGACTAATCATATAAAAAAAATCCTCTATTAATTAATTAAAATTATCTTTATAGGTCTCTTGAGAAACTAATTCCAGTAACCGAACTCGCTGGAAGTTCCACAGAAGACTACTACCACTATTAGTTTTCTCCAGAAACTTCCATTTCCAGCACGCTATTAGTTCTGTCCAGAAACTTCCATTTCTTCCCGAATTATCTATTTCCCCCATATAAATAGTCACCCAACCCCTTTTGTCTGTCAAGAAACTTCAGCAAAACAAACAAACCAGAGTAATAAAAATCTTCAACTTTTAGCAGTTTTTTTTTTCTATATTGCAGAAGCCATGGATTTCAGGGTGATGGGTTTGGATTCTCCATTGTTCCACACGCTGCAACACATGATGGACATGTCAGAGGACGCTGCAGGGGACAACAAGACATACAGTGCTCCGACACGGTCATACGTTCGAGACGCCAAAGCAATGGCTGCAACACCTGCGGATGTGAAGGAATATCCCAACTCCTACGTATTCGAGATTGACATGCCAGGGTTGAAATCTGGGGACATAAAGGTTCAGGTTGAAGACGACAACGTGCTTCTGATTAGTGGGGAGAGAAAGAGGGATGAAGAAATAGAAGGGGTGAAGTATCTGAGAATGGAGAGAAGGATTGGGAAGTTCATGCGCAAGTTTGTGTTACCTGAGAATGCCAACACTGATGCAATCTCTGCTGTGTGCCAAGATGGGGTGCTTAGTGTCATAGTGCAGAAATTGCCTCCACCGGAACCTAAGAAACCTAAGACTATTGAGGTTAAGGTTGCTTGAACAACTTGTAGAACGAAGTTAAATAAACGTTTGTTTCCCTCTCTAGTAGAAGCAGGGGAAGTAATGTTTTTTCTGATTTGAAGGTTTTTCTGTTCTCAAAGCAATGGTTTTATGGTATTGTGATTTTGTGATGTTGTAATCAGATGATGCTATATCAGTTGTTTAGTATTTGCTGATCTTAGTTATTTCTAAGTTACTCTGTGCTGTCCAATTTCCATCCCAATCTCCAAATAACAGAATTTAACAGAATGCGTTTAGATGAAATTGAGAACATTAATTTTATTTATTGTTTTCTGAACTACTAAATTAATATAATATCCACATTTGCAAAATAATTGTAGAAGCACAAATACTCTGCATAATCATGTAGGCAGCGTTGAAAAGCAAAAGGTGATTACTCCTTTTAGTGTTTATGTTTATGTACGCAGTGTTGAAATGCAAAACGTGATTACTCTGCCCTTAGTTGATCATTTTGTTTAATGGGACTAAATGATGAATGCTTTATCAAGAAAGTACAACGATTGTATGAATGAAATTTTTTAAGAAATGGTATTGAGTGGTTAAATATAGAAATTATACAGGATATAAAGAAGAATTGATCATTTGCATACCATTTCAAGGATACTAAGTTCAATAGTTTAAACTACGTTCTTCCTTAATCTAATGAAATTGTACTTTCAACTAGAATTGTCGGGTTGGTATGGGGACTAGATGCAATAAATAAATAATTAAATTAATGAATATTTATATTAATTTCAATTGCTCAAAAGTTAATTTCTACGTCACTTTTACTCAGATTTGGATACAATAATTCGGGTGTTAATTGAGTGATATATCGCTTGAACTCAACCCTTCTAGTATTTGTTTGAATGATAAGAAACTTTCTGAACTAACAACCTGTGTTCCCGAATAATGACTAATGGTAGGAGATTTATTTATTGATTTGTTGGATTGACATCACGGTTCTATTAGGGTGCCATAACACTAGAAGGCAAAGAAAACCTTCATCAGATCTAGCAGGTGCAGCTCAAACAATCTTGATAATAATTTTGATTTTTGAAAATTAAAAAGAAAAGAGTAATCTAAACCGTTAAATAGTTAAACCGTGTTTATAAGCACACTTTTTTTTAAAATAAATCTTGGTTGGTGACTTTACAACGCAAGAGATCTCAATTAGGTTCACACTCTTTTCATAATTGATCTCAAAATACTCACCAAGAAAGTAGATTTAATAATCCAAAAGGAATCCAAAATACAAGAGCAACTAGAGAGGACAAGAACCAAAACTCAAGTTGAGGGAAACCTATGTAAATCTATAGTTAGGTAAATCTATTAAAAAAATAATGAGGACTAAATGTGGTTGCATGATAGGTAGGGGTGAGAATAGGTCAGACCAGGCTTTGAAAGGCCTGAGTCTGGTCTATAGCCTATCAAAGACTTTTATTTTGGCTCGGCCTGACTTTTTTAAAAACTTGGTCTGGCCTGATAGCCTTTTTAAAAGCTTTCTTCACACTAAATATTTGATGGAGTAGGAACGTAATAGAAAAATTAAAAAAAAGAAAGTCAATCAAAATAATGAGGAATATAAAAGGCACATAACTCACACCTAAATTGTAATTAAAATCCTTGATTATAAGAATAGAAGTTATGGAGAAGTTATGGAGCACTAATGTGTAACCAAAGTCTGGTAGTTTTAAAAAAAATTAATTGTATTCAAAAAATAATATTATATATTGGTGCCCAAAAAATAATATATATATATATATATATATATATATATATATATATATATATATAGGCCGGCCTATCAAGCTTATAAGACTTTTTAATAAGTCTAAGTCTGATCTATTTAATTTAATAAACTTTTAATTTAATAGACTTTTAAAAAAGTCTGAGCCTAACCTTTTAATTAAATAGGTCAGTTCAGACCAGACTTTATGTAATTCAGGTCATAGACACTTATAGACTGGCTTGACCTATTCCACCCCTAATGATAAGAGTTTCCTTTCTAAGTATGTGACCAGTTAAAAAACTTATATTTCCTTACATTTATATAAATTATAGTTATACCACCTGTTTTTAGAGATCACGAATCAGATTGATTCTTTAAAGTTTTCCTTTAATTAGTGGATCTAGATCCTTTTCTCTCTCTCTCTTTTTCTTTTTATCAATATTAAATCGAATTGAACGAGTTTCCATGTGATCAAATTTAATAACCATTATGAAAATGATTTAGAGAAAATCTTGATATGCAAAATTGTACTTGGATTCAAATGCCAAATATTTTTTGAAAGAATTCGTACTCTTATATGTACAATTGGTCTTAAAAATAAATAATTTCACTCTTTTTTTTTTGTTAATGATAACATTTTAGAATAGAATATTATATATGTAATTGGTGGATTACAACCTTTTTATACAAAATGATACGCTTTAAACTTTTTGATATTTTTATTTTGGTCTTTATAGAAATAAAAATATTTACTTTTTTAAGATTTACACATTAAAAAATTCATAAAATAAGATGCCCTTAATTTAAAAAATTAATAAGAACTTTAAAACGGATAATCTTTTAAATAACCTTATATAATACACATTATTAATTAAGGGCAGAATGTCCAAAAATATCTCTGACTCAATCGAAAATTAAGGAAAGCGTGATGGATTTGAAAGCTTCTATTGTATGTAACCGAACCTGCTGGAAGTTCCACATCACTCTATGTTTTCTCCAGAAACTTCCATTTCTTTCTCGAGTAATCTATCTACCCGTTTAAATAGCCATACTCACCCTTTCTCGTCCTCAAAGAAAAAATAAAGGCAAAAGCAAATAACTATTACCAACAAACTCTACTTTCGGCAACCTTCAATTTTTTTGAAAGTCATGGATTTCAGAGTGATGGGTTTGGAGCCTCCGTTGTTCCACACGCTGCAACACATGATGGACATGTCAGAGGACGCTGCAGGGGAAAACAAGACGTACAGTGCTCCGACACGGTCATACGTTCGAGACGCCAAAGCAATGGCTGCAACACCTGCGGATGTGAAGGAATATCCCAACTCCTACGTGTTCGAGATCGACATGCCGGGTTTGAAATCTGGGGACATAAAGGTTCAGGTTGAAGACGACAACGTGCTTCTGATTAGTGGGGAGAGAAAGAGGGATGAAGAAAAAGAAGGGGTGAAGTATCTGAGAATGGAGAGAAGGGTTGGGAAGTTCATGCGCAAGTTTGTGTTACCTGAGAATGCCAACACTGATGCAATCTCTGCAGTGTGTCAAGATGGGGTGCTTAGTGTCACTGTGCAGAAATTGCCTCCTCCTGAGCCCAAGAAACCCAGAACCATTGAGGTTAAGGTTTTCTGAGGTTTCAATCGAATGCTCACGAACCAATTATCTTTGTTCGAATAAATGTAACGGGAACAATATTAGCTTTAGTGAGGACCAACTATTGGTGTTCCTCTGTGTTTGTATTGCAGTGGTTCTGTTTCTTAGGTTGGCTTGTCACTTGTGTATGGAAATATGATACTACTACTATAATGAGATTTTATTGAATGCTTTATTAATTTGCCACTCTTTATTTTTTTTTGAAGAAATTAATTTGCCACTTATTGCGTTATTTTTTTTTTCTTCCAGAAAGATAGGCAAAGACTCAGACTCAACAATAATAGGAATTCCAATTGCAGCACACTGGAAATATATTAAAGGAAAGAAAAAAGAGATACATGAACAATGCATGGGGGGCATCTAATCAGGGTCGACCTGAGCTTTGTTTGGAGGTGTCACGATACAGAATAATAGTTAAAAAAGGTCCAAATTGAATATATTATTTTCATAAGTTTATATTAAATGAATTTTCAACCCATCTTAACATAACATGCGTTAGATTTATGATAATAAATTTAAAATATTTAATTATTTTTAAAGATTTGTCTTTTTAACAAAATAAGAAACATAAATAAAAACTCAAATTATAAAGTAAATAAAATTAAACATTAGTATATTAATAAAGAATCAAAATACATGTAAACTTTAATATTAAATATTTTTTCAATAATGGACGACAGAATTTGATTATTTTCATTGAGAGAAAACGATACATTTTATTGTGACACAGATACATAAAATCTTGGATAGAATCCATCCTGCATCTAAGCAAACCCATGAAATCTATCTAAATGGTGAAATGACCAAAGGGTAATTTCTTTTGAAATTTATTAAATGGGAGCAAATTTTGAGTTGATACCTAAATAGAGTTATGAAGTTATAAAAAATTGATTTTTTTTTATTGAAGTCGTAAAAACTGAAAAAACTGAGCGACTTTAGTTTTTTTTTTTATATGAAGTCGTTACTACTTTAAATAAAATCTTTTGTGACTTCAATTTTTTTTATTTTTAAATGACTGATATTAAAAATTAATATTAACTTAAAGTTTATCGAGTAATATTAAATTTTTTAAATATTTTTTAAATTATATTAACTTAAAATTTATCAAATAATATTAATTTTTTTAAAATTTTAATTAATTTTTACATTTAACATTAAGTAAACTAACAATTCCGTATAGCACTATTAATGAATTTTATTTCATAAAATTATTTTAATATTAACAACAAAAAATAACTTAATAATAAAAGTAGTTGTTAAAATAAAAATAACAGAATACATTAATATAAAATGAACAATACAAATTAAACACAAATATAAAATTAAAAAGTAGAAATAATATTAGTCGTCAACATGCTTGTATGAATAATTATTGTGATTATATTCTATACAATAAATATTTCTTAGGTCTTTTTGGAATTGATTCGTTCATCTCATTATACTAATAACTGGTCTTTTCACTGTGTCTTTTTGTTTTGAAGTATCAGATATAAAATAAGATCTAAATATTCAGGTCATTTATCTCTATTTTCAAGGGAATGAAATTAATGCGGATAAAATTTATAAATATTTTTCAACTTTTATATATATATATATATATATATATATATATATATATACCATTTATTTATTTCATTTAAATTTAAGTCTTTTGTTTACATTATTTTTTCTAATTTAAAAAACAAATAATAATCTTTAATAGTAAAAAAATATAGAAAATATTAAATAAAACAATATACAAAAATATAGAAAATATTAATTTAATTTAAAGTTGTTAGAAATTAAGTTAAAAATAAAAAATTTAGGATGACTTTAAAGTTGTATAACATTTTATAATTTCAAATAAATAATTAAAAAAATTGAACAACTTTGGACTTGTTAATTATTTTATGACTTCATATAAAAATTTAAAAAAATAGAAGTGATTCACTTGTTACAACTTAAAAAAAAAAAAAAACTGAAGTCGTTTAACTTTTTATGATTTGATTATTAGAAGTCATAAAAAATGATATGACTTATTCTTATTTGAGTATTAATTCAAAATTTGTCATTGATAAATTTCAAAAATAAAGTTAGGCCCTTTTAATCATTGGGCCAGTCTTAAGGTGTAATTTGCGAAACAAAATACTATCACCACAGTGAATTCATTCCTAATAAAACAAGTAATATCCCACCAACAAGATTCTTGTATATTGCTTATGTGAGAGGTCAACTTATACATGTACACTTTCCCTTCACCAAAAATATGAGATATTTTAAAATTTAATGTTTAGTAAAATGTAAAAAATTAAACCATCTATATATTTCTAAACCTTCCAGGAATAAATTCAGAATTTTAAAAGCTGGAACAACAAAAATGGAATCAGACTGCAACGACATTTAGTCCAGCTCTTCTTAAAAGCTAATTAAACAGCAACAGTAGCCCCCATGAACTCAACATAAGAAGAGTTAATTGAACCAATATGAGCACTGAAACATCCATGCACACCACTCAAATATAATTTGTCTCTTTACACGTGAGTTTATTTATCATGCATTATTAATATAAAATAATTATATTATAAATTAATAAAAAGTATTGATGTTATATTTTAAAAATAATTATGATAAAAATTAGCGTACTTACATGGTAACTGAATTTCAATTAATTCAAAATTTTGTATGTAAGGACGTGCTAGTTATTATTATGGAATTTAGGGTAGAACTAATTTGATCTTGCTCTCAAAATTTGTTATTTACTATGCCTTTTCTGTTCTGTGTTAATTAATTTGTCAGAATATACGGATAAAAAATTTGGCAATTGAAAGAATGGATGATACTTGAATTTTGCTTTATGATATGAAGAAAATTATTTAGTAAATAAATGTGGGTTTAGGTTTGCATATATATTTTGAAAATAAAACAATAAATTAAGATATTAATATTTTATTATCTAATTTATTTCATATTTATATATTACTTAAATCAATTCTTTAAACTAATAAATTTAAAATAAAAATGACACCAATTACATAAATTACTGTATAATTAATGATATTATTTCAACAAATTTTAAAAAATTATTATATAATAAATATTATCAAGAAAAGAATTATTATATTATTTTGATTTTACAAATTATCATTTGCAATTAATGAATGTTAACTTATAATTTTTTTTTGTTATATATAATTTAAAAAATACAAGGAGTTGATTTACGAATTTATAAACTAATCATTTTGCAAGTTTTATTATTTTAAATTTGAATTATATTTTCTTTAATTTAATAATTTTTTAAAATTTATGGACATACTATGTTGCAATTAATTTATTTTGGTAGATTTCAGTTTATTTAAATATTTTATTTGTTATGTTTTGTAATAGAGACATCAAGTAAATATTTTTTCGAATTAAAATGTAAATACTAAGTCTAAGTATAGGTATTTAAGAACCTATATAATTAGGATTATAGGGGAGTAGACAAAAATATGGTTTCTGTTGAGGAGGGAGACAAAGGGGTCCATCTCTTCTCTGGAAGAGGATCTTTTGAGAGGAGTACGAAGAAGGTGAAGGAGGGAGAAACACTGGTTAGTGAGGGAGCTTAGGGGGAAGATGGTGTCGCATTTTCATATAAAGATAGTGTTAGCTATCGGGACTAAAGCAAATGTAAATAAGAAGGATAAAGGGAATTAGGCAATCGGTTCTGCCTTTCTTCATTTCATTCCTCATATATATAGGAGTTTACAAGCACGAAAAGGCTGTCCTAATCTTGGGCCAGCTTTGAATTACAATAATTAGAAAATGACTGAATCTGCTATAACAAAATGGTGAGAATATTCTGATCTTTGTCTCCTATTTTGCTGCTATCCGTTACATGTTATCACTGAGGTGCGTTGGCCTTTTGATAGTGCGCTTGGGTCTGTTGTCTCTTATGGGGGTGCTGTCTCCTATAGGGGTGGTGGTGCTGCTATCAATGCCCCTCGTCCGAGAGACTAACCTTGTCCTTAAAGGTTATAAATGGCACATACATCATACCAAAGCTCCCAACTGGTATCTTCAGGAGCTAATCTGGACCACTCGACAAGAGCTTGTTTGGAAGGAGGCACAATTGTATTGTCCCACTTCCAAGCAAGAACCTAAAGGGGTTCAACTACTGGGTGATTGTCAGAACTCAATGGGGGTCAAGGGATTCCCCCTTATGGTATTCATAAATCATAAATGGTAAAATGATTGTTTTTTCGATAGTTAGGTCATTCTGAATATCTAAATTTTTTTTATATCAAATTTAAAATAATTGAGTTAAAAATTGATGATGACGTGCTAAAGGTCTTAGTACAATTTAACTACTAGAAACAATTTTGTCTAATAGAAATTTTAGCTGTTTTTAATAAATCGATAACTAAAATGGAAAACGACATATCTCGGTCGCAACATGATTCAGTGCAAAATTAGTATTATTTAATTGTAGTTTTTCTTGTATTTTCTGTTTGTTTCAACTCTCTTTTAATTTAATGTAATGTTTAAATTGGTGTCCATTAGCTAATGAAACCATATATTTGTTATTTTAAAAGTACTTATTTATGTCCTATTTTTTTAAAGTTATCTCAACAAAGCAACACAATTAGTGGAAATAACATGCATAGCGTAACAAAATGTCAACAAAATAATTATTTACAAAAACGAAAATGGAAATAACATTTTATGTTCATTCTTCACCTAAATCAACAAATTCGGTTTTCAGCTTTGACAAATTTGTGTAATGCTACATTTTGCCTATGTATGGGGTGGGCTACTGCTTTGCTTGATAATGACAATGTGTATTCCACAACAACGTCAATGGTGATAAATGATAATGGTCTCGTAAAAAAACCTGTTACATAATCACAAACAAATTCAATGTAAGATAACCAACAACGTTGTCAACCTTTATACTAACATAATAATAATGCAATTACCTAAACAAAATGATTCTCATACACATGACCAATGTATATTATGCGATGCACAAAAGAATATGGTGGTGGTTGACTTTTAAGAGGAAAAAATGTCATACTTTGTTGTCGTGAAAGAGAAACAACGATCACGTTGTATCGTGAAGTAATGACATATCCCATATCCGTAATATTCATCCACTTGTCTATGGTAACCTACATGTAACATACAACAAATAGAGGTTACTTAAATGTTATTTTAAGAAAAAGTGATAACAATAAACTTACACACCATAGATAATCCATCATCAAGTAGGGAATGCTTTAATTCCTCAAATCTCTTTATGCCACCAAGCAGGTTGATATACTCTTCCTACCAGCGTGTGAATTCTTTATGCAGATGGTTGTGCACGAATGACCACAAATCTTCACCCATACCCAATAAGGCAGCTATTGCACGATAATCACAGTTACCATCCGCTTTGACAACAATAATATTTTCAATAGAATCCTGGATGCACGGATGAAATTGATCCAACATTGGAATATTCCGTCTCTGTATTGGTTGCTCAGATGATGATGCACCATGTTTCATAGAAGAATTACTATTTTGCACTGAGTGTAACGCATCAACATAATCCCAATAAGACAAATCACGTTTTGTTGACTTTTGTTGTTTGGTCAGTGGTTTTTTTGGAGCACCATTGATCTTCACCTTTTCTGGAGGAGGACATATAGAGTTCATATTAGGATAAGCAATTTCCCGAAACTTTGTCTTCAAATGCACTTTGCCATAAACATCGAGCTGCTCAAATTGCTTCAATATGATTTCCATCTCCTCAGTTATGGTCACCTCAACCTCACATAACCCTTGATTTGAAAATTTGAGCCTACGTCAAAAAATGTGGATTGTCTCTAGTGGTATGGAGCCAACAACATATTTAGACAACTCACATGCACATGGAAGACCGTGGGTAGTCCTCATGACACATCTACAACGTGAAGGGTTTTTGCCTGCATAAGCTACACGCTCATACTCATCAACAATTTCATTTAAAGCGTACCTTGATACCATGTCAAGTAGTTTTTTGTAAGGTAAGTTTAAACACATGCCCAATGATGTGCATACTTGTCTCAAAAGATGCTTTAATTTGGGTGTGTTGAAGTGTCATCATGTTGTTCATTGTTTCCCAAACACTGCATATGTCACCAAGGCTGTTTTGTAGAAGTCTCTTTAATGACCAATGAACACTCTCAATCCTACAAATGAAATATACAACAATGTATAAACAACTGCAACATTTTCAATTAAGTCAACACTTAAACAAATCAACACAAACAAAAACTAATATTGATACCTGTTAGTGTTAATTGTTATTCATGAGCTTTAACTACATTAAAAATAAGTGAAAAAGTAGCAATGTGCCTCTAATTTATGGTTTCTTTTGTGAGAATTGTAAATAATTTTTTCTTGTATGAATTTATAAAGTAGAAACTCCATTTTTTTTGACTAATGTTGAATTTAACTTGGTTTTTAGGCTAAAGAAGAGAAGGTGTTGAAATGCTGTTGAAGGACTCGCTCAGCGAGCCAGATTGGCTAAGTGAGGCTCATTCGCTTAGTGAGGAAACCAACTTGCTGAGTGAATGCAAAACCCTAGAGAATATTAAGCCAGAGAGCAGCGCGCTTAGCGCGCAGCCAGCCCGTCCAACGAGGACGTTGTCTCTTCTCGCGCTTAGCTCGTTCAGGCCCGCTTAGCACATAGCCACTTACTCTCGCTTAGCGAGACATGCTTGCTAAGCACGCCTTCATATGCTGAGAAGCCTAAGAGCCTTTAAAACACTGAGTTAGAGGGAAATGAAAGGACACTACATGAAACAGAAGGAAGAAGGCCATAGGCTGGAGAGAAGACATTTTCTTCATCCCTTTACCATTTTCTTTCATTCAAACACCATTTCCTCTTTGTATTAAGTCCTCATTGTTAATGAAGGGCTAGAAACTTCATTGTTGGGGAGTTATTCTACTGAGCACTCTTAATGTAAACTTCTAACTATCTATTTAATGTTATTTCTAGTGTTCTTTGCTTCTATCTGTGTTTATTTTACGTACTTGTGACTTGATCATCCATTCGTATGTTTAGTTAGGTTTTGAGTGTTGGAAAATGCTTAGAATCCTTAGTACTTGGTAGAGCAGCTAGAGGTCTTTTTATCTAGGAATAGAATGCAGTAATCTAGTATATTTTGTGCCGTGTGCGTACTGCAACTCCCTTAGAACGAGTTTGTTGAGGAATCAAGAACAAAAACTAAGAGAGTTAGACTCGTTCATGTGAGAAATCATGGTCTGAGTAAATCGATGGTGCAAGAACACTAGAATAATGTTAAATAGAGAAAAATATTTTAGTACGGTAAGAGGAAGTTCAGTAGAAGACTCCCTGACGCTTTTACTTTGATATTTATTCCATTTTACAACTTTGTGTTCATTTTGTCATTTGTTTAAGTAGCAAAATTAATTAAAGAAAATCAACCCATTAATGAATTCTTTATCTTTATTACCAAAGCTAAAAATGTTTACATACTAAATATACAACTTCTAAGTACAACAAATTTCCTGTGGACACGATATTCGGACTTACCTTTTTAAATACTACTCGTGGAAATTGGTATACTTGCCAATAGTTCAACAAGTTTTTGGCGTCGTTGTCAGGGAGTTTCTTTCTACTTAGATTGTATAATATAGTTTGGAAACATTTATTCTTTATTCATTGATTGTTTATTGTAAATATTTTCAATTCAATTTAATCTCTTGCCTTAGTTAACTGCTCTGTGGTAACTTGCTTCTTGTATGCGAGGTAAAACTCCAGCAAGGGACTTAGCTCCATTGGATTTGGAGATTGAAGCTACTTGCAGGAGGAACAACAAAAAAGAAAAAGAAAAGAAGAGAGCTACAAGAGAGGACAACTAATCCTAGTGGCGAGAGAATTTTGTCGTCTGAATCTTCTTCATCATTTCCAGTTGATTTGAGAGGAACCGAAGTTGGTGCATCTGAAGCTAGCACCATGGCAGACGATCAACCACAAAGGGAAACTCTTGAAGATTACTTCAACTCCACTATGTCGCAATTTTTCACCAGTATAGCGTGGCCGGAAGTTCAAGCTACAAATATCTCATATCCACATTCCTTGATTCAGCTGATTCAAGGGAATCTTTTCCATGGCTTTCAAAATGAATACCTTTATGCTCACCTAGCATCATATATTGAGATTTGTAACACTGTCAAGATAGCAGGAGTTCCTGAAGATGCTATCATACTAAATTTATTCTCATTCTCTTTAGCGGGTGAAGCTATTAGATGGCTGCAATCTTTCAAAGGAAATAGTTTGAAGACATGGGAAGAAGTGATGGAGAAATTTCTAAAGAAATACTTCCTTGAATCCAAGACAACTGAAGGAAAAGCAACAATTTCTTTATTCCATCAATTCCACGATGAATCCTTGAGTGAAGCTTTGGAGCGCTTCCGTGGTTTGCTCTAGAAGACTCCCACTCATGGATTCACTGAACCAATTCAGTTGAATATATTCATTGACGGTTTGAGGCCATAATCTAAGCAATTATTGGATGCTTCAGTCGGAGGGAAGATAAAATTGAAGACTCCAAAAGAAGCAATGGAGCTGATTGAGAACATGGCAGCCAGTGACCATGCTATTTTGCGTGATAGAATGCACATCCCCACAAAAACAAGTCTGTTGGAGCTTTCATCACAAGATGCGCTGTTGGCCCAAAATAAGCTGTTAGCTAAACAATTTGAGTCACTCACAGAAACCTTAAGCAAATTGCCAACACAGCTGAAGCAGCTCAATCGAGTCATTCAACAGTTATGCAAATTGGAGGCTGTAGTATCTGTGGAGGGGCTCGCGAATCTGGTTGTTGTATGGCCCAAGATGATGCAGCTAAAGAAGTTAATTATATGGCAAACCAGAAGATATAAGGATTTCACACAGGTGGTTTTTTAGGATACGAGCTAGGAGGAAACTTTAATCAGAATCAAGGACAAGGCTGGAGGTCACATCCAGGAAATCAGTTCAACAAGGACCAAAGAGGGTCTTCTAATTGACCTCCTAACCAAGGGCCAAACCTATATGATCGAACCACCAAGCTGGAGGATACCTTGACTCAGTTTGTGCATGTCTCAATGTCCAATCATAAGAGTACTGAGTTAGCAATTAAGAACCTGGAAATCCAAGTGGGGCAGTTGGCCAAGCAAATAGCAGAAAATTCCTCAGGGAGTTTTGGAGCAAATAATGAAAAAAATCCCAAGGAGGAATGCAAAGCTGTAGTCACTAGAAGCCAAAGGAGAGTGTTTGTGGGTGATGAGAGTCAAAGCAATGAAGGAGTGTTAGGAGCAGAGAAAGAGAAAGAGGAAGAACAGACGAGAGAAAAAGAAATAAGTGAGAACGAGGAAGCAGAAAATGAGAAAAAGAATAAAAAGAGAGAAAGTGAGGGAGCAGAGAGAAAAAAAGGGTGAAGATATAAAGACTAAAAGTGAGCTGGTGAGAGAAAGAAAGAAAAAGGTTGTCCCCAACTCAGGAAAGGAAGCACCACACCCTTTGGTGTCATCCAAAAAAGACAAGGAGTGATACTTTGCTCGCTTCCTTGATATTTTCAAGAAGTTGAAAATTACTATTCCCTTCGAGGAAGCCTTGCAACATATGCCACTTTACACTATGTTTTTGAAGGATTTGTTGACCATGAAGGGTAAATACATCAATAATGAAAACATCGTGGTGGAAGGTAATTGTAGTGCAGTTATTTAGAAAATCCTTCCACCATAGTACAAAGATCCAGGGAGCATGACTATCCTGTGCTTAATAGGTGCTGTATCAGTAGGAAAAACACTTATCGATTTGGGGGCTAGCATTAATATGATGCCCCTATCTGTGTGCAGAAGGATCGGGAACCTAGAGATTGCACCAACCAGAATGACATTGCAGCTTGCTGATCGTTCAATTACAAGACCCTACAATGTGGTGGAGGATGTGTTGGTCAAGGTTCGTCAATTCACATTCCTCGTGGATTTTGTGATCATGGATATAGAGGAAGATGCTAAAATTCCGTTGATCTTAGGCCGTCCTTTCATGTTGATGGCTAAGTGTGTAGTGGATATGGGAAATGGTAACCTAGAAATGAGTGTCGATGATCAAAAGGTTACCTTCAATTTATTCGACGCAATTAAGCATCCAAATGACCACAAGGCCTGTTTTACGATGGAGGCAGTTGAGCATGAGGTGGCCATGGTAGTTCAAGGTATGGCATCTCAATCCCTATTAGAGAAAGCTCTGACTAATGCTTGGAGTGCCTTACATAGGAAGAAGAAAGAGAGTTAAAGAAGCGTCTGGAAGAGTTGGATGGGTTGAAAGGAAGCCCTTCAGAAAAAGTTTTGTTTGAAGAATTGAAGAAGGACTCTCCTACAGAGAAGGCTAAGGTGGACCTGAAGATCTTGCCGGAGCATTTGAAGTACGTGTTCTTAGAAGATAATGAGGCAAGACCAATAGTGATTAGCAACTTTCTAACTTATGAAGAGGAATCTTGGCTGGTGAAAGTCCTGAAAAAGCATAAGGCAGTGATCGGATGGCACATATCAGACCTTAAGAGAATTAGCCCTTCCTACTGCATGCACAAAATCAATATGGAAGTTGACTACAAACCTGTGAGATAGCCACAATGAAGACTTAATCCTTCTATGAAGGAAGAAGTGCGCAAAGAAGTGCTCAAGTTGCTGGAAGCAGGACTCATCTATCCCATTTCTAATAGTGCTTGGGTGAGCCCCGTACAAGTAGTCCCTAAGAAGGGTGGCATGACAGTGATAAGAAATGAAAAGAATGATTTGATTTCCTCAAGAACAGTCACAGGGTGGCGCATGTGCATCGATTATAGGAAGCTGAATGATGCAACAAGGAAATATCATTTTCCTCTTCCTTTCATGGATCAGATGCTTGAACGATTAGCTGTTCAATCATTCTATTGTTTTCTGGATGGCTACTCTGGATATAATCAGATTGTTGTGGACCCAAATTATCAAGAGAAGACCGCATTCACTTGCCCATTTGGCGTGTTTGCTTACAGAAGAATTCCCTTTGGGCTTTGCAATGCTCCTGCTACTTTTCAAAGATGTATGATGATAATATTTGCTGACATGGTAGAGAAGTGTATTGAAGTATTTATGGATGACTTCTCAGTGTTCGACTCATCATTTGATTGTTGTCTAGCCAATTTGGAGCTGGTGTTGCAACGCTGTGAAGAGACAAATCTGGTGCTCAACTGGGAAAAATGCCCTTCACAACTTCATGGTCCAAGAAGGGATCATTTTGGGGAACAAGATTTTTGTGAGGGGAATCAAGGTGGATAAAGCAAAAAATGATGTTATTGAAAAACTAATTCAACCAGTTAATGTTAAGGGAGTAATGAGCTTTCTGGGACATGCTGGATTCTATAGGCGGTTTATTAAAGACTTTTCGAAAATTGCCAAGCCGATGAGTAATTTACTCAATAAGGACGTTGTGTTCTTATTTGATGAAGATTGTTTAAAGGCATTCAACACTTTAAAGACCAGCCTAGTATCTGCTCCCGTAATTACAACACCGGATTGGAGCTAGGAGTTTGAGCTTATGTGTGACGCAAGTGACTATGCTGTGTTAGGCCAGAGGAAAGGCAGGGTTTTTCATGCCATCTACTATGCGAGCAAGGTATTAAATGACGCTCAATTAAATTATGCCACCACAAAGAAAGAGATGCTTGCAATTGTCTATGCTCTGGAAAAAGTTAGATCATACCTGGTGGGATCGACTGTCATTGTGTACACTGATCATGCAACTATCAAATATCTGTTGACAAAGGCAGATTCTAAGCCCAGGTTAATTAGATGGGTCCTGTCGCAACCTACCATTCGGCGGGAGGGCGACGCGAGGGCTCACGGGTGCGTCTTCCAAGAAAGAAATACGCGCGGAGTCGCTACCAACGTTTATTTGAGGAAAACATCGGAAAAACCGAAAAAGACGTGGTCTACGAATTTTAAGTGAAAGGTTCGGGAGTTATATTTACGCACGAGGAAGGTATTAGCACCCCACGCGTCCGTCGCAAGAGACAACAACCTTTAATCAAATTTGCAAATATGACTTCAATTTATGTTATTTTCCCTTTTTTTACGTTCTTATGTCTTTTTATGCCTTTTTATATTTTTTATTTTTTTGTGGTCGACGAGGGTGTTTCCCTTGCTCATACGTATTCCTCAATTGTGATAAGGAAATCAGACCTACGTAGTTCTTTGAGAACTAAGCGTTGGTTAAGTTGTTTTTTATCCTTTTTTGCAAGATATGTTTTTATTGAATGAAAGATCATTTAAGGCGTTGGACCATTAAATAATCTTTCGATTCTTTAAAAGGGGAGAAAACATTAAGGCATTGGACCATTAATGATCTCTTATTATTATTTTTTTCGAAAGAGGTGACAAAGCTACGTTGTTGATTTTAGGCTTTAGAAATCCACGTTTAACCAATAAAGGCGAAAAAGACCATTTTAAGGCGTTGGACCTTAAAAATGGCTTTTTTAGGCGATGAAAAAAGTTTGATTTATGAATTGATTTTAGCCTTAGTTTCACTTAGGTTATTAGTCAATTCGATTAAGAAAGGAAAATCCCAAAGAAAAACTTCCGAATGATTTTTTTTATTATTTTACTAAAAGATATTTTTTTATTATTATATTATTATTTTGCCTCTTTTTTTGGTTTTAAACGTGGTTACGGCATGACCGAACGGTCGGATTTCATTTTAACAGAAATTAAGAGATGTTACAATACGAATGATCGGTGGAAAATTATTTTATTTTTGATTAGGCGAGAAAGTGACTTAAATAAATGATTAAAGCACGTCAAAAGGGGGTACGGAAAGTAAATGAACTGAAAATAAAAGCACGCGAAAAAAATGAGGACCACCAAGGGTACGTAGAATGAATTGAAAAGTTCGATTTCAGGAACTTATCGGTTGAAGACTGAAGAACGACGAAGAACGAATGAAGAACGACAAAGAGCGGTTGAAAATCTTCGCGAAATCACCCACGGAAACATCACGGAAGCGTTACGGAAGCGCCTCGGCTTGGATTTTCTTCATGAAAACAATTTTTCTCACTAATTTTAAGTGATCCTCAGATACCAGGAGGGTTGAACATTTTTGTTCTTCCCTCCTTCCCCTATTTATAGGGAAAAGAAGGAGAAGCTTGCCACCCATCTCGCCCAGGCGAGCTAGGTTGCTTCCTCCAGTAGGCACCGCCTTCTGGAGAACTTCCTGGAAGGCCCAAGTGGGCTTGGTTGCTATTTGCAACCCCTGTTTACTAAATACACCCCTTGCTCTTTTTTTTTTTTTGCTGATTCTTTTTTCGTAACGTTACAGAAACTTACGGATTACGTAACGATACTTGTTTTCTTTCCGTAATGTTACGGAACCTTACGGATTATGTAATCATCCCTTTTTTGCCTTCCAGAATTTACGGATTGCGCACTAACACTTCCTTTTAACTTCCGGCATGTCACGGAACTTCACGAATTGTGCTCCAATGCCTTCTTTTGACTTCCGACATGTCTTGGAACTTCACGAATTGCCTAACGATGGGTGCCAGGTACCTCGAAGTGGTCAAACGAGGGTCGCATCCCAACAACGAATGGTCCCCGGACGAAATTAGGGTATGACAGGTCCTGTTGCTGCAAGAATTTGATCTAGTCATTCAAGACTAAAAGGGATCAGAAAATCTGGTAGCTGCCCACTTGTCAAGACTAGTAAATGAAGAAGTTACCTTGAAGGAACTGGAAATAAGAGATGACTTTCCAGATGAATTGTCGTTAGTGGTGAACGAGAGGCCATGGTTCGCTGATTTGGCCAACTTTAAGGCAACAGGAATCCATCCAAAGGATCTGAATTGGCAGCAGAAGAAGAAATTCTTGCATGATGCTCGCTTTTATGTCTGGGATGATCCACATTTGTTTAAGATTGGAGCTGATAACCTTTTGAGGAGATGTGTGACGAGAGAGGAATCTAAAAGCATATTGTGGCACTTCCGTAATTCACCTTGTGGACGTCATTATAGTGGGGACGAGACAACAACGAAGGTCTTGCAATCAGGATTCTTTTGGTCTTCAGTTTTCAGCGATGCCCATGAGCATGCAACTAAGTGCGATCAATGTCAAAGGATGGGAAACATATCAAGGCGAAATGATTGCTGGGGTATCGAATTTGTAGGTCCACTTCCCCCATCTTATGGGAATGAATACATCATTGTAGCTGTCGATTATGTGTCCAAATGGGTTGAAGCAGTGGCTTCCCTAAAGAATGATGCCAAGATTGTCGTAAAATTTTTGAAGAAAAATATTTTTTCTCACTTTGGGGTACCGAGAGTTCTGATCAGTGATGGTGGATTTCATTTTTGCAATAGCCAACTTCAAAAGGTGTTGGGGCATTACAACGTCACACACAAGGTGGCTTCACCGTACCATCCAAAACAAATGGTCAAGCTGAGGTTTCCAACAGGGAACTGAAGAAGATTCTAGAGTAAACTGTGGCCTCTAAAAGAAGAGATTGGGCTATTAAGCTGGATGATGCCTTGGGGGCTTATCGGACTGCCTTTAAAACCCCCATAGGACTATCTCTATTTCAAATGGTTTATGGCAAAGCCTGCCACTTGCCAATAGAAATGGAGCATAAGGCATATTGGGCTTTGAAGTTCTTGAATTGTGATAAAGTTCTATCGGGGGAGAAGAGGAAGTTGCAGCTCTTAGAGTTGGAGGAAATGAGGCTGAATGCGTATGAGTCATCCAAGCTATACAAGCAGAAGCTGAAGGCGTATCATAATAAAAAGTTGCTGAAGAAGGACTTCCAGCCAAGCCAACAAGTTTTTCTTTTCAACTCAAGACTCAAGCTGTTTCCAGGCAAATTGAAGTCCAAATGGTCTGGGCCATTTACCATCAAAGAAGTGAAGCCATATGGAGCAATGGAGTTAATGGATCCTCAATCAACTACTTCTGAGAGAAGCTGGGTTGTGAACAGGCAAAGATTGAAGCTGTATCATAGTGGAAGCATTGAGAGATTAACCACCATCTTGCATTTACAAGACCCATAGAAGTGATATACGTCAAGCTAGTGACGTTAAAGAAGCGCTTACTGGGAGGCATCCCAGCTTTCTTACCTTTTCAATCTTTTATTTTTGTGTTGTAATGCATGTTAGTTAGATTGTGTTTTAGTTGATACTGCTAGGGAGAAGGGTGAAAGAGTATGAACTTAAAGGAAAGGGGTTGGCCACAAGCTTCTTTGAAGCTGCTTGGATAGGTTGAGTCTTACAAATTTTTCAGTCATCCAACTCGCTCAGCGTGACACCCGCGCTAAGTGAGAGACAGCCTACGCGCTGAGCGAGTAATACTCTCGCTAAGCGCACCAACCCTTCATCCAGTGGCAGATGGTGCGTCGCTAAGCGAGTGCATGCGCTAATCCCAAAACCTTCTCGGGTTGTGCCTCGCTAAGCGCACCAGCGCGCTAAGCACAAAACCTTCTATGTCTGAGCTTTTATGTTAATTGGGCTAAGCGAGATCATCTCGCTAAGCCCAAATGTCTCTGTGTAATGGCAATTGCACTAAGCGAGACCACGTCGCTAAGCGCTCCACCACCACTGCATCCACACTCACTTAATCCGCTAAGCGTGCCATGGCTCGGTTAGCAGAAGTTACAGACCAATCAGAGCTGTAGAACTCGCTAAGCGCGTACCTACGCGCCAAGACCAAAAACCTCTCGGGTTGACAATTTGGATAATTGAGATGAGTGAGTCTGTCTCGCTAAGCGTGCGAGTTTAAATTTTGAAAATTCAAACATCACAGAGTGCTCGCTCAGTGCGACACTCGCGCTTAGCGAGTCAATCGTAACTGCAAAAAGAAGACATAACTTCCTTAGGGCAGTTACATTTCTTATCTCTATAACTACAGTCTCCTTTTCTTCTACCTCATCATTTGCACTCTCTTTGTGTATTTCACTCTCTGCATTCTAAGTAAGTTCCTTTTTCCCCTCTTTTTATTTTCTGTTATGAAAACCCTAGGGTAGAAACCATACTTAGTTTATTTGCTTCTTTTGGTGTATGCTTTGATTATGGCTAGTTAAATGTTTATGTAGTGAGTAGTTAGTGTCATTGTCTGTCACATTTTGTTGCTGATTTGTTCAGGCTTAGCCTCAAGCTTCTAATCCTGTATGGTAGCTTAAGGAGTTGAGGCTAACAGGCCTCGCATTCTGGGTTTGCGATAAACTCGCTAAGCGAGCTTGTGTCGCTAAACGAGTTTATACATTTTTAAGATTTTCTGGGTTTTAGGATGAACTCGCTAAGCGTGCCCTGTTCCGCTAAGCGAGTTCATCAAGTTTGTTTAAATTTTTGCAGTTTAGGATGAACTCGTTCAGCCATTGCCTTACAGCTTAGCGAGTCTTTGAGGATTAGTTATATTTTCTGGGATTTTATGAACTTGCTAAGCCAGCCATTCGTGCTTAGCGAGCACACTTAGTTTGATATGAAACTTTGAGGCTTTCTGCATTCCATCAGTAGCTTAACACGTCATACGCGTTAAGCCCAATTTTGTCTCTGTAATAAAATTGGGCGAAGTGAGCCTGTCTTGCTAAGCCCAAAGCAATTTAGATTTTTGAATGTTTGTTCATGCGCTAAACGCGTCATGTGCACTAAGCGCAAATACCTCTCTGTCAAAGAATAAGGCTTAGCGAGCCTGCCTCGCTAAGCCACCATTGTTATCTGTAGTGAGTCTCGCTAAGTTCCCACTGGCGCTAAGCCTAGTTCTGTTTCAGTTCATAGTCACGCTAAGCACGCCCTACGCGCTAAGCACAATTTCCTCTTTGTCTGGAATAAGGCTTAGCGAGTTACACTCGCTTAGCCACTGTTATCTTTCGGCTAAGCGCGTTGCTCGCGCTAAGCCATTGTTTCTATTTTTCTACTGTTGTGCTAAGCGCGCCCTACGCCCCAAGCCACTTGTTGTTATTTCTGTAAGGCGCGCTAAGCGAGCCCATCTCGCTTAGTGCCCACCCTATGTTTGCACTTGTTTTCTTAGGTCAGTTTTCAATAAAACTCCTGACTAACTTCAATCCTTTTCTGTGTTTTGGTGCAGATGGCTTCTAAAAAGAGGCGTACCTCCTCTTCCAGGCCTCAGAAGCCATATGACACATCCAGATTTGTCTCTGAGATTGCAAGGGAGAGATATGAGACGAATGTCCGTCACAGGAACATCCTTCCAGAGCAAAACGTGGAGTTGGCATACTCAAACCATGATGAATTCCTTCGAGAATTAGAGAGACGCCAGTGGCACAAGAACCTGACAAGGTAGATGGAGAATAACATAGACCTAGCCTTAGTCAAGGAGTTCTACTCCAACCTATATGACCCAGAGGATCGCTCCCCCAGGCAGTGCAAAGTGCAGGGGAAGACTATTAAATTTGATGCCACCACACTGAACACCTTTCTGGAGACACTGGTGGTACTCGAGCCTAGGAAAAGGTACTTAGCATACTCCCACTTCTGCCACACTCACCCTAACCCTTAGGCTATTGCAGCCAAATTATGTATAGCAGGGACGGGGTTTGTTCTAAATGCTAAGGGGGCGCCTTGGAAGCTGCTGAGGAAGGACTTGACCACTCTCGCTCAGACATTGAGTGTCCTTTCATACTCCAACCTCACTCCTACTTCTCATACCTCTGACCTTAACATGAACAGAGCAAGGTTGGTATACGGCTTAGTCATGAAGATGGACATGGACCTGGGCTCTATCATTTCAGGCTAGATATCTTAGAAGGCCCAGTCCAACTCCTCTAGGTTGGGCTTCCCAGCCCTCATCACTGCTTTATGTTTGGCTAGGGGAGTAGTGTCCAATTCTCTAACTTTTGAGTCCCTCAGCCTGGCCATTAATTTGGAATACATCAGGAAGAACTGTTGGAAACCTAAGGATCCTTCCATCACATTCCCAGGGTTCTGCAAGGGCAAGGCCCGTGCTCCTTCAGATGCTCTAGTTCCAACACCGGTTCCAGCTCCTACACCTCCAGCACCCGTACCAGATTCAGCCGGCCCTTCTGTGCCCAACAGTGATGCGATCGTGCCTTTGCTACAGAGTATCCACCATGGCCTTTGCTTAGTGATGCAGAGCATGCAAAATCTATCTCAGCAGTAGCCGATCATGAGTATGGAAGACTTTTTAGCACAGGTAGCTTGGCCTGGAGTCCAGCCTTCCTTTTTGGGAGGAGGTGAGGCTCCTATGGCCCAGGATCCACAGACATAGGCCGCTAAAGACACCCCAGAGGCTAAGGCAGAGGCTGGGGAGGCTGCTGAGGAGGCTTCAGGCACAGTAGAGGCGGGCATTGATGATGACTATGTAGCAGACGTCACTACAGCGCAAGGGACTTGGGATCCATGGCTCACACCAGCACAGGATTGAAGCTTTAGACATGATTCCATTTAATTATATTGTTTTTCAAACATTTTTTATTTAGTTAGTTATTTACTTAGTATTTTACTGCTTTTGAAGTTGAACAGTGGTTTAATCTAGCATTTTCATGATTTTATTCAATAAATGGTGTTTGTTCTGATATCTTGTTTGAACTGAGTTGATTGCATGACATGAGTGACTTACACTGTGAAATCATATACCTCGAATAAGTTTGCTTTATGTAGAAGAGGAATGGCATGAAAATTAGGGGCGTGAATGAAAATGTTAGCTTGCATGACTGGGAAATAGTGAAGGTGTAACCAACTGTTGTAACCCGGTGAGTTGTGTGAGTCTTAAACTGTGAGAGGACGACTAGCATCAAGTACTGATTTTTGCATGAATCTTTGAATACTGAATGAATGCATGATTTGGAAATGATGAAGGCCATGTCGAATTGATTTCAACCACTTAGCCAAACAACTTTCCCATGTTAATGAATGATTGAAACCCTTGCACCCCTTTTGAGCTTGAATGTGAATGAATGAGTCATTGCACCCTGAGCCTAAATGTAAATGTTGTCTCTGTATACCTTATCTTAGAATTTAGGAGAGCATTGTATGGTTGAAGACAAATTTGTCCTAAATTTGGGGGAGTGTTTTGGGTGATTTATATGTCAGGAATATAAGTAACAACTACACATAATGATGTAAGCTCTATTGGAGCTTGTAGGCCTAGGATCTTCTTCATCAATGGATTCCTTTGCTTTTTGGAAGATGAATGGCAGCGGAATGGAGAAGGAAGAGAGAGAGGAGATGCCACTGCAAGGAGAAAATGAGTCTAGAAGAAGCTCACCACCATAGGAGGCCATGTATAAGAGCTTGGAGGAAGAAAAAGATGAATGAAGGGAAAAGAAGAGAAGAGCACGAAATTTGGTGCTCTAAAAGAGCTCTGAAATCTGAAGTTTAATTTTCAAATGATCAAAATTGAAAAAAATTCACACACAAGGCCTCTATTTATAGCCTAAGTGTCACAAAATTGGAGGAATTTCCATTCAAATTTCACTTGAATTTGAAATTGAATTTGTGGAGCCAAACTTTGGAGCCAAAATTTCACTAATTATGATTAGTGAATTTTAGCTATGGTTCAGCCCACTAATTCAAGATCAAGTCCAAGATTCTCCACTAAGTATGCTTAGGTGGCATGAGACATGTAAAACATGAAGCACATGCACAAAGTGTGACTATATGATGTGGCAATGGGGTGTAACAAGCAAATGCTTACCTCCCCCTCTAAAATTTAATTGGATTGGGCTTCTCCCAATTCAATTAATTTTATTTTCCAACACATACATCAAATATTCACTTAATGCATGTGAAATTACAAAACTACCCCTAATACAAAAACTAGTCTAGGTGCCCTAAAATACAAGGGCCGAAAAATCCTACATTTCTAGGGTACCTTACCTACATTATGGAGCCCTAAATACAAGGCCTAAAAATAATGAAACCTTAATTTAATATGTACAAAGATAAGTGGACTCATACTTAGCCCATGGGTCCGAAATCTGCTATAAGGCTCATGAGAACCTTAAGGCCTTCTCTTGCATCTCTGACCCAATCTACTTGGAGTCTTCTATCCAATGCCCTTGTGGGGTAAGATTGCATCATTCCCTCCCCCTTGAAAAGGATTTGACCTCAAATCTCGAGGTTCTTGAAACTCCGGGCTTTTTTCCTCAACACCTGTAAAAAGAACAAAAACATATATATTAGTGGTGTTTGGTATGTTGAAGTAAGGTAAGGTTTGCTAACCCATTTCCTGGGCATCGTCCCATGAAGGAACATGCTTCCTCACCAACTCAATGAGTGGTGCTACAAGTATAGAAAAATATGGGACAAACCTTTTGTAAAAGTTTGTTAAGTTATGGAAGTCCCAAATTTTTCTTATACTTGGTGGAGTGGGCCACTCAGGAATGACCTTTATTCTCTTAGGGTTCATGGGAACCCCTTGATCACTATTTAAAAAGACACTTGCTAGCATCCTAGAAAAACCATGAAATATTTTTAGCCCAACCTCATTATAAGCCAAATAAAGTCCTTCAGATTCATTTTGTGTGCTCATAAGTGTATGGAATGAGATGAAATGCAAAAGTTGGGAATTGTGTTAGTTGTCTATATGAAGAATTACCTAAAAAACTTGTGCGTTTGAGAGAGATAGTGGCCGTGAGGATTAAGCTTGGTTAACCTTCCTTGATACTTGTCATGCCTGCTAGCCTATTTCATTTTTGGTACTTAATGCATATGCTCATGTCTCTAAACAAAATGCACTTTACTTCCGAAGGTTATTGGTTGATGCATGTTTTGTCATCTTTGTTTATGTGATTGATACTAATGAGACAAACACCATTTTGATTAACCACTGTTACTTTCTTTTGCTTGACGACAAGGAAATTGCCATTTTCTTTGCTTGAGGACAAGTAAAACTGTAAATTTGGGAGAGTTTGTTAATTGCTATTCATGAGCTTTAACTGCATTAAAAATAAGTGAAAAAGTAGCAATGTGCCTCTAATTTACGGTTTCTTTTGTGAGAATTGTAAATAATTTGTTCTTGTATGAATTTATAAAGTAGAAACTCCATTTGTGTTAACTAATGTTGAATTTAACTTGGTTTTTAGGCTAAAGAAGAGAAAGTGTTGAAATGCTGCTGAAGGACTCACTCAGCGAGCCAGATTGGCTAAGCGAGACTCATTCGCTTAGCGAGGCAGCCAGCTCATTGAGCGAATTCAAAACCCTAGAGAATTTTGAGCCAGAGAGCAGCGCGCTTAGCATGCAGCCAGCCCACCCAACGAGGACATTGTCTTTTCTGGCATAGCGCTTAGCGCATAGCCACTTACTCTCACTCAGCAAGACATCTTGTTGAGTGCGCCTTCGTATGCTGAGAAGCCTAAGAGTCTTTAAAACACTGAGTTAGAGGGAAATGAAAGGACATGACGTGAAACAAAAGGAAGAAGGCACATAGGCTGGGATAAGACATTTTTTTCATCCATTTACCATTTTCTTTCATTCAAACACCATTTCCTTTTTGAATTAAGTCCTCCTTGTTAATGGAGGGCTAGAAACTTCATTGTTGGGGAGTTATTCTATTGAGCACTCTTAATGTAAACTTCTAACTATCTATTTAATGTTATTTCTAGTGTTCTCTGCTTCTAACTGTGTTTATTTTACGTACTTATGGCTTGATCATCCATTTGTATTTTAGTTTGGTTTTGAGTGTTGGAAAATGCTTAGAATGCTTAAAACTTGGTAGAGCAGCTAGAGGTCTGTTTATCTAGGAATAGAATGCAGTAATCTAGTATATTTTGTACCGTGTGCGTACTACAACTCCCTTAGAAGGAGTTTGTTGAGGAATCAAGAATAAAAACTAAGAGAGTTAGGCTCGTTCATGTGAGGAATCATGGTCTGAGTAAATTGATGGTGCAAGAACACTAGAGTAATGTTAAATAGAGAAAAAACCTATTAGTACAGCAAGAGGAAGTTTAATAGAAGACTCCCTGAAGTTTTTACTTTGATATTTATTCCATTTTTATAGTTTTGTGTTCATTTTGTCATTTGTTTAAGTAACATAATTAATTAAAGAAAATCAACCCATTAATGAGTTCTTTATCTTTATTACCAACGCTAAAAATGTTTACATACTGAATATACAACATCTAAGTACAACAAATTCCCTGTGGACACGATACTCGGACTTACCGTTTTAAATACTACTTGTGCAAATTGGTATAGTTGCCAATAGTTCAACAGTTAGTAGTTGTGTTTTCTAGATGCATCACTTTGTTAGTCCATGCTTTAACAAATTTTTCTTTGTGCAAAATCACCCATGTTTGGCACACATTGTCGACAAACATAGGCCATATAGAGCAAGCCATTTCAAAGTTCTTAAGGTACTCATCAAAATAACTCTCACATAGACAGTCAATCAAACTTCCCCAAGCCTCCATCACATAATCCCATGCATTTTTTGACCCACCAGGGTTTTGCACTTTGCCTGCACTTTCTTGTCAATGTGAAACCGACACAACAAGTTCGTAGCATCTAGGAATACAGTTTTCACTGCATTTATCAAAGCCAAATCTCCGTCGGTAACAATAACCCCAAGGAGTGCATCAACTTTCATGAAAAGACCCCGAAACCGCTGTAGAGCCCAAACAACATTATTAAGACGTTCTCCCTCCATGTAAGCAAAAATAGCAGAGAATGTCATTCTTGTTGGTGTAACTCCAATAATATCAAGCAATGACAGTTTGTACCTATTTGTTTTGTAGGTATTGTCAATAAAAAAAAAAACTAAATTACAAGAATTGGTTACTTTGACTGCATTAGGATGACTCCAGAACAAGTCACGTACAACATTTTCATCCTTCAACCTATGCCAGTGAATATATTGATCTTGGTCAAGCAACATCACGAGCTGTTGCTTTTCGGAGTTACTCCCTCTTATGGAAGAACAGTAAGCATTTTTGGCATTGTAAATTTGTTTGATTGTTGTATAACTGTTGACATTGTGCTTCTTCAACGTCAAAAGAATATTTCTTTGCTTCACCATGGACTTCGTCTTATTAGCAACACCAATCTTCTCATCTTTAATTAGTCGACCCGCATATGGATGACCAACAAATGACTTTGCCGTTTCATGATTGTGAGTCCCATAAATTAACTTCATCATCCATCCTTCTCCTCCCAAAACTGGCTTCACACGCAACTTAAACGGGCATCCACATTTTCTACTGCCAGTGCATGTTCTAACTAAATCCTTATTCTTAAGCCTATACTCACCACTCCTTTCGTAAACTATTAACAGAAATGAGGCTCTTCCTCTAACACCAGTATTTGCCAATTTGTGTCTGACCTCATTATCACAACAACAAATCCAATTTCATGAGTCACCGTCGAGCCCAATATAAAACTTTATCACGGGTATCAAACAACTATAACACAATTCAAAGAAGGTCTGAGATCACTGAACATTTATATAATATAATTACTGTACCAACAACAAATTAGACAAATACCTGAGAAGTATTAAAGGCATCAGAGCAATCAACATGTTCTACTTTCACACCAACATCTTCCTTATTTTTAACATTTATATCAACTTCTTAAGACATGATAGTATCATACCTCCACTATTTTTCGTTCATCTTAATAAAACATTTAACAAATTTAATGATATACAAAAAACGACTAAAAAAACTATACAATCACCTTATTTGTTATCGACACAAATATAGCTCTATACAAAAAAAAATGTATTGTACATCATATAACCATTGAATACATTTTCACTACATATTTCATTAATATATTCAATTATAAAAAATAAAAAATAATATTATAATTAAACAAATGACTAATAAATATCATATAAATTCTAATAAATACATCATTCAATTAAATATCAAATTTGTTTAATTATCATTTGCTGTAATAAATATCTAAATACATCATTCAATTAAATATGCTATTTGTTTAATTTTCAATCACTGTAATAAACATGTAAATCCATCATTCAATTAAATACCATATTTGTTTAATTATCAATTGTTGTAATAAACATCTAAATACATAATTCAATTAAATACCATATTTGTTTAATTTTTTATCACTGTAATAAGCATCCAAATACATCATTCAATTAAATACTAAATTTATTTAATTATCAATTGCTGTAATAAACATCCAAATACATCATTCAATTAAATATCAAATTTGTTTAACAATTAATTATTGTAATAAACATCTAAATACAACATTCAGTTAAATAACAAATGTGTTTAATTATCAAATCTTGTAAATAAATTAAATGTATAATTTTTTTAAAATAAATTATAATTTTTTTAAAAAAATTCAAAACATACGGATTGATAATCTGTATGAACCATACATATTGTTAATATGTATGTTTTGAAAAAAAAATACGCATCTCTCCTTCTCCGGTGATGAAAAATCACCAAACTTTACCTATATCCGTAAACAACGCACATACACCACCGACGACAACAAACGTTCACAAAAAGACGCTAACAGAAGCAAGTTACACTAAGGGAGTGCAATTTTACGAAAAAAGACACTACAGAAATGAAAAAGTTAATATGCTATTTATAACAAAAAATACCCATAAGGACATTTTCGATATTTTAGAAAAATGCTGGGTGTACCAGCAAAAATGCTGGTGCCTCAAGCAGTTCCCCGCAGTTACTCCATTGGTTCCGTTCATGCCGGGAAAAATGAAAAAAAATTTAAATTTAAATTGAAGTAAAAATTTTAATTTTTTTAATAAGTAATTTTCTCTTATATTTTCGTTAATTAAATAAATATATATTTCTTTTTATTCTATTTTAATCATAAGAATTGACATGTTTTCTTGACGCAATTGATTACGCATAATTTAATGATAATATGTTGTCTACACAGCTGTACGTGGAAGATACCTACGAACTTCCGAGCAAGTGTGTGCTTTTAAGATTCCTATTACCAGACCAGAATTTGGTATAAGTTCACCTTCTCTCCTGATCACAAATATTGCAAATTTCTGGTCGCACCAAAGCCAATTGGAGTCAACGCGCGAAAACTGATTGTACGAACTTGGGACACACGAATTTGAAAGCACTTACTAAAAGACAAAGGTCCTATTGCATATGCTTTGACAACAAATGATATCTTTCTATATAAGTAAAATCATTTTCCCTCTAAATCCATTGAAGCTAAATGAAATCTAATGTATCAAATTATATTATTTTTAGTAATTTATTCATATTCTGCATCAAGAGTTGTTTTTATTGAATGTAGTAAACAAAATCAGCATACCAAAAATAGGCAAAAGATGGAATACCCCAAAGAAAAAGCGTACCCATAAAAAAGAAGTTTTTGTAATTGGTATACACTTTTGATATCTTAACCGAGGCCATTTTTGGACTAATAAAAAGTGATAAAATGAAAGTGGAATAAAATGAAATTATATTGATCTGTGACAATTAAGATGAGTAGAATATGACGAAATGCATTTCATGCAATACTTTTCCTTCCGCTCAGATTTTAGGTATGAGATAGAAGTATTTTTTTTTAGTTCCATCATAACAATATATAACAATGAAAAATATTCTCTTGTGCTCTATTAGTTCCATCCTATTACACTTCTTTTTCATTTTGTCTCATTTCAATGTATTTTACTCATTAGTATATATTCAGACATAGCGTCGGGCAACAAATACTCGAAATAACTAAAACGAAACCATGAAAAGTGTAGTTGTTGAAGTTTGATGGGCATCCAAATCAATATTGATGAACCCATGCTACAAGGCATAGAATGAGAGATGGTGAAACAATTTGATATGAAGTATGGCTTGAGTTTAGGATAAATAGTTACTTTTGTCTCTAAATATATAATTCGTTGACAAATGTGTCCTTGAAAGATGAAAATATAAAATTTAGTCTCTGAAAGTGTAAAAAGTGCGACAAATATATCCGACTGTTAACTTCATCCGTCACCGTTAATAAAATAGTATACGTGGTATAGAAGGATAAATTTATCATTGAATTGATTATCAATATGACATTCTCTAATTGTCAGCATAGAGACATATTTGTCACACACACACACACACACACACACACATATATATATATATATATATATATATATATATATATATATATATATATTACTTTTCATCTTCTCTCTCCGCTAACAATTGCGTCATTGAAAGATAAAAATACAAAATTTAGTCCCCAAAAATATAAAAAGTGCGATAAATATATTCGGACATTAATAATATATTGTAACTAATTATTATAATTTGAAAAATTTATAATGAGTGCGACAAAAGAATCAAATTAGTAATTTAATATTTTTTTAACTAACTCATCTCAAATAACAAACAAAAGTCAGTGTACATTTAACATTTCAATTTGATTGTTAACTAAAATTCAGATAATGTAATTAAGGTGAAAGAAAAAAAAATAAGAAAAAATATAATAAATAATTATTTTTGTATTTGTTTTATTAAATTTAAATTAATGATAAAAATTTGTAAATTAAATTGAGTCTAAAAGAAAAAAGAATACTTGTTTCATAAACTTGTAAATAATTTTTTTGTACTCCCATGTTTGATGAAAGGTTCGAGTAAAAAAAATGCTTATTGTAAAACATTATAGTTAAATTAGATCTATGAATAATTTTTAGGGAAAATTACAGTTGTAATGAAACTTTTAATTTGTAAAAAACACTCACCTCCTTTGGAATGATTTTTTTAATTAAGATTATGATTTTTTAAATGACTAGTCAATAAAAAATAATTGTATATGATTTTAAAAAAATTAATTTAAAAATCGACAAACTTTTATTATAATTTGTAATTTGGTGTCCTTGTATATACTAATAGACATTCATATTTTATTATGGAAAAATTATAAAAAAATAATTAAATAAATAATGTTTGATTAAATGAAACAATGATTTTTTTATCGTTTTGATAGCTTAAAAATTATATAACAGAACACAAATACTTATTAGTGTGATATAACTCTTCCAAAATTTTGTCGCAATCATTATAAATTTTTCCAAATTATAATAATTAGTCACAATCTATTATTAACGTGTGAATATATTTGTCACACTTTTTTATATTTTCAGGGACTAAATTTTGTATTTTCATTTTTCAGGAACGCATTTGTCAGCGGAATAGAAAGATGAAAAGTCAAAAAATATTATATGACAAATATGCCCCTATGTTGAAAATTAGAGATGATCACGTTGATAATCATTTCAATGAAAAATTTGTCCCTTTATGTCACGTAGACTATTTTATTAACGGTGATGAATGGAAGTTAACGACCGAATATATTTCTCGTATTTTTTACACTTTCGAAAACTAAATTTTGTATTTTTATCTTTCAGAGACATATTTGTTAACGAATTAGTGAATTACATATTCAGAAATAAATATGACTATTTACCCCTTGAGTTTATTTAATGAGAATATAGTACTTAGTACATGCATTAACAATTTAAACAAATTAGAATTTTTTGTTTACTCTTACAATAACTATTTTAAAAATTATTTCTTAATCTGATTTTTAATTAGTTGGGAATGTAAAAAATCCTTTATTCTATAAGTTCATTGAAATAAACTTAGTTATAAATTTTGGTACCATATATTACGGAGAGAAAAATAAATCTTTATTTTTCACCTTTTTGGAGCAATTCAGGCACTTAATTAATCCTTTACCCATTAACGTTTGAATGGCACACTAAGATCATAGTCTAGAAGCTAGAGCAGCCTCCACTTGCGGGAGGTGAATTAAAGAACGTACGTAAGATAGATGAAGTCACTTTTCTAGTAGCTTATATGAAAGCAGTGACTTAATTATGGTTCGAAGAAACTTGCAATATTAGAGACCACAAAAAAACTCCATCACTTTGACTTGCACTTCCGTTGTGAAGGGGTTAATTGGTCCAACCTACAAACAAGTCCTGTATCTCAATAATCAACATTAGCATCTATCTCTTAAACTCTCTTCACTACTCTTAAATGTTTTTTTCATTAAAAAAAATTAGATGAATTGGGTATTAGAAGATTTCAAGGCTTAATCAATACTTACAAAAAAATATCTATAAATTATTCATTAAAAACATCTTTACATCTGTAATAAAAATCAAACCTAAATTCCTATAAGATATAAATTTGTTTGTTACTGACTTAATCAATGTTTATTTGTTTTAAATATTCTTTTTCACTGACATAAACACTGGCATTAATTTCTACTACTTTGGTCATTACCTTCGAAACTTCCTATAAATGTTACTCGTAGGAAGTTACCATGAAGCGGCCTTACTAAAAACTACGATTGTGGTGTGCGTTTATATATTGTTTGCGCCGTGATACTTTCTTTTCAAATCATTCATCGTTGTACCAAAATGACAGACAAAAATCCAAAACCACCACCACCAGACAGACCTGACAGTGATGATTTCACCAACCAGTGGCCCTTTGAGCTCTCTGAGTACTTAAATTCGATGACAATCAATGGATGCATGATGATCTTGAGTCGGTTGCTTCTGAGAATGTCTTAAACCAAGTTCATCAGGCCAGTAATTTAGGTGAGTTTGGAGGAGGAAGCAGTCACTTTGAAGGGTCTTCTAGCAGTAAGCATATACATTAGTAGTTCCTCATGAATCATGATATGATGAAAGCGTGTTGTTTTGTAGCTTGAGATATGTTCATATATACATTTTCAATTACTAGTTTAATTACGTTTTCAACTATGAATGAACGAGATTAATGACCATATACTAACCCAAAGTGTAAAACAATTTTAGACGTTCATCCAATTATATCAAATTAGTTGTTCCTCATGAGATGATGGAAGTGTGTTTTATTTGTAGTTTGAGATGTCTATATAGTCATTTTCAAATGACTAAATGTATGTTTAGGTTAAAGTTAGCAAACTTAGTTTTGAAATAATTTTTTATTTGCAAATTGAGTTTGCAAAAGAATTATTGATCTTGCTTTTGTACAAACTTGATTTCAAGTAAAATATAAGTGTGCGAACGTACTTTTAGATCAAACATGCATGTCACAAAATTGAGTTAATTCCTAAATTGAATCTGGAGCACTCTAAACATGCTCTAATTCAATTGATTACTAAAATAACTTATATGAACATTTTCAACTATTTGTATATTCTCTTTAGCTTGTAGTTATTGGTTGTGTAATATTAGGAGATACTAGCAGTGGACGTGAGAATAGCGAAGTTGTAAAGAGAGAGTTGCATTCAAAACAATGTCAGAGATTGAAGTACTTGACGATGGCTACAGATGGAGGAAGTACGGAAAGAAAATGGTGAAAAAATGCCCAAATCCAAGGTATGTGTGACTATGATACATATTTATGTAATAAAATAAAATAGGCTTAAAGATTTTTCGACAAGAGTTCGGATAAATGATTAATTACCAAGCAACTAATTAAGCGTAAACAACTGATGAAATAGAAAACCAAAACCAAATTACACGATGAGAAATTAAAGGGTAAGCTAGGAAGCATAAAAAACATACTTGCATATCGTTAGAACTACTTAGCCAATAATATATATATAGTGCAATATTACTATATAAATTTAAAACAACGATGAGAAAGATACATGTTATATGTAAAAATAGTTCTCTTTATTTTTCTTTTTATGAATAAAATAACAGCATGTTATTTGATTACAGGAATAACTACAGGTGTTCAGTGGATGGATGCACTGTGAAAAAGAGAGTGGAGAGAGACAAGGATGACCCAAGGTATGTAATAACAACCTACGAAGGCAACCACACTCATCCAACTTCTTCCTAGGTCGAATATGCAGAGAAGTTTTGGCAGTGTATATAAGTTTTGTTAGCCACATCTACCAGTACTTCCTTATTAATACTGCAAGTGCTCTTGAGCAGTTTTTTTTTTTTTAAGTCATCAATAATGGTAATAACTGCTATTGTAGAATATTTCCTCATCCTTTTCATAAGAAACAAATTTTAGCTTAAAATACTTAAAATTTTTTTTTTTATAAAAGGGACAAAGGTAGTAAACTTTTGAGGAAATATAGGAAATCAAAGCTTTGAATTATGCTATCTCTACGACAAAGATTTTCTGACAGGTACGTACCATGCTATCTCATCAAGATTAATTAAGGTAGACACAACTATAATTAAAGGAGGATATTATAAAAAATGGAAAATAAATAAGATATACCCATCTCTTTTAATTTACCCGTCAATTTGACATAATAAGCATGAAACTTCATATCTAAGGGAATAAAGATGCATTACATTGAATTCTCTACCTGCTTCATACTACTATATATCACACATATATATATGATGATGGTAAAGAAGAAAAACAGACAACATGATCTCCAATGAACAAGGTCCTTTGACAACTAGATAACAAGAGAGTGTAAAAAAGCACGACTATTATGAACTAAACAGTAGCAATGAACGTTAAACAATACGAGGGTAACGAGTTTGTAGCGGTAGAAGACTCAACAACTGTTGTCGTTTATCCAAGTCCATCTAAAAATATTTTTATTCTATCAGCAGCAGAAATTCACGGCACACTTCCGACAAAACCAGAAGGAGGGACAAAAATAGAGTTTTCTATGCATCATAATTAATAAGTAAACAAAAATAAGTAAACACGAGTAAAAAAGTAAATATATCAAACGCATGCTTCATCCAAAGAATGATATTGTCCTTCTAATGGAAAAGAAAAAGGTCTGAAATTTTTCTGTCGTAGTCATTCCCTCAATCGACTGCCTTATCGAAGCTTGAAGCCTACTACTAAGATTTTGTTTTGGATAAATTTCTCTACAAACATTGAAGAAGAAAATAAAAAAATAAATAAATTTAGCTAGTTATATAAACTAAAATTAACTTATATACTTGCAAGGTGTCGCAATCTACCCTTCAGCGGGAAGACGACGCGAGACCCACGGGTGTGACTTCCTAGGAAAGAAAACGCTCGGAGTCGTCACCAACGTTTATTTGAGAAAAAACATTAGAAAAATCGAACAGGGATCTACGAATTTGAAGTATAAAAGGTTCGGCAGTAGTTTACGTGCAGGGAAGGTATTAGCACCGCACCCGTTCGCCTCAAGGGACAGTAACCTTTAATCAAATGTGCAAAATCATGACTTCATTTTTTGTTTATTTTCCCCTTTTTATGTTTTTTACTTTTTGGGGTCGACAAAGAGCGTGACTCTTGCTCCTACGTATCCTCAATTGCGATGAGGGATTTAGACCTACGTAGTTCTTTGAAAGCAAGAAAGTTACGCGTAGGGTTGATTTTAGACTTTTGAATGGTTCGTTTTAAACGATAAAAGTAAAAGAGACCGTTAAGGCATTGGACCTTGAACGGATTCGAGTGATTTTTGTGGATAAAAGCTTGATTGTGTTGATTTTAGCTTTGGTTTCACTTGGTTATTTTCAAACTCATTAAAAAGGACTTGCAAAGTAAATGACCGGTTGAAACTTTATTTTTCAATGATTAACCGAGGTTACAACACAATTAATCGGGGGAAACTCGCTTTTCAATGATATAAATGAGATTACGACATAATTAATCGGTTAAAACTCGCTTTACACAAGGAAATGAGATCACTGATGGTAGAAGAATGGAGATAAAGATGCGAAAAGCAAGAGTGGACCCCTAAGGGTGCATAGAATGAATTCAAAACTTCAAAAAATAAAAACTAACCAGTCGATGAACGAAGAACAATGAAGAACGGACAAAGAATGATGAAGAACGAATACGAAATCGATCAGGGAAGCATTATGGAAGCATTTTTTCTTCTTCTTCTTTCTCCTTCTTCTCACCAATTTCGCTCTAAACCTCTCAATATCAAGTGCTAAACCCCTAAGCTCTGCCCCCTCACCCTGTTTATAGGAAATGAGGCGTGGAGGTTGCACAGCAGCTCGCCCAGGCGAGCTGCTTGCTTCCTCCAGAAGTAACCTTGCTTGCCCAGGCGAGCTCATCTCGCCCAGGCGAGCTGGTTACTTTAGCCCTAAGCTTCCTAGTGGGCCTAGGGGCTGAAAAATGCCCCAAAAGTGACCCTTTTGTCCTCCTTTTGAGTATTTTGCACATTTCCTTCCGAAACGTCGAAAAACCTTATGGATTGCGCGACAATTGGTGTTAAGCAGCTCAATTCGGCTGACAAGAGTCCCAATGTTTGAAAATGATCGTCCCCGGACGAAATTAGGGTATGACTGTTGCCCCTCTTTACTTATCTTTTATTGGAAGTAAAAGGGAAGAGAAAGACACTAATTTCATTCGAGTGATCTCACCATCCGACCGGCCACTAGCGAGAGCCCAAGCAGTGTAACTTGTCAAAAGAAGGATTATAAGAGACATCAGGTATATCAACAAAAGACCTTGAAGTCTTGCAAAGTAAGGGAGACATTGAAATCTCAACAGAAGACTCTGATAGTCTTTGAAACAAAAAACTCTGATGGTCTTTGAAAGAGCAAAGGGCGGAAGACATTGATAGTCTCTGCAAGACAACATACTTTGATAGTCTTGGAAAAGTAAAGAAAACAGATGACCATGATTGTCTCCGCATGACGACAGACTTTGATAGTCTTGAAAATGTAAAGAAAGCAGATGACCATGATTGTCTCCGCAAGCCAACGGACTTGATAGTCTCTGAGGCAAAGAAGACTGTGATAGTCTTGGTCGAAAGACATTGAAGTCTTCGAAAAAAGGAAGATGACCTTGATTGTCTCTGCAGGACAATAAACTCTGATAGTCTTTGAAAAGTAAAGGAGCAGATAACTATGATTGTCTCTGCGAAACAATAGACTATGGTAGTCTTTGAAAACCTTTCACTAAAACGCGAACATGCTTAGTAAAGAAACAAACCTCCAAACCGGTCAGAACAACATATATTTTTGAAGAAAAACAATGTGACTATTGGGGAATGAAAACATGCAGATAGAATTTCTCATAACCAAAATGAGATTCAAGATATTAGCATTTCGTTTCTAAAAGAGCATTAGAAGAAACATTGGGACCAACCAAATAGGGGAAAACTACTCAAGGTGTATATATCTCACACAAGCAAGTGTTTCATCCTAATTCCAGACCACAGACATGTCATAGATTGACTTTGCAAGTCATTTCCCATCAAATCATAATATGCACAATCATCATGGATCAATAGGGCTTTATGAAGTGGGATTTTGGTAGGGAATTTGGCTTTGGATATTCTGGCCTTTCCCTTTTCGATTTCCTTTTTCCTTTGGTTCGGTGCAGAACAGGAGAGGACACAAAGTTTCGGTTTGTAACTGAAACAGGTGATTGCTTTACACCCCCAGGGTCCAACCAAGTTATCATTGCTTTCCTTTTATATTCTTCTCTTTCGATAATTCTGCACATTGTTCAGATATTGTCTGGTTCAAAGAACCTCTCTTCTTCTTTTCTATTTTCCTTTCTTCAATCTTGATTGATTGATTTTTTTTTCTTTTTCTTTTCTTCTTTTCTTTCTTTCTTTTTTTTTGTTTTGCACATCTCTAACCCAAGGTAAGAGAAGTTTCTCTTGGAAAATTTTCTAGTCCTCTCTTCCTAGGGTAAGGATGGAAATTTCCGTCCTAAGTCAAGGCTATGGCCAAAAATCGACACTTGGCTCAAAAGGCCTACAAATGGTGGGACATGACTCATGTCAGATATCTGTTTGGCAAATGGCTCAGGAACCAGGGAATGCCCCAATCATTTCCATGAAGCACATATTATGACAATTGGAAATTCATGAAAAACCAATCATTGCACACATCCATGTGGACGCTCACACGTAATGCTTTTGTGGCCATGTAAACACTAGGGCTTAGGGTTTGCTTCCCCCATTCAGTAAAACCAGAGTTCTGAAAATTGCTCTTCTATCAAGTCACGCACACATCTGAGTTCATTTAGGCTTTTCGGGAAAATCTTTCATTGCGTTCACCCTTTAGGTGCACACACATTTTTTTCAAAAACCTTTTTGTGTTTTGATTCGTGAATTTTCCAAAGAAAACTGGTGCTCATTCTTTTTCAAAAGCGTGCTGGCTTTTTAGTTTTCTTCTTTAATTATTTTTTTTAGTCTTTATAGAAGAAGTTTGTAACTTAGGCAAAATTGTTAGTCGAGATTAAATTTTATCAATGGAACAAAAAGCGTGTGAGCGAAAAGAAACCCATACACTAGACCCTATATATTTTTTAGTTTTCTCGATTCAAACAAATCATCGTAATGCACTAGTAAGACAATACACTAGAAGCGGTAATGTTCATCACAATGAGATAACAAAAGCTGAAAGTGGTAACATAGAGTCCAATTCTATCGAAATGAGACAACAAATAAAAACTAAAAGCAGCAACAAACAGTCCAATCCTATCGAAATGAGATAACAGATAAAAACTGAAAGCAATAACAAACAGTCCAGCTCTATCGAAATGAGATAACAAATAAAGACTAAAAGCAGTAACAAAATAAAGAAAAAATCACAATTTTTTCTGGGCGATCTCAGCCATGCAACGCTTCTTCATCAAGTGAAGAAATCTAGCACATCAGCCATATCGTCATCCTCCTGAGCTCCATCGTCATCCCCAGGGACCTCTGCGGGTCCTACCCTTGTCTCAAAATCGAGCGCATCTCCAGGCCAGGCAACTGTGGCCTTGAACTGCTCGGCGGTAGGCCACGGGAAAGGACTGGTGTCCTGGCTCTGCTGGTGCATAGTGTACCGGTAGAATGTCTCATTTAGCTGCACTTGACCCCTGTGGTTAGCCGCCTACTGGCTAGTCACATGATGCATGTACCTGTACATCTGGAGCTATAGCCTCTGCAGGTGAGCGGAGATGGACCCCAGGGACGGTGTCTCCTCTAGAGGGGGCAATAGTGCACCTGTGGCTGGCTGCTGCTGGTCCTCCTCTGGCTGCTGCGGCGCCTAACCTTGCACCTGCCTGGGCATGCAATATTTCTCTATGAAAGCCCTACTGATGGGGGGCCGGATAAGCTTGGTGGGAGTGACCGACACTCCATAGAATTGGCAAAGGCCTGTGATCAAAGTAGGGAACTCCAGTGTCCTGTTGGACTTCCCTGGGTCCACTGGGTGTCTAGGCGGTGTGATCCCTGCAAACTAATATATAGCGTCTGAGATCAGCTGGGCTACATAGATACTCACCTGAGTCAGGATGGTGTAGACTAACTGACACTTCTGCAGGGGGAGGTCTGAATTATGGCTACTGGGGAAAATGTTTTTGAGCAGCAACGTCATCCATATCTGCGTAAGGGTGGTCATGCTGGTGCACATGATCCGTACCCGTCTCCCCGCCATGCTCCAAGCAAAGTCCTGCCCTGGAACGCACAACAATTGGCTGATGGCCTCCTCGTCAAACCCCGAGGCCTGACTCCTCCTCTAGCTAAACTCACAATGCTGACCCTCCTCTAAGACCAACGGATGCCCCAAAAACTGATTAATGGCATCCTCATCGAAGGGGATCCATTGGCCCCTCACCCAGGAGCGTTGGTCTCTGACTCCCTCCTCTGTAGGCTATTCGTTTGCATAGAACTCCATGATTATCTCTGGATCGTACTTATCCATGGGTGATACAAGCTGAGTCCATTGCCTCCTAGCAATTTCCTCCTGGAACTCAGTATACTCTCTGTCCTTCAGCTGGACTTGCCTCTCCTTAAGGAACGACCAACCTTTAATGGCCTCAAATCGTCGCTGGTGTTCCTCACTCCGGAACCGGTGTCAATCAAACTCCACATCTACCTGTGGGGCCGTACTGGAACCCTTTCCAGCGGCATCTTTTCTCGACCTTTTGGCTGGAAGCTTCTTCAGAGCCATTTCCTACGAGGACACATTTGTAAAGTTAGTTTACAAGAAATACCAATCATCACAACAAAGGCCAAACAAACTTAAAGGGTGCATATTTATTTCCACCAAACGCAAGTGTCGACATGCAATTAGAAAACAATCACATTGGGGCATGTGCTATTTTATGATATATATCTACATGTATATACACACATTCTTTTGAAAAGCATTTCCATGCTACCTATGCACATATATACATATTTTTTGAAAGGCATTTTTATGCTACCTATCCATATATATACATATTTTTGAAAGGCATTTTTATGCTATCTATCCACATATATACACATTTTTTAAAGGCATTTTCATGCTACCTAAATGCAAGGTGTCCTCCATGGTGCAGCAAGTTCAAATGCTGGTAAAAAAATCAACACAAACATGCCTTCATATTCATGTAATTCATGCATTTTTTTGCATTCAGCACAAAACTTAGACTCCTAGGCCTAGGTCATGTTTTTGGCGCTTTATTCTAGCTTCTTTAAACTATTCACACACTCAAAATGGCAGCCATATATACAAAAACTCATTCCACAAGCCAAATTTCACAACACCACACGCAAAGGCCATTGAGGCATTTCACCGAACACTTGCTGGGCGCATGTTCAAACATGAAAAAAAATGAGGAACGAGGGTAATGTGACATGCCCATTCATACCAGAACCCAAGATAAGCCTATAGCCATCCCCTAAAGCCCCCCAATTCAAGCAAACAACGCATGGATTCACACATACATTGCCTCCCAGAATTTGCAAAAAAAAGCAACCAAAACACTAAAATACTACAATGGAAAGCCAAAAAATCAAAGAAAAGTGGCACTTACTTGTAGGGGGCGAACAAGAGTGCAAAAAAATGGAAGCAAGAACGCGAAAAGGGTGACTTAGGGTTGTTGGGTTCATGAGTCCGTGAGCACTTACGTTCTTGGAAGCTTTGGGGAAGAAATTGGGGTGAAGAATGGCTTCACCCTCCCCTTTTTATGTTTCTGGATCAGACATGCTCCCCCAGGCGAGCTAACCGTCCTTTTTTTAAAAAAAAACTCCTTTGCAACAATTTAAATAATTCCTTGCCATGTTTATTATTTCATTAACTCCTATGGTCGCAAATAAACTAGGCATATTCAAATAAAATTCAAGAAATCAGATAAATAAAAGCATGAATCTTAAAGAACAGAATTAGAGATACTAGGTTGCCTACTAGAAGTGCTTCTTTAACGTCTTGAGCCGAACGCGGGATGAAGCTTGATTGATCATGGGCCTAGCACCTACTTATACCTTCCCCTAAGCTTTGAACAAATGAAATGGCACCTTGCAGCAAAACGTAAAACATCATCACAAAATACCTATATTACCTTTCACTCACCCTTGCCTCAATTTTGGTGTGGTATTGACCATCACTCAAAATGACTCTCTATTCATCCTCCAATTCGCAGGTCGACAGGATGCAAATGCATGCATGCTTATGATTTAGATGTTTAAACGCAACAATTAAACAAGTGTTATCGTGTTCAATTTTACTTAAACGCTTACGGCACCCCGTTAATTGAGCCAAATGGCTTCGAATTCAGTGGGTAAGATTAGAAGAGTATGTTCTTAAGAAGTAAAAGACACAACTCAGGAAGTTAAGATGCAAATAATTAATCCAATATTTATTAATGCTGCGATCATGGTTTACAAAGGATTTTAAGACTTTGAAAATTCCAATGAGTCCTTGGAGAACAAACATGTATTGAGCCTTCCAGCTGCCCCAGGTACTACGCATAATATCATTTGACGATATCGAAATTCACTGGCGAAGGCAACTCTTCATCGTCCATGCTGGCAAGCAACAAAGCTCCTCTCGAAAATGTCTTTTTCACAACGAAGGGTCCCTCGTAATTTGGAGTCGATTGTTGGATCAAGTGGCCTCAGAATAATTAAGAAGGGGGGGGGGGGTTGAATTAATTATTAATGAGCCTTGACTAATTAAAAACTTATCCTTCTTAATGTAACTAGATTCAATTAGGCTTTTACCACAAAGTTAAGAAAGTAAAGAACAGAAATAGAAACTTAACCAAGAGTAAAAGCGATAATTAAAAGTACACAACAGAAATTAAAAAAGTGTAGGAAAGAAGAAGACAAACACAAGAATTATACTGGTTCGGCCACAAATCGTGCCTACATCCAGTCCCCAAACAACCTGCGGTTCTTGAGATTTCTTTTAACCTTGTAAAATCCTTTACAAGCCAAAGATCCACAAGGGATGTACCCTCCCTTGTTCTCTTTGAAAAAACCAAGTGGATGTACCCTCCACATGAACTGATCCACAAGAGATGTATCCTATCTTGTTCTCAGTATAACAATCCCCAAGTAGATGTACCCTCTACTTGTACCACAAAGGATCTACCCTCTAATGTGTTGGGACAAAGAATTCTCAAGCGGTTAGTCCTTTGAATATTTTGTAAGGGAGAAGAGAGACACAAAAGAATTAAAGCGGTTAGTCCTTCTGTTCTTTTGGCAAAGGGAGAAGAGAATGAAAAAGATGAATAACACAAGTTTTTTATCAAAGAACTTTTCTTGAAAGAAAAAGTATTGAACAAAAACTTTTAGAAAGATGAGGAGAAATGAATCAGAAAATTCTATAGAAAGAGTTGAAAGATGTTGAAGGATTGATTTAAGGATGTTGAAAGAAGAATTGAAAGATAGATGATTCATGAAATTCATGCCATGGTCATATATTTATAATCTCTTGATGACTCGAGTCAAAGCTTGTGACTCTTGGCAATTTCTTTAAAATTAGTCACTTAAAAAGTTGTGACTTTTGAAAAAATCTTCAGAAAAAAGTCACTTGAAGAATTGTGACTTTTGGAAAATTATTTTTCGAAATCAGTCACTGGTAATCGATTACCATTAAGGTGTAATCGATTACACATCAATAGATGTGACTCTTCATTTTAAATTTTGAAAATTAAAACATTTAGAAGCTTTGGTAATCAATTACAAGTATTGTGTAATTGATTATACAAGTTTAAAATGATTTGAAAATGTTTAAACACAAGTTGTAACTCTTGAAATTTGAAATCTTAATGTTTTAAAACACTGGTAATCGATTACTACCTTCTGGTAATCGATTACCAGAGAGTAAAACTCTTTGGTAATGATTTTGCGAAAACTTCTTGTGCTACTCAATGTTTTTGAAAAACTTTTTAGTACTTATCTTGATTGAGTCTTCTCTTGATTCTTGAATCTTGATCTTGATTATTCTTGAATCTTGATTCTCGAAACTTGATTCTTGAATCTTGAATCTTGAATCTTGATTCTTGAATCTTGATTCTTGAATCTTTGGAATTTGCTTAACTCTTGATTCTTTGGCATCATCAAAATAACCTTGGAAGACATTGCTTCCACACCCACTTCCCTCTATGGTCCCTTTGAGCTTGGGATACTTTCTTCAAGACGAGATCCCCCTCACTGAACTTGCACGGACTTGTCAAAAGCATTCTTCACTCGGCTTTGATACAATCATCCATGGCTCATGGCGGCCAATCTCTTACCTTCTATAAGATTCAACTGATCAAAGCGAGTTTGTACCCATTCCGAATCCTCTAACCTTGACTCGACTTGAATCCTCAATGAAGGTACCTCTACTTCAAATGGAAGCACAACCTCTATCCCGTATACCAAAGAAAACGGGGTTGTCCCAGTCGATGTGTGCACCGAGGTTCGATAACCATGCAACGCAAAAAGGAGCATTTCATGCCAATCCTTGTATGACACGATCATTTTTTGAACTATCTTCTTGATATTCTTATTAGCAGCCTCAACTGCCCCATTCATCTTGGGCCGGTAAGGCGTAAAATTGTGGTGTTGGATCTTGAAATCCTAACACATTTCCTTCATCATTTTATTGTTCAGATTGGTGGCATTGTTGGTGATAATCTTTCTAGGCACACCATACCGGTAGATTATCTCTCTCTTTATGAACCTAACCACCACACTCCTAGTCACACTGGCGTATGACGCCGCTTCAACCCATTTGGTGAAGTAGTCAATGGCGACCAAAATGGAGCGATGTCCATTCGAAGCTTTGGGCTCAATAGCTCCAATCACGTCTATACCCCACATAGAGAACGACTAGGGTGCCGCGAAGACGTTCAAAGGTGTGGGCAGAGCACTGACATTGTTGGCGAATGCTTGGCACTTGTGGCACTTCCTCACATGGATACAACAATCGTTTTCCATAGTGAGCCAATAATACCCTGCCCTCAGGATCTTCTGGACCATGGCATGCCCGTTGACATGTGTTCCAAAGGATCCCTCATGCACTTCCACTAGCATTTGCTTAACCTCCCTGGCATCCACACATCGGAGCAAAACCATATCATGGTTCCTCTTGTACAGGATATTTCCACTTAGGAAAAAGCCGGCTGCCAATCTCTGTAACGTTCTCTTGTCGTTGTCGGAGGCCTCTCATGGGTATTCTTTGTCTTTGATATATCGCTTGATGTCGAAGTACCAAGGTTTGCCATCTTGCTCTTCTTCTATTAAGCAGGAATGTGCAGGCTTGCTGCGACATCTGAATTCGATGTATGGCAAGTCCCCATGCGGGATTAGCTGAAACATGGATGCTAGAGTGGCAAGCGCATCGACCATTTGATTCTCCTCTCTAGGAATGTGGTGGAAGGATATTTCATCGAAGAACTCGGTCAGTTTCTTGATGTAGGCCTGGTAGGGTATCAACTTATGATCCCTAGTCTCCCATTCTCCTTTCAAATAGTGGATTACCAAGGCTGAGTCTCCATATACTTTAAGCATTTTGACCTTGAAATCAATTGCTGCTTGGATCCCAAGGGCGCACACCTCGTACTCAGCCATGTTATTCGTGCAGTCAAAGCCCAACCTAGCCGTGAAGGGTATGCATTGATCATTGGGGTAACCAAAACCGCCCCAACTCCATGGCCTAGTGTGTTGGACGCGCTATCGAACTACACAATCCATTTGTCCCTATCTTCATCCTCCACCTCCTCCTCGAACAAGGCCATGATGTCCTCATCCGGGAACTCTGGATGCATGGGCTGGTAGTCGTTGATGGGTTGCTGAGCCAGGTAATCTGCCAATGTGCTTCCCTCTATCACCTTTTGAGTGACATAAACAATGTTGAATTCTAACAGCAGAACCTGCTACCGAGTGATTCGTCCTGTGAGAGCGGGTTTTTCAAAAATGTACTTGACTGGGTCCATTTTGAACACCAACCAAGTGGTGTAGCTCAGCATGTACTTCCTTAGACGGTGGGCTGCCCACACCAAGGCATAACATGTCCTTTCAAGCAAAGAGTAGTTCATTTCACATGCTGTGAACTTCTTGCTTAAGTAATAGACGACTCGTTCCCTCTTTCTGGACTCGTCATGCTGCCCCAGTGTACACCCCATCGACTTATCCAACACATTCATATATAGAATAAGGGGTTTTCGAGGCACTGGTGGTACAAGTACAGGAGGGTTCACGAGGCATCACTTAATCCTTCGAAACGCCACTTGGCAGTTGTCGTCCCATCGGACAGACTGGTTTTTACGCAACAGCTTGAAAAGAGGCTCACAAGTGGTGGTGAGCTGCGATATGAACCTCACTATGTAATTCAGGCGTCCCAAGAAACCTTGGACTTGCTTCTCAGTGCGTGGCTCGATCATTTCAAGGATGACCTTTACTTTGTCCGGGTCCACCTTTATCCCTTTCTGGCTTACGATAAAACTGAGCAATTTTCTCGACTTGACCCCGAAAATGCATTTGGAAGGATTCAACCTCAATCAGTACTTACGCAACCTCTCGACCAACTTTCGTAAGTTGACAAGGTGTTCCTTCTCAGTCCTCGATTTGGCAATCATATCATGCACGTAGACCTCAATTTCTTTGTGCATCATGTCGTGGAATAATGCTACCATAGCCCGTGGGTAGGTTGCCCCGACATTCTTAAGCCCAAAGGACATCACTTTGTAGTAGAACATTCCCCACAGGGTGACGAATGTCATATTTTCCATGTCCTCCAATGCCATCTTTATTTGGTTGTAGCTTGAGAACCTGTCCATGAAAGAAAAAAAAGCAAAATTGGTTGTGTTATCTACAAGGACATCGATGTGTGATAAAGGAAAGTTGTCCTTTGGACTAGCACGGTTTAGATCCCGATAGTCCATGCATATTCGCACATTCCCATCTTTCTTAGGGATTGGCACAATGTTGGCAACCCACTCCGAGTATCGAGCCACAACCAAGAAGCTGATGTCAAATTGCTTTTTCACCTTTTTTTTTTTAAATCTTTAAAGACATTTCAGGCTTCATCCTTCACAGCTTTTGCTTGACTGGGGAATACTCGGGATTCAGAGGTAATTGATGCTATACGATGTCGGACTTAAGCCTAGCATGTCTTGGTATGACCAAGCGAAAATGTCTTGGTAGTCTCGTAGCAGAGCTACCAATTCATCTCGGATGTTGGTGGACATGTGATTTGCCATTATTTTCTCCTATTTCTTAACCCTTTTTGCACCATTTTAAGTACTGATTAGTCTTAATTGTCAAATTAATTAGGCAGTTTCATTATTTGGGCCCATTCAGCTAATTTGATGTTTTTAATCTAATTTCAGGAATTAATGAAGCATTGGGCTTGAGTCCAGAATTGGGCTTGGGCTTGGATTTGAAGAGGGCAGACTATTTTATTCTACAAAATTAGATCTTATCTTATCTTATCTAGATATTATTTAGATTTGATCTCATCTAGATATTATTTCATCTAGATCTTATCTTATCTAGATTTGATTTTATTTTATTTATGGGCTTGGATATAAAACAGATTTGTAAGCTTTGGGACTGAAAAACTATATAACAGCACCAAGGTTCTAGTTTAGGCTCTCCTCTCTCTCCCCTATTTTCATTTTTTTAAGTTTTAGGTTTTTCTTTGAGACATTTTTTCGTTTTGCAATTCCAATAGCAATAAAATTTTGTTCTTCAATTTATAAGTTCGTTATCTATTGATTAATGGAAGGCTAAGTCCCCAGCGTTGTTTTCTCTTGAGAATCAAGCACAATTCTCTTTGAGGTTCTATTATTATTGTTAAATTCTGTTCAGTTTTTTTCCTCTTCACTAATTACTCTGAATTCGTTGCTATTAATTCATGCATGCTTAGTGCTTGATTAATTGTCTCTGCGCTTAATTTACGTTTATGCTTAATGATTGTTATTGAGTAATTGGTGTATGTAATGCTTAATCACATAATGAATGCCTTATGTTGAATTTCGCTTAGTAATTTAATTTAGGGTTGGATTAAGTGGTTAAATTGATAAAGGATAAATTCTCGCAACCTAGGATAAAAGACTTGCTTGTGAATCAAGGGGAAGCAACGTATTTTAATTCTGATATTTTTCTAATTCAATTTTACTCGCTATTTAATCTACAAAAGCAAACAACCCCCCTCCTCAATTTGTTACTATTTCCTACTATTTTTTATGAACATTTGGTTGATTATTGCTCGTTGGGAAACGACCTAGGATCACTTCCTAGTTACTACATTTTAATGTTTATTTGATTAGGGTACGGCCTCGATCAACATGCCTGTGCCAACCTTCACCTCCTTTCTTTCCTCGCCATCACCCAAGTTCACAACCTCTATTTCTTCTTGGTGTGGCTTCACCTCCCTGTCTTCTTGTTCGACCATTCTTTTTAGCTCTAGGGGGAGCCCCCAATCCTCATCTTCCCCATCTTCAGCTTGGTTTACCAGTTGCTCAAAATTGACGTTTGGGTCCTCGGTATCATTACCTTCACAGGACTCATTGTCAGATCTATACCATTTAATCGCAACAAAAATAAACACACAGAAGAATGAGAATGGATGAAAGTGTAAGAACAAATGAAGAAGGGAGAGAACCCTAAAGCCTGGGCCCAACAATAGGGTTAGGACCAACGAATTACATTGTGCTTGCCACGGAAATTCCGGGTTATTTGACAATTCCCTAATTCGAACTCAGGAGGGCACGGTCGCACCCAATTTGGTTGCTCTTGAGGGGTCTCTTCATGTATCATGGCGACCCGCCCTTTGCACATCCAACCTGCATTGACAAAGCTTTTGTTGATGTGACACAAGGGAACCCTCTTCACTTGCAGCCCTTGGGGTCGGCCCATGCTTCTTCCCCTCCTTTCTAGGGCACTCCTCCTCACGTCGATGCGTGTAGGCTCATATCCCAGTCTGAACCTTCCGCGGTTCCCTGTGAACTCTACCAAGCTTGCCACACCATCGTCGTTCCACCCCAAACCCATTCCGAGCTCGTATCCATGTCCCAACATTACCCTGACTACCATTAATGTGGCCCCAGATGGGCGTGGTTGTATCGGGGGAGATTCCACATAAACATTGCTCACTACCTTCAATGCTTGAAAGGACGTTTCCAAAGACTCCTTTGCGGCCTCCACATAGGGTGTAGAAGAAGGACAACTCACAAGAATGTCTTCTTCCCCCGAGACTATGATCAATTGGCCCTCCACCATAAATTTCAACTTTTGGTGGAGCGTTGAAGGGACTACCCCAACTGAGTGAATCCAAGTTCAGCCTAATAGGCAGCTATAGGCTGGGTTGATATCCGTCACTTGGAAAGTGATTTGGCAGACGTGGGGTCCAATCTGAATTAAGAGATCAATCTCCACCCTTACATCCCGGCAGCTGCCTTCAAAAGCCCGCACCACCATGGAGCTTGGCCTTAGGTGTGACGTATCAAAAGGAAATTTGTCCAAAGTAGCCTTGGGCATGACATTGAGTGACGAGCCATTGTTAATAAGCACCTTGGCCACGATGTGGTCCAAACACTTGACGGATACATGTAAGGTCCTATTGTGTCCCTGGCCCTCAACGGGTATCTCCTCGTCGGCGAATGTGAGGTAATTGTTGGCGGTAATATTGTTGATGATGCCCCCAAAACCCTTCACAGATATGTCTTGGGCCATGTGGGCTTCATTCAAGATCTTAACCAAAAGCGCCTGACGAGGCTTAAAGCTCATGAGTAGTCCTAACAGGGAGATCCCAGCAGGGGTTTTATTGAGTTGTTCAATTATCTTGAACTCGCTCTGCTGGATGATGTGCAGGAACTCGGTTGCTTCTTCAGCGGATATTCCTTTTATGCTGAAGTCCTCTTCTTCCTTAGCAAACCTTCTGGCTAGGACCTCTTCATCCAGAATCAGGCTCGCCTTGCCGCTCTCTTCCACGCCTGCCTTCGCTTTTCCCTTCGGGTCCTTGGACCGCATCGGCGGCTCGGGTGCCACGAAGATCCGCCCACTAAGAGTTATGCCGCTTGTGCTAGAGATGTTTGTGACCTTGGCAGAGGATAGATCATCTAAGACGGACTCATCCTTCCTTCCGTTGGGCCTCTGAGGGCCGTACCTCCAAGTGACTGCCTTGTCACTCTTGTAGGGGAAAAGGACTGACTTCTTAACCGGGATAGGCTGGAAGCCTCGGGGCATTTGCGTGGCAGCATCTTTGGTAAAGTGGATCACCAATGGCCTGGGCTTACTCGGGCTTTTATCAGCCGATTGCATGCACACATCTTGCTCCCCCTTCCTTGTGCCACAAACTTCAAACAGGCCTTGGTCCATCATCCCTTGTAGCAAATCCTCTACCACAGGGCATGCCTCTACATCGTGTGCTGCCCCCAGGTGTATTAAGCAAGCATTTCCCTTGCCCCCGTCAAGGCAAATAATGCCCGCCTCGTGCAGTGCTTCTAATATAAACCTCCTAGAGGTTACCACATCTTCCATCTGCTTCGGCCTCTGAGGTCCACACTCCTCCACCACATTAACTGCCGATTCCCCATGACTGGGAAGAGGATTCGTCCTTACGTTTGGGCTGTCATCTTGGAATGTCAGCCACCCCGCATCGATCAAACTCTTGACCTTATGTTTGAGGGCCACACATTGTTCTATTGAATGCCCCGAGACACCCCCATGATAAGCGTAAGTTGCATAGGGGTTGTACCATCGAGGGAAAGAAGATTGGTAGATCTTCCTAGGGCTCACCATTGCCATTTGGTGTGTGATCAAGGATAGCAGCAAGTGAGCATAAGACATCGGGATTGGGGTGAATTCTATAGGCTTCTTTGTCGAAAAATTCCTTCTTGAATTGGTGCTTGTGCTAGGATTGGAGTTGTCGACATAACAAGATGGTGCGACAAAGGAGTTTTGAGGGGGATTCCTTTGTGGTTGAGCGGGCGACTTTTGTTGGACGAATGCCGATTTGAGAGGGTTTCCGACATTGGCCGAAAAGCTTGGTTGGTGTGGGGCGTACTAGTAGGTGTTGTGAGGAGTTTGTTGGGTTTTAGGCCACGTCGGAGCTGAAGTTACCATATGTGTGGCTCCCTCCTTCTTCTTGGCCCCACTTGCCCCAAATCTCCTATTATTTGTGCTTGTGGAGGTGGCATAGTCGAACTTCCCCCTCCTCAAGCCTACCTCAATCCTCTCGCCCGCAAATACCAAATCCGTGAAACTATAGGGCATGTACCCCACCATTTTTTGTAGTAGAACACTGGCAGTGTGTCTACTATCATAGTGATCATTTCTTTTTCCATCATGGGGGGCATCACTTGTGCTGCCAGGTCCCTCCACCTTTGGGCATACTCCTTAAAGGACTCATGCTCCCTCTTGCTCATATTCTGCAATTGGGTTCTTTTAGGAGCCGTGTTGGTATTGTACTGGTACTGCCTAATGAAGGCAGTAATCAAGTCCTTCCATGAGTGGATCCGAGAAGCCTCCAAATTGGCTTACCAGGTGACCGCCGCTTTGGCCAAACTCTCTTGGAAGAAATGCATTAACAACTTCTCATCTCTGGAGTACACCCTCATCTTTCGACAATACATTTTAGGTGATTCTTGGGGCAAGTAGTCTCCTTGTACTAATTGAAATCAGGTACCTTGAACTTCGGGGAAATGACAACGTCAGGCACCAAACACAACTCTACCATGTTAGTGAACGGGTAATCACCAAACCCTTCGATGGCCCTTAGCCTCTCCTCGATGAGGTCCCATTTCTCCCTTCCTTCCACTAGCAGAGGCAATCTCCCCACAGAGAAGTGTAGAGGTTACAATGGGCGGTGTTGAGGAGCCCCCACGGTGTTGGGCTGAGACATACCACTACACGCCGGTCCCTTAGTGGCGAACATAGTGTATGGTTCAAAGTCAACCTGAGCATGATCTCGAGGGTCTTCACGATTTTCCCCCATAGGCTGAGGTTGCTGGCCCTCAAAGAGAACGGGAACAACGCGGTTAGCGTTCTTGTTGGGCATAGGCACCGCATTGGGTGGTGTGTAGTTGGGGGGTAAGTCATAGAGGTAAGTATTCCTATTATGCCCCACGTGTGGACCGTCTGTGCTGCCTAGCACTTCTCCTTGATCCACCATGTCCGGGATCGACTGGTTTGCTTGGTTTATGGTGGATGGATGGGTAGGATCCGCCTCGACAGCGGCACTGGTGGCAGCAACTGCGGTCGCATTGCTTTCCATCATTCGCTTCATGCTTAACATGGCCTCCATCATGGAGGCCATTTGATCCTTCAAGGCATCCATATCGGCCTTCATTTGCTCTTGCACCTCTTCTATCTCAGCCATGATTCTAGTTTTGGAACGAGTTTGATAGGGGTGCCTTAAAGCGTGTTTAGTTATGGTGTTTACTGTGGTCGAACAAAATGCAGTGAGTAATGTGACAAAAAAACTAAACATGAATGCATGCTAAAGATAAGTTGTTGAAGTATTGGACTTGCACATAATTTTTAGCAAGTATATAGGATTGAACCAAACTCATTTTCATTAAGGAACAAAATTTTTCATCTTGTCAAAATTAAAGCGAAAATGCAAACGTCTTAGCAGTTCCTAATTATGTGGGCCATCAAATCGATCATATGCTGACAATAATCGAGGAGCCCATGAACTTCCTTGGGAGCTGAGTACATGTCCGCCATAGCCTTGTCTTTGGCTAACAACCTTGGAAGCTCTTAACTCCCATTCAAAGTTAAAGCAAACCTATCCATCCATATCATAGCTTCTCTGTGTAATGAATCTATCACCCTCTCCCTTGCTTCCCTTTCCGCTTACAGGACAGATACTTTTGCATACTCGTCCTCTAGCCTTTGCTCATGGGTTGCAACTAGATTTAACTTCTCTTTATACTGCTCGATGATAGCCCACATGTTCTCTTCTATCCTACTCAACTGTTTGGACAAGCTTCTCTTTGACCTTTGATAGGCCTTTAACTTGTCTTCTAATATCATACATTCGACTCTCTACTGGTCCCTTTCAGACCTTTGGAGCTTGAGTTCGATGTTGCTGCCCCATAAAGCCCCTCGAAACTTGTTTCTGGTTCCAATGTTGCGGCTGTAGCCGTGTTGACATCCCTCAGCTCATCACATTCCTTTCTGACTCTGATGGTTGTCGTCTTGAACTTTTCCTTGACTATTTGTGTTCTTTCCAATTCCACTTTTAAGGCTTGCACCTCTTTGCTCTCCTCAGGGACCTTAGCCTCTTCCTCATTTGAAACCCCTAGCTTTGGGAGCCAAGTTATCTCTTGCGTCCTAGCCTTCAGCCACTTGTGATAGCCGCCAATGATCCCATTGCTGCTTCCTCTAAGCTCCTTGTCCTTTTGGGGTCACCGAAGCCTCATGTGATGAAAGGCACAATACTCTCTCCCAATAGTGCTCCTCTCAGAGGGTAGCCAAGTTGTCTTATGGCAAGTACAGGATTATAATTGATGCAACCCCTTGTTCCCATTAAGGGGACGTTCGGGAACCCTTCACATGAGGACAAAACTCTAACCCCTCCTTCCTTCCATCGGGGGAACCAATTAATGGATGCCCCTACCATACCAGCCAAGAGTTGCTCCCAATTTGCTTTCCTTTTTCTCGGCACACATGCAGTGACCTTGTAAGGGACATGCGAGTCTACTTTCATGGCGGAAAATGTGAGAAACCAGCCATACATAAAGAGCGGGTGTGCAACAGACAATCCTTGCTTCACTCTTCTCGCATCTTCGGTCAAATGTGTCATAGGCATCGACCAACATAGCAACGACCAGACTTTCCTTGCTGTGGTGATAAGCAAGAAAAACATCGATTGGTGCTAGATCTACTAGCCCATCCATGTTTGGAAAGAGGATGGCTCCGAACACCAATAGCGCTAAAACATCAATGATTGAGGCCCATTTTCCTTGATCTGCCAAGGCTTTTGCTTTCTCTTCCAAATGCTTCCTTGGTATCCCAATCACACCATTGTTGTTTTGTTTTACTTGGTCCAATTCTTGCGTCAAGACTTTGACCACTTTGGCTATCCTTGCCATGGAGGGGTATAATCCAGAAAATAGATATGACCTCCTTCCTCCTAGCAGGCATCCCAAGATCCCTTCATATTCTTCTACGGTTGGTACTAACTGAAAGTCCCCAAACGTGAAGCACCTGAGCAGCTGGTCGTAATATTGAACGAGGGATGCAATGGCTTCAACAGACACTTCTATCATAGCCAAATCCCAGATCTTTCCATATGTCTTGTGGAAAGCTTGACGTTGGAGTTGATCCATCCGTTGCCCTAACTCTTGCAAATTGGAAACTTCTAGGCTTTTGATTTTGACATGATAGAACTTTTTCTAAAAAGAAGGTGCTTGATTCGATCCCATGTTTTTGCTAGAATGAAAAAATCTGTTGATCAATACTCCGACACCCTATCATGGAGGAAATATAATGAATGCATGAGGGAATGTTTATGCTATGCATGACACAAATGCATTTTATAGACACAAGTACTCGGAAGATCGTCTCCTCTTACTCACAAGCATTGGGCCTCATGGTTCATTCATAGTCATTACCATGGTGCCCCATGCATGCATTTAAGAAGGTGATGCGGACCTTCCGACTTCCCGTGACAAAATGACGAGACAAATGCAATGCATGAGTGATGACACAGTATGGGCATACATGCGTGAGAGTACATGGTTGATGAAAAGAAACATACCAGACGAACAAGCATGGTAACACAATCAAATGATGGCGAAATGACATAACAACATAGAAAGCATAGGAAAGACGCACACAAACATGATATCATAAAGATATGCATGGCAATATCAAGGAAATGGCACGTAGCGTGTTCGCTCCGTGCCCCTATTTCAGGAACCTAATAGGAGGAACTAAAAGCTTGCTATTTAGTGATAATTCCTAAGGTGGTTGCACATAACTTTCAAAGGTTTCTAGAGATATCATCCCCTTTGATATCAATCATTGTGGCGGTAGGGACTACCAGTGACAACGTATCATCAAAGAGAAAAACTCTAGATGAGGTTTCACTGTCATCAAGCAAGTCGACGACTTAGCATGACCTCAGATTCACCTCCACTTCCTATGTTCCCATGGACTCGGGTGTAGGGCCCTTAATAACTCACAGTGTGTGCAAAAAGTGTAGGTGTCGTGTGTGCATCAAATGAACAAATATTTATCAATGCATGAATTAAATAAACAACTAAACAAAATATAAAAGCATCAAAAGGGTTACATGAATACAAGAACATAAAAGAAAGAAAGGGAAACAAACAAAAGAGAAAGTCACGATAAAAATGCACACAGATTAAATGGCTTATCTCTATAAAAAGGTCCCTACTGGAGTCGCCAACTATCGCAACCTACCCTTCGGTAGGAGGGCGACGAGAGACCCACAGGTGCGTCTTCCTAGGAAGGAAAATGCACGGAGTCACCACCAACATTTATTTGAGGAAAAACGTTAGAAAAACCAAAAAGGGGTCTACGAATTTGAAGGATAAAAGGTTCGGGAGTTGTTTACGTGCGGGGAAGGTATTAGCACCCCACGCGTCTGCCTCAAGGGACGACAACCTTTAATCAAATGTGCAAAATTATGACTTCATTTTTTGTTTATTTCCCCTTTCTATGTTTTTTACTTTTTGGGGTCGACAAGAGCATGGCTCTTGCTCCTACGTATTCTCAATTACAATGAGGAACTCAGACCTACGTAGTTCTTTGAAAGCAAGAAAGTTATGCGTATGGTTGATTTTAGACTTTTGAAAGGTTCATTTTAACCGATATAAGTAAAAGAAACCATTAAGGCATTGGACCTTGAACGGATTCGAGCGATTTTTGTGGATAAAAGCTTGATTATGTGTTGATTTTAGCTTTGGTTTCACTTGGTTACTTTCAAACTCATTAAAAGAGGACTTGCAAAGTAAATGATCGGTTGAAACTTTATTTTTCAATGATTAACCGAGGTTACAACACAATTAATCGGTGGAAACTCATTTTTCAATGATAAAAATGAGATTACGACACAATTAATCGGTCGAAACTTGCTTTACACAAGGATATGAGATCACTGATGGTAGAAGAATGGAGATGAAGATGCGAAAAGCAAGAGTGGACCCCTAAGGGTGCATAGAATGAATTCAAAACTTCAAAAAATAAAAACTAACCGGTCGATGAACGAAGAACAATGAAGAACGGATGAAGAACAATGAAGAACGAACACAGAATCGATCACATAAACGTTACGGGAGAGGTTTTTTCTTCTTCTTTCTCCTTCTTCTCACCAATTTCTCTCTGAACCTCTCAATATCAAGTGTTGAACCCCTAAGCTATGCCCCCTCACGCCTATCTATAGGAAATGAGGGGTGGAGGTTGCACAGCAGCTCGCCCAAGCAAGCTGCTTGCTTCCTTCAGAAGTAACCGTGCTTGCCCAGGCGAGCTGGTTACTTCAGCCCTAAGCTTCCTAGTGGGCCCAGGGATTGAAAAATGCCCCAAAGTGACCCTTTTGCCCTCCTTTTGAGTATTTTTCACATTTCCTTCTGAAACATCGAAAAACCTTATGGATTGCACGACAATTGGTATTAAGCAGCTCAATTCGGCTGGCAAGAATCCCAATGTTTGCAAATGATAATCCTCGGATGGAATTAGGGTACGACACAAGGTCAATTGACTTTTGTGTAGAAGCTTCGTATCTTTTCATTTAATTTCTCCAACTGCTAAGGTGCATAATTAGTTGATTTTAACTTATAGAAAAATTTAATGTATAGTTTCTTTTTATTTATTATTTTCTCTTTTAAGTGCTTTTCAAAAAAATTATCCATTCAAGATTCTTGATCTATTATTGGATTCTTAGGACCTATTTGGGATGGTTGTGAGTTTATGATTTTTGGTTTACAAATACAATTTTCAAAACAAAATGTGTTCGGCAAAAATGAAATTGAATGGGTTTTTAACTCAATTTTAAAATAGTTTTACATTAATTATCAAAAGGAAGAAGAAAATTTTTATGAATTTGATTTTTAGTTTTAAAAAACACATTATAACCATCATTACCATACCACCACCACCATCACCCTTGCTGCTACCACCTCCATCGCCACCATTCCACAACCACCACCACCACACCTTGTTGTTGTCGCTTCCACCACCACCGACATCATTCCACCACTGTTGCCACCACCACTATCGCCTCCACCATTCCACCACCATCGCACCTTGTTGTTGTCGCTTCAACAACCACATTGTCGTTATCATCGCCATCATTGTCTTCACCACTATTTTGTCGCCTTCATTGTCATTAACGTCACTGCAATCATTATTCCATCCTACCACTGTTGTCACTGTCACCACCACCATTCCATCACTACTATTGCCACCACCACCACACAGTTGCCGCCACAACCATCAATCCATCGCTACTATGGCCACCACTACTACCATTATGTCGCCTCCATTGTTGTTGTCGAAGTCATTGCCACTATCCCACCCCACCACCACCCATAATTTTAAAAACTAAACTAGTGATTGACCTTACCAAGGCATTAGGTAACTGAGTTAATGGTCAAACTGGTGTGTAACTAATTAACCCACATGACTCGGTCTTTATTAAAAAAAATTAGAACTTTAAACCCAACTTTATTTGACTTGCATGACCCAACGTGTTTCCTCCCTTGGGACCCATCTTGGGTTAGTGGTCACTAGTTTAACTACAAACTTGGTTAGTGATGGAAAGAGGAGCATTTAATGATAATTTCCTTTCAAGTAGCTTAGTTAATAGTTAGTTGGGTTCAATGTATCTTAGGAAGTTGTGATATTTTAATTGTTCTCTTGAAAACAGAATTAGTTATTTATTATCCATGTAATCATTCTAACGATTATAAATAAATCAATTTGTTGGGTGGAAGATTAACCCAGAAAGGCGTATTCAAAATAGTTTTTCTTCTCTCACTCTCTTCATAACAAGGTGTTAGAGCTCCCGATCTAGGGGGCTCTACTTCTGCACAAAAGGGTAATTTAGCAAGTTTGATTGGACTCTTGAAGTTGTCAGACTTTTCCGACAACTGTTAGAATTTCGATGACTTTTTCGGCAAGTGCCAAAATTCTGACGACTTTCCGGTGACTATTAGAATTCTAGCAACTTTCTAGCGATTGTTAGAATTTCAGTGACTTTTCGGTGACTCAATTTTCCAACAATTTTTTCCTACTACTTTCAAGTATGAAGAGGGAGGTTGTGCATCCACCTCAGAATAACCACCTTGAAAAACCATGAAGTACTTGTACATTGCCATATTCGGGTATGCTTCCTCTTTCATTTGGATTTAATGTCTCAAAAACACTTCCATCCCTTTGGATTTTGGAGCCACTGACCATATGACTCCTTCATTTAAATACTTCTCCACCTATTCTCCATGTCCTAGCAATTACTGATGGAACACTTGTAACTGTAGCCAGTTTAGGAAACATCCAAATAAATCCCTTCATAACCTAATAAAAATTTGCATGTCCCAAAGTTGTTCACAAATCTTGTGTCTGTTCAGAAATTTACAAATAGCATATCTTGTATTATTATTTTTTATGACCATTGTTGTATATTCTAGGACAAGGAATTGGGGAGGATGATTGGACATGCTAGTGAAACAAATGGCTTTTATCTTCTTGAAGAGTCTTGTGTACCAGTTTTAGAAGAAAATTGATCTCATTGATTCATGTTAGAGTCTCAATAGTAAAAAAAAAAAAGAGAAAGAAAATTCTACTTTTTCATTATCGACTCGGACATTTTTCTTTTGAAATCATTAAAGTTATTTTTCCATCTCTGTTTTCTGGCATAAAAAATGAATGCCTTCAATGTGATGTATGTGAAATTGCAAAAACACAAGCGTGTACCATTTCCATCAAGTAATAAAAATAGTACCTTTCCTTTTTACCTTGTTCATATTGATGTTTGGGGCCCATCTCCTATTCCAAGTGTGTTAGGGGCGCGCTGGTTTGTGAATTTTATTGATGATTGTACTCGAGTGAATTGGGTTTTCCTTCTTAAACACAAATCTGAAGTAAGCAATGTCTTTCAAAATTTCTTCTCATTGATTAAGAATCAATTTGGTGTATCCATAAAGAAACTAAGGACAGACAATGGGAAGAAGTATTTCAATCAAGTCAATACTCTTTTTTGACAAAAAGAAGGAATCATTCACGAGTCTTCTTGTGTCCAAACAACATAACAAAATGGCATTGCAGAAAGAAAAAATAGGCACCTGTTAGATCAAACTAGGGCATTGTTGCTTCAAAAAAATGTTTCAAAAAGTTTTTGGGGGGAGGTTGTTCTCACAGCTACTTATCTTTTTGATAGATTACCCTAAAAAATCTTGGGATATAAGAGTCCTATGGATGTACTTTCTTCCTTCTACCCTAACTTATCCATTTTTAGTAAACTTCCCCCAAAAGGTTTTGGGTGTGTCTCATTTGTCCACATTCATGGTCAAGATAGAGGTAAACTTGATCCTATAGCTCTTAATTGTGCCTTTGTTGGCTACTCCTATACTAAAAAAGGGTACAAGTGATTCCATCCTCCTTCCAAGAAATTCTTTATGTCTTGGGATGTCACCTTTCATGAGGATCAGAATTATATCATTCATCCTTATCTTTAGGGGGAGAGTCTTTGGGAAGACAAGGAGAATAATTTTGATGCACGTGTCTTTCCCACTCTTGAGTTAAATTCTTGTGATCTTACACAAAAGCCTGAGCAAGAAACATTAGCCCAAAATGAATCCAACAAGGATGCACCCACTAAACTTGAAAATGATACAAGGTTTGGGAAGAATCTAATTTACATAAGAAGATCAAAGGCCATTTCTGAATCAATACACGCCCAAGAGGCCAATCTAACTCCTGTAGATCAAGTAACTAACTCTGGTTTTCCAATTTTGAATGATAATCTTTTAGCTTCTCCAAATGAAACAAAAATTTCAGAACATAATGATGACCTTTATCTTCCCATTGCCTTTAGAAAATGAACCAAAACATGTACCAAAAAGCCTCTCCATCCTTTTCTCAAATTACATCTCATTTCATAAATCCTCTCTAACCCATAAAACCTTTCTTGAAAACCTAAACTCTATCTCAATTCTCACTAATGTTTTTAAGACATTATCTAATAAAAATTGGAAGCAGGCCATGGATACAGAAATGGAGGCATTGCAGAAGAACAAAACATGGGAGTTGGCTTTTTTGCCAATAGGAAAGACTTCAAGATTAAATGGGAGGGACCTATGAAGCTCTAATGTGATAATAAGTCAGCAATCAGCATAGCCCATAATCCTATAGAGCATGATCGAACAAAACACATTGAAGTTGATAGACATTTTATAAAGGAAAAGTTGGATAGTTGTTTGATTTGTACTCCATATGTGCCTTCACAAGGTCAACTTGCAAGTATTCTCACTAAAGGATTGCACACTCCAAATTTTGATAGAATAATATGCAAGTTGGGAATGTATAACATTTATTCTTCAGCTTGAGGGGGAGTGTTTGAAAGAGGAGCATATAATGATAATTTCCTTTCAAGTGGCTTAGTTAATAGTTAGTTGGGTTTAATGTATCTTAGGAAGTTGTGATATTTTAATTGTTCTCTTGAAAATAGAATTAGTTTATTATCCATGTAATCATTCTGATTATAAATAAATCAATCTGTTGGGTGGAAGATTAACCCAGAAAGACATTTTCAAAATAGATTTGTTTCTCTCTCACTCTCTTCTTAACACAATGCATGGTCCATATGATAGGCAACTTGACCCGACTAGATCTATGGGTTGCAGTCCAACTGGTTAGGTTGGTTCGGGTTTTAAAACATATTTATCACCATTCTACAACTATTACCATCACCATTCCACCACCATCATCGCCACCATTATTTCACTCTCATCATCATTGTCATTGTCATTGATATCATCACTATTGTCACCACCACCACTCTCACCTTGCTACTTTTGTCACTGTCATTATTTTATAATAGAGCGAGATAAGATAAAATGATTTACTCATTTTATTTATCTTCATTTTGTAATATCTTTCTAAAATTTAAAACAAAGAATAAACCAAAATTCAAAACTAAAACTGATTTTAATTTTAAAATTTTTAACAACTAAGAACGAGAAACTACCCCAATGGGATCTTAGAGAATGATTGGAAGTTTTATAAAAGAGATGAGATGAAAAGCTAGTTTCTGTGATACCAACCATTAGATCAAAGGAACAACATTTGGAAATTTGAAAGCGTAATATGTTCTCCAACATTTCATTGATGCTTCATAATTATCGAACTCCCTAATAAGAGAAACTACTTATCACTTTTAATCATTTTCTCTTCCATATCACCCTTCATCCAAACTAACTCTTATTAAAACTGGAGACTGAAAGATGCATCAGAAATTAAGAAAACTATCCGACCTTAAAAAAATTAAAGGGTTTTTAATTTTTTTCCCCCCCCCTTTGTTTTTGCCCCCCCAAAAAAAATTTTTTTTTTTCCCCCCCCCCCCCCCCCCATTCTCTTAATAAGATCATTTTTAAGGTGAAAACCAATTATTTTTACTAATTATGTACGATTTTTAAGAATTATCCCCCGCCTCCCCCCCCCCCCAACAGTTGGAATTGTGCTCAAAATTCTAAGTAGGCCCAAGTAAAGAAATTCTGTTTGTTCGAACCGAACTATACAAACTGAAGTGACAAAATTAATGCCTTCTTGGTCGGCTCATATAATAGGGAAAAAAATGAGTTCAACTTTTTTACAACTAAGAAAAACATGAGGAAAGAAAAAAGTGAGATAAATGAATAGTATGATAGAGACAGAGAAAAATTGAATTATAAAAATCTGTTCAGAAAATATATGTAGAAGTAATATAACTGACTAAAGGGATTAGTGTCCAATCAGGTAAATGTTATGGGATGGGAAACCTATAGTCGGGTTGGAGAGTAAAAAATGTTTGCAGTCACGAAGGGTCAAGAAAGTAGATTTTTCAATTCAAAGTTCAGAGAAGACTGGTAAGCAGTATGAACAAATGTTAAATTGAATTAAGCTTGAATATGTTTCTTAAAATGCACTTATAAAAGTTTCTGCTATAAATTCAAATTAACTTATGCAAGAGTAAAAACCAGTTTTTAAAGAAATTAAATGAGAGAACATTTATAAATTAACTTATGAATCAGCCAATTTTAACTTATAAAAGAAGTTTAATTCAATTTACTGTTATTTTTTCTTTTTCTCAAAAGTATTTATTGAGAAACTTATCCAAAAAAGACTTCCATCCAATCAGCTTCTGGAATACCATGTTTCCTACATAGAATCTATAAGTGATTTTGTAGTGACCTTAATACCTGCTCATAGTCTTTTTTACATGCATATGTCTCAAATGGCAATTTTGCTTAAGAAATTTTTTATATACAAATAAGTTGGCCATGACAATTGAAAAGTAAATGCACAATAATTTAGACATAATCAATTACATTTTATTAATTGCAAGCAGCATTAGCAGTTGCACATCAAAGAAAACAAAACAGCCAAACTGTGTATAGGTGATTGAAAGAAGAAAGGGTCGCTTCCGAGAAGGCCAGAAATTTTAACATACATTTTAAAAATTTGGGCAAGCTGACTCGTATAACTTCTTGACAACATACTATAGTAACTATCTACATGGAGAAATTTAAAAAAAATGGCTAAAACTGCACGTAAGAAATTATCTAACAGTTCAACTTGGGAAGATGATATCTGGGTTCCGAATGTGTACATTTTCAGCTGGCAGCTCTCTACTATTAGTCCCCATGATACTATTAACACAAGAAATGCTCCACAGGATATCCTCATTCAGCAACGTCTTGGCAAACAGTGGGGATGATAATACAATTGCCTTTGATGTTGAAGAGGAATGTTTGGCAGTACTGGTTATGCCGCTGGCAAGCAACCACCGGATACCAGACTGTTGCTGAGTTGCAGTACCCCAACATTGCTTGCTTCCGGCTTTGCTAAGGACTCCTGAAAGATGAATCTCTTTGATTTTAAATCTAAATTTAGTGGCTTCGTCATCAGTATTTGTATCTTCCATACTCTTGCTACTTGTCTCATTTGGCAGGGCCCCATTGTCCATTCCTTTTTCCTTTTCATCAAGAAAATTGAAGTCATCTTCCGGTGTAGCACATATGCAAACTCTTTCCACCTGAGTCAGAACCAGCATTGGAACACCAACTGGCTCATAATTTCGTAGAGGATCTCTGAGCTGGATCATAAAAGCCACTGTTAGGTGGTTCCCTAAGAGTCCATAATGTCCGAGCTTTCTTCCATATGATTTTAACCAGTCAATGGCATGTTTCAATTCATCTAACTCTGTGATTTTAGAATGGTGTACTTCAAGGATCTTCAAAATTTGCTCTGAATTCTGATCTCCTTCAATAATGCCAGAATCCAATCTCAACCACTGATCAAATGTTATTGACAGCCCCATTAGTCCATCATTATCATTGCCAGTTTCTCCACAATCTTCTAGTTGCAATTTAGCAATTCTCTCTGATGTGGGAAATCCCCTCCAGTTGGTTCTTCTGCTTCCAACAGCAGGCATCTTTGCATGTTGGGGATGGATATATGATGGTGCCTCCTCATACAACATACCAGACTGTATTCTCAACCCTTCGATCAAAAGGGCTTCAATCTTATTAACAGTCATGGGACCTATAGCTTCAAGAGACACACTGTCCAAGCTCATGCCTTCCTCTGTTAAATAACCACATGGAAATTCTTCAAACAAATCATGCTGCCATGACCCCTGCCTGAAACAGAATTAAGAAAGGAAATCAGAATACAAAAATATAAAATACTTTAGATGAAAGAGTCTTTCATGAGAAATGCCACAAAAACAATTGCTAACCTTACAGAAGCCCTTTCATTGGCTGTGGCTTTCTGCACAATATGCTCAATGGATTTCCCGGTGATATCTTGCAAAGGCATTAATTTATAGATATGATGACACAGTTCTTCCACTCCATCATAAGTCACATGCTGCAGTATCTCCAGTATATCATTACCCATTTTTGCAGGTAAAACAACTGGATTAGAAACCTGAGTGATGAGGTTCCCACGATTTTTAGCATTTCTGAATAGGGAAGGACTCATGGACCTCAAAAAGCCTCCACCCATAGTTTGAACAAATGAACCAAGTCCATGTCCAATTGAAGGTAATATGGAGGATTCTTCATTGGGTAGTTCAATTGGACTTCCAAAACCACCCGAACAAGTTCCCCGAGAATTTTCAAAATCCTTCTCATTTAAGCCCCACAGTTGCATTAATGAGTCAGTCTCCAGGTCTTCAAGAATTTTGGCCTTCCTTCTCTGCATTAATAAGTGATTCTCCCTTGCATGCTCCTCTTCAGCAGCTTGAATAAATAAAGACAAATCTGAATCCACAGTACAATCCTGATAGCTATCTCCAACTGCATCTGTCCCCAATTCCTCTTCATTTGCATTGAAATCAAAAGTGAAGTTACCAGAAACTAGAGCCTCTTCTTCAAACTGTCTTAAAAGCTTCTCTCTGGGAGACAGGGGATCACCATTGCAACTTGAGCCAAATGAACCGCTCTCCATGGCCAGCATGTTTAAGAAATCATTTGCAATAGATTCAGTGATAAAATCCAAGCTACTTGATTTTTTTGCCATTCTATGTGATTTATAATTTGATTTAACATTAAGGTAGCATCCTTGGTCAATAAAATCTGATGTCTCAGGAAGCATATCTGCATCCTTGATGCAAGTTATACTGACACATGAACTACTGCGTTTATGTTTGCCATCATCTGCCATAGTCCCATTTACACAACTAGTGCATATGCTATCCATCAAATCAAATCTTGTGTTCTTGTCAACAAATATGCCATCTTCCTTAACAATATCATCCACATTAATAATATCAACTGTTGACAAATCAACTGTTTGATTTCCTGTCTGATCAAGTTCCAAGGAATCCCCTTCCAATGTTTCTACTTGTTGTTCAATAATGGAAAATTCAGAGTCATCAGGTTCATCTTGATTTGATTCTAGAGGTGACTCTGATTCTGTAAAACCATGGGATTTAAGTGGTTCAAAATGTTCTGAGTCTGCTCGTGCTGAATTATGAATGTTCCCTTCATCAAGCTTTTGATATAGGAAACTGATTGATTTGGAAAGACTTGAGCTGGAATTCATCAATGTTTCACAGGATAAAATCATATCATCAGAATGAAAAGGGATAGGACTAAAATCCATAACACTGCTAGTGCTGCTTGGCCTGCCTGGCTTCAGATTAACAAGGTTGAAAACATTCAAATTATCACCACCAAATTCCATTAACTCATCCTTCATTACTTGATAGCTGAAACTAACATTTAGGCTCGCTCCTACAGCTTTTCCTGCCAACCTAAAACTTGTGCTCCATTTCCCTGAACTTCTATCACCCCCTAACTCTGCTAAAGTCAGAGGTAAAAGCCTTGTGAGATCAACCTGATGGATTCCTATGTCATGTTCAGGAGCTCCTACAATAGAGGCATATATCAAGAAACGCTTAGACTCATACTTGACAGAGTGACCAGACACAGTGCGACTAACATAAACAGAGCATCCATGACTCAAAGTTTCATTGAACTCCACAACACCCTGGAAAACCCTTGCCGGGCACGTCTGCAAAATGTTGGTTTTCCTTTTCCAATGCACACACAACCTAATGCCATCAAAACTCAAAGGAAGGCCCTCAATAGAGTGGACATGAAGGTTAAAGCAACATTTGAACTTTTGACCACCAAAATGGGTCAAAGCTTTCATGGGCTTCTTCCAATTCCACGCTGAAGACAACTTCTTGTCCTTAGGCAACAGATCTTCCTTTAGAAATCCCGGGGTTAGGGCAACTTGAGGTTTCGACAAACCGGTTTTTCCCGCAGACTTGGATCGATTATGGACCGAGGAAAAGGAAGGTCTAGAAGGGGCATAAAGAGCTTTGCTTATTTCTTGAATGTCTTGCAGTAGCAGTTGACCATTATTCATATTAATTTCTCCATCATCAACATTAGCATCTTGGTTTCCACACTCAAACTTAGATTTCATCATCATGTAGGCATTAAAATTGAACAACAGTAAAATCAAGCAATTCTGAACATTTCCGCATATCTCTAATCGAACAAATCAAAAATAGTAAAATCATAAAAACTCATTAGTCCAAAAGGTAAAGGAAACAACATCAGAGGAAAAAAATGGGGAACAAGAAACATCATTGTATTCATCATCATCATCATCATCTTCATCATCTAGCAAGTATAATAACTTCAGTTCCTAAATTACTAGATCAAACTACAGCAAGCAAGAATGCGTTATAATGTAAAACTACTTACAAAATTCACATGATTGGAAGATGGGACCTCTATGCAAGAAACAAAGCGAAGAAAAGATGCGTTTGGAAATGAAATGACTCACAAGTTAAACAGAGGAGTTGCCCTCGAATGCGGGGCTATGTCTAATGTCTGTAATTGCAGGAAATCGTGAAGAAAATATAGTTAATGAAAGGAGAAGTACGATTTGACTTGTCGTTAGTTTAGTTGCGCTTCTTTCTTACCGGCTCCGACGGTGGGGTTGGTGAACATTCTTATAATTTTATTTTATTTTTATAAAAAAAGGGGTTAAATTGTTAAGTTTTACATTGTCCCGTAATCTTTTCTCTAAATTATTCTTCGATCCTTTTTCAGGATATATTTTTCTTCTATATCTCTTATTACATTAGTTTTTTTTTAATCACCACTTCATCATAGTATATATGTTGTTGTTGATATCATTTTTATTATTTTTAGAAAATGTATTTTTTTAATATCTATTTTTAAACAATTTAATACTATTAATTTGATATGAGAGTCTAACAAAGAATAATAAATTATTTATATAATGGTTAAAAAACTAAATTCTATAGTGAAATATGAAACATAGTCACGCTTAAAACTTATTCTTAAGATGCATAATGTAATAATCAATGTTATGATTTTAAATCTTTATTTACAAATTTAACGTGTGTTACGAATTAAATTACACCATTATAAAAAAAATAATTTGATTTAATAAATTGATTATATATATATATATATATATATATATATATATATATATATATATATATATATATATATAACAACGAGTTTATCACATGAAAAAATAAAAAAATTTAATACAAATTATTATTTTAATTTTTTAAAATAATATTTTAAAAACTATAATTTTAATTATTTGAAAACTTTATTTTTGATATATTTTTATTTATTAGTATTGAAGGAATATTTTTTTTAAAATTAAATTTATAAAGACTTATTAGTTAATAAATAAATATTTACATAAAATAAAATTAAAATGATAAGAATTTAAATAAGAGGATACTACATACAGTAAAATCATGTAATTCTGAATACTTCCCCATATCTCTAATCTCTAACAAATCAAAAATAGTAAAATTAAATCATTTTAGCTTGATTTTTATCAAACACATTTTGTTTTAAATATTACATTAAAAAATAAAAAAGCCAAAAGCTTCAACCTCTCCCAAATGGGCCCTAAACTTTAGTAATTCAATAATTTTTAACAAGAACTTCACACTAAAAACTTACTTTTTAAACTTTTACAGAATTGTTATCAGGTTTTTTATATACTAAATATAGCCTAATAATAACTAAAATAAGTCAATGTTAAGATTTGTACTAAACGAAATATGTTCAAGCTGGAAGTATCTTGCGTACATTTGAATGCGTCGTAAATTTTACAAATGATTTACCAAACAAACGTGGGTACCCAATTACCAGTTTTGGTCAAGTCAAGGGAGCTTGCTTTATACACCTGAATTGTAGTGGAACACCTTCAATCATTCTTGGCTTATTCTACTGGCTCTAGATATGCTGTGAAGACTTGGTTCAATTATAAAAAATAAATAACATATGAATGATGCTATATCTCACCATCAAAACCAAATTAATTGAATTATCTTGTGAAACCCTCTATCTCAACATACATATAATTAAGAAAAAATATCAAAATTTAGAATTTTATTAAATCAATTTATTTTTCAAGTCGCTTAAACAAATTTATGTGGGTAAAATGTTCATATTTATTGTTACCAAATAAAACTTATCGGAAATATTTCACCTCAAAACAAGGCCGTTCAAGTTTATAAAAGAATTCAAGTTAAGCAACATAATAAAATAAAGTAAAATACATGTTAGGAATATCATGCAATTAAAACAAAAACTTATGTCTCAATCTCACATCCTATCAGAGCATTGTGTTGCACGTCCTTTAGCAGTCACAATGATCATTACACATGTGTTGTGCAACATATACACTAAGACTCAATCGTATATGCAATGTGGTACCATGTCAGTAAAAAACCTCATTGAGTGCCTAGGAGTACATGACAAGACAGACCACATATTGGTAAGTCAGGTTACCCTCATTAGGTAAAATCATAGGGAGATTAGTCAGGTCACTATGTTTTGCGAGAACGCACCAATCATATAGGATCAATATAGGCTCCAAGGAACATTCAACCCGAGTGTATTTATCTCTAAGGCCTACACTCCGAAGAGTCCATCAGGACTTCTCCCTCCTGTCCAACCTTGAAAATATTTTAGCACGCACACTTTATCTATGAACTGTACAAAACATATGATTTCTCATTTGTTCTCAAAATAATTTTATCTCGTCGTGCCTCAAAGTGATTAAACTCGTTGGGTTCTCACAGTGGTTCCTATCACAATACTCGTTGCGCATTAACTCATTGTCCTTAAAGGGTCTTACAATCGTGTGATTGTATGGTTCATAGCTAACAACCCAATGCACACAATATCTCAATACAAATGTATCTCACAATTTGTCACATATTCAATTGGTCACTCACTCACAATTTCATGATCTCAATATAATAATTTATCATGCTAATCTAGTAAATCTTTTCCAAAATACAAACAATTCATACAAAAAATGTTTCTTACAACATGGGGAGTAAAATCTCTCAAATAATTTCACATAATCATATCAAAATCATAGGCAAAAAATACGAAAACACTAAGAACACTCAATTTTATCAACCAATTCGCATCAGAACATCAATTGCTCCATCAAACAAAACAATATCATAATTATAATCATCTAAAGATCCCCTACACATGTTCATTATAACTTCAATTGCGTTAAACTCATTCCTTATCTTAGCGGACTCACGTATGTAATCCGGAAGTGATAACAACATCTCTAGTGGTTCCTTAAGATTCCTCAAACTTTTCCTCTGGTTGCTGCTCTGTGTTAGGGTTTCCAAGTGTTAGAGAGAAGGAGAGGAGATTGGAGCCTTCATTCCACTGTCTTTGTGCGAGGTGAATTTCTCCCTCCACGGGCATTATTTCCTAAATCCCAACGGTGGAGTTGTGTGAGAATGTGTTTCTAACTTGATATTCAAATTTCATGATGATCCAATGGTTGAAATTTTAGTTTTACTAGAACAGATTTTGGTGTATGCGGGGAAAGAAAGAGAGCTCCATCCAAGAGATATTTCTCTCACCAAAAGTATTTCACAAATCCCAATGGTGAGGATTTTTGGAAATGTGTTCCAAACCCGATATCTAAATTTCATAATGATCTAACGGTTAATGAATTTGGTATCATAAGTTTGAGTGTATGTGGAAAAAAAAAGTTTTGGAAGATGGAGAAGAAAGAACGAATGTGAGAGAAGAGAAAGCATAGAAACATATCGTAAATGTAAAAAAATAATCTAATATGTCTCTATTTATAATAAAGATACTTTCAGCCTATTATTTATCCTATTTTTTTATTTTATAAATGAATTTTATTTTATCCTTTTTATTTTCTAAGAACATATATTTATTTTATTTACCTTAAAATTATTATTTTAATTAATAAAATTATTTATCTTTATTTATTTAATTATAAAAATCTCATTATTTTTTTAAAATTTTATTTATTTTTTGATATTTTTTTTTAATTTATTTTACGAAAAATGATGAAACTTCTCCTTACGCTGGACAAACATATTGTAGTTCACCTCTAACGCCAAGAGGCTGAAAGTAAAAATTTTAGCATTCAACATCTAAAATGCAAAAAGAAAATGAATTTAGATTCATAACAGATGTGAAATTAAGAATTGTGATTTGTCCTGTTTGAAAGATAAGATGAAACAAAATGAAAGAAAAATTCCATGCATAACATTCACAGTATTTGCCATTCGTGACGCAAGCAATACACAACGAAGGATAAATAAATAAAAAGTGTTAATCAGTAAAACTTCACTCAGTTTTTATTTAACTTAAACAAGTTCATCGACCAATTCAGAACAACCTTTTTTTCAAAAAAAGGATTGTATGTCTTTTTAACCAGCCAAATCACCATCTAGTAAAACAAAAGGACTGTATAAAAAAAAAAAAAGAATTGTATAAAAATGACATTTAGAACAAGATCACCATCTCTAGTAATCCCTTTGTAATTCAATATTGGCTGCTTTAAATTAAACAAGTTCATTGACCAATTCAGAACAACCTTAGTTACTAGTCAAAACAAATCTACATTTGCTATTTCCCCTTCTCCCAAACCTTTCGTTTTGGTCTGATTTTCTTAGCTCTATCCAACATTGGGAGGAAAAAACAGACACTGAGATTACTAGAGATGGTGATCACAATTTTTCTTCTCGTGTTGGCCTTTCCTTCTCCCCTTAAAATAGTTGAATCACTAAACTTCAACATAACAACACGGGTGGCAGCGAAGTAAACAATGGGTACATAGACCTAAATAAAGTGGCGTATCTTTTCCGCGTTGGGAGAACCTTGTACACACAACCTCTGCGCCTGTGGGACTCATTTTCTGGTGTTCTAACCAACTTCTTCACGTCCTTTTCACTTACACTGATGGTTTCGGCTTCTACTTAGCCCTTCGTGCCTACCTGATTCCGCCAAATGTAACAGGTGATACTTTCACCCTTTTCAATGCCACCTCCAATAGCTGCTACCTTCCCCATAACCACGTGCTTGTAGTTGAGTTTGACAAATTTAACAACACAATTGACCCTCGTTGGCATAGACAATAACTCTCAAATCCGTGGTTGTTGCTGAGTTTGACATTGACAAAAACCTTGAAAAGAAACGTAACACTTTGATAACCTTCAACGGAACTGAAATGCCCTATTCCAACTCTTCATTTTATTACCAGATTGACCTAATGGAATTTCTAACCCAGTGAGTGGATTTTGTTGGGTTCTCTGCTTCAACTGGCGGTCTCACTGAACAAAATGTTATTCAATCGTGGGAGTTCAATTCAACCTTGAATAACACAGCTCTGACTAATTCCTCAGATGTAACAAAGCACACGAGCATAAAACACAACGGATTGAACACGATTGTGCTGGCATGACTTTGCTACGGCCCCCACACAAGCTGAACCTCCAATACACATAATTCCTCTAACAGGTATCAACACATGTCCTGCTTAACTGCACTGCAAATTCATATCCAACACCATTGGGCGAATGAAATCCCCAACCATCAAGACCAAGTGGCCAAATGAAAGTTTCACCTCAGCCCCACCGTGGACGTCAATTGTTCTTATTGGAATCCTTGAGTGTAGCCTGACTTCATTAGAGCTCTGATCTTTCTCCCAATGTCACTCTCCAGGTTAAGGCGAGATGGGAGTACCTACAAAAGATATTCTGAAGTTCAAGTAAGTATAGTCAGAGGTGTTTTGAGTGTAGAAATGGTTTGAATTACTTAATTGCATGATGCTTCCCCAACTTTTGCCCTAAATAGACTAGCAGTTACCGAATGGGAAACTGTCGGGTAACCTCCCTTCATAGGGGAGTGCGGATGTGCTGAGTTGTCTCACAACAAAAAAAAAAAACCTATTCCCAATGGCCGAAATCCATCTGTAACCTTGAAAATCCGTTGGTAATTCAAAATTTTTGACGGACCAAAATCCATCAGAAAAATGACCGTAGGAAATTTTAACCGATAAATTTTTGTTGTCAGTAAAAAATTTTCATTAGAATTTTTGCTATCCGTTGGAAATTTCAAACAGAAATATCTGTCAGAAAGATTCGACGGATAATATCCATGAGAAATTTTTGACAGATTTTTTCTGTGAAAAATTTTCGACGAAAATATCCATCGAAAAATCCTTTAGAATTTCTATTTTATGAAGAATTGCTTATTTCCTTTTTTTCATTTTTATTATTTAACATCAATAATTTAAGAATTATTTTTTGTATTTATATTATTTAACCTCAAAATTTTAATTAACACATACATGTAATTAATGAAATAGTCAAATTCATAAATCCAAAACAAATAGTAAAATAAATCATTAAGTTAAATTGAAAATAAATCTAAATGAAAAGCACAATGTGCAATATGTCAATAGTAATTTTGTGTTGCCAAGTCAATAATCAAAATATTCATTTGGAGAGTGCCTCTGCTGGTCATCGTCTTGTTGCTGGTCGCTGCTGGCATGGTCATTGATAACTTCTATGTATAGGTATATTTTGGGATTAAATTATGTATGAATTATTAATTTTTCTCTCTTATTTCTTCCTTTTTTGTGTGAATAATTGAAATTTTAACATCATTTAAGTTTTTGTGCAGAAAGTGTTAAAAGTTTGTGGATTTATAGTGCTTGGTGACTAATTGGCGCAGAAAAACAAAGTAAAACCCAATAAAGCTAAATTGAAGATCTGAAGTTGCTCACTCAGTGAGTCTCAGGCGCTTAGCGTGATGCGGTCCCTTAGCAGGCAAAGCACACTTAGCGTCAGAAAGTACAGAGAAGTCTGAAATGCGAAGGTGCGCTTAGCGCGAGTCACGTGCTAAGCACGAGATTACCATCATACTCGCTAAACGCGACAATTGCGCTTAACGTGAATGTTGCATGAAAATTATGTTGATCTGTACCTATAAAAGAAGAAGAGAGAAGAAGGAAAAAACACACAAAAAACTCAAGAGAATATAATTCCGTACAAAAGGCAAAGACCAGAAGCAGGAGAAGCAATCATTAGGAGTCATTCCTTCCCTCCATTCCCTTTCTCAATTCCCCTTTTCTAAATATTATACTCTTGCAATTGTAAAACCTCCTATGACAATGAAAGGTTAAACCTTTTTTGTTTGGAGCTTAAAAGCCAACTGCTCTTAATGTAATTTCTCTTCCTATTTATTTATGAATATTACTTTTTCATTATCTTTTCTCGTGCTTTATTTTATTGTTTGTGGCTTGATCACCCATTTGCATGGTAAGTTTTAGAGATAACATTGGAAAGCATTATTCTCTAATAGAATTGGGAAAGAGTATGTAAATAATTCATCACTAGGAATATGTTGATTTTGTTTAGTCTGTTATACATCTCTATTCTTAATGCAATATAACTGTTTTACCTCTTAAAGGGATTTTGGAGAGAAAATAGATAAATTAGACTCTTTCACTTGAGGGATCATGGTTAGAATATACAAGTAGATGTAGATGAAAATTGGAATAAACATAAATAAAGAAAAATTATTAACATTACATCAAGAGTAGCTTTGGTAGGCTAAGCCCCCAACATTCTCATTTTCTAAATTAACTTCTACAATATTATTGGCTTCCGTTAGCTTTTTTGTTTTAATTAATTAATTAATTCCTTTTTATGTTTTTTTTTTCTTTCTTGTTTATTTTCATTTAATTTATGCCAATTTATTTTAATATTTTCTTCACAACCTTTTTAAACCAATTTATTTATTTCTTGAAAAATTATATATTCACCCACTTAAGTGCATGGATTAGACACTCGGACTTCCATTTACTTTACTACTTGGGACAATTTGGTACACTTGCTAATCGTTCAATAGTCATTTGGTTGGTCATTGTCTTGTTGCTGCTATTGAAGGACAACTGACTAAAATACACGAATATCCTCCTTTGATCGACGAAGCTCCTCCCTTAGTTGGTTAATCTCCGCTGAATCTTGAGCATGACTGGAAGATCCTTGTGTATATTTATAAGTATGAGCAAGATCTCCAGTACCATAAAGACGTCCCTTACGCTTTGGTCCCGCAGCTGTAACCCAACATTGAGTCCTAAGTCTTTGTTCTTTAGCAGGGTCTAAAGGAGTGAGTTGTGATTCACCAACACTTGGTGCAACATCAAACCTAGATTGAGATAGTCCAACCTCAAATTCTTCCTGTCATTCATAAATAGTTATTATTTCATAAATGTAATAAACATTTTAAAGAATAAAAAAACATGCAAGATAATGGTCTCACATGTGTCTGCTTAGATCTATTGTTGGCAAATTAACCATTATCCTTTTGTAAATGAGTTTATTGAAAGACCTCATCTACATATGCAGATGAACTAAGCTCCTCTTACTATTAACAAACATTATAAAATAAACATTAAGTGGTGAATTAAACAAGTACAAAGAAGTATGTAGTATAATTTTACTGTACATACCAAGCAAATGATGTGATTCTGCAAGCTAATAGAACCACTTATGTGCATACACACACCTTTTCAAATGCCCGATTTTTTTTTGTTTTGCTTGTGCACACTTGGAACGATAGCCAGGTGTATTCCAATGTGATAACAGATCATTCCAGACACGATCTCTAATTCAATATGGCCTTTTATTTTTATTTCGGGCATCCCTAAACATCTCAAAATCTATTAGAGGCTTTCGAGTTAAAAGCTTTCTTAATTTCATTCTCTTCCTCAAGTCTCCAAACCAATTTTCTCTAAAGCATGACAAAGTTATGAAATGTTATACAATTAGCAAAATGCTAATTTTACAATTTCAGATCAAATATAACAAAATCAGCATCACTATCCATTTTAACCATTGAACTAATTCTTAGAATTTGAAGTTTAATGGCACGTACCTTGTCACTACCCTTAAACTCCTCTAACAGTGTACTCCACACATCTTTAGCATTTGTGGCATCCATTATTCTTGGAAAAATTATGTCATCTACTGCTTGTTGTAAAATATATAGCACCCTTCAATCTTTTTTGCTTATTCTCCTTCAACTCCTTCTTTTGTGCTGCAGTAAGAGTTGAAGTGTCTGTAGGAGCAATGAATCCTTCTTCTACAATGTCTCATAAATCATGAGAGCAAAAAATGTCTTCATTTTAATACTCCAATAGTCATAATTTTCGCCTATGAAAATAGGGACAAGAATAGATGAAGTTTGGGTAGTATTGGTCATGGTTTAAGGTAAATTTTCTTTTGAGTATTTTAGAATATGGTGGGATTTTTTTCTTAAAGTAGTTAGATGATATTTCTACACCCAGTAGATGACCGAACGTAGCTCTGGTACCACTCTTAGTATTTTAGGGGAATAGAAAGATAGTTAGTTGTTGGACGGTGATTGATAGTTGGATTTAGGATGGAGGTGTAGTTAGAAATATTAATTAGAAGTAGTAGATAACTTAGTGACTGTGTAGCTCTTAGGCAATGGAAGGAGGAGTTTATATTAATTTCTCAAACTCATTACATTGAGGTATTGTAAGTCTATTTATTGATAAGCAGGTTGGTGACGTCATACTTCTAGAGATAGATTTTTCTAGACTTCATTCAATAGTCTAGAATACTAATGTCTACTTAGGCCCTATATCTTTCTAGATTGCTCTTAGCAATACTCTTATATTCTTCTAGTACATTTAATTTCTAGATAAATCATGAGCTTCTAGGACCTTCTTTTCTATTCTAGAAATTTGTTTCATATTTTAACAAGCTGTATAGTGGGGGTCAAATTCCTTTATCTTCTTTTATATATAAGGGGAGCTCTATTGACACTAATCGGCATTCGCCTGGTGGATTGTCATGTATATTTGAGTGTGTTTGGATAGAGAATTTTAACTGAGAAAAGTAATTTATCAGAGAATTTGAATTTCTGTAATTTAGAATTCATTGTTTGGATGCTTTTTATGAAGAATTTAAAATTTTGGAATTTTAAAACAGAATTTTAAACAACTAAAAATCTGAAATTTCAATTTCCTTCTAAAAGGTGAGAAATTGAAATTTTCTTCTTACAGTCTTCTTCAAAAAACACAGCTGCTAAAATATCGATCGGGTGTGAGTATAAAGGAACACGTATAACTAGCACACCAATCATATTTTCTCTTTTTTTTTCATCCTCATAATTTTAATTTTTTTTATAACACAAAATTTTGAAAATAAAAGAATTTCAATTGAAGTATTTGAAATTCTTAGAATTTAAAATTTTTTAGAATTTTAAATTTCTTCATCCAAACACACTCTTAGAGTTTGTATGTTTAAGATTATATAGAATATGTATCATAAAAGATCTGAGGAGACAGATACAAGGTTTCTAATTGTGATTTGTAAGAGAATTATTGTTCATTTTGCAATTAGTCTTTGTTGAGTTAATTTTTTCTCAAATTTATATTTTGGGATGCGAGAATAACTAACATGCAGAAAGCATAATACATTTGTTTCTGTTGTGCCGAGAACTTGGAACTGACTGAAAATTGTGAGGGAAAATGGGTTTTTACTGGCAATAATAAATGTCGGAAAATGCTGAAGTGTGAATTGGAAGGCTACTTTTTAATGCCCATCTAAATTGCTGCCAGAAGCATTCAGTTTTTCCCGGCCATAAATGTGGTCCTTACCAGGATTCCCTGTAATTGCCAGTGATGTCTTTACCGACTCTGGCTGCACCAACCATACTTCATTTGCCAGTAAATGTTTTAGTGTTATTATTTATTGTCGGTAAAAGGGAAAATAAACGCCACCAAAAGTTACTTTTGACGTAGTGTCTGATCTCTCTAGTCAACTAGGCTTCTATAAAAGTATTTTCCTAATTAATTTCCTTAAAAATTATATCTCTAAATTTTTTCGAGGAAGGACCCAGTTTTGAAATTAAATTCTTACGACCCATTCCAATTCATGACCATTTTCAAACGTTTGGTTAGGGGTCTACAAATTAAATTCTAATTAAAATTTACGCTAGTGTCATGTAAATCAGCAAGTTCCATGTCTTCCCTATAAATATATAAGACAATATGCCAAATTAACATCCTCAGGCCTAGTAGCCTCAGTCGTAAACACCATGTTGCCTACCCCTGCATGTTTTCACTACTTCAGAAATTCTCTTCTTTTGTGCTTCCTTATGATCCTTCCAATAGTTCAACCACTTTACTTCAACATAACAAGCTTTAACGACACTGAAAGCGCAAGCCTCATTGGATATGTAGGCATTGCCAAGACTGAGAACGGAACCTTAGTGCTCAACCCACTCATCAACAATGGAGTTGGACGAGCCATCTATGGCAAACCTCTGCGCCTCAAAAACTCTTCTAATGGACATGTCACTGACTTTTCCACTTGGTTTTCATTCACTATCGATGTGTCCACTAGAACCAACTATGGTGACGGCTTTGCCTTCTTTGTGGCACCCCTTGCCTACCAAATTCCGCCCAATTCAGGTGGTGGCAGTCTTGGCCAATGCGATGACAGCAAACCCCAAAATAACATCATTGCTGTTGAATTTGATACTTTTGTTAATAATTTTGATCCAACAATGCAGTGTTGAAATATAAACTTGATTTGGGCCTAAATTAATTATTTGGTTCCTTGGACTTAGTTATTTTGGGCTTAAGTAATTATGGGTCATGTTTTAGAGAATTCTTGTAGTGTTTGGAGTGTTTAGATATTTCTTATGGTTGTAATATTCTCTAGAATACTCTTTGGATTTCTAGAGTTGAGAACTCTCTAGAATTAGTGTGTCTAGAGTTCTCCTTAGAGTAGTATAAATAGAGATGTAATCCTACACATTTGTATCAAGCAAAAATACAAAGTTCTCTCCTCCATAAAGAATTCTCCTTTCTTTCAAGTTTCTATTCAAAGTCTCCAATATTCCTAAACACTTTTCCTAAACATAAAAAGCCTTATTTCCAACAAAGTGGTATCAGAGCTTCAAGATCCTCAAAAGATGGCGAATGGAGGTTTTCCTTTCCAAATGCCGATACTCACAAAGAACAACTATGATAATTGGAGTATCAAGATGAAGGCGCTACTAGGAGCTCAAGATGTGTGGGATATCGTAGAGAATGGCTTCGAGGAGCAAGATGAAGCCTCGCTAAGCCAAGGTGTAGAGGAGACGTTGAAGGAGTCAAGAAAGAGAGACAAGAAAGCTCTCTTTCTCATTTATCAATCGGTGGATGAAGATACATTTGAGAAGATATCCAACGCAACGATGGCCAAAGAAGCATGGGATAAGATTCAAACTTGCAACAAAGGAGTTGAGCAGGTAAAAAAGATTCATCTTCAAACTCTTAGAGGTGACTTTGAGCGTTTGTTTATGGAGGAGTCCGAGTCAATTTCTGATTATTTTTCTCGAGTATTAGTCGTAGTCAATCAACTTAAAAGAAATGGTGAAGATGTTGATGAGGTGAAGGTCATGGAAAAAATACTTCGAACTTTAAATCCAAGTTTTGACTTCATTGTTACCAACATTGAAGAAAACAAGGATTTAAAGACCATGACTATTGAGCAACTCATGGGTTCCTTACAAGCATACAAAGAAAAACAAAAGAGAAAAATTAAACAAAAGGAGGCTACGGAGCAACTACTACAACTCAATGTAAAGGAAGCAAACTATGCAAATTACAAGAGCCAAAGAGGACGAGGTCGCAGCCAAGATCGTGGACGTGGACGAGGACATGGAGGAGAAGGAAGAGGTGGTTACAACAACCACTCCAACAAATTCAACAATGGAGAAAGAAGTTGGAATCCACAAGTAACAAGAGGTCGTGGAAGAGGAAATTCATGGTCGAGGTATGACAAATCACAAATCAAGTGCTTCAATTGCAACAAGATTGGTCACTACGCATCCGAGTGTAGATTCTCGAAGAAGGTTGAAGAGAAAGCTAACTTTGTAGAAGAAAAAGGCGGAGAAGAAGAAACTTTGCTACTCGCGTGCCAAAACAAATTTGAAGAGAAAAGAAACAAGTGGTACCTCGACACCGGCGCAAGCAACCACATGTGCGGCGATCAAAGCATGTTCGTGGAGATCAATGAAGCGACAACTGGCGATGTCTCATTTAGAGACGACTCAAAGATACCAGTCAAAGGCAAAGGTAAAATTCTCATACGTTTGAAGAATGGGAGTCATCAATTCATATCGAATGTCTACTATGTGCCTAACATGAAGAATAATATTTTGAGCTTGGGACAATTATTAGAGAAAGGCTATGACATCCATTTGAAAGAACATAGTCTTTTCTTAAGAGATTGTAGACATAACTTGATTGCTAAGGTGCCTATGTCAAAGAATAGAATGTTCCTCTTGAACATTCAAAATGATGTGGCAAAGTGTCTCAAGGCTTGCTATACCAACTCTTCGTGGCTATGGCATCTACGGTTCGGGCACCTCAACTTCGACGGTCTAGAATGTTTAGCGAAGAAGGAGATGGTGAGAGGCTTGCCTAGCATCAACCACCCAGACCAACTTTGCGAAGGATGTCTAATTGGGAAGCAATTTCGTAAAAGTTTTCCAAAGGAATCAACATCAAGAGCAATAAAGCCGCTAGAGCTCATACACACCGATGTCTGTGGACCAATTAAACCCAATTCATTTGGTAAGAATAAGTACTTTCTCCTCTTTATTGATGATTATTCCAGAAAAACCTGGGTTTATTTCTTGAAGGAGAAATCAGAAGTGTTTGAAAACTTTAAGAAGTTCAAAGCCCTCGTGGAGAAAGAAAGTGGTCTTTCCATCAAGGCCATGAGATCTGATCGAGGAGGAGAGTTCACTTCAAATAAGTTCAACAAATATTGTGAAGACCATGGAATCTGTCGCCCACTGACAGTGCCAAGATCGCCACAACAAAATGGAGTAGCAGAGAGAAAGAACCAGACCATACTTAACATGGTGCGAAGCATGCTCAAGAGCAAGAAGATGCCAAAGGAGTTTTGGGCTGAAGCAGTGGCATGTGCAGTTTACCTAACAAACCGTTCCCCAACAAGAAGCGTGCATGAGAAGACACCACAAGAAGCATGGAGTGGAAGGAAGCCCGGGATCTCTCACCTCAAAGTGTTTGGAAGCATTGCCTATACCCATGTTCCAGACGAAAAAAGGACAAAGCTCGATGATAAAAGTGAGAAGTACGTGTTTGTGGGTTACGACTCAAGATCCAAGGGGTACAAGCTCTATAATCCAAATAGTAGAAAGATCGTCATAAGTCGCGACGTGGAGTTCGACGAAGAAGATTGTTGGGATTGGAGTGTTCAAGAAGATAAGTATGATTTTCTTCCTTATTTTGAAGAAGATGATGAAATTGAACAACCAATCATAGAGGAACATATTACACCACCTGCCTCACTGACACCAAGGCTGGATGAAACAAGTTCAAGTGAGAGGACACCGCGACTAAGGAGCATTGAAGAGATATATGAGGTAACCAAAAATCTAAACGACATTAACCTCTTTTGTCTTTTTGGTGATTGTGAGCCTCTAAACTATCAAGAAGCGGCGGAAAACATAAAGTGGAAAGACGCCATGGACGAAGAAATCAAGTCAATCACGAAGAATGATACGTGGGAACTTACTACACTTCCACGAGGACACAAAGCAATCGGAGTAAGATGGGTGTACAAGGCAAAGAAGAATGCTAAAGGAGATGTGGAGAGATACAAAGCAAGATTGGTGGCTAAAGGCTATAGTCAAAGACAAGGAATTGACTATGATGAGGTATTTGCTCCTGTTGCTCGTCTTGAAACTATTAGACTGATCATTTCTTTGGCAGCCCAAAATAAATGGAAGATCTATCAAATGGATGTGAAGTCAGCTTTCTTGAATGGTTTTCTCGAAGAAGAAGTCTATATTGAGCAACCACTGGGCTATGAAGTAAAAGGGCAAGAAGAAAAAGTCTTGAAGTTGAAGAAGGCATTGTACGGTCTCAAGCAAGCACCGAGAGCTTGGAATGTTCGAATCGACAAGTACTTTCAAGACAAGAACTTCATCAAGTGTCCATATGAGCATGCACTCTATATCAAAGCGCAAAGTGGAGATATTTTGATTGTGTGTTTGTATGTAGATGACTTGATCTTTACAGGGAACAATCCAAGCATGTTCGAAAAGTTCAAGAAAGATATGTCAAATGAATTTGAGATGACGGATATGGGGCTCATGGCATATTATCTCGGCATCGAAGTAAAACAAGAAGACAAAGGAATTTTCATCACCCAAGAAGGCTATGCCAAAGAAGTCCTTAAGAAGTTCAAGATGGATGACGCCAATCTAGTTGGCACCCCGATGGAATGTGGCAGCAAGTTGAGCAAGCATGAAAAAGGAGAGAATATGGATCCAACTCTTTACAAAAGTTTGGTTGGAAGTTTACGTTACTTGACATGTACAAGGCCGGATATTCTCTATGCTGTAGGAGTAGTAAGTTGCTACATGGAAGCTCCAACCACAACTCACTTCAAGGCGGCAAAGAGAATCCTTCGATACATCAAAGGTACAACAAACTTTGGCTTGCACTATTACTCTTCTGACAATTATAACATTGTTGGCTATAGTGATAGCGATTGGAGTGGAGACTTGGATGATAGAAAGAGCACTACTGGTTTTGTGTTCTTTATGGGAGATACTGCTTTCACTTGGATGTCAAAGAAGCAACCAATAGTCACACTATCAACTTGTGAAGCCGAGTATGTCGCTGCCACATCATGCGTTTGTCATGCAATTTGGCTAAGGAACTTGTTGAAAGAGTTAAAAATGCCACAAGAAGAACCTATGGAAATATGTGTTGACAATAAATCAGCACTCGCTTTGGCAAAGAATCCAGTCTTTCATGAAAGAAGTAAGCACATCGACACCCGTTACCACTTCATAAGAGAATGCATTGAGAAGAAGGAGGTAAAGTTGAAGTATGTGATGTCTCAAGATCAAGCTGCCGACATTTTCACAAAGCCCCTCAAGTTGGAAACTTTCGTGAAGCTAAGGAGTATGCTTGGAGTCACAAATCAAGTTTAAGGGGGGATGTTGAAATATAAACTTGATTTGGGCCTAAATTAATTATTTGGTTCCTTGGACTTAGTTATTTTGGGCTTAAGTAATTATGGGTCATGTTTCTAGAGAATTCTTGTAGTGTTTGGAGTGTCTAGATATTTCTTATGGTTGTAATATTCTCTAGAATACTCTTTCTTATGGTTGTAATATTCTCAAGCAAAAATACAAAGTTCTCTCCTCCATAAAGAATTCTCCTTTCTTTCAAGTTTCTATTCAAAGTCTCCAATATTCCTAAACACTTTTCCTAAACATCTCCTCCATAAAGAATTCTCCTTTCTTTCAAGTTTCTATTCAAAGTCTCCAATATTCCTAAACACTTTTCCTAAACATAAAAAGCCTTATTTCCAACATGCAGCATGTGGGGATCAACAATAACTCTTTGGTATCTCTCAATTATAGCAGGTTCAATATTGAGAGCAACATAGGGAAGATGGGGCATGCGTTGATAACTTACAATGCTTCTTCCAAACTCCTTGTTGCCTCATGGTTCTTCGAGGGAACTACTTCTGGTTTTATGCCCAAAACTTCTGTTTCATACCAGATTGACCTAGGGGAAATTCTACCAGAGTGGGTCACTGTTGGGTTTTCAGGTGCAACCGGGTTGTCCAATGAGGAAAATGTTATTCATTCCTGGGAATTCACTTCAACTATGAATTCCACGCGTTCAGATGTAAACAAAGAAAGTTACATCATAACCAAATACAAGTTTCAAGTCAAAGTAGTAGTTGTTGAAGTTACTTGTTCTATTCTTTTTGTTCTCGTGGTCATTGGTGTTTCTTGGTTGATCGTCATCAAGAAAAGAAGAAGTGGGGATGGTTTTGATTTGGACAAAGCATCTATGCCGAGAAGATATTGTTATAACGAATTAATTGCAGCCACCAATGGGTTTGCAGATGATAGAAGGCTGGGAGAAGGAGGCTATGGACAAGTCTACAAAGGGTTTCTGACAGATTTAGGGCGCGTGGTTGCGGTGAAAAGGATCTTTTCTGATGTTGAAGATTCTGAGGAAATATTTACGAATGAGGTGAAGATTATAAGTTGCCTAATACATAGAAACCTTGTGCAATTCATAGGATGGTGCCAGGAACAAGGGGAGTTATTACTGGTTTTCGAGTACATGACTAATGGAAGCCTTGACACTCATCTATTTGGAAGTAGAAGAACTTTGACATGGGATGTTAGATACAAGATAGCGTTAGGTGTGGCCAGAGCACTTCAGTATCTTCATGAAGACGCAGAGCAGTGTGTTCTTCATAGGGATATTAAGTCAGGTAATGTTTTGTTAGACACTGCTTTCAATACTAAGGTTAGTGACTTTGGGATGGCGAAGTTGGTGGATCCAAGATTGAGGACTCAGAAGACAAGGGTGGTGGGGACATATGGGTACCTTGCCCCAGAATATGTAAAGGAAGGAAGGGCTAGCAAAGAATCAGACATGTACGGTTTCGGGGTTGTGGCTTTGGAGATAGCATGTGGAAGGAGGACTTACAAGGATGGGGAGTATAACCACGTGCCTTTGACAAATTGGGTGTGGAAACAATATGTGGATGGTAATGTTTTGAATGCTGTTGATGAGGGACTAAAAAGAGATTATGATGTGAATGAAATGAAATGCTTGCTCACTGTAGGACTATGGTGTACCCTGCAAGACCACAAGAAAAGGCCAAAGGCAGAACAGGTTATTAATGTTCTTAAGCAAGAAGCTTCATTGCCAAATCTTTTTACAGACATGCGTGCTTGAGACTGTCCTTCTCATCCACCCACAATGACCAATCTGATTTCTTTCTCTCGCCATCCATCACTGGCAGCATGGCTTTACAATATATATCATTATCAGTTCAGCTATCTATTTTATGCAGATGTAATTTTGGAATATCGTGTTCTATGTGTGTGTGATTTATATGTCATGTTTTCATGTAAATATATGCTAACGTACGTGTGAATGAATATTATTATATAGTATATTTTCAATGTAGTTATCTTTCTGGGTTCTTTTATATCAGCAGCTATCAATATTCTCGTATGATGTATACTGTTGTACTTGTCTTCTTTTAACACAACGATAAATTCAATTTTTATGCAAGAAGGCAAGAAGCAAATGTCAATATACTTTACAAGCAATCACAGTCGTTGCAATTTATCCTTTTCATTTATTTGATTCCTACATGATCAACTAGAAAATAAATTGCGGAAAAGAGTATTAATTAGTACATGACCAACTTCTGTTAATTATTTTAAAAAGGCTGATTAGCTATTAATCTTAACTCTTGAATTTTAAATTAAAATTTTGGTGGATTTTTTACAATGTTGAAATCACAACTCAGTATTCCTTATTTGAAAATAGTTTCAATAGTTACTGTCTATTTCTTGAATATTGTTTCCTGCAAAAATGATTCACAAACACCCTTTTCAAACTGTTGATTAAAATTAAATTTCTTATTTTTTTTTGCAAAATTGACTTGTAACATTATTGGAGATCTACTCTGCAATATTTTACCCCTAATTCTTCCTCAAATGGAGGTCATGATGCAACTCAATGACTGACTCTCGGATGAGTAAGTAATGACAGAATTGGTGGTGTATCCATTTATAAGGATCATATGTGTCAATAGTCTTCCTAGCATTGTGAAAGTTAGGTGGCATGTAATTAACTTTCATGTGAGCTAAGGATGATGCAAGTGTAAAACATACAAATTAGTGGTAACAGTTAGCTCTAAGGTCACCATTTTATACTTCTGGATGAAAAATCGAAAAGGTTTTCGCTTAAGGGGTCATATCATGTGGAATAACCTCACACTTAAGAGGTAGATTGTTAAAGTGCAAGTGTATATACGAGGTCTCACATTGGATGAAATTGAAAGTTTTGCAAAATATAAGGGGAAAGGACCTATAAATCTAATTCCTTATGGTTTTGGGTTGGATGTAGTGTCAGGTTCAATTGTGTGATTCACTCTTGGCTCATTAATGGAGATGTCCATAGTGTTTTCACCACAATTCCCAACAAAGCGGAGGTCATGATGTAACTCAATGACCGACTCAAGCGAGTATTGAATTATGCATAATTGGTTGTGGATCCATATATGGGGATCCCTTGTATTGAAAATCATCTGGATTATGTGGAGGTCAAGTGGTATGTATTGCTGATGTAATTTATTGAGGATTAAGTATATAAAGTGCATTTGTGGCCATTGCTGATCACTAGAGCCACCATTGAATATTTTTGGATGAAAAGGCTTCCGCTTGAGGATAGTATAGCATGTGAAAAAGACTCACGGTAGAATTGTAGAATGTTAGAATGCAAGTATGAGTATGAAATCCCATATTGGATATAGATGGACACATTGAGCCACTGATAACTGGAAAAGACCCACAAACCTAATGTCTAAAGATTGAGTTGAATGTGGTATCAAGTTCACTTATACGGTTGATTTGTGACATATTGATGGGGTTTCCCTAATATGTTTATCCCCTTGTATTCCTAACACATACTGATCAAATTAGTTTATGGACCAAACTAAATCATAAGAAATTGGCTTCTCAAGTAGCTTGTAATAGGGTTGGATGTTCAATTTTATTGTTGGTGGATGTGAACCAAACTCATGTTTTTTGTATTTTTATCTCTTATTTTTAATCTTGGCATACTTTGTGCTTAGCTTGGTTACATGTTATTAATATATTCCTTTGGCTAATCCAAAAAGAAAAAAGAAACTAATTTCTCAAAAGCATATTAAATTTTAAACCAAGAACATATTGTTTCCATTAAAAATATGTTGATCAAAAGTTAGTTAGCCAAATCAAATCTTAGCCGAATAAGGATATAAGATATTTCGGGCAAAAGATTAAGATCTAGATAATTCGACCAATTAATTTTAATATTCAAAATATTTGATTAAATATTTTGAAAGGTAATGCAAATGGAAATTGAATGGAAGTTAAGGATGCAAGATAGGGGATAAGAGCAAGTTTTACACGTGTAGTCCATTGATCTTGGAGCAGTTCCTAAAAATAGGAATGTGATAGATATGTTGAATGGATGGTCTAGCCGAAATAAATAGAAAAAAGCTTAAACAATTATAAATGAGTATGTAGCGGTCTAATGTAGTAGAAACATGATGTAGGTTAGTTAAGCTTAGGTTTTATATTATAAATATATGTTTCAGAAATATTTAGAGGACCTTCAACCAAATAAACAATCACTGCAATTATTTTCCAGTTATTATTCATGCAAAATTTATTGCTTTCTTCAAATTCAATGTTTAGTTTAGTTGTTTATTCATATTTTTGTTAAGATTTACCTTCAATCAAGTGCTTTCTTTAGTAACTTGAGAGCCTATATCAGGTCAAGAGGTTGATTTTCCCCCTTGGTGATTATATCATTTGATTCACATACTCAAATATTGGAATCGTGTTGGAGCAATTGTAGATGAATTCTATTAAGTTAATTGTCAATTATTCATGAGACAACAAAATTAGCACACCCGGTGGGACTAATGTAGGTGAATTGATCAAACAATTTGAATCACGAATGGAGGTTTACTAGCGTATGCATTTGCATTCTGGTAAAACAATGTGTGAGATGGATCAACAAGCCAAAAAGAAGAATGGTTCGAAACAAGGAGAAAGCTCATTTGGGACGCCTGCTTCCTTAATGACAAAGTAATTACTACTTTGCCTAATCCTTCAATGGGTACTACATCAACTGTGGTGGCTACTATTGCCAGCTTGCTTGATGAAATGCCTACTGTGATGACTACATCATTCATTCGACAACAGATAAATCTGGAAATACATGATATAATGCATCAGTTGTCTGGGCAATTATTCGAAATAGTCAAACCTATGGTGCAAAATGAAATGCAATAGACTAAGGAATTGGAGGCAAGGAGAATGCATGTTGGCGAAAATTCTGCTTTGCTAGTGTTGAGAAATTAGGAAGTGTCAAATTAGGTAATTAATCTTGATTCTCCACATCTGACTAGGCCAATTCTAACAGGAAGAATACCATTGATCCTTCCAAATATGGATTTCATGCCATAGTGGCAAGCAACTCAACTAAATATGGCTTTGGCTGGAATGTTTAATACAGTCCAACTAATAGGTAGCCAAATGGGATTTATTCCCAGACCTTTGGTAGCCAATACAATTTTTATGCCTGCTAATGTTAGTAATTCATTTGCTGCTACGTACCCTTGGGGGGCAAACAGGTACAAATGATTATATTAATCGTGTTGTTTCCTGCACATATAGGGTTGGCCAAAAGACCTCCAAATGTTGTTGGCCAAATTGGCTTACCTTCTATAACTCCTTTTGTGCCTCCTTCAAGGGGTATCAACCAAGTTATAAATGGATGTGTTACCAATGGAAAGTCCTCGTATGTTAATAATGACGCAAGTCTAGGGCAAAATATTGTGAGTTAGATTGGTTATTAGTTGTTAAGAACTATCATAATGCCTTTGATTGATCCAAAGTTGTTAGCTGAAACCATGAGGAAGTGTTTCGGTATTTAATTGAAACCAATGGAAAGGCCCATGGATAAGAAGTCATATCAAGAATAGGTGGATCGTATGATGCCCTTGTTGAAAGGGTATAAAACATAAGATTTTTCTACCTTTTCTATTGAAGATGTCAAATCGACTATGGAAATATAGGATGGTTTAGTTCTTAGAGTGGCAAAGCAACTCAAGATGAGTTTCATAAGTTATAGCTCTTTCCTTTGTCTTTGACAGGAGTAGCATTTACCTGGTACTCAAATTTACCACTTAACACTACTACAAAAGTATGATTCAACATCGTTAAATCTAAGTCGGTTATGAAAAAACCGATGTAGTAAAGCTTGCGGTGGCATTTTTGAAATTAAACCAAACTTTTATAAAGCGTTAACGTAGGTTTTCATTAACTGCCTTTGATATAAATGTTACGAAGGCGATTTTACGAAAACCGCCTTTGTTTTATGTCATTCAAAAATGGTTTCTCATAAAAACCGTCGTTGTCAGTGTAATTTAAAAAAAAAAGCATGACTCTTCAATTCCTCTCTCCTCGTCCCGCTCGCTTTCCTTTTTCCCATGTCTCTTTCATCTTCCCTAGTCTCTCGAGAAGATGCGTCCACCTCCAAAACCAAACCCAATGTCGTCCACACTCTATTTTTCTCCCTCGCCCTGCCTCTTCAGTATCAAGTTTTTTAGCCCCTAACGATCTTTCATTTTGTTGATAACCAAATTTGGCGCCGCCATTGACATTGTCGAGGAAGCCAACCAGCACCGGCATGAAGCATTCCGTTCTGAAGAAAAAATGGTGGTTCTCCTCGAAATCTTATGTGAAACGCTTGCTTTTCGAGAGCGAGTTGAACCAATTGTCGCTGCGAGTGTGCAAATCGGAGATGGCGACGATGATGCAGTCCTTGGAGAGGAGTGATTGGGACTCAGTGGAGGAAGAGGTTCGTGTAAACTAATAAATGAAGTCTATCCATGAACTCTTTCTCCTTTGTTCTATAGAACTTGTTGACCTTGTTTTGTTGCTGGTCCAGACATGCAAAGAATTCTTTAGTAGCATCAGTGTCAGAAAATTGCTCTAACAAGAATTCCTTGCTTTGCCGACATGCACAGATAAAAACCATTCCTAACCAGCATCGAACTGATGAAGAGCTAACGAGGTATAGTCAGTCTACCTTTCATGAAAGGTCATTTGCTGCAAAAACCAAAAGATGGTTAGAGGAACAAGAATTTGCGAAGAAAGCCATTCTTATTCTTGTCCTTGTTGGCACCTGCATGGTAACTCAGCCTCGAATGAGTAGTGGTATGTTCCTACACTTGTAATAAGACATTTTTCTTCAATTTCTATTGTTATGTGTAGAAGTATTTATTGTTTTTAATTAATTTTGGTTTCATGGGTCTTGAGTAGCTTCTTTTTGTCTGGGATACAGGTGTAGTAGTGCTGGTTGCTGTGGTAATATTAGTTGGGTTCCTCAGCGTGCAACATTATGGCACACATAGAGTTATTTGGCTCTTTGCTCCAATTGTCCTGCTTTGGTTTCTCCTAATTGGAGGTATAGGCATATTTAACTCTATATTGAAATTTTCGTTTGTGATGTACCTGTAGTATTTGGAATTGTTTAAAATCCCAGAATCACAGGATTAAATTGATGCTGAAATTGTGGTTACTATTTGTAGAATATTTGTATTTTAGGTAGTGCTCTGTTTATTGTCCAAAGTTTATAAGTTGATTGTTGATGATGGAAAATTATCCAAAAAAACCTGTTTCAGGAATATATTCTGATAGTCAGCAGGTATATTACCACATTAAGAGTAAAAAACTTGAATGTTTCTCTCTGTTCTTTTTTCCCTGCAGAATTATCCAGTGCGGAATTATCTGCTCATCTGGTTTATCATTTTATGTAATGCTTATAGTAAATTGTTGGGTTTTCACTGCCAAACTTTTCTTGTGCCTTTTCTCCTTGTTTGTTATCAAGTTATGTATTTGCCTGAACGAGCATGACATCCGTTTCTTTATATTAAACCCTGCATCCAGTTTGTTTGAATACTATCATTTTGACTTGTTTGCCTAAATGGTTAATTTTACATTTTATCTTTGGAGCTAAACTTATTACAAGAATTGTCTATTTTTATTTATTTGAATGATGCTGATTTGTTTCTTCACGTATTAGTTTATCATTAGATGTTGATCATCCATGGTTTATGTAGATAGAATATATTGGCCAGTATTTATTATTGCGACATTGGCAGCCATAGCTGCAAGATAGGCTACAATAACTGCAACTTTTTCGATTATTAAGCAAGCCCTTGGTCTCGGATGTTTACGCAGAGTTAAAGTTGTATATACATCAAAGAAATGTTCTAGATATTAATTGGATCCTTATGATTCTTTGCATTGTTGTTACTGTTGGGTTCGAAAATTAAAACCAGATTGGAAATGCATATGGTAAGTTTTTCCCTTGTTGAATATTAAGATGAATATTTCTTGCTTTTAAATATGCACATGATGCAATTTTTATTTTTTTAATTTTAGGCTTGATAAGAAGACAATTGAGAAACAATGATCTTAATGCCAAAATATCATGTGAAGTGTAAACATCCTACCTACATCTGCATCTTTGCTCTTTTTTTTATAATTATAATAAAAGATGAAATCAAAAGTATTTTATGATGATCCACATCATATGTCACGTTTGAGGAAAGCACTCAAAAAGCTTAGCTAAGTAAATTAGTTCTCTTTTTATTTGGTGAAGACTATATTGGTGTTATTCAAGATAAATATCCTTACTGGAATAGAAGCAAAGGTGCAAACCATTTTTTGCTTTCGTGTTATGATTGGGTAAGTCCATTTATTATATAGTATATAGTATAGTAGTATTTGATTTTCAGTAGCTAAATTCTATTGATAGGCCCACTATTAATTGTTTAATTTTCCACTTATTATCAAACACAATAATGTTGTTGTACTCACTATTGAAAGTGATAGATAAAAATGTAGGAAGGTAAATAAGAAGACATTATGTAAAAGCTGTTTTCATAAGTGTATTTTTCCCCCTCTAAAATGTTCTAATGATTGTTTCTTTAAGATGCTTATATGTTATATCTTTGGTAAGAAGTGTGCTCTATTTTAACTCTTAACTTTGTGGTGAAGATGAAGACGGGATGTGTAGCTCTAGTATTATGTTTAAACATTAATTGTGGGACTGAATTTTATATAGACTGAATTTTATATATATATTTGCATTGGGTGTATATGGCAACTATTAATAATTAGCAGGGGTCTTTTTTTTCCTGCTTTGTATATGGGTTATGATACCCCGCCTTCACCATTATTTTTAATCGCATACTAAAAGTTTAGAACAATTTACTATTTAATTAATTAAATTAGATCGTTTAGTATCTAATTACAAATTACTTTATGCGTTGACATGTCATAAGTTTTTTTCCTGCATGTATCTTTTTTATCATAAGTAATAATTAGAGTTGGTGGCATGTAATTTAATGGGAGAGCATTTAATGCAGGAAATAATAGTATACAAATTCTGGTACCATTTAATTCTATAATTTCTTAATTTAAATCTATTTAATTTTAATTTATTCATCCTCTTTCAATTTTTGAGTAATATAATTATCACAGGAATTAAAGAATAGCCATAATTCTTTTTTATTCTCTGATTTCTTTTTAATTTTTTTAATTTTTATCTAACTTTTAATGGTTTCAACTTTATAGCTCACAAACGAACTTTGGACCCTGTGGATGCAAGATAAACAATGTTGTCTTATGTTCTTCTTAGTTTGTATTCAATCTTTTATTTTTATTTTTATTTTTCTATTAACAACCTTGTCCCGTATTGTAGGAAGATAATGAGTTGCGGCTTGTACCCTGTTGATAAATTACAATTGTGTTGTTTTGGTGATGTTGCTCATCCTGCATGGCAATCAGTGGGTCATGAGGTATGTATGAATTTTTGTATATGTATAGTTTTAAATTCTATATATGTATAGTTTTAATTTAAATGAAATTGTATCGTTTTATTGTATTGATATAAATTTTGTGTCAAGAATTAGTCATCCTTAATATAATTTTGTTTAATTGATCAAGAGTATAGGATAATGCAAATTAAGGAATTTTGGAGGATCAATTATTTAGGAGTGGAAATTAAAAGTGTTTCTTTTGTCCCAGCTTAAAATTTGTTGTTCTATTCATATCTGAATACCTAGTGGTAGACTTTGAGTTTTTTTTTTTTACAATTTTCGATTGTTTGGAATTTCCTCAATTATGTTGCAAGACAACATAAGTTAGGTATAATTTATAGCTTGATGTACAGTGTGGTAGTGTAATTTAGGTCATGTGAGGTTCACTTTGGTTACACTTAGGAGAATAGCATAGTAATCAAGGTGTTTAGGATATATATAATTTACTAGTTTTGATAAAAAGAACAAGAATGCCCATTTTTGGCAAAGCTGTACTTTAACCATTTATAGTAGAAAATTCAAAAGGAAACAATACTAATTGTGGGCTTGATTTGTTTTCAAGCCTCAACTCTTATCACTTGTACCTTGTCTTGGTTTGAGCAGAGAAAATAGCTTATCCCCTTGGAAAATGGTTTCCAGGCTTCACTAGGATTTGGAGACTCACTTCTGAAATGTATGGTTGAAAAAGTTTTGGGTTTTGTTCAATTAGATGGCCTATGCAACTTCTGAAGGCATCATGGTGCCCATTGAAGTCAAACAACTTATGGTGGGCTCTTGTGGGCAAGGCTGATTCCATGTGTACCATATATTGGTGTTCAGGATCACACCATGATACATCTTTAATATAGAATTAAAATTATAAGAGATAGACAAAACTTTCTCTGATAACCTAGGAAATATGAATTTTTTAGTGGCTAAGCATGCAGAGTGGCATTTTTTGCATAGTTAATGCATCATATTGTATATTGATGTTTTCTAAGTGTCATATGTTGTAATCAACAAATTTTTGTTATGGTTACTATATCAGATTTGAACCACTTCCAATATCAGCTATCTTAGGGACTAGAACTGGAGAAATTATTCACCTTGTTTGTTCTGGCCTATAGAAAATTGAGGTTTGTTTTCTATGAAGGCTGCATTCTCTTATGTATATCATTGACAGTGGGTAAATTTAGCTTTTTTCTACTTTTATGTTGCAAGCAAGTTGATTTGACTATATGCTTGCACCATCCAATAATAAGTCATTAAATTCAGTTAGAAATATTCTTGTTCATTATACTTTGCACACGTAGCTTCTTGTATTTATTCATTATATTTGTATTGTATAGATTGTAATTAGTATAACATGGTAGGAATATAGAAAAATGTATAGATTGTAATTAGTATAGCAATGTAGCTTCTTGCATTTACTCATTAAATAATTTGATAGCTGAAATTTGACCTGGGTTTATAAATTTCACAAAAATAATAATAAAAAAAGCCACATTCTACATCGGTTGACTGATAGCCGATGTAGAAACCCTCTTAATTCTACATCGGTTGACTGATAACCGATGTAGAAACACTCCCCATTCTACATCGGTTTCACCCTCAGAACCGATGTAGAACACTCACATTCTACATCGGTTGTACCATCACAACCGATGTAGAATAATCCACATTCTAAGACAGGTCTGACACCATGCCCGTCTTCGTACCAATGTCCTTCAAAGGCGGTTCTTCAACCGATGTTGTTATTCAACGACAGGGGTACGTCTACCATCACGCGTCATAACCGATGTAGAAAGACCATTAGAACCGATGTAGAAGGCCTTTTTTTAGCAGTGTAATTAGGTATAAAACTGGGCAGACATGGAGAAGTGTTTTCATGACAGATTCTATAGGCCTCAACCTAAAGTAACTATAACCAATTTGATGAACATGAGACAAATGGTTGAGGAACCGACAATAAACTTCATAGAAAGGTTCAGAAAGGATATAAGTTGTTGTTTAGTGCAATTACCAAAAGTGTAGTGTTTGGTTATGACAAGTGACAATATGCATCCTCAGTTGAAAGACAAACTAGTGGCTCAAGAATATGGCGGCCTCAATCAGCTAGCTTCCCAAGCTAACCACATAGAGCAGTTTATACATGAGAAAACTTAAGAGGGCTAATAAAGGAAGAGGATTCCATTTGATTTCATTAGTTAATGTTGATGAGGAGAATTTGGAAGCCTTTAAAGAAGAAGCTGAGATCATGGTCGCTGACATATTACGGGGGAAATCTTATTCATGCTCCGCGTTGAATCCAAGAAAGAACAAAGGCGTTGCCAGAGATGGAAAATTTGAATATGATTTTGGCATATCAAAAGCATGTCAAATTTTCAATCATTTGATAAAAGACCAGCAGATTCGATTAAAGGATGGACATAAGATACCATCCCCAAACAAGTTGAAAGGGAAGAAATATTGTAATTGGGACAATTCTTATAGCCATTTCACCATTAATTGCATTGTATTTCGGCAAGCTGTCACTACAAGAAAATATGGTTTTAGTGGGGGTTAATTTTGGCATTACCCGTGTTTTCAACCCCAGGCAAATGCATTTCATGTGGTTGTTTGTTCTGTTGGTAAAGCATATGTGGTAAGTGTGTTACCAGTGGTTTTGGCCAACCCTTGAAAGCGCATAGCTTACCTGCAGTTTAGAACCTTCGTAATTTACCAACATTTTTAAACTTTTGTTAATGCCACAGTCAATACCCGCAATTTATAAACCTCCATAATTAATCCGCAGTTTTATAGAGGGCTTTGAAAGAAAGTCGATTTAAGCTAGCAGATAAAGGTGCAATCGAAATGGCACTAGATACAGATCCTTTCCCTAAGTCAGACATTAATATGGTCTCTTATGGGCAACCTGTTAACAAAGGAAGAAAGATGAAGCAGGTCTAGCAGCCAAAAATAGAAGGAAGATAAGAAACCAAAGGATCCATCAAGAGGACTTTAGTTTTTGAAAGGTTGCAGTCTCTACAACCAAAAAAGGGTGTGTGGGTGCCTCAACAGATTCAACAAAGCGTATTTGACAAGTTAGAACCCCAATTAGGAGGAACTTCTAATGGATCCACTTATGGAATTATAGGTCCCAAGCTAGACAATATACGAAAAGCTATGAAGAGCAAAGAAGAAATCAAAAAGTTTGATAGATTAAGACAGCAAATGCATGATAATGTGAAGGTGGTCCAGTTGCCAGAAATCAATGAAAGTTATGTTCCTCAAAACAAAAGGAGAGTAGTACTTCAATGTCGAGAATGGAATGAAAACATTATGGATTACTATTAACAATGAAGAAAATAGGGCATCCAGAATGATGAAGCCATTTGTTAAAACAAAGGTAGGAGAGTGGTGTGTGAATCAAAAGGTGATTTGAAACAAACCAAATATGTAACCAGAAAGGTTAACACAAACTTGGAAGAGGTGGTTGCAAAGGACCAAAGTGTGAATAATATGAAGCAAACATTAGCCCTGGTTGTAAAATTGAAAGCTAGAGGCTAGGCACAAACTTCAATAGGTCAAGTGGCTCTTGTATTGGATCATGCTTTTGGCAACCAACCATCAATCACAATAAAAATCTCAGTCAATTTATCTAAATGTATGCAAACTAAATTGATTGAAACAAATAAGGATGAAATGATATCTAAGAAAATTGAAGACAAGGTAGAAGAAATTATTGCCTAAACTTAAAATGAGCCAACAAAACAAAAGTTAAAGCAAATAGAAGAATCATTATTGGAAGCTTGGTTGAATAATGATGATCTGTTGGGTGCCAAAGTCAATGCTATAAGTTTAATCCCTAGTGAATTCCGGGCTAGCTCAGATTAGAATTAGAGTCCAGACGAAGATGTTTGCTCTGAGGAAACTGAATCGGCTACTATTGGGGATAAAGAGGTCAGCAAAAGAATTACATTCAACCTACCTATAGTAGAAATGACCAAACATCTTAAGCCTTTGTATGTCAAAGCTCAAATAAATGGCAAAACATTGGCTAGAATTTTTGTGGATGAGGGTGTTATTCTTAACATCATGCCTCTAACCACTTTAAAGAAACTTGGTAAAAGGTAGGGAGATCTTATTCCCACAAATATGAAGATGGCTAATTTCACTAGAGGAGTCATTATAGCATTAGGAGTTTTGGTAGCTGAAATCACAGTTGGACCAAAAACTATGTATTCAGTATTTTTCATTATGGATGCCAAACCAGCTTATTCAGTTTTTCTAAGAAGGAATTGAATTCATTCCAACCAATGTGTACCTTCTACATTGCATCAACAATTGATGTTTTGGAAAGGGGACCAAGTAAGTATCATTTAGGCTAATGAATGTCTTTTTTCGGATAATGTGAAAATGGTAGAAGCATTATTTTATTTTGCTTATTTAGTCCCTATACATGTTCCTAGTAATTATAAGGAATGGACAAGGGAATCTTGCAATCTAACAAAGAAAGGGTTCATCATAAACTGGTAGGCCAAAACACGGCCATCAATTGAATTTGTAGATGGATACACAAAATATAGTCTTAAAGGATTTGCTTGATTGGTTAAATTGATTTATTACTAAAGATAGGATATCCGAATCAGCTATAGCCGAGAAATATAAAAGTCAGATCATTGAGGTAATCACAAAGTATAAGGATTTTTTGCCTGGGATTATCATGAAATGCCAGGATCTCCGAGAGATTTGGTGGAGCATACATAACCAATTAGAGAAGGATTTAAGCCACATTAGAAGCCTCTAAAACAATGTAATCCACAACTTCAACCTTAAACCTAATGAGAAATTGAAAGAATGTTAGGGGCTAGTTTTATTAGGACAACTAGATATACTGAGTGGTTGTCAAATATTGTGCTAGTTATAAAGAGGAATGGGTAAGTATGGGTGTGCACTGATTTTAGGGATTTAAACCTGGCAACTCCTAAAGATGAGTATGTTATGCCCATAGCTGATATGTTGGTCGATGCAACAACTATTTAAACATGGTGTCCTTACCTTCATGGATGACCATTCTAATTATAATTAGATTTTTATGGCTATCGAGGATGTGCACAAGACAAAATTTTGGTGTCTTTGAGCTCTTGGGATATATAAATGGTTAGTAATGCTAAAGGGTTAAAAATGCTGGTGCTACTTATTAGAGGACCTTGAATCTCATTTTCCATTATGCCATTAGGAAAAACATGGAAGTATACATTGATGATGCAATAGTTAAGTCAGCCAACATAAACCAACATCTGGCCGAACACAAGGGGGTGTAGGAATTGACTTAGCCAACATAGGCCGATTGATATGGAATAATATAATAATCAAGCAAAACACAAACCATTGATATGGGGTTTACAAATATTATTGCAAAAAGAAGTAAAATGTGTACAAATTTATAGAGATTCCTAATTGGTGATTCGACATATGAAGGGTGAATACAAATGCAATACCATAACCCTAGTAGAGTTGTACAATTCGGCTAGACAATTTCTTAACTACTTTGTTGATGTAACAATAGAACATGTATACAAAGGAGAGAATGATGAAGCTAACCAATTAGCTCAATATGCTTCTGGATACTAAAAGATGAGACCTTGGAATAGTCTATAGAATAATTCTGCATAACAGAGATCGAATCAATAGACCCAGGGCAGCAAGAAATAATGGATTATTTGCGAGGTCCATCCAATAAAGTTGAATTCAAGACAAAACATAAAGCTCTGAAGTATACCAAGATAGGAGATGAGTTGTATGGAAAGACCTTTAATGGGGGGTTTTTAAAATATGTAAACCAATTTAAATCAATGCAACTCATGGGAGAAATACATGAAGGACTGTGTGGTGTTCACAAGTTTGGACCCATGATGAAGAGGTTAATAATTAGGCATGGATACTATTGGCCAACGATTACAACTGATTGTTATCATTATGCTAAAAGATGTCAAGAATGATAAAGATTTTGACCCTTACAAAAGATTCCAGCTGAAGAGATGCATGCAATGGTTAAGCCTCGACCATTTAGGGGGTGGGCCATGGATGTTATTGGCTAGATTTATCCAACTTCATCCAAAAGATGCAATTTTATTTTGGTAGCCATGGACTATTTTACAAAGTGGATGGAGAATGAACCAATGGTTATAGTGACTCAAGAAGTTGTGATTAAATTCTCTAAACACAATATTATCTATTGATTCGACATACCTGAGTTAATCACTATTGACCCAGGAACTATGTTCACTAAAGACTAAGTGGGCTCATTCATACAACAATTCGGCATCAAGCTTATACATTCAACACCATATCATGCATAAGCAAATGGACAAGTAGAAGCTATAAGCAAGATCTTGATTGATATAATCAAGAAGAGTTTAAAAGATAATCCAAAAAGCTAGCATGAAACATTGCAAGAAGCACTATGGGCTTGCCGAAATACACCTACCAACTTAACCACATCCATTTATTGTGAAAACCAATGTTTACACACTGAGTTGTTTCTATACGCATCCATTGGACGTAAATCACTTATACACTTCAATTTATATCCTTTTGAGTGATCTCCAACTATGTATGAAAGGACTATGTTAGCTACAAAGGGAAGTGCACGATCTTACTTTTTTAATTTTAGTTTTGCCTCTCTTTATTTGAAATTTCTAACCTTTGAATTTAAGAAAAAGACAAAATAGAAGGGAATAGAAGGAATTTGTAGAATATTCCTCATGGGTCACTTTCTTCGTGGAAGACGAGCACATGCAATTAACTATAATATTATTCATATCCTCAGCTACGAGACAATGGTCATATCAAGGATTAGCGTTGATCCCGTAATGGATCCTTTACTGAAGTCTATAAAAGGAAAATACATGTATAGCCAAGAGTGTGCCAGGAGTGGCATTCAGTGAGAGTCTAATGGTGTGCTAGAGTGATATAGAAAATACTTGTATAGTCAGGAGTGATATTGATAATTTTAACTAGGGTTGTTTTGTCTGACCACATCCAGTGATATTTTTCAACCGACATCAACCAAGGCTATTTTCCAGTTGACATCAAATAGGGTTTATTTTGTCAAAGTATGTCAGGTATATTTGTTAGCTGACGTCAATCAAGACTATTTTTCGGCTAATGCTAGTTGAGTCATTTTTCTGCCGATGTTGGCTAGGTTTTTTTTACCAATGTCGCCTAGGGTTTGTTTGGTTGACACCGTCTAAGGCCTTTTCAAACGACATTGATCAAGGCTATTTTTAGCCAACATCAACTTGGGATTTTTTGGTCGATGTCTTCTGGGGATTTTTCAGTCAACAAATAGCCCTTACTAACCAACATCGGCCTTAAAAACCCTAGCAGACATTGACAAAAAACTCTACCCAACATCGACTAAAAAATAACTTGGTCGACGTCGACCAATAGAACCTACCTGACCTCGACTGAAAAACATCATTGGTCAACGTTGACCGAAAAATCCCTAGTCTAAGTTGGCTAAAAAATAGCCCTGATCAATGTCGAACAAAAAACCCTAGCCAACATCGACTATAAAATAGTCTTGGATGATGTTGACTAAAAAATAGCTCTAACCGATGTCGATCAAAAAACCTCCAGTGGATGTCGACTGAAAGAACCAAGTCGATGTCAACTAAAAATAGTCATACCTGATGTTGATCAAAAATACCTAAGCCGGTGTTAGTAGAAAAAACCCTAGCCAATATCAACCAAAAAACCCTAGCTAATGTGGTTAAGAAATAACTTTGGCTGATGTCAATAGAAAACCCTAGTTGATGTCAGCAAAAAAAATTCTAACCGACGTCGGCTAAGAAAATCTTGTTGACATCAGCCAAAACACCCTAGCTAACATTAACTGAAAAATAACTCTAGCTGATGTTGGCTAAAAAATAACTTTGGCTGATGTTGGCTGGAAAAACCTAGCTGACATCGACTGAAAAAGCCTAGTAGGTGTCTACTCAAAAGTTAGCCATAACCGATGTCAGTAGAAAAAATCTAGCCGATGTCGGCCAAAAAAATCATTGGTCAACATGAACTGAAAAAACCTAAACGACAACAACCAAAAAATCCTTGGCTGACATTAGCAAAAAATTCCCATGACTGACGTCAGTGAGAAAATAACCCTAACCAACATTATCTAAAAAAAAATCTTAGCCGATATCGGCAAAAAATAGCTTTGGTTGACATACAAAAAAATTTTGACCTAAAGGACCTCGACCGACGTTAGTGAAAAACAACTTATGTCGATGTCAACCGTAAAAACTTTGGTCACCTGTAGTTGCAAGTGGTGAGTAAGAAAGAGTCGCGAGCAAGAACGTGAGTTAGAGTGAGTATCTCTGAAAATTAATTTCAAATTCTTTATTTTTTGAGAGAATTTGAAATTCCATTGTTTTAGTCAATCAAAATGATTCATAAAAAATACTAAAAATTAAATCTCTTTTCAAATATTCTATCAAAACAAGCTATTTTTATCATGAATCCTTTTAAATTCCATGAAAATATGAATTCCACAGCGGAATTGCTCCATCCAAACACACTATAAAATTCTTTTATTTAATGTTTAGTAAACAAATATTGTATTTTAATTAATTCTTTGAATCTCGACAATCGACCAAAAATTTGTTATTATGATTTCGAGTAAGTCGCTATGGTGAAATTGGTAGTTGTTCAACTTGCAAGAGAGCCAAATTTTGCAACTCTAAATCACTGAGATGCAAGTCTTAAAAGAAAAGAAATGTGGCTTGATAAGTATTATGTCAACATTAGTTTAAATGTTTTTGTTTAAAGTAGTATATATGTGTAAATTAAAATAAGAATTACAAACTTGTACCTTGAATGTTGGATAATTTTCTTTGTTCATGAAGAATATCATTCGCTGACCATTGTCACATTTCTTCCCACTACACATGTCCTGATCTATTAATGCTATTAGAGATAAGCATTATGACAAATAACCTTCTCAATTAGTGACCTGATCCCAAGTCTCCAACTTCTCTGATAGCCACAATATATTCTTTATCATCTTTAAGAAATCCCATAAGAAAACATGCATCTTTAAAACTTTGATATTGAACCCCAGCAATACTTCTGATATCTTCACAGTTTGATATCTTCAGAGTTGCATGCTCCTTTAACAACACATATCATCATTATACAATTTTTAATAAATTGTTGGGATAAATATTACTACCTCATGTCTTTTATATAAGAATCAAATGATAGTAGTATTTTTTTTGTCCTAATTATAAGAAAATATGATCACTTTCAAATGTATAATGGCTAATTTTCTTTTTTATTTTCATAAAAGTTGATGCATTTAATGAGCTATTAACAATATAACTTATTCTCATTGGTTAAAAAAAAGATTTCATGGATTATGAATAATTTCATTATATCTAAGCACCATTTGAATTAATTAATTTTATGGTTTTTTTAGAATAAAAATTAAATTTATGACAATATTAATTAAAATTAATCAATTTAACTATTTTTATTGGGTTTGATGAATTAAATATTTGTTTTTTATTTTTTTAGATAAGATATTTGTTTCTTATATATAAAAATGGATGTATTATTTAATTTATTAGACATAATATATTTTTAATTATAAAGAATTTTATGTTTTTTTTACTTTCCTTTTCGTTATTTTAACTCATCGTGATATATAGCCTTTAAAGAATACTAATACTAAGATAATTTAGTAAAATAAAAATTTGTAACTGATTTTATATTGAAATTATTTATTTCATGGGTCAACTTATAAATTATCAATATTTTTATTAATTTTTAAAAGAGTTGGCAGATCAACACAACTCCACAACCTACAATCTATCAAGATTGAGTTTGGTTAAGATTTTTAACCCAATATAAAAAATGGTCTAACCCAATCTATTTTTGACGTACGGGTTTAAGGCGGACTGGGGATGGACTTGCCACTTTAACATATTTTTAGTTTTTAATTAATAACAACTTTTAACTAAATCTAACTTTTTAAACTTTTAATTAATTTGTCAGTTGTGCTTACTAAATATAACAAAATAACAACTAAAGGAAGTGATCAATGTAATTATCTGTGCTAAAAGAATGCTCTAACGGGAAAGTATCTTGCTTACATTAATTCCTTTGTCGTTGAATGGTTCATTAACTTTTTAAAACAAATGACTTATACAAACCATACCGTGGGATAAATATATAGTCATTCTTATCTTTAAATGTATAATTTGCCGATAAATGTATCTATGAAAAATGAAAATACAAAATTTAATTCTTAAAAGTGTATTAGTGCGATAAATATATTCGGCCGTTAACTTCCGTTCGTCACTATTATTAAAATAGCCTACGTGACATAGAATGACGAATTGGATAGTGTGACCATGCTGACTAGATTGGACAAAAATGTCAGTAAGATATCATTTTTGAACTTAAATGTCAGTACTTTTTTGTTATACGAAAATGTCAATATTTGTTTATTGGAGGAAAATATCAAAAAAAAAATTGAATCTAAATATCAGTACGTTTCATTGGATCAAAAATGTTAATAAGTTATCATTATTGGACGAAAATGTCATTAATTTTTTATTGGACCTAAATATCAGTATGTTTCTATTGGACTAATTTGTTAGACCTGAAATTTCGTTTCATTTAAGGATAAAATATAATTTTAGGATAAATTTTCACCATTTTTTATCGCTACAAGCATAATATTATAATAATCACTTAAAAAATATATTGACAAACATAATTTAAAACAAATATAATAATAATGATAACATTGATTATCAATCATAATTTGTTTGTCATAATATAAATTATCCAAAATAAATATTGTACTAGTTTACCAAAACAAAACATTATAACAGTATATCAACCAGTACAATTTTTTTTCAAATTACCCTAGCTAGAAGACAAATATATCTCATATTTCACTTTTTCGAATTTTGACTATTTTATTAACGGTGATGGACGAAAATTAATGGTCGGATATATTTGTCGTATTTTTTACACTTTTGGGGACTAAATTTTGTATTTTCATCTTTTAGGGACGCATTTTTCAGTGAATTACACATTCAGAGAGAAAAATGGTTATTTACTCATTCATATTACTAGAGAGTGGAAAGACGAAAAGTCCAAAAAATATTATATGACAAATATGTTCTTATGTTGGTAATTAAAGATAGTCACGTTGACAATCATTTTAATAACAAATTCGTCCCGTGCCACGTAGGCTATTTTATTAATGGTGACGGACAAAAGTTGATGGCCGGATATATTTGTCACACTTTTGGGAACTAAATTTTTTATTTTCATCTTTCAGGGACGCATTTGTTAATGAATTACATATTCATAGACAAAAGTGATTATTTACCCTATATATTGTTTTGGTCTTGAATAAAAGGAAAAGCAATTAATTCACACAATAGTTAGCATTAATTGTATTTTTTTAATATATTGTCCTTCTTTAAAATTTAATATCAAGAATAAAGAGGAATTATTAAAAATAATTTAAATTAAATAAAATATTTTAAAGATAGACTTATTAAATAAAATAAAATTAATTGAGATATACTTAATTATATTTAAGATCAGCAGCACTCAAGCCAATTTTTTTTCTTACATTCGGAGGGATTACGCATGAGAATGAATTGTAGTGGAATTAATATCTGCAACCATTCTTTGGCTTATTCTAGGGGTCTGGCATCATTTAGTTGGCGTTATAGGTTTCAAGCCAAAAGTTGAAAAAAAGCCAAACCATTTATGCACCAAATGCGAAGAAAATTTAATTTCCTGCATGCATGTTAGCCAGCACGCAAAAACGAGGAAAGTTCATAGGGACGCAAGCAGCACAGTTCACGAAGACCAATTCAAAACAACAACAAAATTTCAGTTATCAGTAAAACCTCACTTAGTTTATTTATTTATTTATTTAAACAACAAGCTCTATCGACCAATTCAACAACCTTAATCACTCCTGAAAGCAAATCTACCTTCGCTAGCTATTCCACTTCTCCCACCCATTTCATCTTTGATATGAATTTCTTAGCTCTACCAAACAATGGGAGAGAAAAACCGCCACTGAGATTACTAGAGATGGTGATCACAGTTATTCTCCTCGTGTTGGCCTTTCCTTCTTCTCTTAAAACAGCTGAATCACTAAATTTCAACATAACAAACTTCAACGACCCCGAGAGTGCAAAAAACATGGCATACCAGGGTGATGGCAAAGCAAACAACGGGTCCATAGAACTCAACATAGGGGGCTATCTTTTCCGCATTGGGAGGGCCTTGTACGGACAACCTCTGCGCCTTTGGGACTCATCTTCTGGTGTTCTAAACTGACTTCTCCATGCGCTTCACCTTCACTATTGACAAAGGAAACGACGAAAGCGCCACCTACGGTGATGGTTTCGCCTTCTACATAGCCCCTCGCGGCTACCAGATTCCGCCAAACGGAGCTGGTGGCACTTTTGCCCTTTTCAACGGTACCTCCAATAGCTACCTTCCCCAAAATTGAGTCCTTGCAGTTGAGTTTGACACATTTAATGGCACAATTGACTCTCCCATGCAGCACGTTGGCATAGACGATAACTCTCTTGAATCCGTGGCTTCTGCCAAGTTTGACATTGACAAAAACCTCGGAAAGAAATGTAATGCTTTGATAACCTACACTGCTTCTAACAAGACCCTCTTTGTGTCTTGGTCCTTCAATGGAACCGCAACGCCCCATTCCAATTCTTCACTTTCTCGCAGGATCGACCTCATGGAAATTCTACCCGAGTGGGTGGATGTTGGGTTCTCTGCTTCAACTGGCAAACTCACTGAACGGAACTTGATTCACTCGTGGGAGTTCAGTTCAACGTTGAATTCTTCTACTGCTTCGAATAACAATTCCTCGGATAGTAGTGGAGCGAAGCATGGGAACAGGTTGAGCTCGGTTGCGGTGGTTGTTGTGGTGGTGTGTGCAATTGTTTTGGTGGCCACGACTGTGAATGTTGCAACGTGGGTGATAATCATGAAGAAGAAAAGGCGTAAGGGTGATTATGATAATGATGAAAGTGGACCCACATCGGCTAAGTTTGATTTGGATAGGGCAACTATACCTAGAAGATTTGATTACAAAGAACTAGTTGCAGCCACCAAAGGGTTCGCGGATGATACAAGGCTTAGACGAGGAGGCTCGGGACAAGTTTACAAAGGGGTTCTGAGTCATTTAGGAAGGGTTGTTGCAGTTAAAAGGATTTTCACTAACTTTGAAAGTTCAGAGAGAGTTTTCATCAACGAGGTTAGGATCATAAGTCGTCTTATACATAGAAACTTGGTGCAGTTCGTAGGGTGGTGACACGAGCAAGGAGAGTTTCTGTTAGTGTTTTACTTCATGCCTAATGGAAGCCTCGACACTCAACTCTTTGGGGAGAAAAAACCTTTGGCCTGGGATGTTAGGCATGGTTAATATACTCTTTATCTTCTTTTATGTATTTTTATCATGAGCAATTCATAGGTGTTTTTGTTACAATTCTTCAATCAGAATTATAATTTTACCTTACTAATCTACGTTTCTGTTTAATAATACAAACTTTTATTAGGTTGATTACACCTATGAAATTTCAATTATGATGAGAGAGCAACACTTAAAATAGCTATTAAATTGAATCAACATTTTGTCTTTCGATTATTTATTGTCATTTAAAGGTAGTTTAATTAAAACCTTTTCCACTATTGTTATCAATGATCTCTTCTCTTCTCAATTTTTCTAACAGGTACAAGGTAGCGTTAGGCGTGGCTTTGGCACTTCGTTATCTTCATGAGGATGCAGAGCAAAGTGTTCTTCATAGGGATATTAAATCGGCTAATGTGCTATTGGACACAGATTTTAGCACCAAGCTTGGTGATTTTGGGATGGCAAAGTTGGTGGATCCAAGGTTGAGGACTCAGAGAATAGGGGTGGTGGGGACATATGGGTACCTTGCCCCAGAATACATCAACGAAGGTCGGGCTAGCAAGGAATCAGACATTTATAGTTTTGGGGTTGTGGCTCTTGAAATTGCTTCTGGAAGAAGGACTTATCAGGATGGGGAGTTTCACGTGCCTCTCATGAACTGGGTGTGGCAACTGTATATGGAAGGGAAGGTTCTGGATGTTGTTGATGAGAGATTGAACAAGGAGTTTGATGTGGATCAAATGACAAGCTTGATCATTGTGGGGTTGTGGTGTACTAATCCAGATGACAAGGAAAGGCCTAAGGCTGCACATGTAATAAAAGTTCTTCAGCTTGAAGAATCATTGCCGGTGCTTCCACTTGATATGCATGATCGTTCTCCTCCTTCTTTAATTACGAATACGCATGCACGGCCCACTTATTATTCTTCGCAATCACTACCCTTCACTAACAGCCTTGGAAGTGTTGGACGTTAATTTGCCAAGTCAACCTTTGAATTCATCTATTTTGGCACTAAGAACTTGTGCTTTTTATGTAGAACTCATTCCGTTTTATGTTTTTGATTACTTCTGTGTCTTAATAGATATATAAATGGTTTGAAGATAATTTCCTTTTGAATAGTGTTTATTTTACATTGTTCAGTTTTTACACTACGCTTACACTTCACCTTGATAAACTCAATTAAAATTGATATATTCTCTCTGTTTTTTTTTCCAAACCGTGGAGGGTAAAGTGTTAGAGTAGTAATTTGCTTGCATAAGATTAATGAATGTCTTCATTCTGAATATGTTTCTATATGGGGGTTATGTTTCAGACTCTTGTTGGATAATGAAACTCCTACACACAATAATGAAGATCAAAGGATAGAGTACACAAACAACACCACAATAAATAGAATAGTAGAATCGGATCACACTTAATTAACATGATCCGACAACTCTTATCCATATCTACGAATCTTAATAAATGTCTCCATTATCTCAAATAAGATTTCAATTTTTCTAGACAAACATGATAAAATCATATCTTCACATGACCTTTCTCATTTAGGATGATGGCTCCTTTCCTGTGATCTATTTCCTTATTCACAAAGGAAAATGCCACCTATGGTGACAGTCTCATTGTCTACACATAGCCCTTCAAGGCTACTAGATTCCATGCTCACATTGGTTTTTTTTTATCAGATTTCCACATTGGTTTTGTTCTAAAGTGATGTAGAAAGTAGTTGTTCAACATTAGTTTTGTCAAAAACCAATGTTGAATACTCGATTTCAACATCAATTTTTGCTAAACTGATGTTGAATATCTACTTTCTACATCGGTTTAGACCAAAACCTACATAAATTGTCTATTTTTTAAAATATTTTTTTTTTTTTACAATAAATCCAACTTGTAATTTAAAATATAATCAGACCCAAGCAATCTCAATACATGTTTTTAAATGGATGACTTGAGGCCTACAAGTTGTGTATATTCAAATACAATAATTGTCCAAGTTCTGTAATAAAGTGTGAAAGGGAGATCAAAAGAAAAACAAGAATCATAAAGAAAAAATCAATACATGTTGTTACATTAATGTTGTTACATGTTGTATATGTATAGATTGATAAAAATTACAAGATTAGTGGTTCCTTGTTCATTGGCTGAATTGAATTCATACTATTGGAATCTAAACATAAAGTTTATATTCATGTATTAAATGAGATAATGAAATTAGAAAAGTAATTAATATGAAATTAGACAAGTTAATATAATGAGTTTGGACTTGTGTTGGTGTGAGAACTACGCCAATTTTGCTATTGAATTGGGATTGATTGTTCTTAGATTAACTCTGCAATGAAATCCTTGTGTTATAACCTTTTCCAAGTGTATTTGAATTGTTCTTAAGCTTTCTGACGTCATGTACTCATGTCTCTAAAATTAGAGTAGTGTATAAACCCTTAGTTCTCTTATCTTATGTCTAGGTTTAACATCACTTTCCAATGTATAAAAACCCACAAATATGGTTGATCAATTCATACATAACACGGAAGCATGAAAATAAGATAAGAGATTGAGAAACATGAACTTTTATTAAAAGTCAAAGATGATACAAGAGGTTTAGTGTCATTACATTCTAATCCCAAGACAACGAGGAGTTTAACTACTCGTAGCAAGTACAAGGGAGAAGAATGGAGAAGAGATGAAGATTTGAGCCATTTCCATGGAAAGCCTTCAAGGTGTGCACGTTGCCTCAAATTGCTTCTTACACAAAAAAACTAGGTCCAACGTTTCACTTATGCCTTAAATAGGCTTTTTAGTTGACTTTTAAAATGTTGCTACATGTTCGCCACGCTTAAGCAAGAGAAGAGACACGCTTAAGCGTGTCTTGCAGATCTAACTATTGCTATTAGGAAGTCAAACGCTTAAGCATGATAACGGATGGGACTTGGATGCTTCCTGGAATTAAAGCTTATGTGCAAGAAGAGTTACACTTAAGCGTGATAGAGGCTGAGATTAGTGCACTTCCAGTAGTTGGAGCTTAAGCGTGGGAAGGGCCACACTTAAGCGTGGCTTGATATGAGATAATGGAGCTTCTTGAAATTTAGGCTTAAGCGTATATAGAGCCATGCTTAAGGCTAATTGAATATTCAAAACTTGCATTCCCAAGAGTTGGTGCTTAAGCATATCTGTTGGCACGTTTAAGCACCACTACTTCTTCATAATCTTCAAGTATCTTCAAAACTTCTTCTTGGGACTGGCCACCAATACTCATTTTCTTCCCAAACTGACCTCCTTACATTCAAAATAGATCAAAAGAAGATAAAATGCTTAAATGTGAACTATATAAAACCTATTCTACTTTATTTACAACAAGTACTCAAAAAGGAAAATGCAGGCTTAAAAAGTAATGAGACAAAAGAATAACTGCCCTAAAATGTATCATGAATTATAGTTCACAAGGGAAATTATCCCTCGCAAAGCATTCACAAGCTCTACAATTGATATTTTGAAAAAATCTATATTTTCTTAAAGAGAGAAGATTTTTTACTCAAACCTCCCTGGAAAGCACACCAAGATTTTATCCACAACTCGTTGATCACTAAGGCTTTCACTAAGTAATCTGATTTGTGTAACCACCTTTAAAAGTCTATTTGTAAAATCATTTTACAAACTCATTCTTCTTCATCTTCACAGCTTCAAACTCCCTTCTCAAGTTCAACCCTTGCATTTTTTTCGCTCTTTCACTCCCTTGGAACTCCTCCTTTAACTGATCCATGCCTCTTTTGTAGTCTCAAGAGTTAGGATCTTCATAAAAATATCATAATGTAGTGCTGCCTATATAATGACAAGTGCTTTGTCATCCTTCACCACTTCGTCATTGTGACATCTTATTTGAGCTATTGTTGGGTCTTCAAGTAATGGAGTTGGGTTACTTCCATTTTTCACTATATCCCACAAACTTTGAGCTGAGATAAGTTCTCATTTTCACAGCCCACAAGTGAAAGTTTTCACCTACAAATATAAAGAGGTGGAGGAAAAGAGCTACTGTCAGAAGCCATTTTTGTGTTTGAAGGTTTTTTGAATGAGATGTGTTTGAAGGTTTTTGGTATTAGTTTTCCCTCACTTTATTTTTTTTTTTTGGGGGGGGGGGGGTGGTTTCTCTTCCTCACTAACTTTGGTTTTCACCCCCTCACGGATCCATAAAGATCAATAAGGCTCTTGATACCATGTTAAAAAAAGCATAAGTTGAACATTGGATGACAAGATATAAACGTATGGACAAGAAGAGAGAGGAGAAAAGCAAAACTAATATAATATATTTCAAGTTTGTAACTTGGTTTTTCATACTTTGAACTTGTTAGATGTTCGTACTCTTGAGATAGTCAAGTGAACCTAGTCTATATGTAGGAAGAAATAGTAAGTATCCACAAAGAGTATGTGCAATAAATAAAAAATCAACAACTATTTTATAGAAGAATTAGTTGTAATGAGGTGTCAATTATTTTATAGAAGCATTAGTTGTAATGAGGTGTCAATTCACTGTGGCGAATGTATGAAGTTTTAATTTTTGACAAGAAGGCTTTCACTTTAGTGAATTGAGAATTCATTATGGTGAAAGTAAACTATTTTTGGCTTTTTGAAAGAAAAATTGGAGCAAAACAAAATTCAACAAAGAAAAGCGTTGTTGAGATGAAATCCATAGAGTTCTGCATATGAAATTCATTTCTAATCAATCTCTCAGTTCAATTCAACCAAGAATCAAACTACAATGACTAATCCTTATTCCTTAGAGATTAATCCTTGAGTTTTAAACCAAATCCCTAATTCCTTAGGTGATCTGACCTAAAAACTCAAAGCTAGATCAATGAATCTTTACAATGAAAGCACTTGATTTCATTCCTAAAATCAAATCATTGAACAATCTCAATTCAGATCTAGGATTTGAACTTGTTTCCAAACAATCAAAATCCCTAAAGGTTAAGTTGATCACTCCTAACATGCATCTAAGCATAGAATTGAAATAGGATCACATTAACTAAGATAATTGATAATAAAAAAATAGATAATTACATACTCGAATTCTACCTTTTTCACTTAGCAACTCAAAATTTAGCTCATTTTGGATCACGAAGGATCCAAATATAACCTTGAGAAAAATCACAATTGGAGAAAAAAAGGGAGAGAGCGAGAGCGAGAGACTTTGAGATTCTATTTCCGAATTTCACAAAAGAACTAAAAGTTTGTTACAAGGATGTTACATACTCTTTATATAGAGTTGAGATTACATTATTTTTTTCTACCCCAAACGATTTTTGTTGTAGCAAGTGTATAGTTCGGTACAACGAAATTACAATATAAACTAAGGACATCTGGACTTGATCTTCATGCTTTTGAGTCTTTCTCACCGGGGTGAGAGGTTGACTCGCTGTGGCAAGACTTTACTTAACTCAAGGTCTTTAGCTTGCAAATTCGCTATGGTGAGGTGAAGCTTTTTGTTGTGGAAAATCTTCACCATCTATACTTGATCAATCCTATTTCACAATGGTGAGAGCACATCTCGTTGGGGCAAGGTCAAGTTTGCAACTCCTAATTTCTTGAAGCATAAAATATTCTCTAGTAACATCAAAATTTACACAAAAACATTAAAAAATTGTTTTAATTTCTAAAACCATTTTATATAATTTATTGACAAAAAAAACTACTATTAACAAAAATCCTAAAGAAAAACTAGGAAAATTGCTCACAAAATAAGGTGCAAAAATCAATTATCATTACAATAAGGCTTTAAATAGAGAAACTAGCAAGTCTCTGATGGGGTGATATAAACAACAAATAATGGCTACTTAAAACTAGGCATTATTCGCTTACAACTACAAGTTTTTTTTTCCTGAGCACAAGTATCGTTTAAGCAACTTTACAAGCAACTACAAAATCTACAAAGATATTTTCATGATGATAGTAGAAAAATTTCAACTATCAACAATCACTATTAAAAAAATGAAATTTAATGAAAGTTTTTAAGGCTTTTTTAACGATGGTTTACAACTGTCGTTGTAGCCGGCGTCGTGGAAAGTCAATACTTTCCATGATGGTTTCAAAACCGTCTTAAAAGGGTACAATTTCTAAGACAATTTTGTCCCAAAACTGTCTTAGATTTTTTTTTTGAAAAAAATGGATGCTTCTGAAACGATTCCTGGGAATAACCGTCTTCGAAGTGTAACTTTCTAAGATGGTTTTCAGATGAAAACCGTCTTGAAATTTTTTTTATATAAAAAATTATGGATTCTAAGATGAATTTTATGTGAAAATCATCTTAGAATGTATTTTTTTGAAAAAATTGAGGATTCTGTGATGGTTTTTCCAAAAATTATCTTAGAATATCCTAAAAACCGTCTTACAATGTCTTTTTTAAAAATAATAAAAAAATATTGAGGATTCTAAGATGATTTTGTGAAAAACCGTCTTAGAAAGTAAACTTTCTTACACACGAGTACACAACCCAAATTCTAATAGTCTTATTCCAAATAGGATTAATCCTAGGAGTTTAGAAATTTTTAATTATATTTGAATTATGATTTGGTAGCAATTGCATCATGTAATGCAATCTTTAATTTAACTCCTAAGCCAACTCTACGATTAATATAAATAAACATAAATAATATCAAACAAATAACAGGCACTATGCACTTTGCATTACCATAACCAACCTTAATGGTCAAGGAGATAATAAGCTCCATTCACTTCAATTATATAGAGATAATAAGCTCCATTTAAATAAGATGCATAAGGAGAATGAAGATACAAACAAAAACTAACCACCCAAATGTTATTGTGAAATCAGAACTAGTTCCCAAGGGGATGAGTTATGTCATCATTTGATTCTTCACCTAGTTCTTCCTTCTTTTCCTTTTCCTTGGTTGTAGTGGGAGCACCAAACTCAGTAGCAAGAGCAGCAGCAACAACAACAACAACAACAACAACAACAAATTTACTTGGATCCTGCATTCAAGTTAACAATTTATAAATGGCACTCCCCTCCCATATTTCCCTCATCCTAGTTGCCCCGTGTTTCAAAAAGATGTCAACTCTTGTACATACAGACCCACCAAGGGATGTGACTGTAACAATATTAATGGGGAAGTAGAAGAAAAAAGTTTGTTCAAAAGCAAGTAATAAGCTTATGGAACGTTGTCATGTCAATGATCTACAAACAAGTGACAAATTACATTCTAAACAAGAAATGGCTTAGCAAAAAGTGTAGTCATGAAAAATTCATTGAGGCAATGGGTCACATTTTGTTAGCTTATATATTTATATACCTCCTCTTATAACAAATGATTGAGTAGCATGTGGGCCAAAAGAATATAAAATTTATTGATGAAACAGAGCATCCCATAATTTATTAAAAGATTTAAGGGGGGAACCAACATGAGAACAAAAATTTTAGGGAAGCATCCCATCCCTTAATTTTTATCTAAGGGTGATTAGAGAATGTTCTCATTTCTCACAATCATCAAGAATTCTCACTTAATATGCCCACATATGTAAAGAATCAAGGGAAATATATTATTTACCTGAACCAAACAAAACAAAAAATCCTGAAGTTGCATCTATCTCTGAATGTTCTTTCTTGAAATATTTCAGAAAGCATACTAAGCAACTGAACCAAATGAATCCCAACAATATAACCCATCCCTTCAAATGCCAAAAAATTGGATCAACGACTTCAATAGCAATAATTTAGTTCAAATTTCAAAATTAATATTGATTAACTATATAATATGAATACATATAGCTACAACTAAAATAACACGAATGACAAACCATGTATGTTGAACAAGTATATGCTTTGGCCAATGCTGAGAATCTCATAATTGTTTACTAATATCAGGATGAACTTCAACATCTGTAAAAGCATAAACAAAATCTGTAAGCACAATCAAAGGCTCAAGGCCCTCAGAAATAAGTTACAAAGGCATCACTTAAGTAATCATATTGCCCATTGTTTCTCTTATACCAGACAAATGGCATATGGGAATTCATCAACATGTAAGGTATTAATGTATTTATAATTCAATATGAAAATAAATGTCTACAAAATATACAGGTTCCACATAATTAGTTTATTGTAAAGTATATTCATCAACACTAAGTCACTAAATGCTTATTTCTGAACATTAATTAATTACAAAGAATGGAATGCCTTCAAACATCAGTAAGCAAAAGAAAAAACCTTCACTAATAAAACTTGAATACTACCAAGTAGAATAAGAGAATCTACAGATGAAGACAGGTACATTTGTACATGAATATGCCAAATGACAGTTGAAATTGTACATGCCAGGTAAAATTTCTAAGTAGAATGGTCACCTCATAAAAAGAGAAAAAAAGTTTGATAAACATAAAATTAGAAGGAAATGAAGATTTAAAGGGTCAAATGCATACAGTTTTTGGATCGACAAACAGTTTACAAGCACACTCCCTCACATTTCTAACACATTTTAGAAGAGTCTTGACAAAAGGTCACATGCATAATGTAAGAATAATACTTTCATTTTCAAAAGGTCACAACCTAGTTACCCGCCTCTATGTATAGAACTTAATGTTTTTTAAAATATGATTAGAGAAGAACAACTACAATGGTGAGGCATATCCATAACTTTAGTCGTGACACCATGCAAATCATTTCCTGAATACCTCTGTATGACATTAAAATTCCAATCAATTCATGGATTAGCAACAAATTCTGAACTCATATAATCTAATACATTAATAGAATAAACTAAACATCATGTACATGACCTATCATGAGCACAACATTACTTGATCTACTTCGATCATTGAAACCTTTGTACTTTTCTGATTCACCACAAGAAGGCGCGAGATTAAAAACTTATCCCTTCCAACTTGAAACAATCTACAAATAAATTAAAAATAAAGAAAACTACAACCACATTTTCTCCCGCAGTTTAAGAGCTGGTCAACCAGATAGAATTAGATAGAAACAATGCAATCATCCCATATGGTATATCCGGTACAATAGCACCAAGTTTCATCTCAGCATGTTCAGAATAAGATACATTATTCTTTTAATTTTATGTATCTAGCATTCCAATTTCACTTCTCTCACCAATGCAATATATAATTATTTGGTACAAAATGCACAACCACAGATTCACTATGTCTTTAGATTTTCATTGCATCCATTTTTTCAGATTTTTATTTTATCTATTTTTCCTAGAATAGAGAAACCAATCAGGCAAAAGCATCATTCACAAATTCCTTTTGCAGAGAACAACTATAACTACAATTATAAAATCAAGGTTTTACAAAATGGTCTGCAATTGCAATTTCAGCTATATCATCGAGGTTTTCGGCTCACTACAACCACATCAATCACATTTGCCCATATTTCCCACAATGTAAAAAATCACAACAAAACCACAACCTCAAGTGCAATCTAAAAGCTTGAAAATCTTCATTTAGCATAGTCACAGTAAGTATAAACAGCAAATACCCCCCCCCCCCAAATTAAAAGGAAAAAAACAACAGGAATATTTGGGTGATAGTTGATCAAAATGTCAAAGCCAATACCTTTAGATACTGCTTGATCTTGTCTACCTCAAGGAAAGAAAAATCTATCTTAACTACAACAGCAAGAACATTCTTGTAGGCATTGACAAATAGTGTGGTGCAGCAGCAAGTGTTAGGTATGAGAAAGCCAATGAAAGTGAACTAACAATCGAGACACCAACAATACAATCAGTTAAATAGTAAGAATATAAATAAATTGAAAAGTATGCAAATATCACTTTACCTTGTACTTAGCAACCTCCTCACTAACCTCCTTCAGTTCACCTTTGGTGAAAATCAACTTGGCCTAATTCAAGGAAAAACACATTCTCTCAAATCTAGTAATTCAAACATCAAAACTCATTAATAAAACAGATTTAGGAGTATCTAATAACAAGTTTTAATAGTTGAGATTGGAGAACAAAGAACAAAAAAATGGAAGTAAAATTCTACTACCTTGCATATCTAGCATGCCCTTATAGGTAAGTATGTAGTGACACAATTGGCTAATAGCCCAAAGACATGCATCAACATTATAATAAGAAGCATGAAGACATGATAAGTTACTTTGTCTATCTCTAGCTTCTAATAACAGGTTCTTCCAAAAATATAGGCGTTACAAGAAATCAGGTGTTGTGCTTAGCCATGAATAATAGTTCCTTTAATATTTTGACTAATAGATGTAAGCCTTATAGTGATCTAATGTAACTCCTTAATATTCTATTCGACTAGGTAAAAATTGTGATAATATACATTATAATACTAATTAATAGTGTCAAATCATCAAGTAACAAGTAATACATGTTTATCAACTAACACTATCACATATAAATAATTATCAAACATTCAAAATGATGCTCATATCTCAAATATACTAGATGGTACGAAAAGCTGATAGGGGATACACATGGCTCTTTGGTGTTCTGTTCATTGTTGTTATGAAGAGTGTTGCTATGTCTAGACATGGCTACTCATGTTCTACCCTCATGACTGGCAAACTTGTTGTACTATCAATATTTCATATTTCTTTTTCTATCTAGATATTTCTAACCAAACACCTTTTGGCTAGTGCCAGACCCTAATTCTATTCAGGGCCCCCAAGAAAAAACAAACAAAAGAAAAGAAAAGAAAAGAAAAATAAAGGATAAAAAAAGAGAAAAGAAAACACAAAAAATGAAAAAAGAAAAAAAAGAATTAAAAACACAAGCGTAAAAGAAAAAAAATAATAATAAGAAAAATAATAATAATAATAATAATAATAATAATAATAATAATAATAATAATACATTTTATGGTCGATTGGGCTCTCAAAGAGAACCCATTAGGTCAAAAAAGAACACAAGACAAAAGCCAAAAAAAAAAGGAGGGGAAGGTCGGGGAGTTAATGCACAGAGAGGCATGAATCTCGGGGAGGAAGAGCGAACCAACCCAGCAATGCCATTTGGCGAGCTTTGTCAGAGAAGAAGGAGGGGTTATCTGGTAACCCCTCATTCCTTACTCTCTCACGTTTTCTCTTCTGATCCTCTTCTCTTTGTTTATTTTCTTTCTTTTTTCTGTCTCTTCTTCTTCTTCTTCTTTTTTATATCACCACCCCACCCTCCAAGGTGACTCCACCATGGCCGCCGGCGAAGCCTACACAGTCTGATTTTGTATTTTTTTTCTTATTCCTTTATTTTGTTTGGTTGTTCAAGTGCTTCTCCTTTGATGCGTTTTTGTTTTTTTTTTCTTTTGCCAACTCCGGCGAGACCGCGGTGTCTCTATCCATGTCGCCACCACCATTTGCCGCTATCCTATGGTAGCTTCGCACTTGTGGGCCCTTCGCTGGTGGAGTCAAGGGCCCTACCAATTTCATTTTTTTTGGTTTTTTTTCTCTCTCCTTTTGTTTGCACCACTATGAAACCTCCTCCATCGACATTGTCGTGTCGTCGCCGGCCCCGTGGCCACCTCGTGCAACTAGACCTTGCACCAGTGGTGCCATGGGCAACGCTCCACCCTCTATGGTTGTTTATGTGTTGGTCGTGCCGTTTTCTATGCGAGGCAACTAAGGTTTTTCAACCCTATTGCATAATCGTGGGTTGGGTTGGGTCACCCTGACTCGGTTCCAACCCAACAATAAAAAACCAATAATTGATGCTTACACCCCATTTGTTAATACATGCACCCTTATCCATTTTGGGACTATCTGAAATAAAATAAAAACATTATTCACACCCCATCTTTCATAAATGCAACTTTTCGTTTTGGGCCTAGCCCATTTTTGCGAACTCTGAAATAAAATGAACATAACTATTTACACCCATTTTCTTAACACATGCACCATTTTCATTTTGGACCCAACACGTTTTTTTTGTGTGAAGTCTAAAACAAAATAAAACTGATGGTTACACCCCTTTCTTTATATGTGCACCCTTGCCACTTAGGATGGTGACTAAGTCTAAGTCAACCCTTTGACTATGACAAAAATAATAAAAAAAATAAAAATAATTATGCATATTAGTGAATAGCTCTTTATTTTATCGTATTTCTTTATTGTCTCTATCGTTTATTCTTCAATGTGATTTTCTTTTTATCATTGCATTGTTAGTTAGTTTGATTAATATTGTATTGTAAATATCTCATTATTCATCTTACTTTCTTCACGTTTCAGTCCTGCATCCTTAATTACTAAGTGTACTTCCCACTTCTATTTCTATCCCTTTCTATCCTCATTCTATTTATTTGATTTCCTATCACTAGGTCAAATATTTATTTATGTTTGCAAATCCACTTTAGGATTCTTTAGTACACGCTTACATTCTGTGCACTCCATGCTGGGTCTCTGACTTGCTTGGTGGTGTTTGAATAACATATGAATAAATTTTGTGAATGACATGATAGATCTCCGACTTGCTTGAGTTCACAAAGTTTACCACAAAACTAAAGTCTATTCTAAAAATGGTAACATTTTCAAATAAATGATCACACAATTCTCCTTTTTCATGTTACACGCACTCCATGTTGGGTCCCCGACTTTCTTGACGGTTTTTCAGTAAAGTGTGAGTTAATATTTTGAGTGCCATGCTAGGTCTCCGACTTGCTTGACTTTACAAAGTTTACTATAAAACCAAAATATTTCAAAAAAAATAATAAAATCAACCCAACACACAAACTCTTTTTCTATAAAGAACTACGTAAGTTTGATTTCCTGATTGCACCTGGGGATACGTAGGAGCGAGAGCAAATCCCTTGTTGATAAAAAACTAAAAAAATAAAATCTTTTTTTTTAAATAATAAAATAAAAATTTGATTTCCTTTTCTAAATTAAAATAATAATATAACAAAATATAATTCATGTTTTCAAGGGAAGATAAATAATTAAAAGTCACTTTATTTTTAGCACACTCGATTAAAAGTTGTCGTCTTCATGACAGACGCGTGGGGTGCTAACACCTTCCCCGTGTGTAAACGACTCCCAAATCATTTTTCTCAAACCGTATACCATTCCTTATCCTTTTTTGTTTTCCCGACGTTTTCCTTAAATAAATGTTTGTGGCGACTCCCCAAGTATTCCATTTCTTGGAAAACAATTTATTCATTTAATTTTTTTATTTCGCCGTCTCGTCGTGGCCCACGTTGCGATGGATGGCGACTCCACTAGGGACTCGTTATATAGTTAATCCATTTGATCGAGTGTGTAATTTTATCGTGACTTTTATTTATTTATTTTCCCTTTCTCTTTTATCCTTACATTGTGGTCCCGTTCGTTAAAGTTTCATTCTGCTATCGTTCTTTTTGCGGTTTTTCTTTGATCTCATTTCCTTTATTCTTTGTTTCGCTCATGCTTGTATATATCTTTTGCTAAGTTGTTACTTCTTGGTGTGTATCCTTGTATCTATTACCTTCGTAGTTAGAAATAAATTGTGGCATTGAATCTTAAGGTAGACAACATGTGCTATAACTCATGATTGAGCTAATAACTTACAAAATTAGAAACCATTGATGTGCCCGTGTTTTATTTCCAGTTGCACTTTGACTCTGACGGGATGTAATGAACAATATTGTTTTAATGAAAATTAGAGTTAATTCGACCTTATATTTTATTCAGTGTTCTGCGTAAAATTCGCAATACTTCAGCAACTTATTATTTACATGCATTCATGCTTATTTGTTTTTTCACATTGGTATGCATTTCTCATTACATTCTTTCCTCGAAATCATAAAAAAAGTAATCATTGTGCTAAGAAGGAAAGACTGTGCTTTATGGCACCCGTGCCAGACGCATGCCAAGACTAAGATAATGAGTGACAAGAGTAAATGAAGGCCGATAAGGAGGTCATGAAGAGGCATACGACAATGATGATGGAAGCAATGATGAGCATAAACAAGATGATGAAGGAGTTGTGTGAGGATTTCAAGATCCAACACCATGATTCGACACCTTATAGGTCCAAGATGAAAGGTGCAGTTAAGGATGCCAATAAGAATATCAAGAAGATCATTCAAAAGATGATAATGACATACAAAGATTGGCATGAAATGTTGTCATTCGCATGGCACGATTATCAAAATTCTAGGCGCACTTTTACTGGGGCAACCCTATTTTTGTTGGTGTGCAGGATGGAAGTTGTCCTCTTTTTCGAAGTAGAGATTCCTTATTTGAAGGTTCTATCGGAAGCGAAGGTGGAGGAGGTGGAATGGGCCCAGGTGTTTTTTGATTGGTTGAATCTTATTGAGGGAAAAATACTGGATGCTATGAGTCATGGGCAGTAAACAAGAGCGAAGAACATTTTCAACCAAAGGGTGCGCTCGTGTAAATTCAATGAGGGAGACCTTGTTTTGAAGAAGGTGCCACATGTTCAGAAATATATCCGAAGGAAAAGGGCCCTGAACTATGAATGACCTTTTGTGGTGAAAATGGCTTTCTCAAATGGAGCATTGATGCTCACAAACATGGATGGTGAAAAGCTTCCTTCGCCTGTGAATTCTGATGACATCAAGTCATACTATGCATGATGCTTGCGGTAGTTTAAAGGTTCACTATTGGACATTCCAGAGACGCATTAGGATTTTCATGTTGATGCTATCGCAACACTAATAATGAATTTGATGCCATCATCTCTCATTCTCTCATGATTTAACTTTCACTAGAATATGCATGTACGTCATTTACTTGTTTGCTCATGTGACCTATGCTCCGGAGTTGATCTCCAAGTATGCCCAATCTTAAATGGCGTGTTCTACACGTTTGGTGGGGGTGCCATAAGTGACAAGTAAAATTGAATAAAAATTTGATTGATTGCGTTTCAAATCAATAAATAATAAGTATAGGCATTCATACAACCTCATCTTATCTTTCTTAAAAGTTTTGTGAAAAGTAAGAGTCATTTGCCTTAATCACTCAATTGAAAATCCTTTAATATTTCTTGTCCTTGAAAAATTATTTCGAGAACCTAAACAATTTCTTTCATTTCTTATTTTCTTTCATGTCTTCTTGCTGCCAATATGTGACAAATGACAGCAACGAATACCTCTGAGCCCTACACTAGGGCAATGACAAGCAACATGCATGAGCTTCAAGCGAACCTAGGGGAAAATAAGAATTCCTCACCCGGTAGGTTGAAAACCTGAAAGGGCGGCCTAGGCAAAAGTTAGGGTAATAATAAAAAAAAGAAAAAAAACAATCATGAGCGTGTTATTAAAGGTTTTGTCCCAAAATCCAAACTATAAGAGTCTCTAGTCAAGATTTGAAATGGCACATGGCTGTGTTTCTTCATTCCAAACACTAATTTATCCCTTGGTACCCTCTCCGAGCCAAATCATATTTGTTTTCTTAAAAAAACAAAAACACTGAGTAAAAACTACCGCTAAATTAGCAGGAAGAGCAATGCAAACAACACATGCATGAGGTTTACTAAGCTCTAGGCTGGGCAATAGTGAAATATAAAAAATGATGAAATATAAAAAAAAGTAGAAAGCAAATCCACTAAAGGCGAGCACAGCAAAAAGAGGCAAAAGATCTCCGAATTTTACAAGGAAGGCATAAAGTGCAATAAAGATTAATGTATAAGACAAATGGAGTAGAGCCCAACCCAAAAAGTTGAAATGAATAAAAGTAAAAGCAAGGTTCTTACTCAATATAACCCATAAACACTCTTTAAGTCTCTCTGATCCTTCCTTTCATAGCCCTTTTACCCCCATAACCATGTTACAAGCCCAATAAAGCCTATGTAGGTCAAGGAATGAATAATTTTGCTTTTGAGTTTGGATTCTGGAATGGAACCCGTGCATGCTTGTGATTGTTAAAAAGAAAAGAATCCCCGATGTTTGCATTTGCACGTTTGAGAAGAAAACTCATTCAACTAGGAGCTCGTGGAAGATGCCCAAAGACAATTGTCATAGAAGGGTGGATCTGACGTTAGTCGCTCATGCTTTTAAGTTTCACAGGACTCAATGTCCTTTGCTTAATTTCATAGGGCTCAACGTGCTTTGCCTTTATGTTTCATAGGACTCAACGTCCTCGCCTTTACGTTTCATTGGACTCAACATCCTCCTTCTTTATGTTTCATAGGACTCAACGTGCTTTGCCTTTATGTTTCATAGGACTCAACGTCCTTTGCCTTTATGTTTCATAGGTGTCGCAACATGCCCTTTTGTGGGCGAGCGAGGCGAGGCTCACGGGTGCGTTTTCCAAAGGAGGAAAATGCGTGGAGTCGCCACCAACGTTTATTTGTGGAAAACGTCAGAAAAACCGAAGGAAACCGGTCAAAAAGAATATTCCAAGTTCGGGAGTTGTATTTACGTTTGAGGAAGGTATTAGCACTTCTCACGTTTGTCTCAAAGGACAACAGCCTTATTTTTAGAATTGTGTGAAATTGTGTTACCCTAACTTTTATTTCCTTTTTTATTTTTGAGGTCGACAAAAGCGGGGCTCTTGCTCCTACGTACCCTCCATCGAAGAGGAAATCAAACCTACGTAGTTCTTTTTAAGGGTGAATCAAGCGATTCTTTTTTACTTGGAAGGTGATCATTTTAAGGCGTTGGACCTTAAAAATGATCCATTTAGTTGGTAAGAAAAACTGAGATATTGAACTTTTCAAATCCTTTTTTTAGTGATTTTTTGTGGACGAGCTTGACTTTGCGGGTTGATTTTAGCCTTAGTTTCACTTTAGTTATTAGTCAATTCAATTAAGAAAGAGAAATCCCAAAGAGAAACGTCCGATTGATTTTTTCGCTTTATTTTACTAAAAGGTATTTTTTTATTATATTATTATTATTTTACCTCTTTTTTTATTTCCAACGTGGTTACGGCACGACCGAACGGTCGGATTTCATTTTAACAGAAATTAACGGATATTACAAATCAAATGATCGGTGGAAATTTATTTTATTTTTTGATTAGGCGAGAAATGACTTAAATAAATGATTGAAGCACGTCAAAAGGGGGTACGGAAAGTAAATGAAACGAGAATAAAAGTACACAAAACAAATGGGGATTACCATGGGTACATAGAATGAATTGAAAAGCTCGATTTCGGGTACTTACCGGTTGAAGACCGAAGAACAATGAAGAACGAACGATGAATGATGAAGAACGGTTGAAAATCTTCGCATAATTACCCACGGAAACGTTACGGAAGCGCTTCGGCTTGGATTTTCTTCACGGAAACAATTTTCCTCAGCAATTTCAAGTGAATACGAAGTGCCAAGAAGGCTGAACCTTTTTCTTCTTCACTCCTCCCCCTATTTATAGCAAAATAGGGTAGGAGCTTGCCACCCAGCTTGCCCAGGCGAGCCAGGTTGCTTCCTCCAGAAGCAACCGCCTTCTGGAGGAAGAATCTGGAAGGCCCAAGTTTGCACCCCCTTTGCTTTTTTTGGTGATTCTTTTTCCGTAACGTTACGAAACTTTACAAATTTTGTAACGATACTTGTTTTCTTTTCGTAAGGTTACGGAACCTTACAGATCATATAATTACTCCCTTTTTTAGCTTTCGAAGAGTTACGAAAATTCACAGATTGCGTAACAATACTTCCTTTTGATTTCCGTCACATTACGGAATTTCACGGATTGCGTAACAACACTTCCTTTTGATTTCCAGCACGTCTCGGGACTTCACATATTGTGCAACAAAGGGTGCCAAGTACTTTGAAGCGGTCAATCAAAGGTTTCATGCCATCAAGCAATAGTCCCCGGACGAAATTAGGGTATGACAATAGGACTCAATGTTTTCTGTCTTTCTATGTTCATAGTACTCAAAGTCCTCTGTCTTCATGTTTCATAGGACTCAACACCCTCTGTCTTTATGTTCCATAGGACTCAACGTCCTTTGTCTTTATGTTTTGTAGAACTCAACATCCTCTGTCTTTATGTTTTGTAGGACTCAACGTCCTTTGTCTTTATGTTTCTTAGGACTCAACGCCCTCTATCTTTATATTTTCATAGGACTCAACGTCCTCTGTCTTTATGTTTCATAAGACTCAACGTCATCTATCTTTATGTTTCAACATCCTCTGTCTTTATTTTTCGTAGGACTCAATGTCCTCTGTCTTTATGTTTCATCACTATAAGAAAAATGACATATGCCTACGGAAGTTTTTGCCTACTTACATAAATTACTGTAGGTAAAAGTAAAAAAATACTTATACCTACAATTGTTTGTCATAGGTAAAATTCAAAAATTTATAGTTACTATTATTTGGTGTAGGTAAAACTCAAAATAACTTCTACTTACAAATGCTTAGTGTTGGTAAAATTTCAAAAAAAATATATACCTACGGTGACTTGGTGTTGGTAAAATTCTATAAAACTTGTACCTACACTCCACTGGTGTTGGTAAAAAAATTATTCTATTCAACAACGTTTTTTAAACAAACCTGTCGTGGTCTTGGGTTCTGCGTGCAATAATATTTTTTTTGGTTTTTATTCTTTCTCGCTCCTAGAATATGGAAAGGCACAATGTGACCTTCATATCTGTCTTTCTCTCTCAGGGACCACGAGCCACTAGATCGTAGATGACGAGGAGGAGCTCGAAGCGGTGGCTTGCTCCGCTAGCTCCGACGATGATAATTCGCAGAATGAAGCCGCTGAAGACGACAACGAGGATAAACAGGTCAAACCTTACCTTTACATTTTCGTATTTTCATTTGTGCTTCTCTGATTTCGCTTCATGTACCACATTTTTTACATTTTCGTTTGCGATAGTTTTTGTGCACTGCGTTTTGATGTTTTCATTTGCTACTCGTTTGGATTTCTCTTAGTATGCTGCATTTTGATGTTTTCATCTACTTCTCTGTATAGGAATTCCTAAATTTGTTTTGTGAGAAAATTATTTTTATTAGGTTACAAATTTTTCTTGTTTATAGATTTTTTTATTCCTCTGCAACACACTATGTACCAAAGTTTTCTAGCTAATGAATCTGTTGTAAGTCTTCTGGTTTAACTGTTGTAAAATAGCATCTTGGATACATTCTACATGAACTAAAGAATATGTTTCTGTTATAAGTCTTTTTCTGTTGTTTTAAGAATTTGAGTGGTGGAATCAACTACAGATTTTACTCACAAGTTCTTGTATTGCTTTTGGTGGGGTGTGCATAGTGTAGGGTTGGTAAATAAATCTTCTCTGCTCTTGCCTCAATATATGCAACATTCACATTTTATAAACTTTGGAACTTGTGTCTTTTGTTCTTAATTTTGTTTCCAATGTTTTTGTTGACTTAATTGTTATAACTTCTTATCAAGGAAAGCATAATATAATATAGTGCTACCTAAAGTATTTTTTTTTTCCTTTTTGGCAGTTCTGTTGGGGAGATAATCTTTGCTATCTTCATTTCTGTCTTTGGATTGGTTCTATTTGCATCACTTATTGCAAACATGCAGGTAATTCTTTGGCAACAAGGACTATGCGATGAGATTATAGACAAGATAAGAGTGATCTTGCATATTGGTGTCATTAATTACACTTCCCTAGTCATAGATATAGTGTAACTCATGAGTATTTCTTTTTCTTTTCTAGATTTGCAAATAAAAAAAGAAAGAAAAGAATTTTGTGATGGAGTAAAGAACAAGCAAGCAAGTTAAGAGGACAAACCTTGGTCATTGATATATTTTTTGAATTCATGGTGTTGATTATTGTTACAGAAATATCTACAATCTACCAGTGTGAGAGTTGAAGAGATGAGAGTCAAAAGGAGGGATGCAGAACAGTGGATGTCCCACCATATGCTACCAGATTTGCTGAAGGAAAGAATTAGAAGGTATGAGCAATACTTGTATGTGTGATGAGCATTTTCTACTTCTTATTTATTGGTACCGGTCTAGGTGTTTGGGGACATGGATAATCAGTTGTTGGATGCACTGTGTGACAGACTGAAGCCAGTTCTTTACACGGAGAAAAGTTACATATATAGTTCGTGAAGGGGATCCAGTTGATGAACTGTGGAAACTATATCAACAGTTGAAGCCTTTGCTATCATGTCTGATGACTTGATGTTTGTTGCTTCCCAATTTCGATGGCTTTTAAACAGCAAACAACTTCAGCACACTTTCAGGTGCTGTACAAACTATATACTAGTCACATCATTAATTATGTTTTTGAGTAATTGTGTATCTTTGTATATATATTAATGTAAATGTAAAAAGTGTTACACTGGCAAAAAAAAAAGGGGCACACACCACACGTATAATCTGAAACCATGACTTTTGTTTACACTTTAGATTCTGATTGTAGTTTGTTTAGATCACCCCATCAAAGTTTTCATTTAACAAAATCAGATTAATTGGATAAGAAATCATCCTTAATAGTGTCACTCTTGTGCATATCACAAGTGCTGCTAAGACTTTGGTAAAAGATCATAGAGTCAATTCCATGTTCAGCAAGAAAATAAAAAAAAAGAAAAGAAAAAATGATTCATACATGTTTGTTCAGGTTCTATTCCCTGCAATGGAGGACATGGGCTGCACGTTTCTTACAAGCAGCTTGGCACAGATACCGAAAAAAGGAAGGAGACCATGGCACATCGTTCTTTGACTGATCTCTCCTACAGGCAAGCCCATTTAATAAACTTCTTTTTTTTTTTATTTAGCGATTTTTTTAGTGAAAACCCATGCCACTAAGAATTTAACAATAAATTAAGTGTTGAACTTAATTTCATTAATTTTAAAAGTACAAGAAATGATTTGAGCAATTGAAATCATCGAAACCAAACCACCCATTTAATAAAACCCAAAATGAGTGTATATATATATATATATATATATATATATATATATATATATATATATATATATATATATATATATATATATATATAAAACAGTTTGGTGATTTGTAGTGTTCTTAAAAGATTAATTCTCTTTCCTTGCATTGAATAATTAGAAATGTATGAGCTTGTTTTTTATATAATAAAAGAAGAAATTCATTCAAACAAAGAGAAAACTTTCTAAAAGACTAAATTAAACATCAATTGTGTATCTTTTTTATTTACTTATAAATTAAAGTTGCAGTAATCTTGTTCCATTGCAGAATATTCTCCAAGATATCGATCCTCTAAATAAAATTAACGCCAATTCTGTAATTCAATCATAAAAAGTGATATCAAAATGCTTTCAAGAACTAGAATTATAACTTCTTCTTTTTTACCTTTACAAGACTAAAACGAGTTTATTTTTTAAATTATAATTAGAGTGCTATGGAATTTTGCGGGTAGACTTGGTCATTTGATTACTTGTTTTATTTTTTGTAAATGTAGGATGGCTACTTGGTGCCGGAAATGCATCTATTTGAAGCCCAAGTAGGAAAAATTTGCCCCTGAATATCAAGACAAGTAAACTACTAATACTCATTGCGTCTTCTTCAATTAGATGGCTCTTAAGATTTTAATTTATTTAAACAGATATTCTTTCAAAACTAATTTAAACTAAAGTCAATTCTGCCTTGCTGCATCTTTAAAAATGATGTTCTCCAAGCCTTCAACTATAAGATTAACCAGTACTGCGTATTCAAGTATGAAATACAATGTCTCTGTTAATCCTAAGCAAATTAATGTTACTAATTCATTTGTTTTTCTTATTTTGGCACTGTTTCAGAGTCAAATTTTATTTCGTGGATGTGAATAAAGTACCTCAGACTCTAGTCAAGCGTGGCAACATATCTGTAAGTATGAATTTTCATTCTTAATTATTTCTGGTAACTATGTGTTTGTTACATACATAATTTCGTATGTGTTTGTTGCATACATAATTTATTCTAATATTATGTTTATATATACACCAAACTTCATTAATTTATTCTATTCTAATAAGGAGTATTATATTTTTTACTCATTCTTCTGTTGTAGTTAATTTAATATTATTTTATTATATTTATTGATTGTTAGTCATATAGATAATTTTATAATTTTGTAATATACATAATTTTGTCATTATAAATAATTTCTATTAATTAAAAAATGACTTAGAAAGTGCATGTTACTACATCGCTGCCTACCTCACCAATGATGTAGGAAATCTAGGTTACAACATCCGCAGCCACCACCGATGTAGAAAATCAAGGTTACTACATCGGTGCCTACCTAGCCAACGATGTAGAAAATCCATGTTACAACATCGGTACCTCAGCTACCACCGTTGTAGAAAATCCAGGTTACTACATCGGTGCCTACCTAGCCAATGATGTAGAAAATACAGGTTACAACATCGGTGCCTTAGCTACCACCGTTGTAGAAACTACTACATCGGTGAATTACTACCCGTTGTTGAAAAATATGGTTGGGAGTTTGTTAGAATAGCATGCAGTTCATGTATCATTGATGCATTAGTTTTTGATAGACAATTTTTATTTAGGACATAGCACCCAAATTATAGTACCCTCTTTGTTGGTAATGTCAATGGATGCCTTGTTTAATATAAGAAAGAATATTTCATTTAGTAACTCCATCTTAAATCTTCCTCTCTAAATTTTGATGTAAGGGAAGGGAGAATTAGATAGGGACAGATAGTTGGAAGGGATTAGTTTGTTAGTTGAAGGATGATAGTTAAATAAATAGGCGAGGATAAGGATGGAAGGGGCATTCAGAGAATTAGAAAATTTCTAAAGAAAGCCTTGGAGGAGAATTGTTTCTGCTACTCTCTATTGTTCAATAAAATTGTACATTTTTTGGTGTTATTGTTACTTGTTAGGGCAAAGGGGAAGGGAAAAGTACCCTTACAGTAGTTAGTTAGAGGAGGTTAGTTAAATAAATAGGAGGATGTTAGGAAAGAGGGAGCATTCTGAATTATCCGCATTTGGGAATTGAACAAATCGTAGAAAGGGGAAGCCTTTGAGATTAATCCTCTCCTTTTCGTAGAAAGGGGAATTGAACAAATCGTAGTATGCTAGTTTTTTTTTTTTTTTTTTAAGTTTTTCATTTTTCTCGATTGTAAACATAGTTAGAATGGCCTGAGCTTGCATGAATCATCTGTACTTAATGTATGATTTGTTGATGCATGACAGGAACATGCCACCGCTGTATCAAAAGGTAGACCTACTCCAGCATTAAGTGGAAGTGCATATATCCGATCTTTAAACATGGAAGATTTCAAATATGCTCATCAATAGGTATATAAAAAGGAAATTTCTTTCATGCAAAATCCTTCCTAAAAAATAAAAATAAATAAATAACTTTGTGATATTGAAGCAGGTCTGTGCAAGTGTTTCTTCTGAATCCATAAATATGACCGAGCTTCAATAATGGAACGAACTATATGGTGAAGGTGGTTCAAGATTTAAGAAAGCATTAAGCTATTTCATGTGATAAACCCTTTGTACAAACGTTTCCCCCATTACTGTTAGTCTCATAACGCTTGCAGGGCTTGATGCCAAGCTATTTTATCTATAAAAATGAAATACAGGTTTTTGAAGTACCTTTTTTCTTTCTTTTTTTAAACCCTAACCTATGGGATGTTGGGTTTTGGCCATTAATAATTTGTTTTTGTATTTCAGAAGTCAAATGAATCAGCTGAAATTATAATAACAAACTTAGTGATGATAACAATTTCAAAGGAAGGACTTTATAGAATACTTATAGATCAGTTAAAGCAATTTTAGAGTTGAGTTGGGTTTTTGCCATTATACCTTGATTTGAATTATGGCCAATATATTTTATATTTCCTAGAAAAAAAACTTGAATTTTTTATTGGGTTGTGATTACTATCTATTTTGTCAAGTATTTGATTTTAGTTTCTTTATTTTGGTCCTTTGTCCTAAGAGGCTCTTTTGCATGTTTGGTTTGGCTGTAGTTGTTTTAAATGCTTGCTCAAGGATTTCACCAAGTTTAGCCATGCTGATTATCTCAAGAACAAGTCAGAGAGCAGGATTGTGCCTGATGGTGTGAATGCAAAGCTGCACCTACATGTGGATGAAATTTCATTGCATGTTGCTTTCTTGATGCTTGAAGACATTCATTTGTTTATTTATACTTGGATCTGGATTTGTTTGAAGCATATTTTGCATTCAACTGATTTTTTTAAAGTTATTTTTAGCTTATCTAGTTTACAAGTGGGAAAAATTCATTCTTTTGATTCATTTATATGGGTTATAGACTGAATTTTAGGATCAATAGCTGGAAATGTTTCAGCTATGATATGACAGTATGAGTTGCTAATAGCACTGTTAAGTTGCATCTGATTCTTGATATGAAAAATTCATTCACTACAAATGCCGATAGAAACTTGGATTTCTTTCTTAAAATATGAAGAGTTACTCCCTACAACAGGCTAGTTGTATGTAATCTCTCAGAAACAGAAACAAAACAAGAACAAAAATATAGATGGTTGCAAACACATATTCTTGGTTGATGGGCATTTTTTTCTCCTATATTTCTACCTTCAATTGAATTATACTTCTGGTGTTGTGCATGTTTGGGTGAGAGCAGTGCTAAGAATGGTTATCTCCTATATTTTTGCCTTCAATTGAATTATACTTTTGGTGTTGTGCATGGTAGGCATAAGTTAATGACTTTTACCTACAGTTGGAGGGTGTAGGTACAAGTTAATATTTTTACCTACAGTTAGAGGTTGTAGATATAAATTAATGACTTTTACCTACGCACATTGTGAATTTTAGGAGAAAGTATATCAATAGGTAAAACCTATACTGACAGACGATAATCCGTCACTGTACGCCCCCTCAAAGTTGATGACCACAATGTTCGTAGGACAAAGTTTTTATTACATTTACCTACACATTTTTAACATCTAGTGATGGTTTTTGTCCATAAGCATAGGTCATTTTTCTTGTAGTGATAGGACTCAACATCCTTTGTCTTTATGTTTTCCTAGGAGTCAGCATCCTCTTTCTTTATGTTTCCATAGGACTCAACATCCTCTGTCTTTATGTTTCATAGGATTCAACGTCTTCTGTCTTTATGTTTTCATAGGACTCAACGTCCTTTGTATTTGTTTTATAGTACTCAACGTCCTCGCCTTTAAGTTTCATAGGACTCAACGTCCTCACCTTTAAGTTTCCATAGGACTCAACGTCCTCTATCTTTATGTTTTCATAGGACTCAATGTCCTCTGTCTTTATGTTTTCATAGGACTCAATGTCCTTTATCTTTATGTTTCATAAGACTCAACGTGATGTAAGCTCCATTGGAGCTTGTAGGCCTAGGATCTTCTTCATCAATGGATTCATTTGCTTCTTAGAAGATGAATGGCAGCGGAATGGAGAAGGAAGAGAGAGAGGAGACGCCACTTCAAGGAGAAGATGAGTCTAGAAGAAGCTCACCACCATAGGAGGCCATGGATAAGAGCTTGGAGGAAGAAGGAGATGAATGAAGGGAGAGGAAGAGAAGAGCACGAAATTTTATGCTCTAAAAGAGCTCTGAAATCTGAAGTTTAATATTCAAATGATCAAAGTTGAAAAAATGCACACACATGACCTCTATTTATAGTCTAAGTGTCACACAAAATTGGAGGGAGATTTGAATTTATATTCAAATTTCACTTGAATTTGAAATTGAATTTGTGGAGCCAAAATTTCACTAATTATGATTAGTGAATTTTAGCTATGGTTCAGCCCACTAATCCAAGATCAAGTCCAAGATTCTCCACTAAGTGTGCTTAGGTGTCATGAGGCATGTAAAGCATGAAGAACATGCACAAAGTGTGACTATATGATGTGGCAATGGGGTGTAGCAAGCAAATGTTCACCTCCCCCTCTAAAATTTAATTGGATTGGGCTTCTCCCAATTCAATTAAATTTATTTCTCAACACACACATCAAATATTCACTTAATTCATATGAAATTACAAAACTACCCCTAATACAAAAACTAGTCTAGGTGCCCTAAAATACAAGGGCTGGAAAATCCTACATTTCTAGGGTACCCTACCTACATTATGGAGCCCTAAATACAAGGCCCAAGATTAAAGAAACCTTAATCTAATATGTACAAAGATATGTGGGCTCATACTTAGCCCATGGGCCCAAAATCTACCCTAAGGCTTATGAGAATCTTAGGGCCTTCTTTTGCATCTTTGGCCCAATCTTCTTAGAGTCTTCTATCCAATGCCCTTGGGGGGTAGGATTGCATCACAATGTCCTTTGTCTTTATGTTTTGTAAGACTTAACATCCTCTATTTTTATGTTTTCATAGGACTCAACATCCTCTGTCTTTATGTTTCATAGAACTCAAAGTCCTATGCTTTTTGTTTCATGAGACTCGTTTCCCTACTTTGTCGTTGAACTCAATGTTCTTTATTTTGTCGGTACACCAAATTCTTTTTTCAAAAAAATTCTCTATTCTCATATTGTGATCTATCGAATAATCATCCGAACATAATTAGTGTCTTTGTTTTTACTTATCTTTTACTTTGATTAAAAGATAAGTAAAGAGGGACAGCTGTTAGACCCTAATTATGTCTGGGGCCCAAAAAAACAAACAAACAAAAAGAAAAATAGAAAACAAATAAAAGAAAAGAAAATAATAGAAAAATGAAGGATAAAAAAAGAGAAAAGAAAATGAATAAAAAATGAAAAAAGAAAAAAAAAGAATAAAATAAGAGTAAAAAACAACATAAAAAATTAATTAAAAGAGAATGTAATAAAAAAAAAGATAAAGAAAAAAAATAAAAAATAAAAGCAACGTAAAAAAATGAAATGAAAAGAGAAGAAGAAAAAAAACAAAAAAAAGAGTAAAAACACAAACGTAAAAGAAAAACAAATAATAATAATAATAATATATTTTGTGGCCTATTGGGCTCTCAAAGAGAACCCATTAGGTCACAAAGAAGCACAAGATAAAAGCCAAAAAAGGAGGGGAAGATTAATGCACAGAGAGGCATGGATCTCGAGGAGGAAGAACGAACCAACCCAGCAACGCCATTTGGTGAGCTTTGTCAGAGAAGAGGGAGGGGTCATCAAGTAACCCCTCATTCCTCTCTCTCTCACACACACATTTTCTCTTCTGATACATTACTTACAAATAAAGACTTTGAAGTGATAGTGAGGGCACATGTGGTGCGAAAAAAGAAAGAAAAGAGTATGAATGATTATGAAAAAAAAGTGAAAAAATTGACCCTTAAATAGAAAAGTTTATAGGTGTTTCTTGAACTCTTTTCTATCTTATACTTTTAATTTAGACAAAAGAACCTTTTTTTTTAACTCACACAAATCTCTCTTATTTTATAAATACACCAAACTTAAAAACAAACCATTGTTTTTATATGAAATCGAAAGCATATATTTTACGGTTCCATAAAAATTTTGAATGCTATGAAGGATAAAAAGGAAACAAAAATAATGATCAACACATTTTTGCTGAAATTGACCATACCTCCATATTGCACAGATATGCTAGCCAACTTGACCATACCTCTGGTTTCGATCATGTCCTGGTGTACCAACCCATGTAAATGACACTCAGTCGCAACCTGTAGCATCTGCCTTACAACCACAACTACATCTTTTTTCAGTATAACAACTATCCTTCCTGATAAGTGTGAAGGCAGAGTAAGTTCTAGTACAAGTAAAAACATATTGCTAAGAGAAAAATATTTGGAGAGCCACTTAGCCAAGGAAAAAAAAATCACATTCAAGATAAATTAGAACTTACTTGGCCAATATCTGATCTAGCAGTTCTCCACCCTCACATAACCTAAGAAGGTAATTGTCACAAAGTTCATGTTAATAATAACATTGATGTATATATAAAGGAACATTAGAAAGTATAAACACAACACAAATGATTTGATGAATCAGCTCCCGAAAGATATATCCAGAGTACATTGCAGTTAAGTGATGCTCAAAACCATATGAACACATTGAAGCAGTATAGAAAAGAGACTAAAAAATAAAAGTAACTTACTCCATAACTATGTACACATATGAATCATGCTCAAAAGCATTAAAAAACTTAACCACATTTTCATGGCCAATAAGTTCTTTCAATATCTTGACTTCTCGCTTAACATCCTCAACCGTAATGGGGAGAACCATCTGCCACCAAAATTCAAGGATTGATTCAGGAATGCATGAAACTGGATAAGAAAACAAATTGGAACATAAATAATAAGAAAACAATGAAAAAGAGTTTGTGTAAAACTCCTGTACACAAAACCAGTTGCAGGCATCAACATCGCTAGCCAGATTCATTATTACCTTACCACTCTTTATTTGAAGTGGGTGTTTGGAAACAGATCAGGGATGAGGTTGGTCACATCACAATGAACTAGCTTTTAGGTTTCTCACATCAGGGACACGATTTGTTGGTTGTAGAACATGTTACCAAATACACACTCGAGTTCACACAATTCCATATAGCATCAATTATCTCTATCATGACCTTCCTAGGAGGATACCACAACATAATGGTGAGAGCTAAAGTGAAATGCAAAATGGAATTGTCAACAACTAGTACTATTTTCTACAAGGAAGAGGGGGGAAAGAAAACATAACCAAGTGGTTTTATATACAGATTGCAAAGAAAGCCATAATTAATCAACCTTGTATGTCAGATTAAAACTGGGCATACAAAAACTTCAACCTTGAAACCAGAAATTTAAGCTAATTGAGGTAAACATCGAACAAAATAATATTAATAGATGCAGTAGGGGAATCAACAGACATTTCAAGAAAACCCTTTCCAATCAACGAAGCAAAATAAATAAATAAAATTCATCCTTATCCCATACTCCAAACAAATTTACCAATCTCCAGCACCAAAACCCATTCTCGAAGTCTTTCTCGTACCCGAAATCCGTTCGCTTTCCACATGGAACATGGGTTCCTTGCCGACGTGCACCCGCTTTGTCTTTGGCGCGTGGGTTCTTCCGCAACTCCTCTAGCACTTGCCACCGTTGACCCTACGATGGTTGTTTCTTCTGTGCCGTCACCAGCTCTGGCGATGCTGCAGCCGCCGACGTGGCCGAACATTTGTGGTTACGATTGGATGAGGCAGCGTTGTTGTTGCAACTGGAGTTGCTGACCTTGGTGGCAGAGAAACAAAGGCAGCAGGGACGACGAAGAAGGGAAGAAGGTGGATGGGGGTGGTGGTCAAAAGAGACTTTTGAATGAAATGAGAGAGAGAGAAAGGAACAGAAAAAATGGTGTTGGCATTGGCGTGGCATTGCCAAAACTAAACTAAATACTTCCAATAATTTAATTGAAAGTAGGAGTAAGAGATGAGGAAGAAGGAGTGGTTGGAGAGAGTGAGGGAGAGGTGGGTGCCTTTGATGGGATCAGGGTCAGAGAGAGCAAAGAGGATAAGGGGTTTGGGTTTTGGGGTGGAGGACAAAGTGGATGGTGAGGGAGCGGGTGTCTAGGGAGAAGGGGTCGGTGTGGGGGTTTAGAGACGAATGGGAATGAGGTCGTGGATGCAATAGGGTAGGATTGGAGGAGGAGGGAGAGAGAGATTAAAAATAAGATGTAAGATGAAAGATGAAAATAAGGATGAGTGTGAGAGACTTCTTGCATTCCCTCGAAGATTGTATTCTCGCATTCTACATCGATTCTTTAAGAACCGATGTCGTAATACGCTTTCAAATACGGATGTCGTGAGAGACTTCTTGCATTCCCTCGAAGACTGTATTCTCCCATTCTACATCGGTTCTTTAAGAACCGATGTCGTAATATGCTTTCAAATACGGTTTTCATAAAACCGTCTTTAAAACTTTGTAAATATTTACAAAAATGCCACCGCTTTACTCACGACATCGGTTTTGTTAGAGTTGTTGTAAAACCAGCATCGTAGAAGACCATTTTTGTAGTAGTGACGTTGAAGCACTTCACTATTTCGATCCTCACAAACTCAAAAAAATAAGCAGTTAAATAAAATAAAAAAAAAATTAAACTTTACCTTTTCAATTATCAAACCTTTACTAGTGGAGGACCTTGCAGACTTGGTCGGCGAGGGCACAGAGAAGCACTTCATCGTATTCCTCTCCCTCGTGGGCCTTTCACTCAGCGTCGACGTAACTGGATCTTTCTTACTCTTCTTACCCTTACCCTTCTCTTTCTCTTTCTCTTCTGCTTTGTCTTCCTCTTCTTCTTCAATTCTTTGTCTTTGACATCGTCTTTCTCCTCTTTGTTTTCGTTGATCTCTTCTTTCTTCTCCTCAACGACATCTTCCTCTTTGGTCGATGGCATTCACGTCCTTGGATTTTGCAGCGGCATCGTCTGAGGAAGCGCCACTCTTAGGAATCTCCAATTTTTCATGGTCGTCGTCCTGGAGGGGAGGCTTGGTGTCTTCTAGGGTTTCGATGGCCATGTTTTTGGTGGGAAGGGGGGAGAGAAATTGGGAAATCTAGTGGAGAACGAAACAACGTTGTTGAGGGTTTGGGAGATTGAATGAAGGAGGTGGAGGGAGAGGGGGTTTGTTGTGGAGGAGGTGGGTCGGAGAAGGAAGAATTGAAGGAGGTAGAGGAGGAGTTGGAGAGTGAGAGGAAGAGTGAAGCGCAAGAGAGTAGAGGGAGGGAGAGATATAAAAATTAAAAATACATTCACTTCTAAGACGGTTTTAGACAAATTGTCTTGGAATGACAACCATTCTAAAACGATTTTCGCGAAACCATCGTAAAATGGTAGTTCCCAAAACGATTTTCGTAAAATCGTCTTCATTGAAAAATTTCGTATTTAGAAAATTGTCACTGCCTTATATACTAAGACGGTTCTTGAGGAATCATCATTATTTCATCGTCGTAGAAAATCTTTTTTCTAGTAGTGAGTGTCTCATGGTTTTAAATTATCATTGTGGTCACAGGTGCTGCTATTGCAACTACTGCAATGTGAATTGCGCTTATTGTAGTGTGAAACTATTATACATTTGTGCTGAATGTAAAAAAGATTTTACATATATTCTAATTAGGCTTAGTTATGTTTTTTATTCCTAATAAATATCTAATTTTTGTGTTTGCTCCCTAATAAATTTTTATTTTGGGTTGAATCCCTAATAAAATAACACATTTATTTTTTATCCTTGATATTTTATTTTAGTCTCTAATAAATTAGAAATTTTTGTGTTTACTTCTTCACAAATTAGCAAATTTTGTATTAATCTGTATTAATAGAGACTAAAAATAAGTGTCAAAGACAAAAAAAAATATTATTTTATTAGAAATTCATCGTAAAACAAAAATATATTAGAGAATAAATATAAAATCAGATATTTATTAAGAATTAAAAACGCATTTAAGTCTTCTAATTATTAGTATATCTTTTATTCATAAAATAGTATAACATTTCATTCATTAAAGATATGGTATCCTCCAACATCCAATAGGATCACACCCATTTGACCATTGACACTTAAAACTTAGAATATATGATTGAAGCATGAATTATTATTATTATTATTATTATTATTATTATTATTATTATTATTATTATTATTATTATTATTATTATTATTATTATAAAAAGTGAAATAAAATGATGTTATGGTCCCATTGCGGCTAATATGCGGATGCATTTTGGCATTTCATGTGGTCGAAATTCACATCGCAATTGCAATGCGATTGCGGGCACTCCACAACAATATTGGGGTCGCAATTGTAATTGCGGATCACAATTTACAACCATGGTGTGTCTAGGCCTGGATGTACATGATCTCTAATTTTCCCCCAACTTTTTTGTAACTTCAATGAACATGTGTTCTGGGACCTCACGATGCCTTACATTTGTGTAATCATCTTTTTATTAGGTCTATGGTTAATCGTCACAATTGCACCCACTGTCACGCGATCTTTACCTTATGAATTTTATTGCCTCCTTAAATTGTGATAAAGTGCTCGCCTTGTCATTTCATGGATATTAACTAATAATATTGATAGTCATATTCACGTGGTCTCTGGCTTGTCGCAGAACCAATTCTGCTTACAAACCAATTTGATTTGTTTTTTAAGTGTTAAAAATATGATAGAAAAGCAAAAAGACAAAGTCATTCATGATCAGCCATCAATATTAATGTGCAGTAGCAGCACCGCTTCTATAACATTTCATGCTTAACAAGCACTGCACTCCAATGGTAATAATAGCTAGAAAAGTGCCATTCCTATCAAGCACGGGTGCTTCTTAATCAATGCGACGCAGTTGCTCTTAGGTTGAATTGCATTCAATGTAAAATGGGCTGCAGGCGTGGACCAGGTGCTTCATGTTTTGCCATAGTTTGCTTTTAATAGATAGTGCGGTGATATTTGAAAATCTTATTATTTTAAACATTCTTCTGACACTTTTCATTTGTCTTTTTCTCTCATTTCCAATCAAATTATATCACTTATTATATTTACACTAAATCGACTCCTAGTGGACACTAAACCGATTTTGATTTCTTTATTATTTATTTTACGAACATTTGCGTTGAACTAGCTGACGCTTTATACTATTTTATTATGTTTTACAATATTTTCTTATTATATGCGTCGGGTAAGCCGAGGCTTGATAATATTTTTATAATTTTTATTTTATTTTTATTTTATGCGTTGGTAGTATATGTTATTTTTAATATTAAATACCAATATTCTAAGAAAATTTCAACATTCGATCGCATTGCCCCTCTGTGCCGGAAAAACCTAATCCAAAATTAAGTTTCAATTTCATACACTGACCTCTCAATTAAGTCTCAACCACGATGGAGTGAAGGAGGGTCCCTTTCCATTCAACGCAGTTATTAACCTTCTCACATTCTCATGGATTTTTGTTTCTCTTTCCATTTCACCAATAACCCTTGTTTTTGTACCTAAGCTATTTGGTGAAGCTCTTGAGCGAGGAACCGGCTTCTTCAAGTTAATATCATACTACCAGACACAGTCAGGACCTTCATACTGTGGTCTCCACACTCCTTTCGTTCGTTGTCCTCAATGCCCTTGCTATTGAACATGGAAGGAAATTGAAAGGTATGTTTCTAATATCATACTACTAGACACAGTCAGGACCTTCATATTGTTGATTGATTTTCTTGGGTTTTTTTCTGCTAATAAACGTTTTCTCTGTTAAAAGTTAATTCCTATACTGTGTCACTCTCTGCCCCTTTATTCTTTTGTGCTCATTGAAATAATGAAATCATTTCAGCCATAGGATGAGTTCAATAAACTGATCCATTTGAAGATTTTTATTTTATGTATGAACTATGAAGTTAAATAAGGCTAACTGGGATTGTAAAAGGCATTGATAGTTTAAGCAGTGACTTAAATACTTGTTAACTAATTGGCTTTGATATGAGTTCAACACCCCTTTATCCTTTTGTGTAGATTATCATACTTGTTTTGGTCTGACATCACACTACTCTTTGTTTCAATTTCATTACTTGCAAGTTTAAAATACATTTCTTGAACACCAGTTAAATTATGGAACTAGAAAACTTACTGAACACTAGAAACTTTTATGTTTATTTGATACTGCAGTGGTGAACAATGTGATAGTGAAACTGATCCAATTGATAACGAGAAGTACCTAAGTGAGTGTGCAATGAAGATATTCTCCAGGCTACAACTGCACGTATAATCATTGCAAATTATTGTTTATTATCACAGTACGTACTCTTAATTGAAACAAGTTCTCCAGATTGCTAATTAGAATGTGAGTTTGACCATTTCCTTCTGCTTCCTAGTCCCCTATATACTGCATGAAGGCTGCACTTAGTGCCTTGCAAATTTAAATTAACTGCACTTTGTGTCTTTGCAGTTATAATTTTTCATTCTTTAAGTTACGAACCTCATTCAGTGACATGATTTGTGTAAATGCTGCGGAAAAATCCTGAGTCGAGCCAACTTTAAGTTTTTCTTCTTTGCATTTATTAAGGCACTGCTGATTTATAGATTAAAACTAGTTCTAAAGAATATGATATACATGTGCCATAGTCTATGTGGCTTACATGATTAGATCTGATTGTCTTTAAGTGATAAATATGACCCAGATGTTATCTGACAAATTTATTAAATGCAGATTTATATTACTTCCCTCATATTTTTCCCTCTCATTTTAAAAAAATATTTTTAGCTTTTATTTTTTGCACCTTATGTACTGTAACTTTTAAGCAAGAGCAATTCTTCTAGATTATTTCCTCAGTTTTTCTGTCTCCTCTCGGGTTCTATTCTTTCTGTAATATATTTAATAATAGAGTCAGCTAAACCGACGTTGAGAGAAAATAATTAAATATATTAAAACTAAAGTAAAAAATGTCTTGGGGAGTGTCCGATCCTACTTGTGACGATATAAATGTCAGCTAAGCCGACTCTACTTGCGTCCACCTTTGGAAGCTGATGCTAGCAAATATTATATAAAGAAACTTGCTCTTTTTTCAAAATATATACATCTATTCAAAATAAAAATTAAATAGATTCAAGAAAAATATGTGATAACTTTTCTTAACCCATAAATCAAATAACCTATTTAAAGCAGCGCGCGCATGTATTCTACCCTCTCCCAAATACAAGTATAAATAAAATTGGACTTCGAGTCCTGTATCTACTCATCAAAATCTTCACAATCTTTGAAATAACCATGTCAGCAAGGGGAAAATTAGTCAATGGGCACGATTGCCAGCTTCATGTATCGATCGAGCGAGTACATTCACGGAAAAGACAGATAGAGGAGTGATGTTTGACTATAAACTTATTTATATATATTGATGGTATAAAAATATCGTCAATCAATTGGCATAGAATTTAGCAGGGGGAACTTAGTGTTTATCTATTTATGCTAGTTCTACCCATTAAACTTGATATGGATCCATACTTCTTGTTTGGATAGAGACTAGGAGTACATATATATGCCTCAAATCGTGGTAATAATCTTCATCTTCCTCAAATGAACTCAATATCAGAAAAAATTAGAACATTCATAGTCTGTACCTTGGGGCATACTATCCCACCAGTCAATGGAATGCTAAGTAATTCGGTGAGATGATGTTTCCAACACAAGGTAACCCGGCCTAGTCCTTAATGTATTTCATCACTCGACAACTTACGCCTAAGACATCCGTCATTGTGCCCCTGCCATTCATTCCTCAACTTACAAGGCTATGTCTTCCATAGATTAGTGAGTTAGGATGTGATGGTTATTGTTAATTCTGATGCAGAAAGTGTTTTTTTTTTTTTTTACATTGGTTTAAAGTCTGGTGTAAAAAAGTCTCACTTTTACATTGTTGGGTCTACATCGCTTCTACAACTGATGTAAAATCCCCAAAATAACTTATGTTTGTGATTCTCTGCCTCCAACAAATGATATGAAAGAAATAAACATTTTTCTCAAGGTGAATTACACTACCCAAAGATTAGAGGATAGGAAAATTTGGAAACAAAATGATACAAGCATGTCTTCTATGGACAATGTTCTAATTCCTCCTAATTCAGAAACTTAAATCAGTTTAGGAACTAGAAAGATAATAAACCTTAAATTTAATATGCTCGTCGGTAAATATAAAAGAATGTAGCCGAATTTGTATGATAATTAAAACATGCTCTTAAAAATATTATATTTTTATGAGCTCTTAAGAAGATTATGTAATAAAAGATTACTTGATGTTTAAAATAGGAAAAATATATATTCTTGGTCCTTACACTTTTTGGTGATTTTTATTTTTAGAACATGAAACAAATTTTTTGACTGATCTTAGTCTCAATAAACTTTTCTATGTTTATGATTTTAGTATTTATCATTAAATATTATTATTAAGTGATAACATAACATGTCATATGATTTATTAGTATTAATCCAATGTGTTAAATTTCTAGGTAAATTATGATTTTAATCCTTCATCTTTTTACGAAATATATTCTTAGTCCTTTAACAATATTTTGACTGGTGTTAGTCTCTCCAAAATTTTTTGTCCATCAACTTTTGTCCATAATTGTTTTTAGTCATCATCTATTATCATTTGTTTAGCGATTATGTGGCAACCACATGAATTACTAGTATGATGTAATAATATCCACGTAATAAAATATTGCTAGTTCAAGACATTTTTTTTTGCGATTCTAACACGTTACAAAAATGTGGAAAACCACTAAAAATTTTCTAGTAGTTTACTATGTTAGAAAATTCCATAGAACCGCTAGATGAACTAAAAACAATGATAGAAAAAGTTGTAGGACTCGGTCACATAAATTGTGGTGGGACTAGGACCATCAAAAAATTGTTGAGGGACTAAAGCTGGTAAAAAAAATTGTAAAAAGATTAAAAGTGAATTTCATAAAAAAAGATAAAGAACTACAAATATAATTTATCCAAAAATTTGACACAGTGGGACACCTGATTGTCACATTATCACTTAATAATGATATTTAATGACATGGACTAAAAAAATAAATGTAGAAAAGTAAAGGGACAAAGATCCGGTAAAATTTTATTTAGGGAAAAAAACAAAAATCGTTAAAAGTTGAAAGACCAAAAACATATTATGTCCTTTATAATATTCAATATATTTACATGCATGGTATTTTATCAAATTATGTCATTGTTTATATTATATAAAAATTAATAATAATTACTTAAATAAATTTATTTTAACTAAAAATAATTTCAAAAATAAAAATTCTGCAACACAAGATGGATCAAATAAAAATGACTATGAATTAATAATTACCAATTAAACAAAATCATTATGATAGTATTAAAGTTGATTATAATTATAATTAAACACAATATTTTTCACATTTTGAATAACTGTCAATGTAATTACAGTAATTATTGAACAAATAGTAACCTCCACAAATTGGGGAGGCTAGAGGTGAGAAACTTTACTTGTGATTGAGCTTCAAATGAAAGATTAATCTTATGTTCACAAAAAATGAATGTTTGTGGAAATATCACATAATTTTATTTGGGATCCAAAAGTTCTATTGATAGTTAAAAAATAAATAGAATAAATAAGATCGAACAATGAAAACTATAAATAAAAAATCAAAATGTGTTTTTTATGAGTGTGTATTGTATTTATGAAACAATTTAGTATATTTAAACTTATTAGCGTATACACAATTTATTTTGGAATATGACTGAAAACTAATGTGACTAGTGATATTGCTTGCGTGCCATACTAGTTACTATACCGAAAGACAAGTCAATTTGGTTTGGATGATAGGATATAAAGAGGATCATTCACACGCAATTTAATTATTTATTACTTAATTATGAAAAAGCCGCCATACCTTATTTTTATCAGCCAAAAAAAAATGAGATACGCCAAACCTGTCAGCAATTCTACAAAATTAAACATTATCTGGCAATATATTTACATACATATAACACGAAACCTGCTAGCCTAATAACACTAAAAAAGAAACATATTGCCTTCCAGAACAACAAACTCTTCAAGCTAGCATTCCAAAAAGTTCATAGACTACACACCGAAAGAAAAAGACAAACCTTTTACTTTGATAATTAAGCATGACTGAGATTTAAATTTAGTAAAGGCAAACTCATGTTAATTTATAGCATTGTTAAAATAATGTCATTTTTAATAGCCGCCATACCTTAATAATGTCATTTTTAATAGCCGCCATACCTTATTTAATTATTACAATTGATCCAAGTCTTCACAACAAAGAGCACAATATAGCCCAAGAACAATAGAAGTCATTCCACTACAATTCAGATTTATAAAACAATAAGGTCCCTTGACCAAAACTGGTGGGCTAGCATTAAGTTACGTGGGATTAGCCATTTTTTTTATTTTAAAAGTTTAGGAAGTATTCCACAGTAGAGGAATGTCAGCAAAAATTATCCATGAAACTATCAAACCAATTCAACCCTAAAACTTGGACAGTATGAAAGCCAGTAAAAGGATCAAGAGATATATATAATCATATATATGAGCATCATAAGACACTGACAGCACCATAATGACTGTAGAATCAGCACCAAACAGTACAAATAAATCAGCACCATAAAACAACAGTGCAAAATTGTTTAGGTTCGATGAATATGTAATTGGTTAATTGAAATACTATTCTAAGTTCTAACCCTCTAGAATAGTCAAGTCTATGTACTATAGTGCAAGTTGATTCTAGCTAGGTTGACTAATAAGGACGACAAATAATTCGTTAATTTTGTCATGATCCTCTACGATATCACTACAAAAAAATATACATATAGTCAAGATAGGATTATCTTGCTTACATTTCTCTATCGTTGAATGCTTCATAAACTTTAGAATACAATGCCCTTATCAAAAAATTAACCTTGCCGCCATGGGGGCCCAATTACCAGTTTTGGTCAGTGGAGCTTGCACCTTAATTGTAGTGGAATAACTTCAATTCTTCGCTTATTCTACCGCGTCTATGTGTGAAAACTTGGTTCAATTATAATAAATAAATAACACGCGAATGATACTATATACATCTAATCATCGAAACCAAATTGACTTATCTCGTTTTAAAGTTTCTAACATTCCATATAAGAAACTTACTAGATTAGTCAGCATATTAGTAGAGAATTAAGATAGATGTTTGAGGAATATAATATTGAAGCATCTTTCTACAAAATGTACGTCGGGACCAAAGATCATCATAACATAATTCAACCGCACATGCTTGTGGTATATGAAACTATAGAGACCTTTTGAATAGGTGGATTGGGATTAGAGTTGTCCAGTGTTCTTGGTATCAAATGCTTAATTAATTAATGCTTGTGGTATATGACCTTTTCATCGCTGTCTTTATCTCTCTTGCTTGTCCATATATAAGAAATTATAAATAAGAGTTTTCGTACATTATCACTGTTTAGATTTGACCAATATGACTAAAATATGTGTGTAATTTTTAATAAATATCTGAATTTTTAATTTGTTTTTTAATAAAATAATTTCTTCGTTTTTACTCTTTAATAAAATAAAAATTTTATTTTTGATCCTTAGAATTTTTTTTAATTTCTTATAAATTAATAAATTTTGTGTTTGTTTTCATATTTTTAGCAAATTTAAAATTTGTTAATTTATAAGGAACTTGAAAAAAAGGTGCTAAAGACAAAAACAAAATTGTTTTTTTATTTTGGGTATTTATTAGTGATTGAAAACATATTTTAGACTAAATATAAATATTTATATTTTTTGAATATTGCTTTAAAATATTAGTGATGTTATTCCTAATAAATGATATTGCTATTTCCGGAACATGATTTTAGATGGTGATGAAGATGTAAGAATGCTTTTGATTGGAAATAATATGTCTTGTTAAATGAGTCAACATAAAATGTATTGGTGAATGGAAAAAGATAGGAAAATTTGTTCTTGTGTTGGCACTTAGTCTTTGAAAGTGATTAAGAGATGCCAAATGGAAAGCATGTTGGCAGTGTGTGTTTACAAATGATGATTTAGTATTACTCTTAATTAGAGTCTAGATTTAACTGCTTATTCTTGACTGATTTTCCAGTGAGTTATGCAAAGGAAAGAAATTTCATGAGCCTCTGGATCTGGGCACTTTAATCTATCCGTTGGTAGAGAGGTTATATCTATCAAACATCCAATTGGTTTTGTATGAGCGAATGAGATTACTGTGAAAAATTCAAAGTTCATTTTTCACATGAATAACATTCATTCACATGATTGAGTATAAAATTGAATAAAATTGTTTTTCCATAGTTGATGACTATAAGGGGGTACATGATGGATCCTTTAGAGATTTAGAGACTGATTTAGTAACCACTTTTTGTTGTTAAACTAATCATTATTGCATATTGATCAGTAAATCAGTCATTACCAAAATTGGTCATTGAATATATGATACTTAAGGAGGTTGCATGTTATACATGCCATTTTTAACAGTGTCCGCATTTGTATTCCTTCCTAAAGAATTAAAAGTATCTATATATCTTGGCCTATTATTGTCATTGTTTGGCATATTATTATTGCTCGTCTTCCAAACTAATACGTACTCTCACTTTGATTGAGTTAGAGTATTTGGTGGAATAACTATTCCATCTTTAAAGCACTTCCATTTTATTTTTTTGCATAAATTGATAAATACTAGTGAAAAGATCGCTGAAATTTTGACAATAAATGGGTTGGCCAACTGGAAAGCCATGTTCCTTAAATAATAAAGTAATAAATGAAAAAATAAATGATAAAAATTATTGTCATGTGGTAATTGACTGTTAAGAAATTATTGATTTCTTTTTTCTTGTTCATTACAACAACATTGCTAACTGTTAAGTTTATTAGCTAGTGTACATCAGCAGTAACCTAGATTTTGACGAAGTCATCCTTGAGGGTAGATCAACACATATCCCAGCTCTTCAGGAGATTGTAAAGAAGTTGACCGGCAAGTCACTATTCATGTGGGATTTAGCTTTTATCATAATGAATTACTTAATATGAAGAATCCGGGAGGGGATAGGGAATGTTTGTTTAAGCTTCTTTTTCTTTTTGTTGGTAATATGGTTTGTTTAAGATTTTGAGTGTTGAGATCATAGTGAAAATATATACATTGGTTAATGTTGAATTGAGACACTTGTTAGTTTAAAAATTCATAAATTGCTTTCTATAAACAGTTGATCTTAACTAGATGCTAACATGATGACTCAACATGTTCATGAGTCATGAATTGATCCTATACAATGTAGTGTTGTCTTCTGATTTTTTGGCTTCTTATACTGATTCAAAAGTTCCTTTTATTTTAATTGTGACCAATTATTATAATTCTAAATCTTATTTTATTTTTAACCATTGCAGGATTTGATCATAGATACCTTCAGGGTGATTATTACATCACTTCTCTTTTCATGGTAATTTCTTACTCTTCATTGCCCTTTCTCTTTCCATGATGCACATTATTGTAACTTTTTTTCCCCAAGTGAATGCAGTATGTCACCTTGAGAAAAACTACCTAGCTCATCTCTTCAACACTAAAGTTCCTCGAATTTAAGTAATAACCAAACTATAAATGAATTTTCATGAAGCTTATCTAAAACTGCGATTGTGAGATTGATGCTTATTCGGAAAACCTCTAACCCTGCCCATTTTTAGTCTAATATTAGTTCACACTTGTAATTTTAAATTTAATATGGCTGAAAAATAGAGAACATTGGTTTCCTTTTCTTATACGTATTTTTCAATTTTTGTTCCTACTTTATTATGTGTTTATAGACTTGAGTGAAATGAATACAAACTCAACTTTTGGATCATATTATGAATCCTAGATCAATTTTGCTTCGTCTATATATTTCGTGGCATCATAAATTATCTTGTAAAGTCTTTCATTTGTTTATATTTATAAATTATAAATATAAACAATATCATAGATATTCTTTGTAAAATTCAATATTAAATCTTATATATTCATTTTTTTTCTTTTTCAACAACTTTCATATTTCCATCTATCTAGTTTATCTATTGACTTTTATGCGGATTTACATATATAAAATATCAGTCTCAAGTTGGAAAGTAATTTTTATTTCTTAAATTATATATTTGATTAAAATATTCAAAAAGAAAGGATTAAATATTCGAAACTATATATGATCCTTTTAGTGTATTTATTAGAGACTGACTTGCTAACCACTATTTTGTTGCTAAATTGTTACTGTATAAATATTGATAAAAAAATCAGTCATTATCAAAGTTGGTCATTAAATCAGTCACAATCATATGGGTTATTAAAGTCACTAAATCGACCAGTATAAAATGGCTCATTAAATTAGGTGCTATAGAATTTATCAAAAATCGGTCGTAAATGGGTTAGTGAATCGGTAATTGTAAAATCAATCACTAAATTAGTCAACTTATAGTTAGTCACTAAATCAGTTACTATACACTGAGTCGCTAAATCAGTTTCTAAAATGGTCCCTGAAATCAGCTACCAAGGATTTAGCTACTTTAAAATTAGTCTTCAATTCAGTCTCTAACTAATTTAGTGACCAATTAAGAGATATTGGAGACCAAATTCTGGTATCTAGAAGCAACTTTTCTTGTGGTGAATTTTGGCAAATGAGTAGTCTATAAGATTAGTACCTAATTATTTGGTATAACTTTTTTTTAACAATTTCGTCAATTTAAATTTTCATATGATAAACGAGCATATATCTTTTCTACCAAGCAGGTGCAATATAATAAAATAATGTTTATATTAAGATAAATTTTTTATTATGTGATAGTTTCATCAAAATAATATCAGAGGTTTAATTTTTTTTTCTTTCTTTCACCCTCTTTAACTTTCTCCCGATCTTTGACTAATGATTGACAGAATAATATTTCTTTCATATCATGTGTTGGAGGCAAAGAATCAAGATAATTAGGGAAGTATAGTTATACAGTAAAGTTTAAAAAATAATATTTCATAGTTTTTTAAGGCAAAGTAATATTTCTTAGTAGCAAGGAATGTAATACGTACAAATGTTCTGCGTAATTATAGGAGAAAAGATGTTGTAATAATGCCATTATGCAGAATTGAATAGTAGGTTTTGTGAACGTACGTAATTGGTTAACTAAACTTTCTAATCTTTGTAGAATGGTCATGTCTATATATACGTACGTGCATATGTTGATTCTAGGTAGACTAGTCAGAGCGGATTATGACAATTTGCCATTCACAAATATTCACATCGATCGACCCACACTTAATCTACATCTTTAGAGAAAAAATAGATAAAGAGAGAAAATATAATAGATATATAATATGATGCAAAAGAAGAAATATAAAGAAAAAAATTATTATTAATAAATTTTTTATGCTGAGTGTTCATATATGATTAGTTAGTTAGAGATGCATTTTGTTGGGTCATATATGATGCTTTATGCTATATTGTCCGTATACCACGTGGGTTAGTTCTGGTGCATACTCACCAGAATAAATTAAATTTTTTTTATTGCTTATATTAAAAAATAGTAATTACAATTTACAATGATTCTTATATATTTCCGTTATATATATGTTCCTTGTCGAACATTCAATATTATTGATAATGCAAACAATTATTCATGATTTAAACTCATTGACAATTTACCTTTCTTGGTATAAAAACAAGAATGACCAATGTTAATTGAGTTTATCAAGGTGTACAAGTTATTAAACATTTTGTTGCAAAAATAATTAAGACTTAAATATATTTTTAATTCTTTGTAAATTATTTTTTTTATTCTTGTTATTTTTTTTAATCATTATAAATAATATTTATTTTGTTTTTCATCCTTAAAAAAAATTAAATTAGGCTAAAAATTGTGAAAAAAATATTGTCTAAGCTGCTTAAAAAACGAAAAACAAAATAAATATAACTTGAAAAGATTATAATCATTTTTTTTTGTAAGGATAAAATAGAACAAACGTTAAATTGAAAATGTTAAAAAAATATATTCAAACCAATACTTAATAATCAAAATCATAAAATGAAACTAATTCTACATTAAAAGCGCAACAACATACATAACTTGCTTTATTCAAAAGAAAATTATCATCCAGCCATTTTAATTAATATATATATATATATAAACTAAAGTACTCGGATGTAAGAAGGCTCCTCGCTTTGCAAAGAAATTAATTAGGAAGAGCAGAAAGATTATTTCTAGACATTTACTTATATATAACAAGCCAGTAAATATTTTATGAGAAAAGTAATGAAAAAACATAAAAGCTAAATGAAATATCTACGTAAGAAGCACACAACTTCATAAGCTAGCCTTGCTGCCCGAAACAGATTGGTTTGAAGCCTTGCTCAGAAAATTAGCGTCCGACATTGACAAAGCTATTAGTGAAGGGTACTGAACGTGCGGAATTGTAAGAGGATTGTGCATGGGTAACTAGAGAAGGAGGAGGAGGACCGTCATGCATATCAAAGGGAAGCACAGGCAATGACGACGCTTCAAGCTGAAGAACTTTTATTACCTGTGCAGCCCTGGGTCTTTCCCTGTCGTTTGGGTTAGTACACCACAACCCCACAACAATCAAGCTTGTTATTTCATCCACATCATACTCCTTGTTTAATCTCTCATCTACAACATCCAGAACATTCCCTTCCACATATTTTTGCCACACCCAGTTCACGAGAGGTACATGAAACTCCCCGTTTTGATAAGTCCTCCTCCCACATGCAATTTCAAGAGCTACAACCCCAAAACTGTAAATGTCTGATTCCTTACTAGCCCTACCATGGTTGATATATTCTGGGGCAAGGTACCCATAAGTCCCCACCAGCCCTGTCCTTTGAGTCCTCAACCTTGGATCCACCAACTTAGCCATCCCAAAATCGCCAAGCTTGGTGCTAAAATCCGTGTCCAACAACACATTAGCTGACTTAATATCCCTATGAAGAACACTCTGCTCCGCATCCTCATGAAGATAACGAAGGGCCAAAGCCACCCCTAATGCTACCTTGTACCTGTGAAGAGAAGAGAGAATTAAGAATAATGGTGACAAATGATTAATTTCAATAGCATAAGCTAGCTTACTCCATTACAAGAGACAAAATAGAAATGCTCATACAAAGTAAAAAGACTAAGAAGAAAATAATGGCGACCCATTTGGATAAGCTTTCGTATAAGCACTTAAATGAATAAAAAAATAAGAGAAAAATAAATTAAGCTTCTCCCATATGATCAAATTAGGTTATGCATAAGTTAAAATCGTTTTTGGATATGCATCAACTAATAACTAACGTGTTACCAAACACACAGTAAACAACCCTTAGGGATAATAAATAATTAAATACATACAAGAACATTAAAGCAAAATTATCTAACATACCTAATATCCCATGCCAAAGATTTTTTCTCCCCAAAGAGATGGGTGTCAAGGCTTCCATTAGGCATGAACTCAAAAACCAACAGAAACTCTCCTTGCTCGTGACACCACCCTATGAACTGGACCAAGTTTCTATGTATTAGACGACTTATGATCCTAACCTCATTGATGAAAACTCTCTCTGAATTTTCAGAGTTAGTGAAAATCCTTTTGACTGCAACAACCCTTCCTAAATTACTCAGAACCCCTTTGTACACCTGTCCCGAGCTACCTCGTCCAAGCCTTGCATCAGCCGCGAACCCTTTGGTAGCTGCAACTAGTTCTTTGTAATCAATTCTTCTAGGTATAGTTGCCCTATCCAAATCAAACATAACCGGGGTGGCTCCAAGTTCATCATTATCATTATCAACCTTACCCTTTCTCCTTTTTGTGATCGTTACCCAAGCTGCAAAACTCGCGGCCACAACCACCAAGACCGTTGAGCAGGTCACCACAACAATCAGCAAAACATTGTGTTTTTCGTTCCCATGCCTCGAAGCAGTGAAAGAATTCAACGTTGAACTGAACTCCCACGAGTGAATAATGTTTCGTTCAGTATATTGGCCAGTTGCAGCGGAGAATCCAACAACCACCCACTCGGGTAGAATGTCCATGAGATCAATCTTGTAAGAAAGTGAAGAATTGGAACGGGGTGTTGCGGTTCCGTTAAAAGACCAAGACACAAAGAGGGTCTTAGTGGAAGCAGTGTAGGTTATCAAAGCGTTACATTCCTTTCCAAGGTTTTTGTAAATGTCAAACTCAGCAACGGCCACGGATTTGAGAGAGTTATCATCTATGCCAACGTGCTGAAAGGGAGGGTCAATTGTGCCGTTAAATGTGTCAAACTCAACAGCGACAACGTGGTTATGGGGAATGTAGGTATTGGTGGTGGCGTTGAAAAGGCCTAAAGTGCCACCGACTGCGTTTGCAGGAATCTGGTAACCAAGAGGGGCTAAGTAGAAGGCAAAACCGTCACCGATGGTGTCGTTGGTGGCTCTTTCAATAGTGAAAGTGAAGCGCGTAGAGAAGTTGGTTAGAACATCAGAAGATGAGTCCCACAGGTGCAAAGGTTGTCCGTAAAAGGCTCTCCCAACGCGGGAAATATAGGTCACTATGTTGAGCTCTATGGACCCGTTCTTGTTTACTTTGCCATCACCCTGGTATGCCATGTTTTTTGCACTGTCGGGGTCGTGGAAGTTTGTTATGTTAAAACTTAGTGATTCGGCTGTTTTAAGAGAAGGAATGGCCAACACGAGAAGAAAAATTGTGAGCACCATCTCTGGTCTCAGTGTCTGTTTTCTTCTAAAGGGATGAGACAAAGTGGAATAGCAAAATTAAGCTTGTTCTGAATTGCTGGATTGAGCTTGTTGTTTAAATAAGAACCGAGTGATGTTTCAATGATGCTTTTTTGTTTTTCAGTGGTCCTCGTAGTGTGTACTGAGTTAAGGTTTACTGATTAAGGCTTTAAATATGTTAGTCCAGCGTAATTTAGAAGCAGCTTTAAGATAAGTAAATTAATTTGTCAATAATGGATTCACACGTTATTTATTTCATTATAATTATTCAAGCATATAAAACAAACTTCATTGACAAAAACTGGTAAGTTTGGCCCCAGCTAGCTAGAACTAGAACAAATATTTGTTAAGTACCGATAATTACTTGACGTCGTTTAGCTATTGTCAGGATATATATATATATATATATATATATATATATATATATATATATATATAAAATCAAATTTAATATTATTGAAAGATTAAAAGACTCACATTAATGATATAACAAAAATATAATAATTTTTCAAAGGGATAATAATAAATATTTTTTTATTAGGAAGCAAATTCAAAATTTAGGAAAAAAAAAGTATCAGAATCAAAAATAAAATTTGTTTTTATCATGAAATAAACTTAAAGAAAAATTTATTAAAAAACAAACATAAAATTTAAATATTTACTAAGAATTACAGACATATTTTACCCATATAATAACAATAATCAAAATTTGATTTAAGATGTCACCTTCATAGACCTGGCCATGCTTTCTTGTGTGGAGTACCATTGATGTCTTTGGGTTTGCGTTTTGCACAAGGTGCTTTGATACCTCTATTTGTTAGGCGTTGATATTTGGAAATATTACCATTTTTTTTTTTTGCCGTCTACACACTCTTGTTCACTTGCGTATTGTCGTATTGAGCATCTTTTGTGGGGAAGAGCTAGCTCCCTTATGACAAAAGTGACTCTTGTGTCGTATATAACACCTGTGGCATGTTCTTTTTTTTAAAAAAGAAAAACTGGCTCCTTGTTTTCCTTACAAACATATAGAAACAACTCCGGATCGGTTTTCTGAAGCCTAGACTCAGTCGTAAAAAACCATGTTGGCAACCTTGGAATACTTCCACTGCTTCAAAACATCTCTTCTTTTGCTAATCTTTATGATCCTTCCAATAGTTCAACCACTCTCCTTCAACATAACTAACTTTAGCGACCCTGAGAGCGCAAGCCTCATAAAAAATGAAGGCATAGCGAAAATTGAGAATGGAACCATTGTGCTCAATTCACTTATCAATAGTGGAGTTGGACGAGCCATCTATAGCGAACCTCTAAGTCTGAAAAATGATTCTAACGGCAATGTCACAGACTTTTCAACTCGTTTTTCATTCACTATCAAAGTGCTCAATAAAACCAACTACGGTGATGGCTTCGCCTTCTACATCGCACCCCTTGCTTTTGACTACCAAATTCCCCCCAATTCATCTGGTTTCCTTCTGGGCCTATACGGTGACACCCAAAATAACCTTGTTGCTGTCGAATTTGACACTTATGTAAACGAGTTTGACCCACCAATGAAGCACGTAGGGATCAACAATAACTCTGTTGCATCCCTTGATTATAAGAAGTTTGATATTGATAGCAACATAGGGAAGATGGGGCATACGTTGATAACTTACAACGCTTCTGCCAAACTCCTTGCTGTCTCATGGCTCTTTGATGGAACTAGTTCTGGTTTTACGCCTAACAATTCTCTCTCACACCAGATTGACCTTGGGGAAATTCTACCAAAGTGGGTCACGGTTGGGTTTTCGGGTGCAACCGGGTCGTCCAAAGAGGAAAATGTTATCCATTCCTGGGAATTCAGTCCAAATCTAGATCTTAATTCCACAAATCCAGAGGCAAACAATGAAAATGTCATCATAATTACCAAATACAAGGTTCAGGTCAAAGTAGTAGTTGTTGCAGTGATTTGTTCTATTATTGTTGTGCTGGTGGTTGTGAGTATTAGTTGGTTGATCATCAAGAAGAGAAGAACCAAGGATGATTTTCATTTGGATAAAGAGCCTAGAAGGTTTGGTTATAACGAATTAGTTGCAGCCACCAACGGGTTTGCAGATGATAGAAGGCTCGGAGAAGGAGGCACTGGAGAAGTTTACAAAGGGTTTCTGAGTGATTTAGGGCGCGAGGTTGCAGTGAAAAGGATTTTTTCTGATGTTGAAGATTCTGAGGAAATATTTACAAACGAGGTGAAGATTATAAGTCGTCTTATACATAGAAACCTTGTGCAGTTAATGGGATGGTGCCACGAGCAAGGGAAGTTATTACTGGTTTTTGAATACATGGTTAATGGAAGCCTTGACACTCATCTATTTGGCAGCAGAAGAACATTGACATGGGGTGTGAGATACAACATAGCGTTAGGTATGGCCAGAGCTCTTCGATATCTTCATGAAGACGCGGTGCAGTGTGTTCTTCATAAAGATATTAAGTCAGGTAATGTTTTGTTGGATACTGATTTCAATATTAAGGTTAGTGACTTTGGGATGGCCAAATTGGTGGATCCAAGATTAAGGACTCAGAAGACAAAGCTGGAGGGGACATATGGGTACCTGGCCCCGGAATATGTAAAGGAAGGAAGGGTTAGCAAGGAATCTGACATGTACGGTTTTGGGGTTGTTGTGTTGGAGATAGCATGTGGAAGGAAGACTTACCAGGATGGGGAGCATAATCATGTGCCTTTGGTGAATTGGGTGTGGAAACATTATGTGGAAGAGAATATTTTGAATGTTGCTGATAAGGGATTGAACATGGGTTTTGATGTGGATGAAATGACATGCTTGCTCACTGTGGGACTATGGTGTACCCTCCAAGACTACAAGAAAAGGCCAAAGGCAGAACAGGTTATTAATGTTCTTAAGCAAGAAGTTCCGCTGCCAAAGCTTTCTACATGACATGCCTGATTGTCCTTCTCATCCTACAAAAATGGGCAATATTCCATGTAAATATAGATCAGGTTTTCATTTAAATATAGTTACTGGATTGAATATAACTATACTTTCAATGTAAGTTATCATTCTCGTGTGCTATAATATCAAATAAAATTATTTTTGTATGATTGAATAAAAATATATTTTCACATCCCACGAGTCATATTTATTTGTAATTTTGCGTATCATCACATCACAATCACAATATAGTGCAAGTATCACATCCTTTTGCCTTGAGGAACTTACTCTTGTGGTGTATCAAATTATTCTATTACTAGCTACGTGTATCTATCATGGCTTTTATTATTACTATTTTTTTTTTATTTTTTATTTTTGCATCTTGCTGCGTAAATTTTAAATTTGAAGATTTTGGAATAGGTAGTATCTTTTTCATGCCTTTTAAATAGGGATGGTGGGTGGCACACATGGCTTAGGTTTTGTATGGGTCGGTGGATACTTTATGTTGGGGTTCATTTAATTATGTGTGGTGCAAAGGGAACACACTACAAAAATGTTGTGTTTTACTGAAAAAGAATTTCGGTGGTTATTAGAAACTGCCACAAATGTAAATAATTTTACTATTTATTTCCGTTCTTTTACTCTTTCTAATGATGCTCCATATCACGTCATGACTACGTGTCACCTAATTTAGACACCAACTTAAAAAAATTACATTATTTGTTATTTGTTATTTCTCAAGTCAAAAACCTAGGGTTCATCATTTAACTCGTCTGAAACAAGTGGTGGTTCCCCCTTTGCCGCGAAAGCTCTCTCGCATGAATTAGGGGCTCTTGGATTCGACCAATGGAGGGACGTAGCGCAAGAGTAGTTGAAGTTGTGTGCAATGCATTACGCGAACATTGAGTTTTCTCGAAGTTCAATTTGACTGCTTTTGCCTTCGATCTCAATTGCAAAGGAGCTAAGTTATCCTCCCTACACTCTCTCCGTTGATTTTGAATCACACAATGTGTCTCAATGGTGATTTCAACATTCATGTTCGATTAGGGTTTTACTTCCCCTATTTTTTTATTTTCATCGTTGGTTGTGTTGATTTTCTTTTCATTTTGCAATTCTCCGATATTTTGAATCGCACAATGTCTCCGCTAGGTTTTTTCATTTTGTGCTTGTATTCTGAGTTGTTTTGAAGCCTCTTTGGTTACTACAAATTATAACTTTGAAATTTCTTTTTTGACATGAAAGGAAGATGAGGAATAGCGACACCGATTCCTGAAACAGATTCTCAATTGATAGTGTTCAAATAGAGTAATTAATATTGTAATTGAAATCTTCAACAATCATAAATTGTTTGATTTAATTTCATCTCTTTAATTAAATTTCATGAAAATACTTTGAGATATGTAGTAGTTGGGTTTGCAAATTTAGGTTGCTAGCAATGTGTTTGATGAAATGCCTAATTTAGTTCTACCTTGGAGAAAAGGTATATAACACCTTATATTATTTCTCCACATGATTCATTTCACTTTTCTTCAGCTGAAATGATGATTGGAAGTAATAATGTAAGATTTAAATCAGCACCAATCACTACTAAAAAAACACTTTCTATGACGATTTTGAGGTGCCTTTTACGATGATTTTCAACCGTCTTTGAAGTCAGCATCGTGGAAAGTTAAGACTTTTGACGATAGTTCTCAAACCATCTTAGAAGGTTAATTAAAACTGTCTTAGAAATCGTTTTGTGAAAAAAAAAAAGATGTTTCCTAAAAATCGTCTTAGAAAATGACTTTCTAAGACAGTTTTACAAAAATCATCTTAGAAAGACTTTCTAAGACGATTCTCGAAAAACCCATTTTAAAATGTCTTTTTCTAAAAAAAAGAAAGAAAATTAAAAAAATTAGAGAATTCTAAGATGATTTTTTGAGGTATCGTCTCAAAAAGTCCACTTTCTAAGACAATTTTTTAAAGAACTATCTTAGAAAATGGAGTTTATTATTTATAAATTAAATATTTAAAAATACAATATTTTTATTTGGAAACAAAACTATTGTTCACAATATATTAAAACTAAAATATAAACCTAAATTTATTTTATCTCTATTTAAATATAATTAAAAAGTTATAAATATATACTAAATATAATTATTTCAAAAATCATTCCTATAGCTATAAAGCAAATGCAGAAGTTACCAATTGAGGTAAGGACCTAAAAAGAAGTAAGCAAATCACAATTTTCATATTAAACAAATGCTATAATCTATTCTCTTAGTATACAAATGTTATTATATGAGTGTTTGCAGCCGTTGAATATATTCTAATGATCAACTCAATGTGCGTTCATGCTATTGAGTATTGACACAAGTTGTAGTGGAGCTTGAGATCAGACCAATAAATTTCACCAGACAAAATGAATGTAGAGCAATAGAAACATCTTTTGAAAAACAACTGGAAGTTAAAAAAATGTGTCCTTAACCATGCTTGCTCCTAAGGGATGTTCCTATGTATAATCATGGGGATTTGGCCAAAAATACAGGATTTCTTGTAATCATTGAACACGCACAAGTTTTAATGAAGTTTGCATACTAATGCTCTTTCTGGGGAGCAAAGATAGTTTGTATGCAAGGAAGCAAATGGATACAAAGTTAATTCAAACAGGAGAGAAAGAAGCAAAATACTTTAGTTGGATCGTCGCTACCACCCAAAGTTTGTATTCCCTTGTGAACAACAAATTCACTATCCACAACTCCCACATTTTGAGTGTGTTCTCCCTGAAAAAATGACATTGATTTCACTGTTAATGATACCTATCATGTAGTAAATGAACTTAAAAAAAAAGGAAGAAACATGCCTCTCTTAAGGCTGAGAGCTCAATTTTGTAATTTAGTTATTTCTTCTTATGTGATTCTCCTTCTCAGTTCTTGAATTCCAAGAATTTTCCAAATCTGGTGATAGTTATACAAAATATACTTTCATATTTTTATCTAGTCTCCTACCTTACTATTAATAAATCTCTCAGTATATAACATTACACCACAATAGATATATAACAATATCACTACAAAAAAAAGTGTTAAATAATGGGGGTTATTTTGCGAGGTTTTAGAAACCTCCTTAATTTATTAAAAACTACAATTTTTTGTGCTTAATTTGCGGAGGTTTATAACCTCTGCTAATTAAATATTATTTTTCCACTCTTTTCTCTTTAAAATAAAATAAATCATATTTTTTCCCAGAAAAAAAATTCCTCTAAAAAAATCACAAAATCTCAATTTCCCTCTCCAACTCTACGACTTCCCTCTCCAAACTATAACATCCCAATTTTTTCGTAAATAAATTTTTAAAGCTTTTTAGTAAAAATAAATAAATAAATATAGAGCAAATAATAGGTTGAGTACCTTAGGTATAAATAACTATGTTAAGTCAGGTGCCTCCTTTTTTTCTCATTTTCGTTTTTCCCCTTCTCCTCTCAAAATCCTCTCTTTTTCCCGAAGGCCACCAAACCTGTCTCAGAAAAATGACGATCTCCGATTTATTCACCGTTGGATCGTCGTGAAATTTAAACAGCATGCTCACAACCCAATTCCTATCATTCTCACCGTTGGGAATTTTGATATAATGTCTGAGCTAAGAGAAATACCTTTCGCATCATAGCCTTTTTTCTTTCCCTCAGAAACCCAAAATGGTCTCAATAAAACTATGATCCCAGTTTCATTAACCGTTGGATTTTCATGAAATTTTGATACGTGGTTCGTGGTTCAGTTCTGCACACCTTCACCATTGGGATTTGCGAGATATTAGTCAAGGCGAGAGAAAAAGGAATCACACCAAGATAGTACAAGGGGAGGCTTCAATCCCTTCTCTGTCTCTCTGATGTTCGGGAACTCTATCAGAGCAATTAGAGGAAAAAATTGGAGGAATCTCAGGGAACTGCTAGAGATGCTGCTATCGCTGGCTAAAGACACGTGAGTCCAGGTAAGGGATGAGTTATTCACAATTAGGGATTAGTGAGAACATGTGTAGGGATCCTTAGAGATATCAATTAGAATGAGTTTTGGGGTGCTTTTGTAATTTTCATTTTATCCTCATAATTGCTGTGAAATTATATATGTTTGATGAATCAGTCGATGTCCTAATGAGAAATTGCTGTGAAATTGATGTGTTCTTGTGTTGAGTGTGAACCCCTTAGAAAAATTAAGCTCTTTTTATTAACGTAAATTATATTTTAAATAATATTATTCAATGACTTATTTTATACAAATTATTATCTTGTTCTAATTAGATTGTTTTAATTATTGAATTGTCTTTATAGCTAATTATATGATTACTATTACAAGTTGTAAACTTGAAATTGCTTTGCATATAGGAACTTTGTAGGAGAAATAAAGAAATTCGAAGCAAGCAAGTTATTCCACACACTGGTGGATCCAAAGCTAATCCTAGAAGAAGAAATGAGTTGGTAATGACACTAAATGTTAACTTTTACTAATTAAAGAATTTCAATGTTTACTTACTCTTTATTTATCTTAGTTTTTAGAAACTGGGAAGCTACCAAGTCGTGGACAATTATATATTGAAACTCATAAAAGGAAAGATGGATCATTTGTAAATGAAGCAGCAAAGACTATAGCGGTATGTTTTTCTTTAGTAACATTGTTTTCAAGGATTGTGCTTAATCTTAAAACTTTTATATTTCATTTTATTACATGTTTGTAGGAACAAATTGAAGTAGGATTGACTCAGAGAATAGTTGATGAATTTGAAGTTTCTCCTCTTGATGTTGTTGGTAGAGTGTTAGGGTTAGAGCACTCTGGGAGAGTGCGATGCATGAGATTAGGAGTTGTTCCTTTTAATACATTCAGGAACACAAGACTTCGAGCTTTTAGTCTGAGCTCTTCTTCATCTGGTGTTGCCTTTCCATCTTCAAACCAATGGCAAGAGAAATACAACAATTTAGAATCAGCTTTTAAGGCCTACATGATAATGAAGGAAGGAAGGATCCCTAAAGAATTAGCTTGTTATTTCACTCCTGATCAAACACATGTAAGTAATTAATATGCATACATCATTATGTATATGTGAGGTATCCTAAAACTTGTTAGTATAATACACAATGTACTCTCAAAATTGTTTTACATATGTTTATAGTTTATTAATTTATTCACACATATTAGTAAGGAAATATATTTTGTAATTGGTACTTGTGTTTATTAAGTTAATTAATTTACAGTTTTGTAGGTAGATTTTATAGTTAATCAACAATATTAAGGTAGAATTTTATTCATTTTGGCTAACTCTTAATACTCTTTATCTCAAGTTAGGTCTTTAAGTAAACATACATGACCAAGGTAATAAGCATGCATAAGTTTAGAATATTAAAACAATTGTTTAGAATTGATTATTTTTATTGATGGTCATTATGATTTAGTATGCGTGATACACCCTTGTATATAGTATATGTGACTAAGTGTTTTTTCTTTTCTTATTTTAGCCAAATGATGCTTCAAGTGTTCCTAATACACCTTTGGATGCAAGAGGATCTTCTGGTGCTAGCAACCCTTAGTTTGCTTATAATGTATTTTGGATTTAAAGTTTAGTACAAGACTAATATTACTTTGTTATGGATTTTATGTCATACTTTGACTTACAATAGAAATTTGAATTATAAATCTTTGAACTATATGCTATTATTTTGGTTATTGAAATATAATTTCTACGTCCTCATTATGAGTTTTTTTATTACATTTTTTTATCGATATCATAAGAAAATGAAAAATTGTAATACATGTAGATTATCAAACTAAAATGAGTATACAAAATCATTATATACAAGAAAATAAGGAGAATTAGAAAATCAATTGTAAAACATCTATTGTTAGCATGATTTTAAAAAAAAACCCCTCCATAGTATAGTTTTAAAACCTCTTTTAATAAACCTCCGCATTTAGCATAGGTTTAAAACCTCCTTATTTAGTGTAGGTATAAAAACCTCTTCCAATAAACCTCCACAGTTAGCGTAGGTTTAAAACCTCTACAAAAAAATCTCTGCAAAATATTCTCGATACCAGAGATTTTCAAAAACCGCCGCTAATTGCTTGTGGCGAATATAACTGCGGAGGTTTCTGAAAACCTCCGTAATTTATTTTGCGAAGGGTAAAAACCTCCACTAAACGAAAAAATAACCTCCATTATTTAACAGATTTGTTGTAGTCAATTGTTTTTTTTTAAAGGAGACAAAACTTTAAATAATTTTGAACGAATTTCAGGCAAAGTCTTTTAGAATTTTTACAATTCATATGGACCATGAAAATTACCTGTATAAGAAGCCAAGTTCAATACCAGGAAGATCGAGAGAAAACAGGAGCCATACCTTCCATAAACCTGCCAAGTTGTATTGAAATTTCAGTGTCATTTATAACATGAAAATAGATACAAGCAAAAAAAAACATATCATAAAACTCCAAAACAACAACTATCAATTGATTTTGTCAAGTTCCATTTTCAATACATTGACTGGTTAAATTTAAGCATCGCCCTTCTAGATGGCAGAAAGAAGAATTACAACACCACGTGAATAAGATCCTGAATGAACAACATCTTGAAAAAATACACAACACAACCAGATCCAAGGAAAGTAACAGTTACCCAGTGCATGGAGGCCCTTTACTTGCGCCTGAGCACTTAGTATTTCCTCTGAGTTCATAGACTCTCTCTTCCATGTACAAAAACTCAAAGCTTAAGTATGAACTTGATTACAAAGTACATATCAATATCCTCTAATGATAAGTCACCTATGAACTTTCTTAGTCCTAGCTCAAACTATAGTTCTATGATGTATCTCTGTCGAATTTGGGTCAAGGGTTGGTTGAGATATCTCCAATCCTTCTTCCTTCACAATTTCAATTCAATGTATCTGGAAAAAAACAAGTGCCCATGTTAACTCATTCTCTTTGATGAGAGCACAAGTCTATCATGAGGTGATTGACTTGTCTTTAAGAGAATAACAATATAATGAATATAAATCAAACCAATTACCATTTTTTTACCTTTCTAGGCAAACAAAGATTACTTAGTAACCTAACGTGACCTTAATAAGGATGATATAGAGCTTATTATGCCTGAGAGCTGTCAAATAGGCTGGCCTAACTTGACCCAAATCTCCTACGAGCCAAAACTGATCTGACTATTTTTTCAATTTATATTTATATGAATTCTTTTAAAAAAAATAGACCAAATAGGCCCAGTGCTTTTGGGGCAAACATTTTTCAGCACCAGCCTGGCCCATTTGGCCTGCTAAGTCAGGCCAAATTGGTCCGATTCATTTTAGGCCACTATTTTACAAGCCTAGACCGACCTACCAGGCCATCAAATATCAAAGTATACCACCAGCAGAGAAGTGCAACAAAACCATCAATCATACCATGAGGTGTTATGTTTTTCTGTAATGTTTATTCAATTTGAGTGGTTGTTCCCAAAAATAAAAAAGGAAACTAAGTAAAGAGCTTGATTTCAATACATTGACAGTGAGAAACTAAAATTTTCTCCCAACTTCTAAAGATGTTTGCATGTCTTAATTGACTCAATAAAGTCCATAAGATATTTAGATTTTCAATAAATCCTTTCAGTGATATAGACATGGAATGCTCCGTATATTCCTAGTTTTAAGAGAAGATTTAAAGCAAACTCCCTTCAATTAACATACAATAAACAATATAAGCTTTTCAGGAAGAAAAAAGTCTATATGGTTAGTCTAGGTATGTACCACTTTGTTTGGTTTTGAGCAGTTATATGTATGGCCTTGCTACTCCAACTGAGATTCCACCACCCATCCACATTGGCATCATAATGGAATAAAATAATTGTGAAATTATCTGGAAGAAACTGAAATCAATGAAATTAGATTAGGAGTTTGATTCAAACAATTTTGATAACCCAATGAATCATCAAAAATACCTTTTGCATCATCACATCTACATTATGCTTTTGTTTACTGGTTTCACTTCCCATGTCGATTCCACATCTTCCCGCTCTCGGTCACGTTCATGTCGCTATTCCCATTTCTGACAACCTCTTCAGCACTGTTCTTTGTTATGGCCATCCAACAGCTCCTCATGCCAAGCATGGAGAAAATAGAGACATCGTGTTGTTTGATTTGGGACCTGGATTCTTTGGGACTATCATGGTCTCACGCAAGTGCATACCAGCTGTCTTTGCACTATGGATAGGTGCTAAAACTGGTGCAATTCTCCAGGACAAACCTTGGGATCCTGGTATCACTTTTGGAAGCCATGCGTTGAAGCCCCAACACCTTGAGGACAAGGTGTTTTTGATGGGCTAGGGAATGATAGGAAGAAGATGCAGCAGTAGGCCCAAGAGAAGCACAACACATCCTGCTCATTTGAAGGATTATGAGTAAAGCTTGGAGTGTGAATGTTATCTCTACACTTCCAAAAGAATAATCTAGAAGTTAGTTATAACTACTAGTATTGTTAGGACTATTATCACTTTGTTAGCAATTGTTAGCAAAACTGTTAAAGCATATTGTGATTCTGTTATGCTCAGTATTCATGAAATAAAGTGTTTAAAAGCAATGATAGAGGAATAAAATGGGGAGACAAATTTACTCAACTTCAGTAGCTCGCAGGAGACACTTGGACCTCAAATCCAAGAAACTCTATCCTCTGCTCATAATTATTGGTCTGACCTACCGCTCTTCAATGGTGGACGCCGAACTTTTCACCGCTTGCATGGACCGCCTCGAGGCCGCCATGGCCAAACTCGTCGCAGCCCAAGCTTCCATGGATTCCAAACTTGATGTCATTCTCCTGAAATTGAATACCATGGTACCCAAACAACCCTCTCCATCTTCTTCCTCTGCGAAGTCACCACCCCCAGCCAGAACCATGCTGCCTCTGCTTCCCAAGGTAACCAGCCAACTTTTCCCATCTTCTTCCTCTGCAAAACCACCACCAACAGCAGAAACCATGTTGCCTCCCCTTCCCATGGCAACTTCCCACCTCCCTGTTAACGCCAGACACCTCGCACCCTTCTCCGACCCCCTCCAGGCCGCCAGTCACCAGTCCCGCATGGAGCCCCCAGCCGCTACATCCTTCCCTCCGACATCCGCTTCGCCCTTTCCATTGTATGTGCTGCCACAGTCAGGGACACAAATCTCCACCACCCCTTCCTCCTCATCGTCTTCATCATTCTTGTCATTGCCAAATGGCTCTATCTCCGCAACAATCTTTAGGAACTCATTCCTACACCTACTTTCATTTGGGATCCAGGTTCTGTTTTCTGCACCTAACACCTTGAGGATAAGGTTTTTTTGATGGGCTAGGGAATGATGGGAAGAAGATGCAGCAGTAGGCCCAAGAGAAGCACAACACCTCCTGCTCATTTGAAGGATTATGAGTAAAGCTTGGAGTGTGAATGTTATCTCTGCACTGCCAAAAGAATAATCTATAAGTTAGTAATAACTACTAGTATTGTTATGACCATTATCACTTTGTTAGAAATTTGTTAGCAAAACTGTTAAAGCATATTGTGATTCTATTATGCTCAGTATTCACTAAATTAAGTGTATAAAAACAATGATAGAGGAATAAAATGGGGAGACAAATTTACTCAACTTCAGTAGCTCATAGGAGGCACTTGGACCTCGAATCCAAGAAACTCTATCCTCTGCTCATAACAAACTTCAACTGCCAATAAGTTGTTATTGGAGTAAACTCTACCCTGCAATCATATAATCACCACCAAGCAAGCAAGCAATAAATTAGCTAGCTCAGGTGAAGCAACTTTGATAATTGATGACGTGCCGCTTGTAGTTTACAAATTCGGTCATCATCTATCGATTTAAATAGAACTATATAATGTAAAATAAATAAAATTGCAAAGATGCTGACCTTTGACCTCAAATTACTTGGCGACCATAAATGCCTTAACTCAAGATCTGAAGTAGCTTGTATTATACCTTGTGGTAAGCCCTTCAGGTTTCCGGAAGTTTCAGTATATGCCTGCATAGTGGCATCAAAACCACCCACATGAAAAAAGAATATGTATCCAAATTACATTATAAAATTAATATTGTAAAGTAGGCAGGTGCATCAAAATTTTCAAGCAGCCATAGCCATCATTCATTATAACCCGCAAAGCTTTTGTTCTAAATGCATCAAAGCTTAAATTTAGAAGGAGTAAGAAAACTGATTAGCATCAGAGTATACCTTTTCTTCTTCCCTGATATTCTACTGTTTGTCTATCTAATAATAAAAAATGAAAACAAAGTAAATTTCAAATTAGAACAAGAAGTACAAGAATACAATGTCATGAACTGCTGCATTATAAGGTAAAACTTGAGCCATGTAGCTGTCATCTGCCAAAAAAAATGGCTTTTGAATGGACACCATAATTTATACTAAGAGCTGGAAAAAAGTTTCAAACAAGGCTATAGGGTTTTATGCTGATATACATTTTCAATATCACTTAATGATAACAAAGAGTTTGATCATTTATTGTTTTTCAAAACCACTTCACAAATTTCCTAACCATAATAGGGACATTGTTATACTACTCTGGATAAAGCAGCATTACAGCAGTAAATGATCCTTAACCAAATGCAAAACATAAATTTAATCAACATTTTCCCAAACAGTTATGACATGCAATCTCTTACCTATTCTTGATAACTTTGATACTTTAGAGTCCTATACACAACAAACAACATTACTATACAAACAACCGCCATAAAAGGTAGTTGTGTCATCTTCAAACTTGATTTTCCCTAGTCCAAGAATATCCATAATGTGATGTTCTAGGAAATAAGGCACTCTTATGAAGATCCAATATTATTGACTGCTCAAGCTAAGGAGCAGTACGAGAAGGTACTAAGCAACATTTTCTGGTTATTTTTTCTTCTTTGTTAGAGGTCATATGAATATTGTCCTCCTACATTATGACATTGATCAAATATCAATTTTTCATTAGTATGATTCGATAGTTACTTTGTCCATGTTTGAGTTTATACTTATAACAACCATTATGATATGGTGGTCAAAGAAATGTAGAAAAATTTAACCAAGGCTCATAAATAGTGATATCTTTCAAAGTTCTAGATGGTGTGCCAACTAATTGATAATTGGATTTCAAACAATACTGTATTGAGAAAATAATAGAAAAGAAATGGCTTGTGACATTTTGCATCAGGAAACATTGGAACACTTGATAACTATTGATTTGATTGAATAGTGCAAAGAAGCCAAAGTTGAGAGCTTAAGCTATTAGGTGAATGTACTTTTGATCTTGTATGGCATAGAATGGAGGTTCATTAATTAAATCTCAAGTATACTACACTCTTTATTTCTAAAAGTGGTTTTGAACTCCAATGTTGAAACTAATTGTAGGTGGATATCATCTCCATTGATTTCTCAACTGAGTTACCCTTTAGATTGAAGCAACCTATGGTTAAAGCAGCTGTTCAGGTTTGCTCTTGACTCTCACCTTTTTATTTCCTAAATCTGAATAAAAATATGTAGTAGTGACTATGAAAAATTGGAACATCACTCTAGCTATAATCCATGTAAAGTAGCTTATTATGCTTTCCTTTATTTACAATTTTACTTATTTTGACATTGGATGAGAAGACTAACTTAAATTAGTTCGATTTCAATCTAGTTAGTGTTATAAAGTTCAAGTGCATTAAGGCTATTAAATAGCCACTAGATCTTAGATGCTTGGATCTGATTTTTCCTTTGCCTATAGAGTACATGTCTTCTACTTTTTTGTTGTTGTTATTTTCAAAAAAATCCATCACAAGTATGAAATTGTAATTTCTTTCTCTTGTTTCATGTCGTATAGGTGAGATGTTTTTGGTCAATTCATGCCTTTGGTTGGTATTGACTGGTCAGAGAGGTGTTGCACATTTATTCTCTGCTATCAAGGTTTGTTTATCTTGTCCTTATCTTTAGATGTTTTGATATTGGTTCAATATGATAATGTGGTTAAATCCTCTTAAAACCAATACGTTAGTATTGCATGACACATGTTATTAGGAGAAAGGTAACCAAGAAAGAGAAGATATTTGATCAAATTGGGTGGTGTGATTAGGGAGAAAATCTTAAATTACATTGCAAGTCATTTTCTAGAACAAGTCTAATAAACGGAGGGGTGTTTAGGGATGTGTGCTAATGATAGGTGCTGGGCTTGCTTACTGACTTCAAGGGTCAGCACCTCCTGAATAAGGAAGAAGAAGATAATTCAAGGTAAGAGGGAAATTCTTATTTCTCATATCCTGCTTGTTTATTTACATAGATATATATAGATGGAATTCCAATAACATATTTGTGCAAATTCTATCCAAAAGGAATATTCTACTAATAACGGATTTTGTTATCCATGTCTTCCTATGAGGGAGCAAACACCACAAGCAGGATTTATGCTGATTCTACTAATTCGTTCTTCCAATTCTACCCTTAAACGTAATCATCAAGGTACACTGGCTTCACCACTCTTCTCTTAGTCCCTTATTCTCTTTGCACTTTTGTTGCTGGTGCTTCCTCTATTTCTGGAATTATGAGCTTGCTCGTATCATTCCCCGGCCCTTGGAAATTCACCTTGTCCTCAAGGTGATATGCTTGGCATAGTTGAGTCCAATCATCCCAAGAGGTCTTATCTGGTGACATACCTTGCCATTGAACGAGAACTTCCCAGGAGTCTGGTGTTGATCCTGGAACCTTATGATCATTGAGGATAGCGAGAGGAGAAATCATAGGTTGTCCATTAATGAATTGTGCTGGTAAGGATGCAATTTCAGATTGTGTTGGTGAACCCTTGAATGGCTTAAGCAGAGAGCAATGGAAGACTGAATGTATCTTAGCACCGTCTGGTAACTGGAGCCGATAAGCCGCCGCCCCAATGCGTTCTATCACTCTGAATGAGCCATAAAACAGCTTGTCCTGTTTACCCGAACTTGTTCCAGGTCCTTTGGCAGTTAATTATCGGTGGGGTTTGAGTTTCACCAGGACCCAATCATTGGGTTGATAGGCCACATCCCTACAATTGTTGTCAACATACTTTTTCATTGTATCTTGAGCCTTCAGAAGCTTCTGACGTATGGTTTGGAACGTCGCGTCTCTGTCCACCAACAATTCTTGCACTACATCAATCTTAGAAGGCCCCACAAGGTACTCTAGAAAAGTAAAGGGTTTGCGGCCATAAGTGATTTCATATGGTGCTGAACCTGTGCTCACGGACCACGAGGAATTGTGAAACCATTCCATCCAAGGGAGGAATTTTCCCTAAGTTCCCGGCCTGCAATGTACAAAGGCATGCAGGTACTGTTCAATTACACAGTTGAGCACCTCGGTTTGACCATCACTCTGAGGATGGTATGCCGAGCTCATTTGCATCAGAGTGCCACTCAAGCGGAAGAGTTCTTGCCAGAAGTGGCTAATGAACAAAGGATCTCGATCGAAAACTATGCTCTGGGGAAAGCCGTGAAGTTTCACCACCGTGTTCATGAATAATGAAGCGACCATGTGAGCAGTGTGAGAAATGGGTAGCATTCCCAAATGTATTCCCTTCGAGAAATGGTCCACCACCACAAGGGCAGTCGTATTCCCCTAGTATGCCGGTAATCCGACAATTAAATCCAGCAATAGGTCCTCCCATGGCCGGTAAGGGACCGAAAGAGGACATAGCAAACCTGTGGATTTCTTGGATTCATATTTTATGAGTTGGCATTCCATACAATTAGCAACGAATCGTGTAACATCTTCCCGGAGCCCAGACCAATAAAAGTTTTCCGACAGTCGAGCCAATGTCTTGGTGACACCTACATGGCCGCCAATAGGAGTGGCATGATACTCCTGGAGGAGAGTGGCAATGATTGGCAAATCGCGAGGAACCCAGATGCGACCCTTGTGAAGAATAAGGTTCTGTGCGAGAGAGAACCCAGGATGTTTGGTAGGATCATCCAAAATGTCACGACGGAGTTGGCCGTAGTCCGCATAAACGTCTAGCTGGGATCGTAATTCCTTTAGAAAGGATAAACATGGGACCGAGAGAATCATGGTCAACGAAGGTTGTTGCTCTGACAATTTGGACAAGGCGTCGGCGACCTAATTGTTGGCACAAGAATGATACTGGATATCATAGTCATAGCCCATCGGACGTGCCATGTACATGTGCTGCTCTGGTGTTTGAATTACTTGACTGAGTAATTCCATGAGACTACGATGGTCGGTGATGATCGTGAAATGGTGACTAAGCAAGTATTGGTGCCATTTTCATACCACCATGGTGATGGCACAGAGTTCGTGCACATATGTCGACGATCGCAGAAGATTGGAAGTGAAGGGCTTGCTAAAAAAGGCAATGGGGTGGCCTTGTTGAGACAGGACGACATCCATTCCGACCCCGGACGCGTTTGTCTCAAGAGTGAAAGGTTTGTTGAAGTCTGGTAGGGCCAGCACCAGCGCTGTAGATAGAGCTTCCTTGAGACGATCAAATGCTATATGAGTTGGGGTCATCAACTGAAAGGGATCCACTGTTGTTGCCTTAACCAGGGGGGCAGCAATGGTTGCATAGCCTCGGATGAACGTGCGATAAAATCCGACAAGATCGAGGAAGCTGCACAAGGCCCTCGTAGACTGAGGCACTGGCCATTGCTGAATAGATGTGACCTTGGAAGCTACGGGTTCGACGCCCCTGTGCGAAACTATATGCCCGAAATACTCCACCTGAGACTGAGCGAAGAAGCACTTAGATAATTTTAAGACAAATTGGTTTTCGAGTAATACCTGGAACGTAGTCTCTAGATGACGAAGATGTTCGTCAAGTGACCCACTATACACAAATATGTCATCGAAGAAGATGATGATGAACTGGCGCAAATACGGTCCAAATAAGATGTTCATGGTCGCCTGGAACGAAGATGGTACGTTACACAACCCAAATGACATTACTTTGAACTCGTAATGATTGTTGTGGGTGCGAAAGGTTGTCTGGGATATCGGCATTATGCATGTGTATTTGATGGTATTCCTACAACAGGTCCAACTTCGAGAAACAGCAAGCAGCTCCTAATTCGTCCAGAAGTTCATCAATCATAGGGATGAGGAATCTGTCCTTGACCGTTACGACATTCAGAGCTCGATAATCTACGTAAAATCTCCAGGACCCATCGTGCTTCCTGACTAGAATAACTGGGGACGAGATAGGACTTGTGCTGGGTTGGATCAGTCCCTTTTGAAGCATCATCTCAACTTGGAGTTCGATTTCATGCTTCTGAAAGTGAGGGTACCGGTAAGGACGAACGTTAACCGACACCATCTATGAAAGCAAATGAATATGATGGTCTGTGCTTCTTGCCAGCGGCAGGGACTGGGGTTGTTGGAACAGGGTGTCAAACTTGAGAAGCAAAGTTTGAATTTCAGGAGGGAAGCCTGAAGTGTCCAACGACATAGTATCATTCGAGAGCATGGTAATTTGAAAGCAGAAACGATCGCCTTGTCGGTGGCATAAACGGTGGAACAGTAGGGAAGATAACTGTCGGAGATTAGCATCATTGTCACCCTTCAACTCCACTAGGCGACCTTCACAAAAAAATTGCATGCGCAAAGTGTTGTAGTCGGTAAGGATCGGGCCTAAGGATTTGAGCCATTGTACTCTGAGCACGACATTGGACCCTGAAATGGGTAGACATGAAGGTCCACCTTGAACTTGGTAGCCTGAATTTCCACCGGAATGTTCGTACATAAGCAATTACACTCCAGGTGTTGACCGTTACTGACCATTACCCGTAGTGGAGTGGTGTGCTGACAAGGAAGGCCCAATTGCATGACGAGCTGCTCTTGGATAAAGTTATATGTGCTTCCTCCACCGATGAGGAGGACAACCTATCGGTTAGCGATGATGCCCACTAAACGCAACATTTCGGGAGCGACGTGGCCCGTTAATAAGTTGAGGCTGATCTGGGCCTGAACCAGGTCAATTAAGTCAAGTGGGGTATGGGTCAGTTTGTGAGTCTATGGGTTCTATATCAGCCTCAGGGGTCTCATCTCCCGCAACAATAAAGAGAAATACCCTATAGGCACAACGGTGACCTCTATGGTACTTCTTGTCACATGTAAAGCAAAGGCTACGCTCCCTATGCGAGGCAATCTCTTTCGGGGTCAAGCGTTTCATGGCCGGTGGTGGTGGTCGAGATGGGGTTGGAAGGAGTGGTACAGGTGGCGGTGGAGGTGTGGGCAAAATTGGGGGTACACGAAAGGAGGAGGAATTGGCCGTAAAGGGTGGACGGTATCGTGGGGGTGGGCGGTTATCTAGGAGCTTTTCCTCCTGGAGTCGAGCTAGCCCCGCGGTTTGGGCCATCTACAAGGGTTGCATCGCCTGAACCTCTCACTGAATGTCGAGCGACAATCCAGAAATAAAACAGCTTAGGAGAAAGGGAGAAGGGAGCCCGACAACGCGATTGGCAAGGTCTTCAAACTCTGACAGGTAAGCACTCACCACCCCTCTCTAAGTTAGTTTAAAAAGAGCATCGATCGGGTCCTCATACTGTGATGGGGCGAAGTGAGTCTGTAAGGCTTGCAAAAACACTGGCCAAGAGGTGAATTGGTCGTTGTCGGTCATCCATTGGAACCAGGAAAGGGCCCGACCTTCCATATAAAACGAGGCAATGGTCAAACGCTTGTGTGCGGGTGTGCCATGATACTCAAAAAATTGGTTGATCTTAAAGATCCAACCAGAAGGGTCCGTGCCATCAAAGCGAGGCACATCTAATTTCATTTTGTGAATGGATGTAGGTGAAGGTGGTGGCAGTATAGGTGGGTGGTGGGATAGGATAGGGGTTGGTAGGGTGTTGGGTGGGAATAACGGTGGTAGGCAGAGGAGGAGCTCGTCGATTTTGGTGGTCATGGTGAGCTGTTGTTGGGTGAGTCGTATGAGGGCATCCTCGAGCTTGTCGGAGGATCCCGAAGATGGGCTTGAATCCAGCATGGCAATGAAAGCACCAAAGTTGATAGGTGTCGCAACCTACCCTTCGGCGGGAGGGCGACGCGAGACTCGCGGGATGCGTGTTCCACGAAAGGAATACGCGCGGAGTCGCCACCAACGTTTATTTGAGGAAAACGTCGGAAAAACCGGAAAAGACGCGATCTACGAACTTTTAAGTGAAAGGTTCGGGAGTTGTATTTACGCACGGGGAAGGTATTAGCACCCCACACGTCCGCCCCAAGGGACGGCAGCCTTTAATCGAATGTGCAAACATGACTTTGATTTTTTATGTTCCCTTTTTATGTCTCTATATCCTTCATACCCTTTTTATATTTTCTCTTTTTGTGGTCGACAAGGGTGTTTCCCTTTGCTCCTACGTATTCCTCAATTTGGGATGAGAAAATCAGACCTACGTAGTTCTTTTGGAACAAAGTGTTTGGTTTAAGTTTGTTTTTTGTCTTTTTTGCAAAATATGTTTTTTATTTGAACAAAAGGTCATTTAAGGTGTTGGACCATTAAACGGTCTTTTGATTTTGAAAGGAGAGAAACGTTAAGGCATTGGACCATTAACGATCTCTTGTTTTTGAAAGGAGAGAAACGTTAAGGCATTTGGACCATTAACGATCTCTTGGGGTGGTCGACAAAAGCGGGGCTTTTGCTCCTACGTATCCTCAATTGCGATGAGGAAATCAGACCTACGTAGTTCTTGCAAAAGCGGTAAAGTCACATGTTGATTTTATGCTTTTGAACGGTCCATGTTAACCGATAAAAGCAAAGAGGACCGTTTAAGGCGTTGGACCTTAAAACGATTTTTAGTGATTTTCGGACAAAACTTGATTTGTGAGTCTATTTTAGTCTTAGTTTCACTTTGGTTATTAATCAATTCATTCAAGGAAACTTCCAAAGAAAAACGTCCGATTGATTTTTTTAATTTATTTTATTCAAAGATATTTTGATTATTTTATTATTATTTTTCAAGATATTTTGATTATTTTATTATTATTTTACTTTTTTTGGTTTAACCGAGGTTATAGCGTGAACGATCGGTTAGATTTCGTTTTAACAGTGATTAAACGAGATTACAACACAAATGATCGGTTGAAATTCATTTTATCATTTATTAGACGAGAAAACGGCTTAAATAAATGGTTAAAGCACGTTAAAAACGGAAGAAAAGAAAACTGAAAGTAAACGAAATTAAAGTGAAAGTACACAAAACAAGAAATGAATTGAAAGTCTCGGATTCGAAAACTTACCCGTTGAAGAACGAAGAACGAACGAAGAACGGATGAAGAACGGTGAAGAACAACGAAGAACGATGAAGAATTTCCACAGAATCGCTTACGGAAGCGTTACGGAAGTACTTCGACTTGATTTTTCTTCACGAAAACGTGTTTTTTGCCCAAAATAGCCGAAATGCATAGCCAAAGGGGTCTTGAACATTTTGAAACAGCTCCCCCCTCCCCTATTTATAGAAAAAAAAGGAGGTGCTTGCCGCCCAAAGACTTAATGAAGAAGATTTCTAAGCGCACCCGAATTACTAAGTTCACCCCCCTTTTCGTATTTTACGGAAAAGTTACGGAAGCCTTACGGAACTGTTTTCGAATTTGATTTTCATCTTTTTTCTTTTCCCTTTTACCAATGTTAAGTGGAATATGCTTACCCAAGGTTTTCGGAAATTTTACGGAAGTATTACGGAAGCCGCGGAAGCCCCGAAAACCATTTTTCAAAAACGTGGAGGAGCTTGCCGCCCAGTTGCTTCCTCCTTAAGCAACCCAACTTCCAAAATGTTCTAGAAGGGCCTAGATTTGAATTGCTATTTACACCCCTATCTTGATAAGTTCACCCCCTTACCGTTTTTGGTGATTCTTTTTTCGTAAAGTTACGGAAACTTACGAATCTCGTAACGATACTTGTTTTCTTTCCGTAATGTTACGGAACCTTGCGGATTACATAATCATCCCCCTTTTGACTTACGGAATGTTACGGAACCTCACTTAATTATGCAACGATGCTTCCATTTGATTTCCGGTGTGTCACGGAAACTTACGGATTGTGCATCAATATATTTTTTTTGGTTTTTCGGCATGTCCTAGAATTTCACAAATTGCCCAATGATGGATGCCAAGCACCTCACAAGGACCAAAGAAAGGTCGCATGTCATCAAGCAAAGGTCCCCGGACGAAATTAGGGTATGACAGTTGCCCCTCTTTACTTGTCTTTTATTGGAGATAAAAGGAAAGTAAAGATAAGACACTAATTTCGTTCCTCTCGATTTGACGAGAGTCGCGGGTGACCATAAAATCTCCACATGCAAATGACTTGTTGTTCCCAGAATTTCACAAATTGCCTAATGATGGGTGCCAAGCACCTCACAAGGACCAAAGAATGGTCGCATGTCATCAAGCAAAGGTCCCCGGACGAAAATCAGTGTATGACACTAATTTCGCTCCTCTCGGTTGACGAGAGTCGCGGGTGACCATGACTTGTCGTTCCTAGAATTTCACAAATTGCCTAATGATGGATGCCAAGCACCTCACAAGGACCAAAGAATGGTCGCATGTCATCAAGCAAAGGTCCCCGGACGAAAATCAGTGTATGACACTAATTTCGCTCCTCTCGGTTGACGAGAGTCGCGGGTGACCATGAAATTTCCGCATGTAAATGACTTGTTGTTCCCGGAGGAACAAAAGGTGCAGAAGACTGTGTCAGCCTCTGCATGCTATCAAGCGTTCTGTCTTACCGATAGCAAAAGAATGTTTATACGGATAACCACTCGGGTATTTCCGCGTATCATCGGGCCCGCCGCCTCTGGATGATACAAGGGTGCAGAATGACCAAATTTGGTCTCTGCTTGTCATCGGGCCCGCCGCCTCTGGATGACAAAAGGGTGCGGATAACCGTAAGGTATCTCCGCGTATCATCGGGCCCGCCGCCTCTGGATGATACAAGGGTGCAGAATGACCAAACTTGGTCTCTGCTTGTCATCGGGCCCGCCGCCTCTGGATGACAAAAGGGTGCGGATAACCGTAAGGTATCTCCGCGTATCATCGGGCCCGCCGCCTCTGGATGATACAAGGGTGCAGAATGACCAAATTTGGTCTCTGCTTGTCATTGGGCCCGCCGCCTCTGGATGACAAAAGGGTGCGGATAACCGTAAGGTATCTCCGCGTATCATTGGGCCATGGCAACAAAAAGCGGTGCGGTCGACAAAAGCGAGGCTCTTGCTCCTACGTATCCCCCAATGAGGAACTCAGACCTACGTAGTTCTGGATAACTTGTGAGACTTGAAAAAGTCTCGGTGTTTTCTCCACTAAAATGCAAACATGCTTTAGCAAAGAGACAAATATTCCAACTGATTTAGAGCAGCATATGCTTTTTTGAGTGAAAAACAATGCGTCTACCGGGGAAGAAGAGTCTGCTGATGAAATCTCCCATAACCATAAATGAGATTTTGGATGTTAGCATTTCGTTTCTAAATGACCATTTAGAGGAAACACTGGGTTCGACAAAAATAGAAGAAATCCACTCAAAGTGTATCAATCTTGCACAGGTAAGTGTTTCATCCTAATTCTGAACCATAGATATGTCATGACTTGACTTTGCAAATTATTTCCTATCAAATCAAAAATTACATGTGTGATCATGGATCAAATAGGACTTCCCTTGGGAATGGGTTCTTTTGGGGAGTTTCTTCTTTCGGCTTTTGTGTGTTTTTGGCTTTTGATTTTTCTGGCTTTTTTCTTTTTCTGTTTTTGTTTAGTGCGAGGCGAGAAAAAAAAAAAAAGTCGCTAGCGCACGGGATTTTGGTTGGTAATCAAAGGGAGAAGACTATTTTAGGTCGTGGTTCCCTTTCCTTCTTTTTTCGTTCATTTGGTGACAATTCTGTATTGTTCAGATATTGTCTGGTCAAAAGACCTTTCTGCACATTTCTTCTAGTTTCTTTGATCAAGAACTTTCTTTCCTTCCTTTTTTTACTTTCTCCCATTCTTTGGTTGGGAATTTTCTTTCTTTTCTTTTTGCTTTCTCCCACTCTTTGATTGGGAATTTCCTTTCTTTTCTTTTTGCTTTCTCCCACTCTTTGATTGGGAATTTCCTTTCTTTTCTTTTTGCTTTCTCTTTGATTGGAAATTTTCCTTCTTTCCTTTTTTGCTTCCGAGGGTAAGGATTATAGTGAGTCATGATTTTGGCTCAAGGTTTGTAGAATGGCTAGACATGATACATGTCGGGGTTTGGTTTGGCTCAAGGATAAAAGGGGTGCCCCACATTATTTCCATGACACAAATGCAAAAAATGATGATTTGGAAATTTTATGCAAAACTGGTTATGCATGCACCTATGCGGACACTCAAATGTCAAATTTTTATGGTCATGTGATGCTAGGGCTCAGGATTCATTTCCTCTATTTTAAATCAACCCAATGTTTCCAAAATATGTTCTTTTATCAATTTGTGCATTCATCCGAGTCCATTTCGGGCGTCCGGGGAAATTTCATAGCATTCACCCTTCAGGTGTACACATTTTTTTCCAAAAACTAGTTATGATCAGTGAATTTTTTTCAAAGAAAAGTTGGAAGTCATCTCTTTTCAAAAGCATGTTGGTTTTTCAGCTAGACAACTTATTTCTTTTTTCTCCTTCTTCTTTTTTTTTTTTTATCATTATCATTTGTTTATTTCTTTTTCTTGTTTGTTTTCTTTTTTTTTCTTCTTCTTCTTCTTTTTTCATGAGGTATTTTGCTACCTAAACATGTGCATATTTTTGAAGTATTTTTGCTATATACATGCATATCCAAGGTATCTTGCCACCTAAACATACATATATATGTTTTGTGAGGTATTTTTTTGCTACATACACGCACATCTAAGGTATCTCTCTACCTAAACATACAAATATATATTTTGTGAAGTATTTTTTGTTTACATACATGCATATCTAAGGTATTTTCACTACCTAAACATACATATATATATTTTGTGAGGTATGACTACCATTCGAGCTTGCGCTTGTTTTATTTAAATCCCCAGGATCATGAGCAACTAGGTGTGTCCTACTATAAAAAGTGATCAAATAACAAGCATAGATTCAAATGGTACTAGGTTGCCTCCTAGTAGCGCTTCTTTAACGTCTTTAGCTGGACGCGTTATGACTTGTCAGTCACTGACCTAGTACTTTGCTTACCTTTGGCTTTGGACTTGGTAGCCTGCTGGTCGGCCATGTGTCGTAGGCAACGCTCTAACCTTTTTGCGGATGAGCTGAGGTGAACTCTAGAGGTGGTGGCGGTGTGTCTATTGCCCGCTACCGGCCATCCCAATGCTGCTGTGGTGTTTCGCCCTGCGCCCGCCTAGGGACGCAGTACTTCTTGATGAAAGCTCGATCAGTAGGGGGCCTGATGCCCTTGCTGGAGGTTACAGGTACTCTGTAGAACTGACAGAGACCCGTAATTAGAGCTTGACAACTCCAAGACCCTGTTGGACTTCTTCGGGTCCACTGGGTGTCTTGCAGGTGCGATCCCTGCAAACAATTGATGAAATCAGAAATCAGTTGAGCGATGTGCATACTTACCTATGATGACATAACCTTGCCGGGGGGGTACGGGCACCCTGTAGGACTGATAGAGGCCCGTAACCAGAGCTGGAAACCCGAGGGCCCTGTTGGACTTCTTCAGGTTCACTGGGTGTCTTTGTGGGTGCGATCCCTGCAAACAAATAAATGGTATCAGAAATCAGTTGAACCATATGCATACTTACCCATGTCGGGACAGCACAGACCAACTGATACTTCCGCAGGGGGAGATTGGCATTGCGGTCGCTGGGCAGAATGTTGCTAAGTAGCAATGTCATCTATATCTGTGTAAGAGTGGTCATGTTGGTGCGCATGGTCCGCACTCTTCTCTTTGCAGCGGCACGGGTGAAATCTTGCCCCAGTATGCATAGTAGCTGTGTGATAGCCTCCCTCTCTGGTTGTGCTCGCACAGTTGGCCCTCCTCCAATATCAGGGGGTGGCCCAGGAACCGTTAAAAGGAAACTACTGGTCCCTTAACCGGGAGTGCAAGTCTCGGTTAAGCATTTAAGGATAGAGGACCTTAAATTATCTTAAGGTGTGGATATGGAGCCCACTGAAAGTGAGGACGCGTAGTCCTCTAAAGGCGAGGGCGTGTAGCCCTCTGAAGTTCAGGACGTGTCGCCTTTCGAAGGCGAGGGAGTGTAGTCCTATGATGGCAAGGACGTGCAATCCTCTGAAGGTGAGGGCATCCCCCCCTTTGAAAATGGGGAACATATAGTCCTCTGATGGCGAGGACGTGTAGTCCTCTAAAGGTGAGGACGTGTAGTCCTCTGAAGGTGAGGGCATGTAGCCCTACAAAGGTGAAGGCACATGACCCTTTGACGGCGAGGACGTGTAGTCCTCTGAAGTTGAAGGTACATGACCCTTTGAAGGCGAGGACGTGTAGTCCTCTGAAGGTGAAGGTAACTAGTACCCAAGGTGAGGGCGTGTAGCCCTCTCAAGGCGAGGACTTATAGTCCTCTGGAGGTGAGGGCGTGCAGCCCTCTGGTGGTGAGGACGTGTAGTCCTCTCAAGGCGAGGACGTGTAGTCCTCTGACGGTGAGGGTAACTAGTACCCAAGGTGAGGGCGTGTAGCCCTCTCAAGGCGAGGACATGTAGTCCTCTGGAGATAAGGGCGTGCAGCCCTCTGATGGTGAGGACGTGTAGTCCTCTCAAGGTGAGGGCGTGTAGCCCTCTGACGGTGAGGGTAACTAGTACCCAAGGTGAGGACGTGTAGCCCTCTCAAGGCGAGGACATGTAGTCCTCTGGAGGTGAGAGCGTGCAACCCTCTGATGGTGAGGACGTGTAGTCCTCTCAAGGCGAGGACGTGTAGTCCTCTCAACGGTGAGGGTAACTAGTACCCAAGGCAAGGGCGAGTAGCCCTCTCAAGGCGAGGACGTGTAGTTCTCTCAAGGTGAGGGCGTGCAGCCCTCTATTGGCGAGGACGTGTAGTCCTCTAAAGGTGAGGGCGTGTAGCCCTACGAAGGTGAGGACATGCAGTCCTCTGATGGCGAGGGTAACTAGTACCCAAGGTGAGGGCGTGTAGCCCTCTCAAGGCGAGGACATGTAGTCCTCTAGAGGTGAGGGCGTGCAGCCCTCTGATGGTGAGGACGTGTAGTCCTCTCAAGGCGAGGACGTGTAGTCCTCTCAACGGTGAGGGTAACTAGTACCCAAGGTGAGGGCGTGTAGCCCTCTCAAGGCGAGGACATGTAGTCCTCTAGAGGTGAGGGCGTGCAGCCCTCTGATGGTGAGGACGTGTAGTCCTCTCAACGCGAGGACGTGTAGTCCTCTAAAGGTGATAGGTACAAGTACCCAAGGGTCCACCCTTATGAGAAAGCAAGAGATCGACTCATCGAGAGGGCCGGTCATCCCAAATCCACAAGATTTGGACATTAGATGTAGGAAATCTATGTAGTTAACATAATTTTTGGGGATGCAGATGCATGCAACCTTTGTCGTGAAATTTTGGTAAATGCAGACTTCATATGAAACAATGCAATGTAATGGAAAGTTGTACAATGTTCATGACATTCTTTCCCTATTTTGTGATTTCGATTTTGATTTAATTTTTTTTTTTTTTTTTGGAAAACACAGATTGACTGTCCTTTTGAAAGAGTTGATAATTCATGCAACCTCATCCTATCTTTTTGCAAATCTCTCCGGGAACTCCCTCAGAGTGTGTGTTCTGTTTGATTTAGTCACTTGACCATTTTGGAGTGACGACAATGGAGTCGTTTGATGTTTGATCAATCCATTGAAAACCTAGGGTTTGTCCCCTTTTTTTTTGTTAAAAACATCGATGGGTGAGAACTTTTGATCGACCCCTATGTTCACTTGAGGCTCATGCACGGTGCCCCTCATTGCCCCAGTGTAAGGCTTTGAGGTACCAAGTGTTGTCTTGTTTTCACGACCTCGTAGTGAGGAAGAATGAAAGAAGCAGTTGATTCTTGCAAAAAGAATTTTCCAAGGACGAGAAATAGTTGAAGGATTTTTTTTTAGTTGATGGATTAAGTCAAATGACTCCTATGTAGAAGCAAGATGTTTTGATGTCTTGATGATGCTAAAGGATCAAGTGCTTCTAAGTTTTATTCAAGACAAGAATCCAAGAAAATCAAGATATATGATCAAGTTGATCTCTAGAATCTTAGGAAGAAGTTTCCAAATTGAAACAAACAAAGGTTTGACCAAAGAATTCTATCATTTCAATTTGAGATTTGCTCTCTGGTAATCGATTACCAGTAGTTAAAAATATTTTAATTCAAATTTTTAAAACCTGTAATCGATTACATAAGTCTTGTAATTGATTACCAGAGGGGATTTTCAGAAAATAATTTCCAAGAGACATATCTATTCAAATGTTTTATGAACGGCCATTCAAATGTTTTAAAGAGAGTTTTTATTGCCCAAACAGTTTTATCCTCTCGAAAGATCAAGAGTATTTATGAACTGAAATGTCTTATCCTCTCAAAAAGGTTCCTTGGTCAACCACTTGCATATTCAATAAGGAATTTTGATTGGTCTTCATTGTACAATCTATTCCTTTTAAGAGAGATTTCTTCTTCTTATTTCTGAAAAGGGATTAAGAGACCGTGGGTCTCTTGTAGTAGAGGATTCTTGAACACAAGGGAAGGGTTGTCCCTATGTGCATTGTTAATCCGAAAAGAGAGAGTGAAAGTTTAATTGGGGAATAATATTCGTATCTTAATTCAATCCCCTCTTCTTCTCAAGGTAACTGAGGCCATTTGTCCAACATCCTATTCTTGATAACTCACTTCTCTCTAAAAAGACAAAATGAGGTCACATGAACGTCTATATTTTTACTTGAAAACACAGTCAATCAAATGCCTTTTTATTTTTTATTTTGAAACTTATTTGTTTTGAACTTTGCTCGTTGTTTTACGGCACCCCCACCAACGTGCAAGATGAGTAATCTCTGATTGAACGGTCTTGGAAGTCAACACTCAGGAGCGCAGGTTGCTTGAGCAAACAGACCAATGGCTTACACTCACATTCCGGTGGAAGTTGAATAAGCAAAGATGTGTTCGTGAGAGGATGTCCATTTTATCTATATCATTTAACATTGTAACTGTGGTTTATGGCATAAACTTGAAAATCCTGATGAGTCATAACAACAGCTTCCAGAATTGCCCCATGTATGGTGTTGCTTGTTAATGTTAGGATTCAACAAGCGATTCTCCTCAAATTTCAGCCAGCCCGTATCAATTAGACCTTGCACCTTATGCTTCGGGGTCATACAATGCTCAATGGAATGCCCCAGGGCTCCTCCACGATAAGCACACGTTGCGTTCGAGTCGTATCCTCAAAAAAATGGAGGTTGAGGAACCTTGGTTGGGGTTATGGCTACCATTGAATTATTGAGTGGATATGGGATCAAGTTTAGCATATGACAACCGAATTTGGGGTGAACCCTACAGGCTTTTTGCTGCAAAATTCCTTTTTGTTGGTGTTTTTTTGGTTTGTGCTAAAGGTGGTCTTCGTCATTGGAAGTGCGGTAGACAGGCTTTGTGGTTGATTTAGGGATGGCCTTTGTGGATAACTGGGTGGTGGGTAAGGAGGAGGTTTGTTATTGACTGAGTAATGACATTGTTGGGTTTGGTGGGAAACTTGGCCGTATAGGAATGGCAGTCACAACATGGGTTTCTCCCTCTTTCTCACCCTCTTCATTTGCCCCAGTTTTCTCAGTCATCCTAGTAGGATGATCAAATTTGCCTCTTTTAGGACCCACATCGATCCTTTCACTGGCGAAGACCAAATCCGCAAAGCTTTGAGGGTGCGTAGCCCACCATCTTTTCATAGTAGAGTATCGATAATGTGTCTACCATCACGATTATCGTCTCCCTTTTTGCACATGTTCTGTAGTTGCATCCTATCCGGAACCATATCAAAATAGTACTGATACTGCCTAACGAAGGCAACCATTAGGTCCTTCCAAGTATGGACTCGGGAAGGTTCCAAATTAGTGTACCAGGTAACAGCTACCCCAGTAAGACTTTCTTGGAAGAAATGTATTAGCAGTTCCTCATCTTTGCGTATGCCCTTATCTTCCGACAATACATCTTTGGATGGTTCTTGGGGCAAGTAGTCCCCTTGTACTTGTCAAAGTCCAGCACCTTGAACTTGGGAATGACCATGTTTGGGTATTAGGAACAACTCTTCTAGGTTAGCAAAGGCATAATCTTCACCTCCTTCAATGGCCCTGAGCCTTTCCTTTAGATGATCCGCCTTTCCCTTTTCGGCCATAGCAGGAGGGGCTCTTCCCACCGCAAAATGCAATGGTTGTGGTTGTGGGCGAAACTGAGGGCCCTCCAAAGTGTTTTCAAAGGGTATACCACCAACTGCTTGCCCTTCAGTGGCATATCCGAGCCAAGGCTCGAAGTCAGCTAGATTGTGGTGGGGAATTTCATGTGTCTCCCCCATGGTTTGAGAGATATGTGCCTGATGAGGTTATTGGTTCTCAATGAGTATCGGAGTGGAGTTATTGAGATTTTCATTGAGAGTGTATGCCACATTGGGTGGTGTATAGTTGGGAGGCAAGCCATATGATGGGAAGGCATACTCGTTTTGAATTTGCACATCATGGGGTCATCCGTACTTCCCAAATCTTTGCCTACCATATTTGAGGTTGGATGATTCATTTGCTTGAGGCCAGATGGGAGCATCGGGTTCACCTTAGCGACAGCGCTAATAGCGGCAACTATAACCGCATTGGCTTCCATTATCTTCTTCACGCTCATCATGGCCTCCATCATTGTGGCCATTTTCTCTTTAATGGCCTCCATGTCGGCCTTCATCTTCTCTTGTATCTCCTCTACTTCACCCATTACTCTAGCTCTAGCACGAGTTCGGTAAGGGCGTCGTAAAGCGTGTCCCTTTCCGTTGATAACAATGATTAAGTTCATTTTATTTTATTTTTCAAGGAAAGAATGCAACGAGCAATGCAACTAATGAAAAGCATGGATGCATGCGAATGATGTACAGTTGAAGTATTGCGAATTTTTACGCAAGATATGAGGTTGAATCAATTTAGAATTTCAACATGGTCCATGACATCTTTGTCAAGGTGAAACTGGAAGTAACAAGGACATCAATAATCCTAAATATGTTTGGCAGTAGACGAAGCAGTGATGTGACTCGATTCATCTTTTGCCCCAATTTTGCAAGACGGTTACTTCCATATTTTGACTTGATGAACCTTTTTATAAAAGCATGAGCTTGGTTCAACCCTATAATCCAAGGAATGGCAATTCTGATCGCCAATACTTCAACAACATCTCATAGGGATGAATGACTCGGGCATACTTTAAGCCATGCATGGAAAATGTAATTATGAAATTGAGATGCCCGAAGAAACACCATTTCCTAGTTAACCATGCATTAGGTACCATGTTCAATTATTTTGTTTTGTTGTTATGTGTTTTTTTTTTAGAAATGGGTTTATGATCCCAACATGGTTGGCTCATGGTGCCTAACACATGCAACTAAGAATGTAGTGTGAAGTTTCACGCTTCCCCTTTTTTGTTTTTGTAGAGGAAAACACAAGGATGAGCAAACATGAAAACAAATGGTATGCAATTTTGCAGATCAAAAAGTTTGTTGAACGCATATGCATGATGATGCCATGACTCATGCAAAATGGGAATGTGATAACGGACAAATGCAGGAACGATATGTTCATTATGATGCTGAAGAGATGTTTATGCGGTGCATGATATGAATGCATTTTACGGACACGAGAGCCCGGAAAATTATCTCTTCTTACTCGCGCATTTGGGGGCGCAGTGCCCCATATGTACAATTAAGAAGGTGATATGGACCTTCCGGCTTCCCGTGACAAAGGACGAGACCAACATACAATGCATGCTAGAGATAAAATGTGGGAGTGACTTGATTCGCACTGATTTTCGGAGTAAAAACGTGGGATAAACTCATTTTTTTCAAAAAGTTATAACTAGTCAAGATCTGAGCGACAATACAAACTTCCTAGCGGTTTCTAATCATATTGTCCATTAAGTCTATCATATGTTGACAATAGCTGAGAAGTCCGTGGATCTCCTCGGGGGCGGAGTAGGTGTCTGCCACTGCTTTGGCCTTGGCTAGCAATCGGGGAAGTTCTTGACTCCTGTTCAAAGTAAGAGCAAATCAGTCCATCCACATTGTTGCCTCTTGGTGCAATGAATCAATTACCCTTTCCCTTTTCGACGCACGAGCGGTGACCTTGTAGCGGATAGACGGGCCTACCTTCTTGGAGAAAAAAGGTGTGAAACCAGCCACACATAGAGAGCCAGTGCACAACAAACAATTCTTGCGCTGCTCTTTTCACATCCCCGGTCGAACGTATCATACATGGCCAAAATGGCGACGACCGGGCTTTCCTTGCCATGATGAAAGGCGAGGAAAGCGTCAATCGCTGCTAGGTCCACTAACCCTTCCATATTCGGAAAGAGGACAGCTCCAAAGATAAAAAATGCCAAGATGTCAATAAAAGAAAGCCCATTCGCCTTGATTTTCCAAGGCCTTTGCCCTTTCCTCCAAACACTTCCTTGGTACTCCGACTACTCCATTTCTGTTTTGCTTTAGACGTTCCAACTCTTGTGCTGAGATTTTCACTACCTTGGCAACTCTTGTCGTGGAGGGATAGAACCCAAAGAAAAGATATGGCTTCCTTCCTCCCAGTTGGCATCCCAGGATTTCTTCCAACTCTTTCACAGTCGGCACTAGCTGGAAGTCCTCAAATGTGAAGCACCTTAGGGGCTGGTCATAATACTGGGAAAGGGATGCAATCGGTTCCATGGAGACTTCTACCCTAGCTAGGTCCCAAATCTTACCATAGGCTTTGCGGAAGGCTTACCGTTGAAGTTGACCCATTAATTGCCCCAACTCTCCTAAACTAGTGACCTCTAAGCTCTTGATTTTGACTTGATAGAACCTCTTTTTAAGCGAAGGCTTTTGACTTGATCCCATGTTTTACTAAAGTGAAATAAAATCTAGTGCGAATCAAAACTCTGACATCTATCATGGGTGGAATGGATGAATGCATGAAGAAATGCATATGACACAGATGCAATTTACGAATACGGGAGCCCGAGAAACTGTCTCCTTCTTAGATACAACGTCTAGGGGTAGCAAAATGCCCCAACGTATGTATTTAAAATGGTGACACGGACCCTTCGTTGGTTTGTTTACAGAGGGGATCAAGACAGAACCCATGTGCGAAAGGCAGTGTGAATATAAGTAAAAGGGTATATGACACTTATGCATGGCAGTGTGAAAAATGGCACGCAGCGTGTTTGCTCCGTGCCCCTATTTAAGGGACCTATAAGGGAGAGAGCTAACTAGGCTTTTAGTGATAACCCCCAAGGTAGTCATATCTCTCTTGATGGTTTCTAGAGGTATCATCCCCTTCGAAGAACATACTGCAGCAGTAGGGACTACTAGCAACAATATGTTTTCAAAGAGAAAAACTCTAGATGAGGGTTCACTGTAATCAAGCAAGTCGGAGACCTAGCATGATCACGGATTCACCTCCACTCCTTATGTTCCCACGAACCCGGGTATAGGGCCCTTTTTCAACTCACCGTGTGTGCAAATAGTGTTAGTGTTTGTGTGCATCAAATGAATAAATATTTACCTCATGCATACAAAAAAAATGCACTAAAAGCATCAAAGAGTTATATATACAAGAACATAATAAGGGGAAGCCAACAAAGGAGTAAGTCATGGCAAAATTTGCACAATATTAAATGGCCTAACTCTCTAAAAATAGTCCCCAGTGGAGTCGCCAACTGTCGCAACCTACCCTTCGGCGGGAGGGCGACGCGTGACTCGCGGGATGCGTGTTCCACGAAAGGAATACGCGCGGAGTCGCCACCAACGTTTATTTGAGGAAAACGTCGGAAAAACCGGAAAAGACGCGATCTACGAACTTTTAAGTGAAAGGTTCGGGAGTTGTATTTACGCACGGGGAAGGTATTAGCACCCCACACGTCCGCCCCAAGGGACGGCAGCCTTTAATCGAATGTGCAAACATGACTTTGATTTTTTATGTTCCCTTTTTATGTCTCTATATCCTTCATACCCTTTTTATATTTTCTCTTTTTGTGGTCGACAAGGGTGTTTCCCTTTGCTCCTACGTATTCCTCAATTTGGGATGAGAAAATCAGACCTACGTAGTTCTTTTGGAACAAAGTGTTTGGTTTAAGTTTGTTTTTTGTCTTTTTTGCAAAATATGTTTTTTATTTGAACAAAAGGTCATTTAAGGTGTTGGACCATTAAACGGTCTTTTGATTTTGAAAGGAGAGAAACGTTAAGGCATTGGACCATTAACGATCTCTTGTTTTTGAAAGGAGAGAAACGTTAAGGCATTTGGACCATTAACGATCTCTTGGGGTGGTCGACAAAAGCGGGGCTTTTGCTCCTACGTATCCTCAATTGCGATGAGGAAATCAGACCTACGTAGTTCTTGCAAAAGCGGTAAAGTCACATGTTGATTTTATGCTTTTGAACGGTCCATGTTAACCGATAAAAGCAAAGAGGACCGTTTAAGGCGTTGGACCTTAAAACGATTTTTAGTGATTTTCGGACAAAACTTGATTTGTGAGTCTATTTTAGTCTTAGTTTCACTTTGGTTATTAATCAATTCATTCAAGGAAACTTCCAAAGAAAAACGTCCGATTGATTTTTTTAATTTATTTTATTCAAAGATATTTTGATTATTTTATTATTATTTTTCAAGATATTTTGATTATTTTATTATTATTTTACTTTTTTTGGTTTAACCGAGGTTATAGCGTGAACGATCGGTTAGATTTCGTTTTAACAGTGATTAAACGAGATTACAACACAAATGATCGGTTGAAATTCATTTTATCATTTATTAGACGAGAAAACGGCTTAAATAAATGGTTAAAGCACGTTAAAAACGGAAGAAAAGAAAACTGAAAGTAAACGAAATTAAAGTGAAAGTACACAAAACAAGAAATGAATTGAAAGTCTCGGATTCGAAAACTTACCCGTTGAAGAACGAAGAACGAACGAAGAACGGATGAAGAACGGTGAAGAACAACGAAGAACGATGAAGAATTTCCACAGAATCGCTTACGGAAGCGTTACGGAAGTACTTCGACTTGATTTTTCTTCACGAAAACGTGTTTTTTGCCCAAAATAGCCGAAATGCATAGCCAAAGGGGTCTTGAACATTTTGAAACAGCTCCCCCCTCCCCTATTTATAGAAAAAAAAGGAGGTGCTTGCCGCCCAAAGACTTAATGAAGAAGATTTCTAAGCGCACCCGAATTACTAAGTTCACCCCCCTTTTCGTATTTTACGGAAAAGTTACGGAAGCCTTACGGAACTGTTTTCGAATTTGATTTTCATCTTTTTTCTTTTCCCTTTTACCAATGTTAAGTGGAATATGCTTACCCAAGGTTTTCGGAAATTTTACGGAAGTATTACGGAAGCCGCGGAAGCCCCGAAAACCATTTTTCAAAAACGTGGAGGAGCTTGCCGCCCAGTTGCTTCCTCCTTAAGCAACCCAACTTCCAAAATGTTCTAGAAGGGCCTAGATTTGAATTGCTATTTACACCCCTATCTTGATAAGTTCACCCCCTTACCGTTTTTGGTGATTCTTTTTTCGTAAAGTTACGGAAACTTACGAATCTCGTAACGATACTTGTTTTCTTTCCGTAATGTTACGGAACCTTGCGGATTACATAATCATCCCCCTTTTGACTTACGGAATGTTACGGAACCTCACTTAATTATGCAACGATGCTTCCATTTGATTTCCGGTGTGTCACGGAAACTTACGGATTGTGCATCAATATATTTTTTTTGGTTTTTCGGCATGTCCTGGAATTTCACAAATTGCCCAATGATGGATGCCAAGCACCTCACAAGGACCAAAGAAAGGTCGCATGTCATCAAGCAAAGGTCCCCGGACGAAATTAGGGTATGACAATAGGTGCTGGGCTTGTTTACTGACTTCGAGGGTCAGTACATCTAGAATAAGGAAGAAGAAGAAGAAAATTCAAGGTAAGAGGGAAATTCTTATTTCTCATATTCTGCTTGTTTATTTACATAGATATATATAGAGGGAATTCCAATAACAGATTTGTGCAAATTCTATCCAAAAGGAATATTCTACTAATTAATAATGGATTTTGTTATGCATGTCTGCCTATGAGGGAGCAAACACCACAAGCAGGATTTGTGTTGATTCTACTAATTCGTTCTTCTAATTCTGCCCTTAGACGTAATCATCAAGGTATGCTGGCTTCACCACTCTTCTCTTGGTCCCTTCTTCTCTTTGCACCTTTATTGTTGGTGCTTCCTCTGTTTCTGGAATTATGAGCTTGCTCGTATCAGCTAAGAAGGCAAAGAAATAGGAATAAGAGCTATAAGGGTATAAGTAGACTCTGTGAGTGTAAAATGCTCCCTGAAACATTACCATGTACACATAAAATAACACTGCACTTTTTCTTGAAGGTATGCTCACCATCAAAATCAATATTTTATTATTTTGCATAAGAAAATTTACCGCCTTTAACTAATTCATTATTCATGAAAGTAGGTTACCGATCTCCCTAACGACAAATCACAGTTCATGTGTTCTCTAATCCCTCATACGTAATAAATGTTTTAACTTTGAGAACTTATGTTTTGTAATAAACTAACAGTATGAACTATGAACTTATTGTCATTTTGTTTGCAAAATCGTGTAGTTCAAATATATTAACTTATTATTCATAGATATTTTTTTATGAAGTAGATTCTTATGATTTTATGAGTCAAGTTTACCGAGTTCTCACGAATCTACGTAAAATCTTGATTTTGATAATCTTGCATGACATATTTCAAAAAACTATTCTTCACTCAATTCAATCAATTGTGTTGGGTCGGGGTTTGCTGGACAATGAGAGAGCAACATCATTCTCTCAATGTCAAAACTAGTTACTATATATAACAATGACAACGAGTATACGTGTCTTATAGTGAGTGGTAATTTGACTCTTTGGCAATAAAACCCCTAAAGCATTAAGAGTGAGAAACTCCTAAACCTCTCCGTACGCCAAAATGTACATTACCCCTCACTCCCCCCTTACCTGAGGGTTTGCCGAAGACCTCCAAGATGTTATCCTTCGTGCATAAAATTCTCTCTCTAACCCTTGATTGATGTAAATTACTTGACAGAGAACATAATGATAAACAAAGACTGTCAAATTGAAGGGCACCATGAGAACTGAAATTTCCAAATTAGGAAATTTGAATTTACCAAATTAAATTGAAGTCACAGTTCTGCACACAAACCTCAAAGGAAAATCAAACTGGTGGAGATGAGGCCATGACTAGCTTGAGAAAAGAAGGAGACAAATTGTGTCATGCTTGTTGGTTTGGATGAAGGAAAATATTTGAATTGGGTTTTAGTGGAGAGGGAATGTGAGTTGGTGTAGAAAAAGAGAATGGCACAATGGGGTGGTTGTGTTCATGGAGAGCAAGGTTTTTCTTGTGCATGAGTGAGTTAGCAGCAAAAGAAAAAGAAATAGAAGCCATCTATGATCTGTGTTGCTAGCTTACGGAAAGAAGAATGATGGGCAGTGGTGTTTTTCTCAATCAGTGGAGTTATAAGGCTTAAGAAGGAAAAGTTTATTAAAAGAAATAGAGAAAGAATTAGGTGAAGGGTGTGGTACGTTGTTGTTGTCCATAAGGTGTATAAAAATATTTAAAGAAGGATTGGATTAGAAATTTTAGGATAATAAAAATGAAATTGGTATGGATTTAATTGAATAAAAAGAGTAAGATATAATTTAAGGTACAATTAGATGATCATAATTTAAATTTGGATACAAAGGTAGGAATTTAAAATATTAGGAATAGCTATAGCAATCATTTTAGAAAATGAAATTAATAGAACAACAATAGGAATTGTTATAGCAACAATTGATGGTTGGGAATTTAACTGGGTGTACTAGAAAAATAAGAATAAAATTTAGTTCTTATTGAAATTGTACAAAAATCTCAATATAATTAATTTAGAATTTGAATCACTTTATTTGTGTTCTTTAATTGACCACTTTGACTCTAAACAAGCCTCAAAAGTATTTTACCCTCATCATTAATATTAGTGATTATAAAATCACTAACTACCGGTATTTGTCACTAAGACATTAGCTATTCATAAATTTTACTATTCACTATAAGCTAACAATAACAGTAATAACTAGCATATACAAAAAAAAATTGAATAATTTTCCATTAACACACCGAGCAATACATCAAGCTCATATACTTAAATATGTTATAGCAACTTATAAGCTAATCCCACAAAAATCCCCAAAATTATTAGTTTATGCAATTTGAGTTATTTGGGAACACAATTAATTTCTAAAATACCATATCCAGACTTTTGAGTCCATATGATAGTATTACTTACACTTACACTTGTGTAACATTATTTTACCCATCACATAGATGGTCTATCCAAATCAAAACCATTCTCACTTCTTCTTTTCTTGATGAAGATCAACCGGGAAACACCAATAACCACGAGCACCAAAAAAATAGAACAACTCACTGCAGAAACTACTGCTTTGACTTGAAACTTGTATTTAACGACGATGTCACGGTGTTCTCTTTACCTCTAAACTCATGGAATTCAGGGTTAACGCAAATTCCCAAGAATGGATAACATTTTCCTCACTTGACGACCCTGTTGCACCTGAAAACTCAACAGTACTGATCAACTCTAGTAGAATTTCCCCTAGGACAATCTGGTACAAAAGAGAAGCGCTATGCGAAAAACAAGAACTAGTTCCCTCAAAGAACCATGAGACAGCAAGGAGTTTGGCAGAAGCATTGTAAGTTATCTACACATGCTCCATCTTCCCTAAGTTTCTCTCAATACCAAACCTGCTATAATTGATGGATGCCAGAGAGTTATTTTTGATCCCTACATGCAACATTGGTGGGTCATTATCGTTCACAAAAGTGTCAAATTCGACAGCAACGATGTTATTTTGGGTGTCACTGTATAGGCCGAGAGTGCTACCATCTGATCTGATTTTTGCAGAATCTGGAAGAGAAAGCACTACTACATATATTGCATTTTATGACATAGTAACTACCACGGTCTCTGAGAAACGTAGTTGAAGAATACACGGTGGCATTCCTGTAATTTTAATGATTTCATACGAAAACGGTTGTTAAATAATTGTTTTAGAAAGTGAGTATGAATGATTTCAACGTCGTGTTGAGAAAGACTGTCGTAGTTATATGAAGTTACAAAGACGGGTTTATCCTTTTGGCCGTCTTTGAATATTCTACTTTTTAATTTCCCATAAATATTAATATTTAATTAGCGCAGCATCCACCACCACAAAAATCACACGCTCCCTTGGCCCCTCCCCTCTCTCACATCACATCCAACGCTGCCAGCAATCCTAGGGTTCCGGTGATGATGCTCCCCTACGCTTCCATCCCAGAGGTCGCGGCAGCGTTGGGCCGCAACCTCACCTTCACGGAGACCCTCTAGTTCAACTACTTTGCCGCCAAGTCCGATTACTTCCTCTAGTGCCACAAAATTCTGTTCCTCTTCCTCGTCTTATCCCTCGTCCCCTTCCCTTTCGTCTTCGACGAATTCAAGCACTTCTCCTTCGTCTCTTCCCACAAGATCCAACCGAAAGTCCGCTCATCGCTTGCCAAAACCTTTAAGTGCTATAAAGACGTCATACGCATGTTCGTTCCCCTCACCGCCACCATCGTCACGCTCGTCGAGGGAAGATATTTATTTATTGATTTATTAATCACTATCTTTTTTCTCCTAGAGGATTACACCAATTATTGGTTCCACAGGTTTCTACACAACAATTGGGGGGACGAGAAGATTCACGGCGTCCACCACGAGTAGCATACGCCCATTGGATTCGCCGTGCCCTATGCCCACTGGGTTGAGATCTTAATCCTCGGGATTCCCTCTTTTCTTGGACCTGCATGCCATGGTTCCTTGCCACATTATCACCTTCTCGCTCTGGATAGCCCTGTGCTAGATTGAAGGCATTGAGACGCACAACGGGTAACTAAAATCTACTTTCAATCTCTAACAATGCCTTCCTTGCTTTATTTTTCTTTGATTGTGAACCCCCCATTGGTCCTAGCATCTTTTTCTCACCTTTTTACTCCCTTTTTCTTTTCAAACCTTCATAGCTTTATTCTAATTTTCCACTGATAAAATGCTTGCCAACTTTAATAGAAATCTTTTAGCTAATGTGCTGCATTTTTTAGGAAGAAATGTGGATTCTCTGCATTCAATTATGTCCATTGCAAGGCCAAACCATTGTTCTATAGGCGATATAAATATTCTACAATTAGTTCAAATACATAAGAATTGAAAACATATCTAACTTGCATGTAATTGCCAGTACTTTAAAGATAGTGAATGATCTGCTCTATAATTTTTGGGCTCTTAAGTCCTGACTCCTATTACTGATAATCCCTCATACATTGGAAGCAATTTTATCATGTTCTTGATCTGCCATTTATTGTATCTCTTTACAATCCATATTTGCAGAACTTGGTCCGTACACTCTGGATTAACTTCGGGTATGCTCAGTCCTAGTTGAGCTCTCTATGTGGGGTTTTACTTTTACTAATAAATTTCTTAATACTTTTTATGTTTCAGAACATTGTTTGATTTTTTTCTTCTGCAGGATGATGTTCATCACGACATCTTTAGATGGTCAAGCAAGTCTGTTAGAGACCTCATGTAAGTAACTTGCATTAGGAATTTTTCACATAAAGTAAATGTGTTTCCTCAACTGAAATTATTCAATTGATTAACTGCAGGTATCTTTGTCCTCAAGTGGGTTGCAGAGAAATCAATGGCTATCCTAGAGATTGTTCATAAGTAAATTCTTAACTCTTGGTTAATGATTTGCACCTATATATCCTTGCTTTCATCTTAGTTTTAACTGCATGTTCATTGTTCAATATGAGAAAATATTCATTCCAGGTAAAGCTGCAAGCTACATACACTCACTTGAGTTTTTTTTTTCTTGATTCATAACCAGATTTGGACAAAATAGCAGCTAGACAACACAAAATAGTATATTTTGCTTCTTTATCGAATGTTTAGAGATGTGTGAATAGTTTTGTGAACAACTGAAATATGGGCTTTTGGTCCAAAACAATTTATCCTGCTTTTGTTTTTGATTGTCTTTTTTTAGTGCATTTTTTTGGATTGGACTCAATTGGCATGTTTTCATTTTTCTTCTTATTTTTGTTTCTTTCATGCATATGTATTTACTCATTTTAGTTACTGCATAGTATACTAATTATGCATTGGTAAAAATATTAATTGTGGGGAGCTATACTTAACTTTCTGTGTGTATTATGACATTTAGTAGGGATGCAAGTCGAATGGCTTTGAATTACAATGGCTTTGAATTGCTTTGGAGGTTAGAATCTTACTGTATACTATATAGTTCTCACTTACAACATAACACTTTAAGCAACACCATTATTTATGCTATTTAAATTTATTTTTATAACCATGAGATAAATTTATTTTAAGGCAGTGATTAAGTTAACAAATTCTTGTGCTATTTAAATTTTTCTTTGAACCATACTCCTGTTCTTTCCCTTATTTTGCTCTCGTGGCCTTTGAGGCTGGTGGAATTCTTAGGCTTTTGTTCTATGTCTTGGCTTCCCCTACTATTGTCTTTCTCTATTACTTCATCTCTGAGTCCGCAGGCATTCAGGGACAGGTTCTCATCTTTTTCTTTTCTATTGATGATTTTTAGATAATTTCTTTTTTCCCGTAAATACTTATCAGAGAAGAAAATTAGAAGATAAACTATATTGAGTTTTTCATGATAAAATAAACTCATATAATTTTATTTTTGAAGATGCGGAAAGAATGGACAAGTCAGCGTACATGACGTGCGAGCAAGGGTTCAAGCTCGTGACTTACTTGTCAGTTACGTGAAGTACTATGCAAATTACTATATATATATATATATATATATATATATATATATATATATATATATATATATATATATATATATATATATATATATATATATATATATATATATATATATATATATATATAATTCATATGTAGTGTTTATTTAGCCTAAATAGAAAATTTATCTTATGCTAGTTTTTAACACAAACTTTTATTAAATGGGATATCAAAATACAATATCTGATTAGAGCCAACATTAAATAAAAATACTTAATTACAAAATTATTTCAATGTTTTATCTAGTTTTAATTGAATTTCTCCTTTTATTATTGATCGGGATTTTTTAATTTTTGGACTTTGGATAATTTTGTTATTGTGTAGTTGGATGAGCTGAGGCAAATATATGAGGAACAGCCGGAATTTTTGGAAAAGGTGACTTTTGGTGTAAATATACAATCTTATTTTCGCTGAGAAAAAAACATTAGCTATGCTTATTAAAACATACTCCTATGGCATCAACAATCAACTTGGTTTGGAGACTAAATGAGAAATTATCTTATATGAAAAGATATTGATGTTGCATAGCTTCTGATTTAGCTTGCCAATTAGCACAACTATTTTCTTCTCTAAGGGAATGATGAAACATAAATGTTATACCCTTTCTTTACACACTCTAAGGGAATGATGAAATAGAAATGTTATACTCTTGCCAATTACTCCTTCTTTAGTCATGCTGCTTGAGCAGGGGGGAAATAGTGATGTTGATCAGCCACTGTTTCTGGAATTGTTTATCGTAATGCAATTTTCCTTGCAAAAGTTGCAAGATCCAGAATTTGTGTTTAAGTTGGAATCAAGAGAAGATACCGCAGTCATTCAGGTATAAATCCACATCAGATGCATGCTAGATACTTGTATTCCTTTTAATGCCTTTATTCAGTTCCTTTTAATACCTATGTGTCCAATTTTCCTTTAATGTATTTATTTTTTCTCTTTGTATGTTGAAAGCAACCTCCTAAAATTAGTATTTGTTTGTTTTGGCTTATTGGTATTTGTTTGGGCGTGCTAGAGCCCACGAGACCAAAACATAGAGGCCAGTCATAGCAAGTACAAAACTCAGATTAAAAAAAACAGCATCATCAATTCAACATCAAGTATCCTCTTCCTTCTTCTGCATCAACTCATCTTATTAGAGGTGAATTTGTAGCAACTTGAAGTTATTACTCATTTTTTGGTTGGTATTTAAAGTTAGTCGTATGAAATTATTTTCCAATACTTTAATTCATGATCTAATTACTCTCCATTGCTTGTCAATTATTGTGCAGTTTTTGACTAATCAATTATGGCCTATGAGATAACTGAGATAAAGAGTAAGTAAGAAGCATATCAATGCCACTGCGTTCTCTTTTTTTGTTTATTCTAATTTAAGTGTTTGACACTGCATTCTTTTTCTTTTATTTTTACCGTAGGATTAACAAAAAAATTAAATTACTTTTGTTATTAGAAGTTTAATTACTTCCAATTTAAGTGTTTGACACTACATTCTCTTTTTTGTGCAGTTGATTGGCATCAGGGCAAAAACATATGAACGAGCTTTCATCAAGAACTGCATTAAAGATCTTACTGTTTGTGCAAACATAGCTCTTCCTCTTCCAAATGTAAGAATAAACTTGATGTTCCAAATGTATGATAAGTTTTTTGACTTTGATAATAACTGATAGTGTAGGAAAACCCATTGATTTATATAGAAAAAAAAAATAAAAATAAAATTTAAGGGATCATTTGAATTTCCAGGATAAAAGCTTGCATGGTGTGCTAGGCAAAAGATTACAGTTGGAGCAGCTCGTGGCTTGTGATACCTTCATTCTCAGGTTGGAAAATGAATTCACATGCATTTCGTGTAACTAATTAAAATTTACCTTCATTTATTAAAATTTATTTTAAAATTCAATTTTCTTAATCTATTGTAATTATCCCTAAACAGTATTTTCTTAATATGTTGTATATAATATTAAAATTTAATAATTAATATTTAAATGATAGATTAAATATAAATAATACATAAACCTCTTATTTTTATTTAATCTATCATTTAAATATTTATTTATCAAATAAATTTTTGCATTAATATTAATTACAATCATGCTAATATATGTTATTTTAATTATTTATATTTTTTCTGATGGGATATGAATCAGAAAAAATATCAATAATTAAAAATAATATTTAATTCAAGGACAGTGCTTACATCAACAACGTCTTTGAAAGTCAGCATTCAAAAACGGTGTTTACCTCAGCAACGTCTTTGAAAGTGGGCATTCAAAGACGGTGCTTAGGTCAGCACCGTCTTTGAATGTCAGCTTACTAAGACGGTGCTTATGTCAACAACGTCTTAGAATGCTTACATTCAAAGACGGTGTTGAGGTAAGCACCGTCTTTGATGCTTACTTTTTAAGACGGTGCTTTCAAACACGTCGTTGTAATTTGTAACCTTCAACAATGTTACATTCTAAGACGGGCGAAAAACGTCATTGTATCTCACTTTGGACCATCGTTGAAGCCCTTTTTTTTTATAGTAGTGAAGGGTGCCATATTGAAGGCAAAGCCATCACCATAGTTGGTTTTAGTGTGCTTGTCCATAGTGAATGAAAAACGACTAGAAAAGTCTATGACATTTCAGTTAAAAGAGTTGTTCAAGTGCAAAGGTTGGCCATAGATGGCTCATCCAACACTATTATTGAGGAATGGATTGAGCACTGTGGTTCCATTCTCAATCTTGGCTACGCCTGCGTGTCCAATGAGGCTTGTGCTTTCAGTCTCATTAAAGTTAGGTATGTTTAAGGAAAGTGATTGAACTATTGGAAGGATCACAAGTTAGCATAAAAGAAGAAAAGTTTGAAGTAGTGGAAACGTGCCGAGGTAGCATGATTTATTACGATTGAGTGATTAATTTATAGAGCCCTAACGAAGTTGTCATAACTTGGAATGAGTCATAATAATTTATTTAAACTAGAAATTGATCCGTGCATTGAGCGGGTTTATATATAAATGTATATTCCTTTCCAATAAATCTTCTTGATCTTTAGGCACAAGAAAGGTGCACCTATCAAAGAGTTCCTTTTTTAATTAAATTAAAGTTGCATTCCTTCCCCTTTACTTTATCGAAGAATCAAATGTCACTTCATTTAAACCTGAGAATGTGATAAACTTTTTTGCTCAGGCTAAACTAAAAAACAAGAAAAACTTATTTTTCCCACCCTCAAAAAAGAAAGACAAAAACTTCTTCAAAACAACTTGATTTCTTTAAAATCATTTGTTACAAACACTACTAAAAAATATAGATTTAACATCACACGATTAACATCGGTTTTTTAAAAAACCAATATTAAGAAAAACAGTGGCATTTTTGTAAATAAGTTGAGTTAGTTAACATCGGTTATTTAAATAACCGATGTTAAAAATGTTAAGGACTTGATATTAACATCGGTTATTTAAATAACTGATGTTAACTAACTCAGCTAACATCGGTTATTTTAAAAAAAAAACTGATGTTACTCTTCTCATAAATTAAAACACGTGCAAATTAAAATTTAGGCCCCTCGCGCTCAGACCTTTCTCCTTTGTCCTTTCTCCTTGTGCTCAAACACATTGCCCTTTCTCCTTTTTCCTCTTTCTTCTTGCTACCACTACCATTGAAGCTGCGCTGAAGGTACCACTGCCGTTGAAGCTGCGACTACCGCAAAGGACTTCGTCTCTACCGCGATTGTCACTGCAACTTGTGTGTCTTTCCATTCACTCTCAGTCACTGCGATTAAGGTACGTCTCTGGCGCGATTCTTTGAATGTTTGTGTCACTGTGTTTTGACCTAAAATGATGTTCATTATGTTTTGAGAGAATGGTTATCCACAAAAATGTTGTTAGTTCCGAAAAAACAGTAGCTTTTTTGACGTGGTTCCATAACCCTATTTTATTATTCTATTTTTTTGGCTAGTAATGTGAAACTGTGATGGTAGTGTTTATTTTTACTGCCTTTAATTTTGATTTTGCTTTATTTTTGTTTCTATTTTGAAAACATGTTTGTTATGGAGTGTTTTGATGGTAGTGTGTGTGTGAACGTGAAGGAGGAAAAGTGTTAATGGATGAGTGAACATTTGAGTCATCTTCAACCTTCTTTCACGTTCCACGTTGAGGCTCTCGCAATTGGTGTGGTCCATTTTTTTAACATGCTTTCTGGGGGTGTATGACTGAAGGGGCATGGCTGAAGGGTGCATGACTGAAGGGGCATTTCAAGTTCATGCCCATGTGATCAAATGCGGTTTGGTGTGTGATGTATTTGTTGGGACGAGTTTGCTTCACTTTTATGGTACATTTGGTTGGGTTGCTGAGGTTGACAAGGTCTTTAAGGAGATTGAGGAACCTAATATAGTGTCTTGGACTTCTTTGATGGTTGGTTATGCTTATAATGGGTGTGTAAAGGAGGTTATGAGTGTTTATTGGAGTTTAAGGCGTGATGGGGTGTACTGTAATGAAAATGCAATGGCTACGATTATTAGGTCTTGTGGGGTGCTTGTAGATAAAATGTTGGGTTATCAGGTGCTTAGTAGTGTGATCAAATCTGGATTGGATACTACTGTGTCTGTGGAAAACTCCCTTATTTCCATGTTTGGTAATTGTGATAGCATAGAGGAGGCATCTTGTGTGTTTGATGACATGAAGGAACGTGATACTATTTTGTGGAATTCAATAATTACTGTAAGTGTACATAATGGACATTGTGAAAAATCTGTAGAATACTTTTCTCAGATGCGTTATACTCATGCAAAAACAGATTATATTACTACTTCAGCCTTGTTACCAGTGTGTGGCTTTGCTCAAAATTTGAGGTGGGGAAGAGGGCTTCATGGTTTGGTAGTAAAATCTGGACTGGAATCAAATGTCTGTGTGTGCAATAGTCTCCTAAGTATGTATTCTCAGGCTGGAAAATCTGAGGTCATATCTAAAACATTGTGATCTGAAATTTGTTTACTTCAGGAAATTTTGTGAACTTTTTCTGTTCTCTAGGGGAATTAACTGTGGTAGGGTAGTTGTATACAGCACACTGTTGTTAAAAATGTTGGTCATTTGAGCAATTGAGCTGTTAGTCTAAGGATAATGTGATTTTGTTGTTTTTCGAATAGGGTTTTGATGAATACATGAATTTGGTTCTTGATGATGCTGAAGAAGTGAACATCAAGAAGAAGAGCAGAAAAACATTAGGTATGCTTCAGTTTCTCAAATTTTGTTCTATGTGTGTTTTCCATTCATGCATTTATGAAGGATTTTTTTTTAATCAGGGAGGATCCTTCTTAAACGAGATAACATAACTTTAATGATGAACACATAAGTGAAATTAAATTGTACCTTCATATTTCTCATGATTTTTTTTTAAAATTTAGTGAAATAATTCTCTTACAATTTTCTTATTAATTCCAGGGGGAAATGATGAACACTCCTTGACAGTTGTAAACTATGTTCCTATCAAACAAAAAGGCATAGCTATCTTTCCCTTGGGTTTGTATTCATCTAACAAACTCCAAAACGGGAAGCTGATGATTTTATGATTGAGGAAGTATAGTACCAATATTACAACATTTCCCTCATTTGTTGGCTTTCTCCTTTTATTATGTTTATTTTGTATCTTATTCAATCCTTTATAGAAGTTTGTTTGATCAATTTCTTTGGGATGTCTTTTTATTGTATTTGCCAAGGTTTTGTAAGAGGCAAATGTCTATTATGCTGGATATTTAATATTGCATTTTGATAACATTCACTTCTATTGATTTGGACTGCTTCCAAATACTGTGAGTCTGTGACAATTACTAGAAGATAACCTCAATTATGGAATAGTTCTAATAGCATTTATGGTGAGGAAGTTGCACAGTTAATATATTCTATTAGCTATTCTTGAATTTTCCTGCTCATCATCTTATTCTCTCAGGCTATGCTACAGTTGGTAGGAACAGAAATGAAATGCTTGGGGATGTAATGGAATCTCATCAGTTGACATTGTTTAAATTCTTAAAAGACAGAACAAGTTGGTTGAACTCTATTAAGTCTATTCCATCTCATTCTACCTAATGCCCAATTTTTCTTCTCTAATTTGGGAGGACAAAGCTAAATCATTTATTTTGAATAATTATTAAATTATGCTTTTGTCCTTAACCCTGCATAAAGTGGGTAAGTGTTATCCCCATAGTTCATTTCGCTTGTTCTGATTCTGATTCTGATTCTGATTCTGATTCCCGATTCTCTTCTTCCTCGGCTAGGTTTACCCTCATTCCTTGTATGGTATATTTCCTCATTTGTGGATTTGTTCTTGTAATTTATCTATCCATTCAAAACACATACATCTCTCTCATGTTTGCCTTCGTGTTTCTTTGTGTATGTCACCTTTGGCATAAGATTGTAGATAAGCAAAAAATCATGACTCTAATCATTATTTGGTAGGCATGATTTAGATAAGCAAAAATTGCAGTATAGTTATTTTGAGTCTCCATAAATTTCAGTAATTATTCCTTTCTGAGTTTGCATTCTGTTCATAACTCCATATGCTTGTAAATGAATTCTTGATGCATTCATTTCATTGTCTACTGTATTTGGGATATGGAATTTGTTGTCCCTACCCAATGCACTATTTGGTTATCTTGTGTGATTTTTGTGTTCTTTTGGCGTGCTATGGCATTTTGTGCCTCTTATTTGAATTTGAAACTAGGTTTAAAATATCTTCATGACATTCACTTCAAGTAATTGGTTCTTTTGAAAAAAAAATATATATCTTTTTGGTCATTTTCAATTTTGGGAGGCATTGGCTTCATAGAGTGAGCTTTATTTTTGGGGATAATGGATATATGGCAATACATCAGATATTGTTTTTTGTTTTGGGTTTCATGACTAGTTGTTGAGTGAACCCGCTACTGTTTACTCGGTCTTTATCTTCAATGTAAAAGCTTATTGTTATATTTATATAGCTTGATAAAATAGCTTCACTTTCTACCACACATTAAATTTAACAACCTTCTGGTTCAGGGTTTCAACTTTTCACCTCATTAAAACTCGTCCTTTTTGCTTTTCTCCTACTTGATAGATTTAATCCTATAGATTGGGATTAGTTGCTTGGTTTTTAATTTCTTCCAAAACCTTTAAAATTTTGGATTGATGTCTAGGAGAAAACCATTTTAGTTATTTCAAGGGCAACTTAAATTGTACATGCCAATATCAGTCTTCTTACATCCAGGGTTTTAAGTAGCACATTATAGTGCTGTTATAGTGGCTTTACGGCCCATGGCTGCTGCCATAGCATAGCAGGTAAGTGTAGTGGCCCCTGCAGACAGTATAGTAGGCGAAATAGCAACTGACAGGATAATGGCACTCTGGGATGATTCCAAAAAAAGCCCTTTGAACATACATTAGAGCCTTTTATTTGGGGTGATTTTAAATTTTTAAGGATTTCATTTCCAAAAAGTATTTGGCTTTTAATATGTCAATCCAACACTATTTTTTCTGTTTTCTCAACCTCATTTCTTCTCAAACCTTGTTCGGCCTTTTTCTGATGACTGCGTCTGGTGTCTCAACCTCATTTCCAAAAAATTATTTGGCTTATAATATACCAACCCAGCCCTTATTTCTCTGTTGTTTTGACCTCGTTTCTTCTCAAACCTTGCTCAGACTTTCTCTAATGACTGTGTTTGGTGTCTCTGGCAAATGCTTCTGCAACAATAGCACCCGCTAGAGAGTTCTGTTGTCTCTGGTGAGTGCCTCACTGCTTCTTGTCTCTATAGTGAGTGCAACTGTTTTGTTCTGTCTTCTCTCTACAGCGAGTTGCTGCCATTGTTGCTTTCTACTTGTATGTTTTAAGACACATATGACTTTTTATTGTTAACGTCATGAATTTTGAGTTTTTTTTATCATTTCTCTGAATTTATATGTATGTAGTATTCATTTAATAAATTATATAAAAATCTTCAGAACAACAACTATCTGCTATCTTGCTGCAGTGTTTTTGGGATCAGCTGCTATGTGCCGCTATTTGGCATTTAAAACACTACTTACATCTTTCAAATGACAAACAGAATTATTCAGGAAGTGGGAAAAGTATCTTATGTAGAATCAAGCTTAAACCAATGAATGATGGTATGAGTTCCTGTATTTGTCTTTGCTTAAACTAAGGAAAAGTATCTGATGCATCTTATTAGGAAATTTGACATATGTAGTAAACTCAGGAAGGATGGTACGAGTTCCTGAATTTTAGATGAAGCTAGCAGATTCCAACTGAGACTTATTCTTGTCAAATTATGCATACATTTTACAATTACATCTAAATCACACTCATTTTCTCGGTTTTCCGCTGTTATAAGATCATAAACTTATTTCAACTGCTTGACTATTGACAAGTATTTTCTTAAAACAATAGTTGTTCCTTCTTGAATTTGTCTTTTCTTTGCTTGGTCTTCTAGACTGGATCCATCCGTTTCTTTACTTTTGTCTTGTGCTTCTGTGGCTTGTTGCCTTAGAGTCTTGGTTTTTATGATATTTTGATTCATTTATCTCTTTCACTCAATATGTAAAATAGAGCTAGGTGGGAAGTTTATTTTTGCCTGCCAATTTCTGTAGGCAAATTTACAATCCAAACCACAAAGGGAAGGTTCCAAATTTGAACAGTTTTGGGATTTGTTAAGAGGAAAATCAGAATATCCCAGTCAAAAGATTCTTAGAGAGCCTGAAAGTGATCCTCACCTATTTTCTTTCCATTTCTCGAAAGGTAAGGGATAATATTTTGCTTGATAAAATGGTTTTTGTCCCCCTCTCCCCCTTTTGAAGGCAAAGAGTTGACTTGCTTATGATGGTTTTCTTCCACTGCCTGATCGAACAATGTGCAAGAAATTTAAAGGTTAGTTTACCCACTGATCTAAAGCTCTAGTCTCTGCATACATGATTTAAGCCCAAGTGACACGTGATTAGTATCAAAATAGATGCTAGTTTGATCAACCTGACACTGTTGAAAAATGTAAGTAATAAACCCAAGCATGCACCTAAGCTCAGAAATGTAGGCAAAAAACCTGTAAACTCTCTATCCAAACACTAAATGACTCAATTCTAGCTTTTCTAAGCCCATTTGCACCATTTTCCACTACCACCATCACAAAATCTTTTGGCAGTCACCCTTTCCTACTAATTTACTACAAGACTTCCCTTTTTCTCAACCCATCTCTACCATAAAATTTCAGTTTCCTTCATTTTCACCCCATCTTTGCCACTTTTGTAGGCCAGAAATCACATATGGAATGGAGTCCAGCTCCAAATTCCATTGCCTACTTAGAAAAGATAAGTGGTTGTCATAGATTCACAATGTTGAAATCAAAACTATTTAGTGCAGTTAGAATATGTTTATCAAAGTACAAATATCTTGTACTTCGAATTCTGCACTCTATTTTGGTCATTCTATCCTACTGGGCAATGGCCAAAAACCGGTTGTTTCCTCAAAGGTATACTCTGGGATGCTGACAACATCTATTATTTGTTTGTCTCAGCATGAGCCTAGAAGATATGCTAGTTCTGGCAGTGGGTGCACTGTGTCGGCAACTTACATGATTGAGTGTTAGGAAGTACATGTGGAAGTTTATTGTGTCATTAGACTTCCAAAGTGAATCCAACTGCAATTGCAACTCTGTAGCATTAGGAAGGTTATTAAAAAATTTAAAGAAAAATGGTGGAAAGCATGTTTTACCACCAATGTGAATACACTATTATGCAACTACAACTTCAACTGCAACTCCAATGTGAATACACTACTATGCGAATTTTTTGCTCAATAGTAATTTATGTACTATTTGAGTATGCTTGTTTTAGATTTTTGCTGAAGATTCAACTTGCATTTGACCTGAAATGTGAATTTGGACCAAATGAGCCTATGATATGTAGACTGAATTTTTATTCTTTTTGGGTTATGTATTGGGAGTTCTGGTCTTTTGGGATATGTAGACTAAATGAGCCTGTGATATGTAGACTGAATTTTTATTTGAGTATGCTTGATATTCATTGATTGGGGCATTATAGAACTGCACCAAAAAAAAGGATGACCTAAATAAGTAGTCATAACATGCATAACACATGTCAGCATGTGTTATATTGCTTGCATGACATGCCAGCATTATCTGTCAATTGGCTGTATATGCATTTGGAGCATGTTGAATTAAGAGTCAATTAAATTAATTAATGTTTTTGGACAGCATGTGTCATATTGCTTCTTTTTTATGTTTCTGCTATCTATGTCTTTGTTTCTCTTTCAATTTTATTTTTCTTTTCTTCCTTGCAGAACAATTTTTCCTTTCAAACAAAAACAAAGAAGGACACAGAAAGCAACAATCTTCATCAATATACTCATCTTGTTCACCTCAGCTCACTCCTTCCTTCATCTTTCTGTAGCTCTTCTACCAAAGGTCATTTCAATTTCCTTCTATGTCTATCTCATCTTCTCAAATTGATATCAACATGTAGTTTCTTAAATGTTCATATAAGTTTTGTCTAATTTGATATATTAAGTCTGCGAGCAGGGAATTCCAATGTGTATGGATTCCTCGAGCCACAGTCCATTCAGAGATCTGGGCAATCGCAATTTGAATTGAAAAGTTACATGAAGAGTTGGATGCAGAGTTCAAAACGCGATGTCTACCTTGGAGCCTACCTGAATGGGTAAGTTAAACACAAAAACTGAATTTAAATAATCTATACTACTACAATAACCTATATTCGTCTCCACTGCAGCGAACACTGGCAAATGGTCGTCATTCTGCTTAAGGAAAACCTAGTTGTCTGGTTTTGTTCTTTACATAACAGGCCAGACAACTACCTTAAGGGAATAATTAACAGGTCAGTGTTGTTTTCAATACATATGCATTAGTATAACTCAAAAACATCAATATTTTAATGTTCCTTGTATTCAACAGTGCTTTGAAAGGACTTGATGATACTCCACAACCTAAATCCAAGGTTGCTGCTAGGTGGCTTATTGTTAAGGTACGTGATTTAAATTTATTCTACTTATATATACTGCTTATGTGTGTGTACACTAATTGTAGTTAACGTTTAATTAATATCCAAATTTCATTATTTATTTAGTGTAATAGACAAAAAGAAAGCACTGAGTGTGGCTATTACGTCATGCACTGGATGTCCACGATAATCTTAGGATCTTTCAGGAATAATTAGGAAACGGTAATTGTTTATTTCAAACAAAGTTGGTTTTCTTATCACTGTTATTACATTATTAATTTATCTTTTATTTGATCATGTAGTATTTTAATGAAGTTAGACCATTGGAAGCAGAGAGATTCAAGGCGCTTCGCATCCAGTGGGCACAGTATTATCTAAAAGTTAGAAATCAAACATAGGATGTTAAGGAACTATGTAACTTTAGGTTACATAATTAGTTTACCATACTTTGCATTACATTTTTTACAATTGTTGTTTCATTTTAACATTGAATAACCTTTGTTGATAGTTATTCATAGTTATCAATTGATTTTTTTCAATTAATAGTTTACTAGCTAGTTTTCTGCTAAAACCTATTTGAAAGAAGAATGCAAATGATATATGTTGTGTGCTGTGTGGTCTGGTTTTAAATTTACAGGTTAAATTTTGGTTTTTTTGTAAAAACAGAGAGAGTATTTTAAAAAAATTCTTGAAAACAACATCGGTTTTTTTAAAAAAATCGATGTTAACGTTTTGGATATTAACATCAATTTTTTGCAAAAAACCGATGTTAAAATTTAACATCGGTTTTTTACAGAAACCGATGTTAACGTTTTCGTTATTAATATCGGTTTTCTGTAAAAAAAAAAAACTGATGTTAACGAATGTTAACATTTGTTTTTCCAAAAAATCAATGTTAACAGTCAACATTAACACATACATTAATATCGGTTTTTTTTACAAAAAAACTGATGTTAACTGTCAACATTAATATATTTTTTTGGGTGTAATTCTTATTATCAACATCGGTTATTTAAATAACCAATGTCGTAAATTTTACGTTAACATCGGTTTTTTTTAAAACCGATGTTAACGATAATACTTTCAATGTCGGTTTTTTAACCGATGTAAAAAGTCATAAATAACCGATGTAAAAAACATATTTTCTATTAGTGAAAAGTATAATATATACTTGAGATATAATAACATAATGGAGAAGCGGGGGGAGTGAAAGGAACATACCTTTCTAAGGCTAACCAACAGAAAAGAGAGAGAACCAACTTATGTTTGATGAAAACAAACCGACCCAGTTGTAGAATATAAAAGTTAGGAATGAACACAATTTGATAAGAGATTAGTTGGGTTTATAGTAGTTTTTTTTTTTAGTTCTTGCAACTGAAAAACTGAGGTGGTTGTGGTTTTGGGTGGTCAAGTGCACATATTTTATTGAATATATAATTATAAGATAATTAAAGACTTGTTCTATGCTTTGAAGATCACATTATCAACCCTTGTTCTGCCAGTAGTGTAGCAGGTTTCATTCTCTCTCTCTGAATGCAACAGAAGCTAGAGTTGTTGCCAAAGACTCACCGGACGTAACCACCGCAAAAGGAAAACCCACCTGGAACACATCTTACATTTTGAATTCCTGCAATGGCACACTCGGCACAAGAACTCTGACCTTGTTTGACTTAGTGACTTTGCTTTTGCTTAAGCTCTACTCTGGTTGAAGATTGCTCAGTCTCATTCTCGATCGTTACTGAAATTTCACATCTTCTATCAGCTAGTTTATGGGCAACTTGCATTCTATTTGAGTCATTATTCCTCATCATGGCATATGCATAAAGTCTGCCCATTTGCATCTGCAAGGGATTCCCAGAAGGCCAACACTTCAACACAAAGAAACATTGAAGTTAAAATCTAAATACAATTACAACTTAACAAGAAATGAAAGGAAGAGAAATATAACGACACAGTTGAGTGTAAAATATATGCTTAGATGCAAACAACATCATGATAAATCTAGTATTCTATATTGACCAATGTTAGAGCCTAGAGATGTAAAGCAATTGAATCATCCTTTTCCATGAATTAGAAGTGCTAAGGGAACCAAATACACAAAAAGATGAAACCAAAAGTTAGACAATTGAAGAAAAAAAAGATGGTATGTACCTTAAATCAGTGTAAAATATGAAATGCATCATTCTAAACATTTAGGTGATAAATGGCACTTCCAATCCAAAATAAAAGCGAGAATCTTCATAATATTAGAGTTCTATGCTTGATGTCAATTCCCATGGGATATAGCAGGTCAGCTTACGGTCTATGGTAAAGGGCATTGCATCCTATCTATTTGTTGGTACTAAGTGGACTCGAGTATGGCAGATGTAAGGCATGGTCTGTGTTATAGCGCAGACCATACCCACTCTCTCTGTGAGCTACGCCAAGCCTGCAGATGCCTCGGTGTACTCGATATCGCTAGTACCTGAAAGTTGTTGGTTGTAGGGTGAGTCTTCTTCCTCTCAAATGCCACAAACAAATAGTAATCAAACAAAGACAACATGCAACCTATTTATCCACTACATGTGATTTCTCTAAGCAAACAACACTCTCGAGATCCTAAGCGTGTTACTAACACACTTGCCACCTATTAGGGCCTAGCCTCTGCAGCCAACCCTCCTAGTTCTTGACGGTCTTAAAAATCATATGGATGACAATCAGGAGTGGTTGCTACATACAAATATATCATACACCGATCCCCAAGCTCTCACTCAAAAAGCATAGGCTTGATGCTCGTCAAGAGTAGCAAAATGAGACTTATGAGTTATATTACCTACGCAAAATGAGCGCATCAAATCCCAGATAGTCACCACTCGCTAATTCCCCCAGGTTCTTCAAACCACTTTGCTCATTATATATACCCCAGTGTATCTATGTCCGTCATCCACTTTCTCAATGTATCCTCACATTCTCTGATAAGGGTTGCTCCTTGCGTTCGAGACCAAGGATAATCTCTCTAGGAAAGAAGGAAAACAAAAGCAAACTTGGTGAATTTTCTCTACCTTTATTAAGTGCACTATTTTCTTTTTAAATACATGCAATGTTGGAAGTTAACATAATAACCACTACATGGAAGTTAATATGATAACCACTACATGTTATAATAACCACTACATTAACTACTTCTAAAATGATAACTACCCTTATGGCAGGTTTCCATGACAGAGCATCTTTTTCCTAACATTCCCTAACCCATCAAAAACACCTTGTCCTCAAGGTGTTGGGTGCAGAAAATAGAACCTGGATCCCAAATGAAAATGGGTGTAGGAATTAATGCCTGAAGATGATTGCGGAGACAAAGCCCTTTGGCAGTGACGGGAATGGCGAAGAGGAGGAGAAGGAAGGGGTGGTGGAGATTTGTGTCCCTGACCATGGTAGCACACACAACAAAAAGGGAGAAGCGGATGTCGGAGGGAAGGATGCCGTGGCTGGAGGGCTTTGTGTGGGACCGGTGACTGGCGGCTGGGAGGAGGTCAGAGGTCGGAGGAGAGTGCATGGTGCTTGTTAACGGGAAAGTGGGAAGTTGTCATGGGAAGGGAAGGCGGCGTGGTTTCTGCTGTTGGTGGAGGCGGCGTGGTTTCTGCTGGTGGTGGTGGCTTAGCAGAGGAAGAAGATAGGTTGGTTACCTTGGGAAGCAGAGGCGGCATGGGTGGTGACTTCATAGAGGCAAAAGATGGAAAGGGTTGTCTGGGTACCATGGTATTCAATATCCAGAGAATGGCATCAAGTTTGGAAGCCATGGAAGTTTGGGCTGCAGCAAGTTTGGCCATGGCGGCCTCGAGGCGATCCATGCAGGCAGCGGAAAGTTCGGTGTCCACCATTGAAGAGTGGCAGGTCGGACCAAATGATAAGGGTTGCTCCTTGCGTTCGAGACCAAGGATAATCTCCCGGGGAAAGAAGGAAAACAAAAGAAAACTTGGTGAATTTTCTCTACCTTTATTCAGTGCACTGTTGCCTTTTTAAATACATGCAACGTTGGAAGTTAAAATAATAACCACTACATGGAAGTTAATATGATAACTACTACATGCCACTACATGCTATAATAACCACTACATTAACTACTTCTAGAATGATAACTACCCATATGGCAGGTTTCCATGACAGAGCATCTTTTTCCTAACATTCTCACAGAAGAAAAATATAACCAGTGATTCCTAGGCCTTACTCTTTATCCAATCCTCTTGATTGTTGTCATTGCATCGCGTGTGTAGCCCTTGTACCACATGCATCAAAAAATGCATACAAATAAGAAAGAGAGATGAGGCTCATGCCTACAAACTACTCTTAGGGAACCAATTGTGATCCCTTAAGCTGTAGAAACCACTTGTCACAAAAAAACAATCAAACATCATAATATACAAATATAGAACATAATATAAATTCACACGCCATAGATATAATTTTTCATAGTTTTCACTTTGTTGGTCTTACCATTCAACAACAACAATAATAATAATAATAAACAAGCATTTCAAAAATTGTATCAATAGAATATCACCACAATTCCAGAGCATGCATCAGTTGTCAAATTTTGCAGTTTATCTCAACAATGATATAGCAATTAAATCAGCAATTCCAAAAAATAAATAATTCTAAGATAACTTATCCAGAGGCATGGATTTCAATGTTAAGTTGTCCACTGTCTAAAATTACTATGTTGCTTAGTTTTATAAAGTTTCACTCCTAACTTATTCTCAGTGTTCTAGGTATTCCGGGAATCAGTTTTTCAGATGTTATATGCTACCCTACATTTTCACACCTAACAAACTCATTTGTGAGGTCAAAATTTTAAGAAAAACAGTCCATACAAATATACTAGTTAGTTCATTTTCGTGACAGATTTTATCTAATAAAATATCCTAAAACTTGTTTTATTCATAACTTTTACTAGGAAACTCTTATTTAAGTGAAATTTAAGGCTAATCCTATGCTTTAATACCCAAAGAACTCATTTTTAACCTTTAAACTTCCATAAAAACAACATATTGTGCAGTTCTAGTCATGGCTGCAGACACGAAATTTTAAACATGAAAACAACATGCAAAGAAGCCTAGCTTCCAAAGGCAACAAGGTTAGGGTTCAAGAAGTGAAAGACTCCCCTTACTTTTAATGAAGCTTCCATGAAATGAAAAAAGGAACAAAGGCTCAAATATTGAAGTCTCAAGCTTCAAAGGATGAAAAACAAATTTTGGAACCAAACATAAGGACTTTGCATGAAAATGATGAAGAAATGAAAAGACAAAGAGAGATTTAAGGGCTTCTTACCAAGGCTTTGAGAGCAAAAGTCTTAAAACACTTAGATGGAGCTTGGAAAGAAGATGAAAATAGTGGTCTCTCCCTCCTTAAGTGTCTCGTGCAAGATGAGAAGAATGAAGGTCCAAGTTTTGGTTTTTGGAGTGAAAATAGTGAGAAATTATGCAAAGCTATTGATGTGTTCAATTGACAAGATAGAATGACCATTGTCTAGGCTATGGGGGACGTGCACAAGGCTTCCATAAGTGAGTGGTTTTGCTTTTGAATTTTTAGCCAAAAATGGATAAAGTAGACACAAGCAAAAATATTAAAAATTACTTTTGCAAAAACTAGTAAATTCTATCTTAAACATCTAGATCAATATGCTAATTTCATAGATTATTGTGCTAACCTCCCAAGAAATACGTGTACTCAGAATAAACCTCATACAAAGTCTACTCACACAAAGAAAAATTACACTGTGACTCAATACACAATGCAATTCTTACACAAATCTTAATCTAGCTTAGACAATTTATATTTCTCTATCAAGTTTCACTAAACTAATCACATACACACACACACACACACACACACACACACACACACTAAGCAGGGAAATCTATAACTAAAAACACGCATATGCACATATGACAGAACACATAATTTTCTCTATCAGCCTAAGTCACAATTTTTGTCAAGGTGTTATAGTGTGCGAATTTATATTCTACTATATATCTATATATTGTTACTTTATATGTACGTGTTGTGGTTTAGGTCTAGGAGTGTTCGACTCTCGGCAAATTTTTTCCTATGTTTGTTAGATGGTTGTAATTACAATCATTATGTTGTTCGATTGTTTTATGTGACAAGTTGTTTCTACACTTAAGGGGCCATGATCGGTTCCCTGAGAGTAGTACATAGGCCTCAGTCTCATCTCTCGTTTGTGTTTTTTTGTTTGTACGCGTTTGTTGATGCACGTGACATGTGGGCTATACACCCGATGAAGTGGCAACAGTTAAAAGGATTAGATAGAGATTAAGGAACTGATGGTTCTATTTCTTCTGTGAGAAGGTGAGCTTATGTTGAGAAAGTGGATGATAGAGAAAGATACATTGGGTTATAGTGGGCGGATAGGTTCAAAGAACCTAGGGGAATTAGCAAGTAGTTACTATCCAACATTTAGTGCACTCATTCGGCATTGGTAACTCATAAGCCTCACTTTGTTACTCCTGACGGGCTCCAAAACTATCTTTTTGAGTTGGGAGCTTGGGGATCAGTGTACAATGTATTCGTATGTAGTGATCACTCCCAACTGTCATCTGTATCATTATGTAAGACCATCAAGACCTGGGAGGATTAGTGGCAGAGGTTGGTCCCTAATAAGTGATAAGTGTGTTAGTAATGTGCTTAGGATCTCGAGAGGGTTGTTTGCTTAGAGAAACCATACAATGGTTAAGTAGGTTGCATGTTATCTTTGTTTGATTACTATTTGTTTGTGGCATTTGAGCAGCGTAAGACTCACCCCTACAACCAACAACTTTCAAGTACTTATGATGCCGAGTACATCAAGACATCTACGGGCTTAGCGTAGCTCGCAAAGAGAGCAAGTATGGCCCTACGCTATAACACAGACCACACATTGTATTTGTCATACTCGAGTCCACTTAGTGCTAGCAGATAGGCTGGATATTATCATAGGTCGTACGTTGATATTATAAAGATTCACATGGAGATTCACATCTCGCTTAGAGCTTTGATATTATAAAGATTCCCGCTTGTATTTCGGATTGGAAGAACCACATCATGATTTGGGATTTTTGTTGACTCCAGTGGAGTACGATAGGCAGGGCATTCGTCAATACAACATGCAGCAAGTACACCTAGTGGAGGTTACAGCAAATCGAGGAGATCATTCAAACATGTCATCTGAGGAGATCAAGGAGTACCGGGAACATCTGAGGCAGTTGGAGTCGACGTCTGAGGAGCAGAGTGACAATTCTTCCAAGGGCACGTCTTAGTCAATTCAGTATTTCTGGTGTGATAAGTGGTTTGCTCTGGTCCTAGTTTTCTTTTATTGATTTTGATGTATTTTGAGAAAGGTTTCTCCAAAAGCATGTATTTTGTAGTTGCATGGTTGTAAAATGTATTTTGCTTATTATCATACCATTATGGGTTGTATCTGTATATTTCTTTTGTGACATGACTGGTTTTATTTTATTTATGTATAGAAACTAAGTTATTCTATATCTACATTTATTTTAATTTGATATAACTATTTAACGTTTTTCAACTAACACGCTTTATTTTTTAAAAAAAAAAGTGACTCGTATTTATCAAATAAATTAAATTAAAGTGTTTTCAAGCAATATTTCGCTTTAGAATTTAAGGTGATACATAATTTATTCCATGGACACAAAGCAAAATACACACATGTGCACACACTTACAGTATTACGTTGATTACATCACTTATGGAACTTCAATTGACGAGAGAACAGCACTCAAAATACCTATGAATATACATCTATATTTTGTCTTTATTTTTTTTCATAATTAAAGGAAGTATAATCTTGCATTATATATAGAGAGTTTTTATAACATACACACAAACACACTCTTTACTCGCTTGTAATGCAGTTGGCTTATGCAATTAAAACCTTTTCCACTATTGTTCTCAAATTTTCACACAGGTACAAGGTAGCATTAAGCGTGGCTTTGGCACTTCGTTATCTTCATGAGGATGCAGAGCAAAGTGTTCTTCATAGGGATATTAAGTTGGCTAATGTGTTGTTGGACACAGATTTTAGCACTAAGCTTGGTGATTTTGAGATGGCAAAGTTGGTGGATCCAAGGTTAAGGACTCAAAGGACAGGAGTAGTGGGGATTTATCGGTATCTTTCCCCAGAATATATCCATAGAGGTAGGGCTAGCAAGAATCATACATTTATAGTTTCGGGGTTTTGGCTCCTGAAATTGCATGCGGAAGGAGGACTTACAAAGATGGGGAATTTCTTGTGCCTCTTGTGAATTGGATGTGGCAATTGTACGTCGAAGGAAAAGTTCTGGACGCTGCTGATGAGAAATTAAACAAGGAGTTTGAGGTGGATGAAATGACAAGCTTAATTATTGTAGGGTTGTGGTGTACTAACCCAAAGAACAAGGAAAGGCCCACGGCTGTACAAGTAACAAAAGTTCTTCGGCTTAAAGCGGCATTCCCGATGCTTCCACTTGAAAGTGTAATCGAGTCCTCCTCTTTCTCTAAATACGTATACGCATGCATAATCCACTTATGATTCCTTGCACTCAGTACCCTTCACTGTCCAACACTATGCATAATCCACTTATAATTTGCCAAGTCATGCTTTGAATTTATCTATTTCGGGCACTATGAAGTTGTGCAATTTATGTAGAATTTCAGTTTATTTTATGATTTTGATGACTTTTGTGACAAAATGTTTGGTGACTTGATAGATATATAATAGTTGGAAAGATAATTTCCTTAAGAATAAATAATAATGTTTGTTTCACATTATTATGTTTTTACACTAATTGTGAACTTTGGAATACCAAAGGAGAGAAATTATGAAATGGAATATATTCATTGTCAAAAGAACCTCTTACAATGCATAAAAGTAATTAATATATATAGTAAACTAGCTAACTAACAAACTCTTAACTTGGCTAAACTAATTCAGTTACAACTATGATTAACTAAGACTAACTAGAGTTACTATTTACATCATGTAATAGCCCCCCACAAGTTGGACTATGAATGTCTAATAGACCAAGCTTGGAAATCAATGAATTGAAGGAGGGAGCAGGCAATGGCTTGGTAAGTACATCTGCCAATTGTGCAGCAGAAGAAACTGGCAGGAGATGAATGAGGCCAGTTTGTATTTTCTCACGAATGACATGACAGTCAATTTCAATATGTTTTGTCCTCTCATGGAAGATGGGGTTGTGAGCAAGATAGATAGCACTTTTATTATCACAGTAGACTGAGATAGGTTGATCAAGAGAGATGTGAAGATCCTTGAACAAATACTGCAGCCATTGTAATTCACAAGTTAAGCTAGCCAAAGCTCTATATTTTGCTTCTGAACTTGACCTGGATACTGTGGACTGCTTTTTGGATTTCCAAGACAACATAGATGTGCCAAGAAAGACACAGTAACCAGTCACTGATCTGCGAGTAGCAGGGCAACTTGCCCAATCTGAGTCAGCAAAACCAGAGAGTTTGAGTGTGGAGGAGGAAGAATAGAACAATCCCTTGGCAGGAGCACTTTTGAGATATTTGAGGACTCTAATTGCTGCTGAGTGATGAACTTGTAATGGCTGAGAGATGAATTGACTAAGTTGCTGAACAATGAAAGCAATGTCAGGCCTGGTTGTAGTTAAATATAAAAGTCTGCCAACAAGTCTCCTATAGGTTGTTTCATCTTCATAAGGGGGTGAGTCACTGTCATGAAGCTTCAAGGAGCAATCAAAGGGAGTTGTACTAGGCTTAGTAGCCAATAAACCACTGTCCTCAAGCAATTCCAATGCATACTTCCTTTGATTGAGAAAGATGCCTTGAGTAGATCTTGCAATTTCCAATCCAAGAAAGTATTTAAGCTTGCCAAGGTCCTTGATTTTGAATGTGGAGTCAAGGAATTGTTTGAGAGATTGTATTTCCTGCAAATCATCACCTGTCAAGACAATATCGTCAACATAGACTAGAAGAGCAGTGAAATGAGAATTATGTAGTTTTGTGAACAAAGAATGGTCAGCAGATGAAGGTGAGTATCCAAGGGAGATAAGAGCAGTGGATAACTTGGAGAACCACTGTCTGCTAGCCTGTTTCAGTCCATATAAGGACTTATGTAATTTGCAGACTTTATTAGAAGAAGAACCAGGCAGTAAGAACCCAGGAGGCAGATCCATATATACTTCCTCATGCAGATCACCATGAAGGAAAGCATTGTTGACGTCAAGTTGTTCTAAGTGCCAGTCCTTAATAGCAGCCACAGATAGAAGGGTGCGAATTGTGGTAAGCTTAGCAACTGGTGAAAAAGTGTCAAAATAATCCACACCCTCTAGTTGAGTGTATCCCTTTGCCACCAAACGGGCCTTGTATCGTTCAATGGATCCATCAGCATGATGCTTGATCTTGTAAACCCATTTGCAACCAATTGGTTGCTTACCTTCAGGCAGATCAACAATAGACCAAGTGTTTGAGGATGCAAGAGCATCTAACTCAGATTTCATAGCAAGATTCCAGCAATCAAACTTACAAGCTTGTTTATAAGTTTTGGGTTCTGTAAGGGAACTAATGGACAGACAAAAACGTTTGTGACATAGACTACATTTGTCATATAACAGTACAGAAGAAAGAGGGTAAGGAGATTTACTTGGATTAGATGCTGGCAGCATTGAGGATAGCAAATTGCAGTGGTAATCAGAGAGATAAGCAGGAGGTTTTGTTAGTCTATGTGATTTTCTGGTTGGTGCAGGAGGGGAGGTAGGTTCATTTGGTGGAGGTAAGGATAGTGGAATATCTAGGAGAATGTCAGATGTGTCTAAGTTAGTAATATCAGGGTTGACACTGACAGAATTATTGGCAGGTGGAGGTGAGGCAAAAGGAAAGACAGTTTCATGGAAGATTACATTCCTTGAAACATAGAACTCATGGGTGATAGGATCATAAAGAAGGTAGCCTTTGGTGCCTTCCCTATATCCAAGAAATATGGATTTTCTTGCCCTTGGTGCAAATTTGGTTCTATTGTTATGTAAGGTCGAGGAGTATGCAAGACATCCAAAAACTCTTAAATGATGAAGGCTGGGAGGAGTAGAATGAAGCATTTGATAAGGGGTGAGGTTGTTCAAAAGAGGGGTGGGAAGTCTGTTGATAATGTGGATAGCTTGTTGTATGGAGAGGTGCCAAAGGTTATGAGGGAGATGAGAGTGAAAAGAAAGAGCACGTGCTACATTCAAAATGTGTTGATGCTTTCTTTCCACGATGCCATTTTGTTGAGGTGTTTCAACACATGACCTATGATGGATGATACCTTTAGAAAGGTAAAAACTAGTCATGAGAAACTCAGGCCCATTATCACTACGAATACATTTGAGTTTCTTATTGAATTGAGTTTCTATGAAGAAAATGAAATTAACTAAGTGAGTTCTGGTTTCACTTTTATTTCTCATGAAAATTGTCCAAGTAAACCTGCTGTAATCATCTACAAGTGTTAGAAAATACTTATGGCCAGATATGGAAGAGGTGGAAAGAGGTCCCCATATATCAGTATGAATTAAATCAAAAATGGCAACAGATTTAGTAGTACTATGAGCAAAAGATAAATTTCTTTGTTTAGCCAAATGGCAAGTATTACAAGGTTTATGGTTGTCATTGAAAGTGACAAAGGGAAAGTAAGATGAAATACATTTGTGTATATGAGAACTTAAATGTCCTAGTCTAAAATGCCAAATGGTGGCAAGATCATGAGAGAAGGAGGTGTTGGCAGAACCAGGTGTGGGAGAGAAAACCAGAGGTGAGGTGGTGTCAAGCACATACAATTTGCCAATCCTCCTAGCTGTAAATCCAGTCATCTTGGGATGAAGTAGCTGCACAATTTTACAACAATTAGGGTAGAGTTTCACATCATATAAGGTGGAATCAAATAGAGTAGTAACAGAGATAATATTGACATGAAACGAAGGAAAGTAGTAAACATTATGAAGAACAAGGGAGTTATATAACAAAACTGAACCAGCTATTGTGGTAGTGACAGTGTCACCATTAGGCATGGTCATAGTTTTGGGTGCAATGTGATATGTGGAAGAAAAACTGTCAAAGATATGAGTAATGTGATCAGTGGCACCGGTGTCAACAATCCACCAGTGACTGGTATTATTTGAGAGATTCTTACCAGATGAAGGAGAGGGAGAGGTATGAGAGACAGAATTTGTAGCAAAAACAGAATTAACTGAAGAAGGTGAAGTAGATTGCAAGTTGGATTGTTGGAGTAGCTGTAAAATCTGAGTATATTGCTCTTGAATCGTGGACAAAGAAGCACTTGATCCATTTGTTGATGTGGAAGCAGATGATGATGAGGAAATGTGAGCAGAACCAGCATCTTGAACAGAGTTCACCACAGAGGCATTTCTAGAGGAATTGGACTTACGAAGTTGAAAACCAGGAGGATACCCGTGCTTGATGAAGCAAGTCTCAACAGTATGATTGGTGCGATTACAGTGAGTGCGTAGCCGGTTACCACGACCACCGGAGGAATATCCACGACCACGACCACGATCGGAATTATTAGAAGGACGAGAAGGCATTTGGGAGAAGTGATTCACCAACGATTGATTCTCAATTGAAGAATCAGTGGTTGAAGGAAGATTGAACTGGCGTTCTTGTTGAAGAATCAAATTGAACGCATTGTCTAGGGTTGGAAGTGGAGACATCAGCATAATCTGCAAGCGAACATGAGAATATTGATCACCAAGACCTTTCAAGAACTTGATTACCTTATCTTGCTCCTTGAATTTGCGTAAATCTGTAGCAGCACCACAAGAACACGGTATAGCACAAGTACAATCACGAATTGGACGAAAATACTCAATTTCTTCCCAAAGTGTCATCAATTTGGTGAAATACGAAGAGATGTCAAGAGTTCCTTGTTGAAGACGAGCTACGCCTTCTTGAATATCAGCAACGCGAAAAATATCACCCTGAGAGAACCGATTCTCCAAACTTTTCCATACAAGAGAAGCGCAATCACACCAAAGGAGAGATTTCGCGATTTCTTCAGAGATTGAACGTTGAAGCCATGAGGGAACGAGGTTATTACAACGAAGCCAGGGTTCATAGAGAGGATCAGAGATAGGGGGAGGGGAAAGAGTGCCATCAACAAATTTGACCTTGTTCTTAGAGATAAGAGCCACCTTCATCGATCTGCACCAGATCTGGTAGTTTTTGTTATCAAGCACAGGTTGAACGAGAATAAGAGAAGGATTCTCATTCGGATGCATGTAGTATGGATTAGAGGGATTGGTAGCAAAATCAGAGTAAGAAATCACCATTGTTGAGGTGATTCAGCAAGAAAGAATTGTAGAATGCGAACAAGATGAAGGCGCGAAAAAAAATTGCAAAAACGGTTTCAAACTGATACCATGTGAACTTTGGAATACCAAAGGAGAGAAATTATGAAATGGAATATATTCATTGTCAAAAGAACCTCTTACAATGCATAAGAGTAATTAATATATATAGTAAACTAGCTAACTAACAAACTCTTAACTTGGCTAAACTAATTCAGTTACAACTATGATTAACTAAGACTAACTAGAGTTACTATTTACATCATGTAATACTAATCTCACACTTTACCTTGATAAACTCGATTAAAATTGATTTCTTCTTTTTCCCATACCACAGAAGGTAAAGTCTTAGAGTTTAGATTCGGAGTGTAATTTGTTTGCATAATTAAGAATTAAGAATAATGAGTGTTTTGATTTTGAATGTGTTCCTGTACGGGGGTTACGTATCAAACTCTTCCCACAACAATGAGGATCAAAGATTATATATATATGTGTGTGTGTATGCATTCTTATTTTTAGTTTTTTAACTTTTTTTCTTATTTTTAGTTTTTTATTTTTTTTGTCATCACTTTTAGTTGTTTGAAAGAATTAAAAATAAGGATAAAAAAACTTAAGAAACTAAAAATAAAATTAAGAAAAAAGTTTTAGAGACTAAAAATAAAAATAAAAAATTCTGGAACCAAAATTAAATTTATTAACATACACACTCTTACTATTTAGTATGAGTATATTAATAAGTTACACCTATATTTTAAGATACTCTCTAATTATATATTTTGTTGGTACACTCATCCTAAAAAAATATATAAAGATGTGTATATTAACAAAACTCGTTATTTATATATTGATATACAATAATTTTTCTTAAAAAAATAGACAATTAATAATCTTATTTGATATTGTAGTCACCCTTTATATCATATAAGAATCAAAACTTACATTAAAAATATATTAATATTCAGTCATATAAAAGTATATTTATAGCATATGAAATAAATCACACAAGCATAAAACTCATCCAAAACATGCTGCATAGTCTAATATGGGCAATCTGATTCCTTTTATATGATATAAATGAAATAAGATCGATGCCCCATTGGTAACCTGAAAAGGACAATTAATGAGGCAAGTCAAGTACATTGAAAATATACTATATAATAATATTCATTCACGCGTACGTTAGCATATATTTACATGAAAACATGACATATAAATTACAGACACATAGAACACGATATTCCAAAATTATATCTTCATAAAATAGATAGCTGATCTGATAATGATATATATTGTAAAGCGTTGCTGCCAGTGATGGGTGGCGATAGAAAGAAATCAGATTGGCCATTGTGGGAGGATGAGGACAGTCTCAAGCACGCATGTCAGTAAAAAGATTTGGCAATGGAGCTCCTTGCTTAAGAACATTAATAACCTGTTCTGCCTTTGGCCTTTTCTTGTGGTCATGGAGGGTACACCATAGTCCCACAGTGAGCAAGCATGTCATTTCATTCACATCATAATCATCGTTCAATCCCTTATCGGCAGCACTCAAAACATTTCCAACCTCATATTGTTTCCACACCCAATTCGTCAAAGGCACATGATTATTCTCCCTATCCTGATAAGTCCTCATTCCACATGCTATTTCCAAAGCCAAAACTCCAAAACCGTACATGTCAGATTCCTTGCTAGCCCTTCCTTCCTTTACATACTCGGGAGCCAGGTACCCATATGTCCCCACCAGCTTTGTCTTTTGAGTCCTTAATCTTGGATCCACCAATTTCGCCATCCCAAAGTCACTAACCTTAGTATTGAAATCAGTGTCCAATAGAACATTACCTGACTTAATATCTCTATGAAGAACACACTGCACCGCGTCTTCATGAAGATATTGAAGTGCTCTCACCACACCTAATGCTATCTTGTATCTCACACCCCATGTCAAAGTTCTTCTGCTTCCAAATAGATGAGTGTCAAGGCTTCCATTAAGCATGTATTCAAAAACAAGTAATAACTCCCCTTGCTCGTGGCACCACCCCATGAACTGCACAAGGTTTCTATGCATAAGACGACTTATAATCTTCACCTCGTTTGTGAATATTTTCTCAGAATCTTCAACATCAGAAAAAATCCTTTTCACTGCAACCACGCGCCCTAAATCACTCAGAAACCCTCTGTAAACTTGTCCATAGCCTCCTTCTCCGAGCCTTCTATCATCTGCAAACTCGTTGGTGGCTGCAACTAATTCCTTATAAGCAAACCTTCTAGGCATATGATCCAAATTACCAAAACCATCCTTAGTTCTTCTCTTCTTGATAATGAACCAAGAAACACTAAGAACCAAGACCACAAAAATAATAGAACAAGTCACTGCAACAACTACTACTTTGACTTGAAACTTACATTTGGTTATGTCACTTTCTTTGTTTACCTCTCGATGAGTGGAATCCTCTGGATGAGTGGAATTTAGTTCTAGACTTGAACTGAATTCCCAGGAATGAATAACATTTTTCTCTTTGTACGACCCGGTTGAACCCGAAAACCCAACAGCGACCCACTCTGGTAGAGTTTCCGCTAGGTCAATCTGGTGTGAAAGAGAAGTGTTAGGCGTAAAACCAGAACTAGTTCCCTCAAAGAACCACGAGACAGAAAGGAGTTTGGCAGAAGCATTGTAAGTTATCAAGGCATGCCCCTTGTTCCCTATGTTGCTCTCAATATCAAAATTCTTATAGTCAAGGGTGTTGAAATATAAACTTGATTTGGGCCTAAATTAATTATTTGGTTCCTTGGACTTAGTTATTTTGGGCTTAAGTAATTATGGGTCATGTTTCTAGAGAATTCTTGTAGTGTTTGAAGTGTCTAGATATTTCTTATGGTTGTAATATTCTATAGAATACTCTTTGGATCTCTAGAGTTGAGAACTCTCTAGAATTAGTGTGTCTAGAGTTCTCCTTAGAGTAGTATAAATAGAGATGTAATCCTACACATTTGTATCAAGCAAAAACATAAAGTTCTCTCCTCCATAAAGAATTATCCTTCCTATCAAGTTTCTATTCAAAGTCTCCAATATTCCTAAACACTTTTCCTAAACATAAAAAGCCTTATTTCCAACAAAGTGGTATCAGAGCTTCAAGATCCTCAAAAGATAGCGAATGGAGGTTTTCCTTTCCAAATGCCGATGCTCACAAAGAACAACTATGATAATTGGAGTATCAAGATGAAGGCGCTACTAGGAGCTCAAGATGTGTGGGATATCGTAGAGAATGGCTTCGAGGAGCAAGATGAAGCCTCGCTAAGCCAAGGTGTAAAGGAGACGTTGAAGGAGTCAAGAAAGAGAGACAAGAAAGCTCTCTTTCTCATTTATCAATTTGTGGATGAAGATATATTTGAGAAGATATCCAACGCAACGACGGCCAAAGAAGCATGGGATAAGCTTCAAACTTGCAACAAAGGAGTTGAGCAGGTAAAAAAGATTCGTCTTCAAACTCTTAGAGGTGACTTTGAGCGTTTGTTTATGGAGGAGTCCGAGTCAATTTCTGATTATTTTTCTCGAGTATTGGCCGTAGTCAATCAACTTAAAAGAAATGGTGAAGATGTTGATGAGGTGAAGGTCATGGAAAAAATACTTCGAACTTTATATCCAAGTTTTGACTTCATTGTTACCAACATTGAAGAAAACAAGGATTTAAAGACCATGACTATTGAGTAACTCATGGGTTCCTTACAAGCATACGAAGAAAAACAAAAGAGAAAAATTAAACAAAAGGAGGCTACGGAGCAACTACTAAAACTCAACATAAAGGAAGCAAACTATGCAAATTACAAGAGCCAAAGAGGACGAGGTCGTGGCCAAAATCGTGGACGTGGACGAGGACATGGAGGAGAAGGAAGAGGTGGTTACAACAACCACTCCAAAAAATTCAACAATGGAGAAAGAAGTTGGAATCCACAAGTAACAAGAGGTCGTGGAAGAGGAAATTCATGGTCGAGGTATGACAAATCACAAATCAAGTGCTTCAATTGCAACAAGATTGGTCACTACGCATCCGAGTGTAGATTCTCGAAGAAGGTTGAAGAGAAAGCTAACTTTGTAGAAGAAAAAGGAGGAGAAGAAGAAACTTTGCTACTCGCGTGCCAAAACAAATTTGAAGAGAAAAGAAACAAGTGGTACCTCGACACCGGCGCAAGAAACCACATGTGCGGCGATCAAAGCATGTTCGTGGAGATCAATGAAGCGGCAACTGGCGATGTCTCATTTGGAGACGACTCAAAGATACCAGTCAAATGCAAAGGTAAAATTCTCATACGTTTGAAGAATGGGAGTCATCAATTCATATCCAATGTCTACTATGTGCCTAACATGAAGAATAATATTTTGAGCTTGGGACAATTATTAGAGAAAGGCTATGACATCCATTTGAAAGAACATAGTCTTTTCTTAAGAGATTGTAGACATAACTTGATTGCTAAGGTGCCTATGTCAAAGAATAGAATGTTCCTCTTGAACATTCAAAATGATGTGGCAAAGTGTCTCAAGGCTTGCTATACCGACTCTTCGTGGCTATGGCATCTACGATTCGGGCACCTCAACTTTGACGGTCTAGAACGTTTAGCGAAGAAGGAGATGGTGAGAGGCTTGCCTAGCATCAATCACCCAGACCAACTTTGCGAAGGATGTCTAATTGGGAAGCAATTTCGTAAAAGTTTTCCAAAGGAATCAACAACAAGAGCAACAAAGCCGCTAGAGCTCATACACACCGATGTCTGTGGACCAATCAAACCCAATTCATTTGGTAAGAATAAGTACTTTCTCCTCTTTATTGATGATTATTCCAGAAAAACCTGGGTTTATTTCTTGAAGGAGAAATCAGAAGTGTTTGAAAACTTTAAGAAGTTCAAAGCCCTCGTGGAGAAAGAAAGTGGTCTTTCCATCAAGGCCATGAGATCTGATCGAGGAGGAGAGTTCACTTCAAATAAGTTCAACAAATATTGTGAAGACCATGGAATCCGTCGTCCACTGACAGTGCCAAGATCGCCACAACAAAATGGAGTAGCAGAGAGAAAGAACCGGACCATACTTAACATGGTGCGAAGCATGCTCAAAAGCAAGAAGATGCCGAAGGAGTTTTGGGCTGAAGCAGTGGCATGTGCAGTTTACCTAACAAACTGTTCCCCAACAAGAAGCGTGCATGAGAAGACACCACAAGAAGCATAGAGTGGAAGGAAGCCCGGGATCTCTCACCTCAAAGTGTTTGGAAGCATTGCCTATACCCATGTTCCAGATGAAAAGAGGACAAAGCTCGATGATAAAAGTGAGAAGTACGTGTTTGTGGGTTACGACTCAAGATCCAAGGGGTACAAGCTCTATAATCCAAATAGTAGAAAGATCGTCATAAGTCGCGACGTGGAGTTCGACGAAGAAGATTGTTGGGATTGGAGTGTTCAAGAAGATAAGTATGATTTTCTTCCTTATTTTGAAGAAGATGATGAAATTGAACAACCAATCATAAAGGAACATATTACACCACCTGCCTCACCGACACCAAGGCGGGATGAAAAACAAGTTCAAGTGAGAGGACACCGCGACTAAGGAGCATTGAAGAGATTTATGAGGTAACCAAAAACCTAAATGACATTAACCTCTTTTGTCTTTTTGGTGATTGTGAGCCTCTAAGCTATCAAGAAGCAGCGGAAAACATAAAGTGGAAAGACGCCATGGACGAAGAAATCAAGTCAATCACAAAGAATGATACGTGGGAACTTACTACACTTCCATGAGGACACAAAGCAATCGGAGTAAGATGGGTGTACAAGGCAAAGAAGAATGCTAAAGGAGATGTGGAGAGATACAAAGCAAGATTGGTGGTTAAAGGCTATAGTCAAAGACAAGGAATAGACTATGATGAGGTATTTGCTCCTGTTGCTCGTCTTGAAACTATTAGACTGATCATTTCTTTGGCAGCCCAAAATAAATGGAAGATCTATCAAATGGATGTGAAGTCAGCCTTCTTGAATGGTTTTCTCGAAGAAGAAGTCTATATTGAGCAACCACTGGGCTATGAAGTAAAAGGGCAAGAAGAAAAAGTCTTGAAGTTGAAGAAGGCGTTGTACGGTCTCAAGCAAGCACCGAGAGCTTGGAATGTTCGAATCAACAAGTACTTTCAAGACAAGAACTTCATCAAGTGTCCATATGAGCATGCACTCTATATCAAAGCGCAAAGTGGAGATATTTTGATTGTGTGTTTGTATGTAGATGACTTGATCTTTACAGGAACAATCCAAGCATGTTCGAAGAGTTCAAGAAAGATATGTCAAATGAATTTGAGATGACGGATATGGGGCTCATGGCATATTATCTCGGCATCGAAGTAAAACAAGAATACAAAGGAATTTTCATCACCCAAGAAGGCTATGCCAAAGAAGTCCTTAAGAAGTTCAAGATGGATGACGCCAATCCATTTGGCACCCCGATGGAATGTGGCAGCAAGTTAAGCAAGCATGAAAAAGGAGAGAATGTGGATCCAACTCTTTACAAAAGTTTGGTTGGAAGTTTACGTTACTTGACATGTACAAGGCCGGATATTCTCTATGTTGTAGGAGTAGTAAGTCGCTACATGGAAGCTCCAACCACAACTCACTTCAAGGCGGCAAAGAGAATCCTTCGATACATCAAAGGTACAACAAACTTTGGCTTGCACTATTACTCTTCTGACAATTATAACATTGTTGGCTATAGTGATAGCGATTGGAGTGGAGACTTGGATGATAGAAAGAGCACTACTGGTTTTGTGTTCTTTATGGGAGATATTGCTTTCACATGGATGTCAAAGAAGCAACCAATAGTCACACTATCAACTTGTGAAGCCGAGTATGTCGCTGCCACATCATGCATTTGTCATGCAATTTGGCTAAGGAACTTGTTGAAAGAGTTAAAAATGCCACAAGAAGAACCTATGGAAATATGTGTTGACAATAAATCAGCACTCGCTTTGGGAAAGAATCCAGTCTTTCATGAAAGAAGTAAGCACATCGACACCAGTTACCACTTTATAAGAGAATGCATTGAGAAGAAGGAGGTAAAGTTGAAGTATGTGATGTCTCAAGATCAAGCTGCCGACATTTTCACAAAGCCACTCAAGTTGGAAACTTTCGTGAAGCTAAGGAGTATGCTTGGAGTCACAAATCAAGTTTAAGGGGGGATGTTGAAATATAAACTTGATTTGGGCCTAAATTAATTATTTGGTTCCTTGGACTTAGTTATTTTGGGCTTAAGTAATTATGGGTCATGTTTCTAGACAATTCTTGTAGTGTTTGAAGTGTCTAGATATTTCTTATGGTTGTAATATTCTCTAGAATACTCTTTGGATCTCTAGAGTTGAGAACTCTCTAGAATTAGTGTGTCTAGAGTTCTCCTTAGAGTAGTATAAATAGAGATGTAATCCTACACATTTGTATCAAGCAAAAACATAAAGTTCTCTCCTCGATAAAGAATTCTCCTTCCTATCAAGTTTCTATTCAAAGTCTCCAATATTCCTAAACACTTTTTCTAAACATAAAAAGCCTTATTTCCAACAAAGGGATGCAATAGAGTTATTGTTGATCCCAACATGTTGCCCTGATGGGTCAAACTCGTTTACAAAAGTGTCAAATTCAACAGCAATGAAGCTATTTTGGGGTTTGTTGTCATCGTATAACCCCAGACGTAAACCACCTGAATTGGGCGGATCTTGGTACGCAAAGGTAAGTGGTGCCACATAGAAGGCAAAGCCGTCAGCGTACATGGTTTTATTGGGCGCATCGATGGTGAATGAAAAACGAGTAGAAAAATCTGTGACATCGCCGCTAGAAGAGTTTTTCAGGCGCAGTGGTTGGACATAGGTGACTCGTCCATCTTCACCATTGATGAGTGGGTTGAGCACCACGGTTCCATTCTCAGTCTTGGCAACGCCTGCGTATTCAACGAGGCTTGCGCTTTCGGTGTCGCTAAAGTTAGTTATGTTGAAGGAGAGTGGTTGCACTAGTGGAAACTTAAGGATGGGCAAAAGAAGAGAAGTTTTGAAGTAATGGAAATGTTCCGAAGTAGCCATCATGGTTTTTAGTTTTCACGACTGCGTATAGGATTGAGAAAGCCGAATCGGAGTTGTTCTTATATGAAGGAAGACATGGAACAAGGTGATTTTTTTAAAACCATGTTACAGGTGTTACATTTGACACAAGCGTAAATTACATAATAAGATGAATTAGTCCCCTAACCAGACGTTTTAAAAATGGTCAAGACTTGGAATGGGTCATATATATGAATTTAATTTTAAAACTGAGACCTTCATGTGTCAAAAGAAAAGAAAAAAACTGACACCTTCCTTCAAAAAAATTCGAGAGCCATGATTTTTCTCGTATTAACTATTCAACAAAAGATTGGAAAGTTTATCTATTAACCAATTATATTCACAAAACCTACCTACTATTCAGTTCTGTATAAATGGCATTATTTCTTTTCACCTATTATTATGCAGAACTGTCCATGTACTGATTACCTTAATTTCTTGCTTTTGTTTTTTGTGAATATTGCCTTCCTTGCTACTACGAAATATTACCTTTTGAATTATTTTTAAACATCCCTTTAACTATACACTTCCCTAATTATATTGATTCTTTTCCAACACATGGTATGAAAGAAATATTATTCTCAGTGTTGATAACTAGCAGGACCGGCCCAGAGTAAGAGAGTTATATGTAGACCTAACATTTTAACTTTACATATATGAGATTTTTTTTGTTTTAAAAAGTTTATAAATTTATTGTATATAATAATGTGGTTTATGTTTTTTGTTTAAGGATAATTTTTATACAGCCAAATTTATTTGATCAAGCACGGTATGGGAGACTAGTTTTTTTGCTAGATTCAATTTTCATTGGTTATTTTATTGCAATATGATTTGATGGTAATAAATATATCTCGAAAAATTTTCTTCAAGGAATAGTTTGGTTAAATATTATTTGATAAACATTTGAAGAGCAATTTAACAAAAATAATGTTGTGTTATTTTGCTCTCTATTGGTCAAATAGTTTGTTCTATATTTCAAGTTATTTTTTACCTTGCTCTATATTGTGTATTTCAGGTTAATTTTTTCAACTTTTAATTAATTTATCAGTTGTGCTTACTAAATATAGCCTAAAAATAACTAAAAGAAGTCAATGTTATTATCTGTACTAAAAATATAAGTTCTAGATCATGGAAAGTATCTTGCTTACATTAATTCCTCTTTGTTGAACAGTTCGTAACCTTAAAAATAACCTATTAAACAAACATTGTTGAATAACCTATTAAACAGACGTTGTCGGGGTCCAATTACAAGTATTTGGAAAGGGAGCTTATTTTGTGTCATCTTTTCCGCGTTGGGAGAGCCTTTTACGGAAAACCTCTGCACCTGTGGGACTCATCTTCTGTTGTTCTAACCAACTTCACCACGCGCTTCACTTTCACTATTGACAGAGCCACAACCGACAACGTCGGTGACGATTTTGCCTTCTACATAGCCCCTCATGGCTACCATATTCCTCCAAATGCAGCAGATGGCAATTTTGGCCTTTTCAATGCCACCTCCAATCCCTTCATTCCCCATTACCATGTGCTAGCGATTGAGTTTGACACATTTAATGGCACAATTGACCCTCCCATGCAGCACGTTGGCATAGACAATAACTCTCTTAAATCCCTAATTACTGCCGAGTTTGACCTCGACAAAAACCTCAGAAACGAGTGTAACGTTTTGGTAACCTACACTGTTTCCAATAGGACACTCTTTGTGTCTTGGTCCTTCAACGGAACCGCAACTCCAAAGTCGAAGAATTCTTCACTTTCTTACCAGATTGACCTCATGGACATTCTACCCGAGTGGGTGGATGTTGGGTTCTCTGCTTCAACTAGCCAATATACTGAACGAAACATTATTCATTCTTGGGAGTTCAGTTCAACGTTGAATTCTTCTTCCACTGCTTCAAAGAATAATTCCTCGGATAATGATGTGGCCAAGAAGCACGGTAAAGGGTTGAGCATGGTTGCTTTGGTTGTTGTGGCGACATGTCCAACGGTTTTGGTGACCGCAGCCGTTGTAGCTAGGGTAATAATCATGAAGAAGAGAAGGGGTGGAGGTGATAGTGATCATAATGAACGTGGACCCACCTTTGCTATGTTTGATTTGGATAGGGCAACTATTCCTAGAAGATTTGAGTACAAAGAATTAGTTGTTGCTACGAAAGGGTTCGCGGAGGAAGCAAAGCTTGGACGAGGTGGCTCGGGACAAGTTTACAAAGGGGTTCTGAGTTATTTAGGAAGGGTTGTGGCTGTGAAAAGAATTTTCACAAAATTTTGAAAATTCAGAGAGAGTTTTCATCAATGAGGTTAGGATCATAAGCCGTCTTACACAACTTGGTGCAGTTCGTAGGGTGGTGCTACGAGAAAGGAGAGTTTCTGTTGGTTTTTGAGTACATGCCTAATGGAAGCCTCGACACCCATCTCTTTGGGGAGAAAAAAACTTTGGCCTGGGATGTCAGGTAACTTAGCTTTTATGTTCTTGTATGTATTTTATTATTTATGATCCCTCAGGGGTTTTTCACTTGTGTTTGTGTTTCATAACACTCTACCAGTAAATGCAAATACAAAGACAATTTTAACTTATGCATAACTTAACTTGACCTTATGCAAGAAGATTATTTTATATATATATTTAAGTGCTTATAAGGAGGCTTATCCAAATAGGGTAACCATTATTTTCTTAGTTTTTTTTTTTTTTTTGCTTTGTATATACAGTTCTGTCTCTTGTGATGGAATTAGCTTATGCTAGTGAAATTAAACATTATTATTCACAATTATTCTTAATTCTCTTTTATATTCTCAATTCTCTTCACAGGTACAAGGTAGCATATGGGGTAGCTTTGGCCCTTCGTTATCTTCATGAGGATGCAGAGCAGAGTGTTCTTCATAGGGATATTAAGTCAGCTAATGTGCTGTTGGACACAGATTTTAGCACCAAGCTTGGTGATTTTGGGATGGCAAAGTTGGTGGATCCAAGGTTGAGGACTCAGAGGACAGGGTTGGTGGGGACTTACGGGTACCTTGCCCCAGAATATATCTGTTGAAATTGCTACAAATTTCTAGAATATTCTTACATATAATATGTATGAATATGGTAGAACAATCTATAACTATAATGTATATGAATATGGTAGAACAATCTAGAACTATAATGTGTATGAATATGGTACAACAATCTAGAACTATAAGTGTATGTATAAGATAGAAGAATCTAGAACTATCATGATACTAATCTATCATGAAAACTCTAGAAAGACCTAAAGTAATGTAGAAATATTCATCACCATTGAGAGGTTGGTGACTTGAGCCTATAAATAGGCAATTGGTATGTTGTAATTGATCAATCCAAGAAATCAATGACATAGCCTTCTTTCTAAAACAATTCTCTAAAACTATCAACTATCAACTATCATCTAATCAACTACCAACAGTGACATCAGAGCTACGTTCGGTCATACATTGGGCGTAGTTATCTTACCTACCTACCATTCCAAAATCCTCCCAACTACTTCAAAAATTTCCTTTGTACTATTAACCCACTCTAATAATATTTTTTCTAAGCTATGGATAACACTACTCAATCGTCAACTATTTCTGTCCCTATCTTCAATGGTGAAAATTATGATTTCTGGCGCATTAAAATGGAAACATATTTTTCATCTCAAGATTTATGGGACATAGTAGAAGAAGGCTTCACCATTCCCGCGGATACTTCAGCTCTTAATGCATCTCAAGAAAAAGAGTTGAAGAAAAATAAACAGAAAAATTCAAAGGCGTTGTTCACCTTGCAACAAGCGGTGACAGATCCAATTTTCCCAAGAATTATGGGAGCTAAGACTGTCAAAGAAGCGTTGAACACATTGCAGGAGGAGTTTCAAGGAAGTGTTAAGGTACGTGCCGTTAAACTTCAATCTCTAAGAAGAGATTTTGAACTATTGAAGATGAAGGAGTCTGAGATAGTTAAAGATTACTATTCTAAAGTTAAAGAAATAGTTAATCAAATGAGAGCTTTTAGGGAAGATATTCTTGACAAGAAAATTGTTGAGAAAATTCTAATTACTATGCCCCAAAAGTTTGACCCAATCGTGACAACGATTGAGGAAACCAAAGATCTGTCCACTCTATCAGAGACAGAACTTGTGGGCTCTCTTGAAGCATATGAGCAAAGATTGTATAGGCATAAAGAAGATACAATTGAAAATGCCTTCCAGTCAAAGTTTAAATTTCAGCCCCAAAACAAAGAAAATAGAGGAAAGAAAAATTATGGAGAAACTTCCAGAAGAAGAGAAGGTTCTAGGAATTTCCTTCAGAACAAAACAAATAAAAATCCTCCATGCAATATATGCAAAAGGCAAGGTCACGTAGAGAAAAATTGTTGGTTCCATAATATGCCACAATGCAACCATTGCAAGAAGTTCGGGCACGTAGAGAAAAATTGTCGCAACAAAAATAGGCATCAAGCCAATATTGCAGAGGAGCATGATCAAGAACAATGTACGTTCTACGCCACTCAAGACTCAATAAAAGAAAAGGGAGGAAGTTGGTACTTGGATAGTGGATGTAGAAATCACATGGCCAAGGATGAGACTATTTTCAAAAGTATTGATGAGTCTGTCAAAGTCAAAGTTCGACTGGGAAATGGAAGTTTGGTTGAATCAAAAGGCAAAGGCACTGTCATGGTGGAGACAGATAAAGGTACGCGACTCATCCATGATGTCTTACTAGTTCCCAGCCTAAAAGAAAATCTTCTAAGCATTGGCCAAATGATGGAGAGAGGCTACACACTTCACTTTGAAGGAGGTGTATGCAAAATCTTAGACAACAAAAATAAAAGGTCTGAGATAGCCCAAGTAAAGATGAATAAGAGCAATAGAAGCTTTCCTCTAAATTTAAAATATGCAACAAACATTTCCATGAAGGTACAAGTTGATGATTCATGGCTATGGCATCAAAGATTTGGCCACTTCAACTCACATGCCTTGAAGTTGTTACATGAGAAGAACATGATGAGAGATCTTCCAAGCATAAAGGAGAACAATGAAATGTGTGAAGGATGTCTTCTTGGTAAGCAACATCAATTTCCTTTCTCAACAAGTGGAGCATGGAGAGCGAAAGATCTATTGGAGCTGATACATACGGACGTTTGTGGACCAATGAGGACGCCATCACATGGGAACAACAGGTACTTCATACTCTTCATTGATGACTTCTCTAGAATGACATGGGTATATTTTCTAAAAGAAAAATCAGAAGTCTTTGGAGTATTCAAAAAGTTCAAGGCCCTTGCTGAAAATCAAAGTGGAAAACGGATAAAAGTACTAAGAAGTGATCGCGACAAAGAGTACACCTCTCGCGAGTTTGAAAGATTTTGTGAGGATGAAGGCATTGAGAGACAACTTACAGTCGCATATTCTCCTCAACAAAATGGAGTGTCCGAGAGAAAGAACCGCACAATTATGGAGATGGCTAGATCGATGCTCAAGGAAAAGGGACTACCTAACACATTCTGGGCTGAAGCAGTCTACACTGCTGTTTACATACTCAACAGATGTCCAACTAAGTCTATAAAAGACAAGACTCCAATTGAAGCTTGGAACGGGAAGAAGCCATCAGCAAAGCACCTAAAGGTCTTTGGATCTATATGCTACATTCATATTCCAGACGTGAAGAGGCACAAGCTTGAAGACAAGACTATACGAGGTATCTTCCTTGGGTATAGCAATATCTCTAAGGGCTACCGTGTCTACAACTTGCAAACTAAGAAACTCGTCATCAGTCGAGATGTTGAAGTTGATGAATATGCTTCATGGAATTGGGATGAAGAAAAAGTGGAGAAGAACGTTCTTATACCTGCTAAACTACCTCAAGAAGAAGATGAGGAAGAAGACCCAGGTGAACCACCTTCACTTCCATCACAACAACAAGATCAAGAACTATCATCACCAGAGTCTACTCAAAGACGAGTAAGATCTTTGGTGGACATATATGAAACCTGTAACTTGGCCATACTTGAACCTGGAAGCATTGAAGAAGCGTCAAAGCAGGAAGTATGGGTCAAGGCAATGGAAGAAGAGATACAGATGATCGAGAAAAACAACACATGGGAGTTAGTAAATCGTCCCCATGGAAAAGATATCATTGGGGTTAAGTGGGTCTATAAGACAAAGCTCAACCCTGATGGCACCATACAGAAACACAAGGCGAGGCTAGTAGCTAAGGGTTACTCACAGCAACCCGGAATTGACTACAATGAGACATTTGCACCAGTAGCTCATCTTGATACCATAAGAGCTCTAATAGCTCTTGCGTCACAAAAAGGATGGAGTATCCATCAGCTAGATGTCAAATCCGCCTTCCTTAACGACGTACTTGAAGAAGAGATCTATGTGGAGCAGCCACAAGGATTCGTGTCTGAAGGCAAAGAAAACAAAGTGTTAAGACTAAGAAAAGCACTCTACGGTTTGAAGCAAGCACCTCGAGCATGGTATAGCAGAATCGATCAGTATTTCATGGATCGAAGATTCAGGATGAGCAAGAGTGAGCCTACACTTTACATCAAGTCTCAAGCTACACGGCCTGACATAATGTATGCTACAAGTCTTCTATCAAGATTCATGCAAAGCCCAAGTCAAATACACTTTGGAGCAGGAAAAATAATTTTGAGGTATCTACAAGGAACAAAAGAGTTCGGTATATGGTATACTACCGAAACCAACTCAGAATTACTTGGCTACACCGACAATGATTGGGCAGGTTCAACAGATGACATGAAGAGTACCTCTGGCTATGCTTTCTCACTAGGATCGGGAATGTTCTCTTGGGCGTCGAAGAAGCAAGCTACAGTAGCACAATCAACAGCAGAAGCAGAGTATGTGGCAGCTGCTGAAGCAACGAGTCAAGCTATATGGCTTCGTAGGATACTTGAAGACATGGGAGAAAAACAAGATGAGCCTACTAAAATCAATTGCGACAACAAATTAGCAATTGCAATGACGAAGAATCCAGTTCATCACAGCAGAACAAAACACATAGCAATCAAGTATCACTTTATCAGAGAAGCTGAAGCAACTAAAGAGATCAAACTCGACTACTGCAGAATAGAAGATCAAATTGCAGACATATTCACGAAGGCTTTGCCGAGACCAAGATTTGAAGAATTACGAGCTATGCTCGGAGTCACAGAAATTTGCATCAAGGAGGAGTGTTGAAATTGCTACAAATTTCTAGAATATTCTTAAATATAATATGTATGAATATGGTAGAACAATCTAGAACTATAGTGTATATGAATATGGTAGAACAATCTAGAACTATAATGTGTATGAATATGGTACAACAATCTAGAACTATAAGTGTATGTATAAGATAGAAGAATCTAGAACTATCATGATACTAATCTATCATGAAAACTCTAGAAAGACCTAAAGTAATGTAGAAACATTCATCACCATTGAGAGGTTAGTGACTTGAGCCTATAAATAGGCAATTGGTATGTTGTAATTGATCAATCCAAGAAATCAATGACATAGCCTTCTTTCTAAAACAATTCTCTAAAACTATCAACTATCAACTATCATCTAATAAACTACCAACAATATCAACGATGGTAGGGCTAGCAAGGAATCAGACATTTATAGTTTCGGGGTTGTGGCTCTTGAAATTGCATGTGGAAGGAGGACTTACCAAGATGGGGAATATCATGTGCCTCTTGTGAGCTGGGTGTGGCAACTATATGTGGAAGGGAATGTTTTGGATGTTGTTGATGAGAGATTGAATAAGGAGTTTGATGTGGATGAAATGACAAGCTTGATTGTTGTGGGGTTGTGGTGTACTAACCCAAATGACAAGGAAAGGCCCAAGGCTGCACAAGTAATAAAAGTTCTTCAGCTTGAAGCGTCGTTGCCTGTGCTTCCACTTGATATGCATGATGGTCCTCCTTCTTCTCTAGATACCCATGCGCAATCCACTTACAATTCCTCTCAATTAGTACCTTTCACTAATAGCTTTGTCACTGTTGGACGCTAATTTTTTAACGAAGGCTTTGAGTCAATCTATTTTGGGCAACAAGGCTTATTATGTTTTGTGTTTCTTATGTAGATTTTATTTAATTTTATGATTTTCATTACTTTCGTGATCAAATATTTAATAGTTTGTTATATATACATAAATTTCCAAAAAATATGATATCTTTGCATATGTAATGTGTACATATCTTGTCACGCGTAACGAGAAGCCTTCTTCCATCGTTGAACTGAGTATGGTAATAAAACACTTCATAATTTTTGTATGGCAAAAGTAGTAATATTATCAACATGCACGTATAATCGTATATAGAGTATAGACTTGACTATTCAACAAAAGATTGGAAAGTTTATCTATTAACCAATTATATTCACAAAACCTACCTATAATTCAATTCTGTATAAATGGTATTATTACAACATCTTTTCACCTATTATTATGCAGAACTTTCCATGTACTGATTACCGTAATTTCTTGCTTTTGTTTTTTGTGAATATTACCTTCCTTGCTACTATGAAATATTACCTTTTGAATTATTTTTAAACATCCCTTTAACTATGCACTTCCCTTTTCCATGGTATTAAAGAAATATTATTCTCAGTGACCGGCCCAGAGTAAGAAAGTTATATGTAGAGCTAACATTTTTTCTTTACATATGAGATCTTTTTATTTTAAAAAATTAATAGTAAATATTTTTTTATGGACCTAAAGCTTTATCTTTAGTTACTTTATCCTTAAGTTGGCTCTAATTACTAGCCAAAGATCGAGAGAAAGTGAAAGAGGGTGAGGATTATTGTGACACCCTCTACCCCTCACATATATATTAATAAAGGAATAAAAATTCAAATATTAATTAAAAGTATTTTTAAAACATTTTTAAATACAAGCTTTTAAAATGGGTAAAAGGCTCACATTCACTTTCTTCTACATCATATTCAAACTTGTCCAAATAAATAATAAAGTCATCTCGACTCAAAGAAAGTCATATAAGTCTCATACAATTAATATAGAACCTATATCCTAATGTCACATCCTATCAGAGCGTGGTGTTCCCGTGTCCTCTAGCATGATGTTCTTCATAATCATCCACCTATTCATCTGCTCCCCCGAACACAAAGTTCAAGATCATCACAGGATCCAAACACAAACAGCAAACCGGGAGTGAGTTATCACATTGCTAACTACTAGAGAGAAACAACACAACATATAGTAGCCAAATAAAATTTACTTAGCATATCTCACATTATTTCATCACTTTGTCATTCATCAATCACATTTTTCATCCATCAATCACACCTTTCAATCATCAATCATTATACACAGGAATCACACACTCCGATTAAGACATAATAACACATCAATTTCATAATAAACAATTAGCAAGCGTATGCGACAGTTATGCTAAGACTCAAGCCTATATGCAATGTGGTACCATGTCAGTGAAAAACCACCCTAGGGCGCTTAGGAGTACATAACAAGACACACCACACAATGGGTTTGTCAGGTCACTCTCACTAAGTAAGATCATAGGGAGACCAATCAGGGTCACGATATTTTGCGAGAATGCTCCAACCATATGGGATCAACATAGGCTTAACGGAGCACTCAAACCCGGTGACCCCCAAGGCCTACACTCCGAAGAGTCCGTCAGGGCCTCTCCCTCCTGATTCAGGTCCAACCCCTAAAATTATTTTAGCACACAGACTCTATCTATGAACTGTACAAAACACACGACTCCTCAATTGTTCTCAAAATAATTTTAACTCGTCGCCCTTTAAGGGTCTTATCATTAACTCGTCGTCCTTAAAGGGACTTAACATTAGCTCGTCGCCCAAAAAGGGACTTAGCATCAACTCGTCACCCTAAAAGGGACTTAACATCAACTCGTCGCCCTAAAAGGGACTTATGATCGTGTGATTGTACAATTCATAGTTCACAACTCGATGCACATATATATCTCAATCATATACATACTCAATTTATCACATACACTTAATCCCAATCACAATGGTATAATCTCAATTTAACATGTTATCACACCTCATGAATCATGTACACTTTACCTATGAACTATGCAATACACACATCTACTCAATTGTTTTCAAAATCATTTTAACTCGTCGGATTCCCACAATGAATCCCATCACAATACTCGTCGCCCTTAAAGGTCTTACAATTGTGTGATTGCACAGTTCATAGTTCACAACTCAATACACACATCTCATCTCAATACAGATGTATTTCATCATTTCATAACCTCAACATAACAATTTATACAAAAGATTTCATCACAACATGGGGTGTAGAATCCCTGAAATAGTTTCTCACAATTATATCACAATCAATTAATCAAATTCATGGGTTAAACACAAAGACATCAAGAGCACTCAAGTTTATCAATCAATTCTCATCAGGACATCAATTGGTACATAGAACACAATAATATTATATTTATAATCATAAAGAGAAAATTATAATTCAATAAACATCCCAAAATAAACCCAAATTTAGTTCTCTAAGGATCCCTACACATGTTCATTCTAATCCTCAATTGCGATAAACTCATCCCTTACCTCTAAGCGGGCTCACGTGTCTTCAGCCAGCGATAGCAACATCTCTAGTGGTTCCCGGAAATTTTTTCAATTATTCATCCGACTGCTCCGATAGAATTCCCAAACGTCAGAGAGACGGAGAAGAGATTGAAACCTCCACTTGTACTGTCTTCATGTGATTCATTTTTCTCCCTCCCCGAATATTATCTCACAAATCCCAACGGTGGAAGCGTGAGGAATTGAATTTCGAACAACATATCCAAATTTCACAATAATCCAACGGTTAACGAAACCGGGATCGTAGTTTAACCAAGACAGCTCTGGGTTTCTGCGGGAAAGAAAAAGGCTACAATGCGAAGGGTGTTTCTCTCAGTTCAGACATCATATCGAAATTCCCAACGGTTACAATGCTTGGAATTGTGTTGCAAACATGATACTCAAATTTCACGATGATCCAACGGTGAACGGGTTCGAGATCGTCGTTTTTCTGAGACTGGTTTGGTGGGCTGCGGGAAAAAGAAAGGGTTTTGAGAGGAGAAGGGAAAAAACGAAAATGAGGCCACAAGGAGGCAGCTGACTTAACATAACTATTTATACCTAGGGTACTCAGCCTATTATTTGCTCTATATTTATTTATTTATTTATTTTTTTACTAAAAATCTTTTTAAATTTATTTACGAAAAATTGGGATGTTACAATTATCAGAAAGGAATTACATTGAGAAAGTCCTAAAAATATTTGGCATGTAGGATTGCAAACATGGAAATACCTTTATTTCTAAAGACAGAAAATTTTGCCTAAGTCAATGTCTTAAGAATCACTTTGAAATTAAAGAAATGCAAAAGATTTTCTATGCATCAGTTGTTGGTAGTCTTATGTATGCCCAAGTTTGTATCATCCAGATATTGCATACATTGTAGTATGTTAGGCAGATATTTGAGTAATCCCAGAGTAGATCATTGGGTATCAGCCAAACAGGCTATGTGCTATCTGAAAAGAACAAAAGATTACATGCTCACCTATTATAGATCAGATTAGTTGGAAATCGCAGAATATTCTAATTTTGATTATACTGGATATCAACATAGTAAAATATCTAATTCAGGCTACATTTTCATATTGGCAGGAGGATCCGTTTCATGAAAAAGTGTCAAACAAACACTTGTGGCTACTTCGATCATGGAGGCAGAATTTATAGCATGTTTTAAGGCATCCAATCATGGAATATGGTTACAAAATTTTGTCATAGAGCTACGCATATTGGGAAACATGGAAAGACCACTAAATTTATATTATGACAATAAATAAGCAATTCTATATTCCAATAACAACAAGAGTTCATCTAAGTCAAAACGCATTAACATCAAGTTCCTAGTTGTGAAAGAAAGAGTGTAGAGTAGACAAATATCCAAAGAACACATAGGGACAAACTGCATGATAGCATATCCACTTACCAAAGGATTACCACCTAAGGTCTTTCATGAGCACATTGCTCATATGGGGTTGTCATGATTGAGGATGTTTCAGTATAGTGGGAGTTTTATTTTGTTTTGTTTAATGTAAAATACTTATGCTTTATGATATTTATCTTATCAAAAATAGAGTTATTCAGTTTCCAGTTATTATGCTTCACTTTGTTAGATTAAACCATCACAGTGATCTCACTAAAGTAATTAAAGTAGGAGTGTTGGAAATAGACATGTTAGATCACATTACATGTAATTTTCACGCTACAGAAATTTGGTCCCATTTTCTTTCGATAAAGAAGTATGAGTGTTGATACTTTTTTCTTATCTACCATAAAGTTGGAATGCTACCGTTATAGTTGTGAGTAGCTCTTCGGGAAGCAATAAGTTGAAGTTGAATGATGTTCGTATTCTAGTTTTCATTAAAGAGATCTGACAGAGAGAGTCGGGTGAATCCTCAACCTCTTGCATACAGAGTCAAAAAGGAAGAAATTCAACCAAAGGATACGGACATGGCAAATCAAAAGACAGAAGATCCAAATTCAGGAATCAACGAAATTCCCACAAGGCCTCAACTCGAAGACTATCGAGTGTTGGAATTACGAAAAGACTGTGCATTACAAAAATCAATGCAAGATTACATCAAAGAATTAAGAGGCGAAGGCAAAGGCAAATGTTGCCTTCACCTTAGGAGGACACGGTGCATTAATATGTTCTTTAGAGAGCAGGGAAGAGTCTTGGGTGTTAGATTCTAGAGCATCATTTCATGCTACTTTGTAGAGAGAAGTTTTTGAGAATTATGTAGAGAGAATTTTTTGACAATTATGTCCCAGTAATCTTGGAAAAGTTTACCTTGGTAATGAACAATCTTGTGATATTGTTGGCAAAGGTATGGTGAAGATTAAGTTGGACAAGTCTGTTTGGGAACTAAATAATGTTAGACATATTCTAGACTTGAGAAAGAACTTAATCTTAAATAGGCCAGTTAACTAGTGACGGTTACACAACTCTCTTCCATGGTGATAGTTGGAAGATTTCAAAAGGTGCATTAATAGTTGCCCACAGTAATAAGAGTGGAACTATTTACATGACAGCTAGAGCATGTCATTTGATTGTAGTTACAATAATTTGAAAATCCCAATTTATGGCACCAGAGACTTGGCCATATAAGTGAGAAAGGGATGAAGATTATGCACTCAAAAGGAAAACTACCAAACCTTCAGTCAATAGAAATTGACATGTGTTAAGACAGTATACTTGGAAAGCATAAATGAGTTAGCTTTCAAACAAGTGGAAGAACCCCAAAGAATAACACACTCAAGCTTGTCCACTCTAATGTTTAGGGTCCAATGGTTATCTCATCCATTGGTGGGAAGCAATGCTTCATGACTTTTATTAATGATCACTCTAGGAAGGTATATGTATACTTTCAAAAACACAAGTCAGAAGTATTTGAGGCTTTCAAGATATGGAAAGCCATGGTAGAAAATGAGATAGAGTTGAAGATTAAAAAACTTAGAACCAAAAATGGTCGTGAATATGAAGATAACATATTTAAGAAATTTTGCTATGAGCACAGAATTCGAATGGAGAGGATCATGCCAACTACACCTCAACATAATGGTGTAGCTGAGCATATGAACCAAACTTTAACAGAAAGAGCTAGAAGCTTGTGTGTATAGTTAGGCTTATCAAAGTAGTTTTTGGCTAAAGTAGTCAACACATTAGCTTACTTGTGTGGAAGCAATGCCTTCCAAGGTTATTTTGATGATGCCAAAGAATCAAGAGTCAAGCAAATTCCAAAGATTCAAGAATTAAGTGTTCAAGAATCAAGATTCAAGAATAATCAAGATCAAGATTCAAGACTCAAGATTCAAGAATCAATCAAGATAAGTATTAAAAAAGTTTTTCAAAACATTGAGTAGCACATGAAGTTTTCACAAAATCTTTTTTCCAAAGAGTTTTACTCTCTGGTAATCGATTACCAGAAGGTAGTAATCAATTACCAGTAGCCAGCATTGTTTTTCAAACTGATTTACAAAGTTGTAATCAATTACCATAAACATGTAATCGATTACTAGTGTTTTAAAACGTTAAGATTTTCAAAATTCAAAATGAAGAGTCACATCTGTTGATGTGTAATCGATTACACCTTAATGGTAATCGATTACCAGTGACTGTTTTCGAAAAATTCATTTCCAAAAGACACAATTCTTCAAGTGACTTGTTTCTAAAGATTATTTCAAAAGTCATAACTTTTTAAGTAATTAGTTTTAAAGGAATTGCCAAGAGTTACAAATTTTGACTTGAGTCATCAAGAAATTATAAATATGTGACCTTGGCATGAAACATATTCATTCATCTCAATCATCTCTTTCAATCAATCTTTTAATATTTTCTTTCATCTCTTTCAACAGATTTTTTCTGATTCATCTGCTCTTCATCTTTCTAAAAGTTTTTGTTCAAAACTTTCTCTTTCAAGAAAAGTTCTTTGTTCAAAAACTTGTGTTATTCATCTTTTTCATTCTCTTCTCCCTTTGCCAAAAAGAATTTGCCAAGGACTAATCGCCTTAATTCTTTTTGTGTCTCTCTTCTCCCTTTGCCAAAAAGAATTCGCCAAGGACTAACCGCCTGAATTCTTTTTGTGTCTCTCTTCTCCCTTTTCCAAAAGAACGAAGGACTAACTCCCTGAATTCTTTTTGTGTCTCTTTTCTCCCTTTTCCAAAAGAACGAAGGACTAACCGCCTAAATTCTTTTGTGTCTCCCTTCTCCCTTGTCAAAGAATTCAAAATGACACAGTTTGAGAATTCTTTTGATTCTTCCCTTTCCCATAAACAAAAGATTTCAAAGGATTAATCGCCTGAGAATTCTTTTGTTTCCCCATTCACAAAGTTTCAAAGGACTAGCCGCCTGAGAACTTTGTCTTAACACATTGGAGGGTACATCCTTTGTGGTACAAGTAGAGGGTACATCTACTTGGGTTGTTGTGACTGAGAACAAGAGAGGGTACATCTCATGTGGATCAGTTCTAGTGGAGGGTACATCCACTAGGTTGTTCAAAGAGAACAAGGGAGGGTACATCCCTTGTGGATCTTTGCTTGTAAAGGACTTTACAAGGTTGAAAAGAAATCTCAAGGACCGCAGGTCGCTTGGGGACTGGATGTAGGCACGGGTTGTTGCCGAACCAGTATAAAACTCTTGTGTTTGTCTTCTTCTTCCCTACACTCTTTAATTTATGTTGTGCACTTTAATTATTGCTTTTACTTTTGGTAACATTAAGAAGGATAGATTTTTAATTAGTAAAGGTTCGTTAATAATTAATTCAACCCCCCCTTCTTAATTATTCCGAGGTCACTTGATCCAACAACTTGATCGACCGAGGTCCATCAGTACCATTAGAGCACAAAATACCAAAAGCGGTACGAAGCAAAAAAGAGGTAAAAGTCTACATCTTAGAGTTTCTAGCTATGTAGCATATGTGCACATTAGTGATCAAGGCAGAAATAAACTTGATCCCAAATCGAATAAGTACACTTTCATCAGCTATGGTGAGGATGAGTTTGGCTATGACCTTTGGGATGATGAAAACAAAAAGATGATCTATAGTAGAGATGTGATCTTTAATAAAAGAGTAATGTCCAAGGATCAGTCACCTCAAACAGAGGAAGAAAGAGAATTCATGGTTAAGGTTCCATACGCCTCAGCCATTGGAAGTTTGATGTATGCAATGGATTGTACGAAGCCAGATGATGTTGGTCATGTAGTGGGAGTTGTTAGTAGATTTATGTCAAATCCAGGTAAAGTTCATTGTGAAGTAGTTAAGTGGATTTTGAGGTATCTACAAGGCACCATAGCAAAGTGATTGTACTTTGGTAAAGCGGAATTAAAAGTACAAGGCTATGTAGATCCAGACTTTGCAAGTGAAGTCGATCATAGAAGAAGTACCACTGGTTACATATTCACGGTTGGAACTACAGTTGTTAGTTGGATGTCGCAAATACAAAAGATTGTTGCTTTATCCACTAGAGAGGCTAAGCATGTAGTAGTAACATAAACAAGTAAAGAATTGGTATGGCTTCAAGGATTATTAACAGAACTAGGATTCACCAAGGAGAAGAATGTTTTGCATAGTGATAGTCAAAGTGCAATACATCTAGCAAAGAATTCTACATTTCATTCTAGAACAAAGCATATTGATCTTCATTATTACCTCATCAGATCTTTGCTTAATATAAGGATGAGGTGCTAACATTGAGAAAGATCCAAGGAAGTAAAAATCTTGCAAATATTTTAACTAAGGTGGTGACTATTGACAAACTGAAGTTGTGTTCAACTTCAATTGGCTTGTTAGAATAACAAATTGGAGAAGGTTGTTGATTGATCGAGATGTGAAGAGAAATTAAAATTAGTCTTTAAGTGGTAGATTGTTGGACTTGGTCATACAACCCAATAAAATGAATGAAGTGTATCATTCTTTTATGGAGAAAAAAATGGAAAACCATTATAGAATTAGGTAGAATAAAAATAGAAAAAAAAAATGAGTGGAATGTAACTTCTCTGTACATGTATATATACCACCCTGCTATAACTACTATACAATCAATTCCAACAAGAGAAAAACAGAGAGAGAGAAAGAGAGAAAAAACATTAGTGAGAGAAAATAATATTTATATTTTCTAGGTGTAATTAGGTTGTGAGTTGAGTGTTTTGTAAACACCTATTATATAATTTTTTTTTCTTTTAATAAAAGGTCTACAGTAACCCAGAGATGTAGGCATAATTGGTTAAACTCTGTTATCAATTTTGTGTGTGATTATTCTGCATTTATTTTGTTTTTCACAAATTTGATTATAAGAATGTGTGATTTCGCAATAGATTGACCTCAGTGAAATTCTACTAGAGTGGGTAACCATTGGGTTTTCCAGTTCAATGAGGGAGACCAATGAGAAAAATTTTATTCATTCCTAGGAATTCAGTACAACTGTGAATTCCACATGTGTAGAGGTAAACAAAGAAACTGATATCATAATTAAATACAACTTCAAAGTCAAAGTAGTAGTTTTTGTTGTTGTGACTTATTCTATTATTTTTGTGATCATGGTTCTTGTTATTTCTTGGTTGATCATCAAGAAAAGAAGAACCGAGGATGGTTTTCATTTGGATAGAGAAACTATATCAAGAATATTTAATTTCAAAGAACTCATTGCAGTGACCAATGGATTTGCGAATGATATAAGGCTCAGACGAGGAGGCTCGGGACAGGTTTATGAAGGTGTTCTGAGTTATCTAGGAACTCAAAAGAGTTACTCTTGGATTAACTTCATCCCTCCTTATATATATGATAATTTACATTTGAATAATGTTTGTGTCAAGTTAAATACAAGTTTCAAGTCAAAGTAATAGTTGTTGCAGTGACATGCTCTATTTCTTTTGTGTTTGTGGTCGTTGGCAAGGTTTTAAATATTGGTCTCAATCGCATTGTGGTTTCATCATGATAGTTGATATCACGGAAAATTGCAAACAGATGCGGCTGATTCAGTCCCACAATTGCAATTGCGGATAGAAAAAAACCTTGATGTTGCAGCCTAAATTACAGGAGCGAACCTTTTTTTAAAACCTTGGTCATTGGTGTTTCTTGGTTGATCATCAAGAAGAAAAAAAAAGGAGTGATCAAGGATGGTTTTGATTTGGATAAAGCATCTGTGCCCAGAAGGTTTAGTTATAATGGATTAGTTGTAGCCACCAACAGGTTTGCAAATGATAGAAGGCTTGGAGAAAGAGGCTATGCACCAATCTACAAAGGGTTTCTAAGTGATTTAGGGTGTGTGGTTGCGATGAAAAAGATCTTTTCTGATGTTGAAGATTCTAAGGAAATATTAATGAACGAGGTGAATATTATAAGTCCTCTTATACGTAAAAAGTAAAAACCTTGTGCAATACATAGGGTGGTGCCACAAGCAAGGAGAGTTTATTGGTTTTCGAGTACATAACTATTGGAAGCCTTGACAGTCATCTTGATGCAATCTTACCCCCCAAGGGTATTGGATAGAAGACTCCAAGAGGCTTGGGCTAGAGCTACTAAAGAAGGCCATAGGGTTCTCATGAACCTTAGGATAGATTTTTGAGCCCATGGGTCAAGGTTGGATCCACTCTTCTTTGTAAATATTAGAATAGGTTTTTCCTTCTTTTGGGCCTTGTATTTTGGCCATTCTAGTAATATAGGGTTTTAGCCTTGTATTTCAGGGCATTTTGAGTAGTCTTTGTAGTAGGGACTTTTTTTTTGTATTTTCATGTATTTTTTGGAATGGGGGTGAGCTTAGCTATTATAGGGGGTGTGTAGCTAAGCTCTAGCTTCTCATCTCAAGGAGGTGAGCTTAGCTATTAGAGAGGTGTGTGTAGCTAAGCTCTAGCTTCTTTAGGAATCTTCTCAAGGAAGCTTCTCAAGGAGGTGAGCTTAGTTATTAGAAGGGTTTATGTAGCTAAGCTCTAGCTTCTCAAGGAAGTTTTCTCAAAGAAGCTTCTCAAGGAAGTTTTCTCAAGAAAGCTTCTCAAGAAAGCTACCCAGTCTATAAATAGAAGCATGTGTAACACTTGTTGTAACTTTGATGAATGAGAGTCTTGTGAGACACAACTCAAAGTTCAACTTCTCTCCCTTTTTCTTCCTTCAATTTCGTGCTCCCCCCTCTCTCTTTCTCTCCCTCTTTCTTTTCCTCCATTGAAGCATCCTCTCCAAGCTTCTTATCCAAGGCTTATCTTGGTGGTGAAACTCCTTCTTCCATGGCTTATTCCCTAGTGGATGGCGCCTCCTCTCACCTCTTCTCCTTTGTCTTCCGCTGCATCTCCATGGTGGAAAATCACCATTAAAGGACCTCATTGAAGCTCAAAGATCCAGCCTCCATAGAAGTCCCACAAGCAAGCTTCCATCAAGTGATATCAGAGCACAAGAGCTTCAAGTAGGTACACCTTAAACCTCCGTTAATTTTTAGTTTTACCTTCTCCTCCATTGTTGTTTCCTCATTTTTCTCCATGTATCTCCTCACATGTCTTGTGCTAAATGTTTTTAACATGATTCTTTTGAGTTTCCACCGATTAAACTTGCTATAGAAGCTAGATTTGATTTTCTATGGTTCAAATTTCTTGTTCTTGTTCTTGAACCATGAATTGTGTTGAGTTTAGGTTCCTTTGAGTTTTGTCTTTTTATTTTTTTGTGGCTGAAACCTAAACCATAAAATTCTTACAAAAATATTAAATTAGAAGAAAAACTCAAAAATCTAGAGTGACTTGTTTACCTATTGTAGTTTTGTCATAAAAGTCATGTCTAGTCATGAAACTTGTCACATAAGATTTCTTATGTTGTGCTGAATTTTATTTTCTTGTTTCTTTGTCAAACTCATTTGTTCATGAGTGTATGAAATTCTTTCAGCCTATTATTTGATTTGAGTCAAATCTTGCATGTTAATTAGTCCTTAACATGTTCATGCAAAATTCTTAGAGAGTCTTTGATTGTGAACCTTTTCTTGAACTTTTAGGTTTCCTTATGATTGTGTCTATTGTGAATTTGAGTTTTGGTGATTGAATTGCTGGCTGAAATTTTGATCCTAAGTGAATATTGAACTCCTAAAACTGTGGTAAACAAGACTAGTGAGTTCAACATACATAGTAAGGTTGAAAGTAAGCCCAAGGCAATCAATATACCAAGCTTAAAAAAAATATCGCTGGTGGTGGCAGCTTGGACATACAAACTTATAAAAATTACTGAGAATTGGTTACTTCGAATTTTGAGCTGAAATTTTTACTGAATTTGCTAGACATCTGGAAAAAAGTTATAAAAAAAGAACCAAGTGATTTGGATAAAAGGAAAAAATACTAAAAATCACACAAAATTTATGACAGAAAAATCAGTATCCAGGAAAAAAAAAAGTAAAAGGGAAGTGTGCTTGTTGTTTTGACTCAAAATTTATTCTATAGTTGGTGCCTATGTTATACCAATCTTAGTTCCGAAATTTCAATTTAAAATTACTGTGAAAAAAAGTGTCAAAGCTAGAGGTTTGTTGAGTCTATTTTTTTAGTTTTTTTTACTCTACCCTACGGCCATTCTAAGTTTCTCTTTGAGTCCTAGCTTGCTTCTATTTCCTTTTCATTGCTTTAATTTTTGAATAATCCTTGAAAAATTGTCTTGTTAAAACTCCATTGGTTTAGCTTTCATTTCATTTTTTTTGTCTTTGGTTATTGCTTGTCTCTTTGTTTCCTTGTTTGTGGGTTGCCATATAAGGAATTGGAAGGAGGATTGGTGCCATCCCTTGAAAAATTTGAGTCAAGAAGAAAGGGGCCAACCACCTTAAGAGCTATTGGACTAAAAAGCACTCCAAATTGAGTGAATCACCAAAGAGAGAACAACCACCAAAATTGAGGACCGTTTTGTAATTTGCAATTTACTTACCTTTATTGCTTTCAAGTTTTGTAACAAAAAGGCCTTTCATTGGAAGTGTGTTGGGAGCCTCCAATAGGTTACCAAACTTCCATTTGTGTGTAATAATTTTAGGCAATTTTTCCTTAGGATAGTGAGTGTTTTGTTGGGAACCTTGAATGTGGTCATCCAAACACTCTTAGGATTCGCCTAGTTTACATTTCTTGCTTACTTTCATAGCTTATTTCCTTTACATTCCATTGTCAAACCACCTAAATAGCTTTCCTTTTACCAATTAGTTTTTACCTTATCTTTCACACCTCTTTTAGTGTTTATTTTGGCTATTTTCAACCATAGCTTCTTTTACCTTTTGTTTTCAAACCCCCAACAAGAAAGAACCACAACTTAGGAACCAACATGAGTCATCATTCATCTAGTGTTAATGGCAAGGGTACTAGTCATAAAGACCCTTTATCTAGAATCTTAGATAAGTTGAGTTCCCTCAAGTTATGGAAAGAAAAACAAGAGAGAAAAGAAAAAGGAAAAAAAGAGTGGAAGAAATAAGTCAAGATGAAAGAAAGAAAATAAGAGAGGAAGAAAGAAGAAAAAAAATGAAAGAAATGAAAAGAGAAAAACATGCCTCCTATAGTAGTCATAACTCTTGCAAGAGCCTAAGTGAAGAACTTCATGACTATTATGAAGGAAGGCATAGGTCACATCTTAGACCTTACTCCCATAGAAGAGAAAAGGAAAGAAAGCCTCAAGAGGCTAACATTAACCTCCCATACTTCCATGGGAAGGACAATGTAGAGGCTAACTTAGATTGGGAAATAAGGGTAGAGCAACAACTTAAAAAGAAGTCTACTTCAAAATCTTATGGCTCTCACTCGTATCCAAAGAAAGACCAAGGCCAAGGCATCCTAGGGGTGACACCTTCTAAGACCAAAGATGATAAGGGGAAGACAATAGAAAAACAACCCCTTAAGGCTAGTATGCAAGAGAAGACTAGCTCCATGAAGTGCTTTAAATGCTTGGAAGAGGACACATTACTTCTAAATGCCCCACCAAGAAAACCATGATTAGGAGGGGCCAAGACATTTATAGTAGTCAAGATGAGGCTACTACTTCACCTTCCTCTAGTGAAAGTGAAGAAGCAAAAGGGGAAGAATCTAGTGAAGAAATCTACCCCCAGGAAGAAAGACAACCTTTAATGGTTAAGGAGGAGTGTAAGGAGGTAAGTGTCTCCTCCAAGAGGTTATTAAGAAGGAAAGTCATTTTGAAATAGATAAATATTAAAGAAACTTCCCATCTTAGACAACCTCCACATCTTCTCCTTTTTAAAAAGACACTTGTTAGCACTGCCACACCTCTTGGGCTTCAGGTTATTCCTCAAGTAAAGGAGTTGTTGGATGAGTGTTTGGTTCGTAAGAGCTTAAATCCTTGTGCTTTGTTGGTGCCCAAAATAGGTATTATTAGGCACCAAATCCCTACAATAAGTGATATGATGAATGTGTTGAGTGTTGCAACCCTCTTTTGTAAAATCAGTCATGCACCCAATGTCTTCATGATTCATATACATAGGGACTCATTAGGTAGGTTTGTTCTTTTTATTGGTTTTAATACAAACTTAGGTGCTCATATGGAACACCTTAGGTTTGTCATATTTTTTTGTAGGAATAATCAACATAAAAATACAGAAAAAGGTACGCGTTATTGCATTACTTTCCTTAATTTTTTAAATAGTGATCAAGGGGTTCCCACGGATCCTAAGAGAATAAAGGTCATTCCTGATTGGCCCACTCCACCAAGTATAAGGGAAATCTGGGGCTGCCATGACTTAACAAACTTTTACAAAAGGTTTGTCCCAGATTTTTCTATACTTGTAGCACCACTCATTGAGTTGGTGAGGAACCATGTTCCCTCATGGGAAGATGTCCATGAAAGGGGTTTTCAGACCTTACCCTACTCTAACATACCCAACACCACTAATACATATGTTTTTATTATTTTTACAGGTGTCGAGGGAAGGAGCCTAGAGTATGAAGAACCTCGGGATTTGAGGTCAAATCCTTTCCAAGGTGGAGGGGATGATGCAATCCTACCCCCCAAGGGTATTGGATAGAAGACTCCAAGAGGCTTGGGCTAGAGCTACTAAAGAAGGCCCTAGGGTTCTCATGAACCTTAGGGTAGATTTTTGAGCTCATGGATCAAGGTTGGATCCACTCTTCTTTGTAAATATTAGAATAGGTTTTTCCTTCTTTTGGGCCTTGTATTTTGGTCATTCTAGTAGTATAGGGTTTTAGCCTTGTATTTCAGGGCATTTTGAGTAGTTTTGTAGTAGAGACTTTTTTTTGTATTTTCATGTATTTTTTTGGAACGGGGGTGAGCTTAGCTATTATAGGGGGTGTGTAGCTAAGCTCTAGCTTCTCATCTCAAGGAGGTGAGCTTAGCTATTAGAGAGGTGTGTGTAGTTAAGCTCTAGCTTCTTTAGGAATCTTCTCAAGGAAGCTTCTCAAGGAGGTGAGCTTAGTTATTAGAGGGGTGTGTGTAGCTAAGCTCTAGCTTCTCAAGGAAGTTTTCTCAAAGAAGCTTCTCAAGGAATTTTTCTCAAGAAAGCTTCTCAAGGAAGCTACCTAGTCTATAAATAGAAGCATGTGTAACACTTGTTGTAACTTTGATGAATGAGAGTCTTGTGAGACACAACTCAAAGTTCAACTTCTCTCCCTTTTTCTTCCTTCAATTTCGTGCTCCCCCCTCTCTCTTTCTCTCCCTCTTTCTTTTCCTCCATTGAAGCATCCTCTCCAAGCTTCTTATTCAAGGCTCATCTTGGTGGTGAAGCTCTTTCTTCCATGGCTTATTTCCTAGTGGATGGCGCCTCTTCTCACCTCTTCTCCTTTGTCTTCCGCTGCATCTCCATGGTGGAAAATCACCATTAAAGGACCTCATTGAAGCTCAAAGATCCAGCCTCCATAGAAGGCCCACAAGCAAGCTTCCATCACATCTCTTTGGCAATATAAGAACTTTGACATGGGATATGAGATACAATAGTGTTAGGTATGGCAAGAGCACTTCATTATCTTCACAAGGACACAAAATAATTTGATCTTCATTAGGATATAAAGTCGATCAGCTAATGTTTTCTTAGACCCAGATTTCAATACTAAGATAAGTGACTTTGGGATGGTGTATTCAAGATTGAGAACTCAAAAGACAAGGCTAACAAGGACATATGGGTACCTGGCTCCCAAATATATAAATGAAGACAAGACTAGCAAGTGTTGGAATTTTATATTTCAATAATTGTTGTTTGTCAACATTATAAGACAGTTATATTAGCTATTTATCATTAGTGAGCTTTATATATGTGCTCAAATTAAACAAGACTATTAGACTACTAAATAAGGTGATATCAATGTTGGTTCACTAGGGAATAATGGAAACTCTATTAGGTTAGCATGCTATAAGAAGGTTATGGTCTCCAATATACTAAGTCATCATGCATAGTTTCTTTGTTGGTCGCAAGATTGTTAAAATCGGTCGCTAAAAGTGTTAATCAATGAAATAGCAACCGAAATAATCACATCGCAAAAATCCTGGTCGCTAAATCCTTTGCAACCGAATTTATTTTCGGTCTCTATTTAGCGACCGAAATAGTCACGCACAAAAATAATAAATTCGGTCACTGCGTATTTGGTTGCTATTTCGCTTGGGACCAATTTTGCAACTTAAACAGTCAGTCACTAATTCAATCGCCAATAAATAATTAAAATTTGCATAAAAATAAAAACAAACAATATTCGGTCGCTATTTTAGTCGCTATCGAATAATTAATTTTAAATATAAAATAAATTAAGGCGGTGTTCTATAGCTATTTCGGTCGCTATTGAATAACTAATTTTAAAAATTACCTTTGGTCGCTATTTTGGTGGCTAAGTTTAAAATAAAATACAATAAAATATATTTCGGTTGCTAATTTGGTCACTTTTTATTTTAAATTTTTAAATATAAAATAAATTAAAAATGCATTTTGATCACAAATTTGGTTGCTAAATGAAAATATGATGTATTTTTTGTTTTTCATTGTCACATTTTGACCTGCTTAATAATTATCGACTGTAAACATAAATTTTAATTAAATTATATAATCAAACTTATAAATAAAAGTGGACATTCATAATGAGTAAATATATCTAATAACAAAGTTCTATTTTAAAGATTGATAAAGTGCAAATTCAAAATTTTCAAAGTTTAATCAAATGCAATGTAAAAGTTTGATAAAGTTCAAATTCATAACTAACGTGGCATAATCAAACTAAAATAAACAATAACCAAGAGTCAATGATCATTTCTCATGTCGTGAGGATGATCAACCTGAGCATCATTAACATGGTGCTCAGTTCCATCTGCTATGGTAGGTGATAGACTAGGAGCTGACATGATAGATTGAATACACAAGTGTTGTAGTATACGCTGCATTTGCTCATTTTGTTGACGAATTTGCTCATTTTGTTGTCGCATCTCCTAACTTTGGTGGTCATGATTCTTCATCAGCTACAACATCTTTTCCTCAAGTGTCTTCTTTTTATTTGCCTTTTCCAAAAGCTCAGCATTCAATTTATTAATTGTCTCACACATTTCCTCTATTTGGTCTTCCACAGGAGCAATAGAAGTAGATGGAGCTAATTTTGAGCAACTAAACCTTTTGCTCAAAGTACCTAGCCCGTACATGTTCCCCTTGTAATTTGGACCTCCAACAACATTCAAATATATTTCATTATCATTAACAGAAGTAGCAGTGTTAGAGGAATCCTGTGTAGCTGTGCCTTCCTTTTTCTAATGTTATAAGATTTCATCTCGACAATGTTGATATTTCTCTTTCAATATAAAGTGAAGTATAAAGATAAATTGTTAAATGTGTAGACATATAAGGATTAATATTCAAGAAAATCACCACTAACACAGGAAAAAAATTGACTTTAATCTACTATAGTAGGCTTCAAAGTTTATACTAGCCAATCACAAACATTTAACACTAGCTAAAGAAAAGCAAATCAAGATGTGTAAATAGGTTCAAGAGATATTAACCAAAGGTAAGAGTTCATTTATAATATCAGCCATTATATATCAAATCAAGTGATAGGATTAGAAAAAACAACTTACAGCAAATTCGCGGGACTTGTCATTGACCCATTCTCCCGACTTCAATTTCTTAGTTTTCTCCATCACCTTCCAAGTAGTTGGTGGTCTTTGAAACTCCTTTGACTACATAAATTTAAAAGTTAAAACTGTAAAACATTTAATTAATTACATTGAATTGAAAATCAATAAGGTATACATATACATATATATATATATATATATATATATATATATATATATAAAGTGAAATTACCAACTTTTCAAAGTGAGTTTCAATAGATACGGAACCACCATAGTATGTTGAGGCTCCTCTATCAACAGATCGATTCACCTTGGCAGTAGAGCTCTTGTTTAGGAAATCTGTAGAACCCCAATGTTCGTCCAAGGCTGGTCGAACATTGGTTGTTATCCATTTTCATTTATCTTAACCATTTTTGATTTGTTCATTGCACTTTTCAAAATGCGTGAACCTTTTGTCTCAAAAACAGCTCTAATGGCTCGCTTTTCTTGTGGGTGCCACCTATACTCTTTCTGCATAAAAAAGGAAACAAAAACTAAATTAGAAATTATATAAGAAACAATACATTTTAAATTAAACCAGAATTAAGTTACCTTAAACTCTCCAAACCACCTATCGCGAAGGTCAACTGACACCTTCAACCAACTTGCAGCTAGTTCATCAAATTTTTCCCTAATGATATTTGATATGAAATTAGAACACCCATATGTTGGTTGAAACCTATGTACAAAGACATCGTCAATACCACATTTAAAAAACATTTTAAGAAAATTAATAGTTAAATAAAATGCGCTTACTCTCCTTTATATGCACGAATGAAAGGCCTCTGATCAACAATATGTTCACAATTTGGATCCAGTGGGTACTCAGGTGTAAGAGAATCATCTGGTGCTGAAGGTGAAGCATCTCTAACAGGGGTAGTGGGAATTGACTCCCTTACAAAGGTAGGATTTGGTTGGTCTTGAGATGTAGGAAGTGTGTTTGGAGTCTGTGCAACGACATGTATCATCGACTCTGAGGTTGATATGTGAATGGATGAAGAGGAAGGGTTGGTGGTAATTGGAGCTCCCAAACTAAAACCACATCTTCTACCACGATTAAATGTTCTACGACCACCACCTCTACCTCTGTCCGCCATCTGCATGTTTGATTTTGTTACACATGTGTGTGTGTGTGTGTGTGTGTGATATTTAAGAACAAACAAATAAAAAATGAAGTACCACAATCAAAATACACTTTAGTAAACAAATAAATCCAACTTGCTAATGAAAACTCACATAAACATGTTTTCTACACCAAAATAGGTCATTTATCTTCTCTTTCATATTCACTACAAGAGTAAAAGTAATAATTATTTCAAATCATAGTCATACAAATGTAAATATATATATATATATATACACACACACACACACAATGAACATAAGGCATGCAATATATTTAAGAACAAATAAATAAAAAGTGGAGTACCACAAGCAATATACTTTAGTAAACAAATAAATCCAACTTGTTAATGAAAACTCACATAAAAATGTTTTCTACACCAAAATAGGTCACTTATCTTCTCTTTCATGTTCACTACAAGAGTAAAAGTAATAATTATTACAAACCACAATCATACAAATGTAAAAATACACACACACACACATATACACAATGAACATAAGACATGCAATCAACTTTAATGTATGAATTACCTAAGTATCTGTATCATCAAAATCACTCTCAATGTCATTCTCACTTAATATGCATTCATCCTCGTCTGGTTCAACCAAGTCTAGTTATTTGAGTAAATCTGCATTTGCATCTATCTTTTCTCCACCTCCATCAACATCCGCAAGAGACTCATTAATGACATCAAGGTTAACTTCCAACACTTCTTGAAGCCCTACAAGCTCATCATCTTAGTATGGAGCCTCTTGCTCAGTTTCACTTACTATATTGTTAGTGATTTTGTTGCGAGCTTTTGTCTTCATTACAGCTAACCATCCTCGATGTCCCTCGGGATATGTTGTGTAATAAACTTGTTCTGCTTGTTGTGCAAATATGAATGGGTCATATGCTTTAGTATATCTTTTTTATTGCCTTACTTCAACAATCTTATACTTTTTATCTACTTGTGTCCCTATATAAGGAGTATTATCAAACCAATCACACTTGAATAGAACTAACTTCATCAATGGGATGCCAGTATACTCCAATTGAATAATATCAGACAATATTCCATAAAAATCAGATTCTAGTTGACCATCAGTTCCCCGTACGTGAACACCATAATTAGAAGAATTCATGCCTTCATTCTAGCTAACTGTTTGAAATTTGTATCCATTTACAATGTAGATAGGCCATGATTCAAATTTTCTCTTAGGTCCTCATGCCAAATTAACCAATATTGAATCTTGAATATTATTTTCTGGATTTAGAACCTAAAAAATTTAACAATTCACGCCATATATAACACCATATCATTATGGAAGAAATATTATTTGAATAATATATAAGGTGTTAACCTACATATTTCTTGAACCATGTAGGAAAGTTGGATGAAATGTCTTGGTTAAGTTGAGCATCTGAAGTAGTGGGATTCAGCTCCCTCAAAAAATTCTCATAAATACTGAAAATAAAAAAACAAATTACTCAAAGTACACAACATAACATCATTAAAATATTAATTAAAGTTATAAAAATATTAAAATCATCTTACTCTAAATATGGCTCAACCTCCAGACAATTTTGAAGAACGTACAAGTAAGCAACATGAAGATCAACTTGGTCCAAAAAATATGTTTTGGATAATTACATGCCTACGATAGTAAATGTGTGATGATTATAAAAATTGATTTTCCATGTGAATCATAGAATATCCAAAGACAATCATTATTTGACAAGACTCATTATAAGGTTAATTTTCCAGGTGGGTAATGGAGTGTTCAAAGACGATCATTATTTGACAGAACTTATCACCAATGTTTGATCATTGTATTGAGAGTTCCACTTGTAATAATTCTTTTCAATATCTAGTTTGGGTCTTTAAAATTTACCATAAAGATAGATTTTGCATTATATGTTTATTGTTCTCTTATTAGTAATTGTTGCCACCGCTCTTATTTTCATTACTCAAATTTTTCTATTCCCAAAGCTACATTTTTAAAAGGAATCAATTGAGAATTTTCTCAATTGCATGGGATTGGACGGATTGGTCCTTTTCTTAACTATGGAAAACTCTAATGGGGCTTTATTTATCATGATGTTAGATCAAACTAGATTGTTCTTTATCATGATCTTGAATCAAACCAAGTCATTCTTAGAATAAGAAAAGGAAGAGAGTTGGGGATATATATTGCATAAAGTTGTTCTCAATTAGAGAAGAAACAAAAAAAAAACAAGATAAATATTTTATTTGTTACTTTTGTAAGGTGAGACATATGAAGTAAAAGTGTCACAAGTACACTATTTGGTGAAGAAGGGTAAACTTCTCACCTTTGTTTGTTATAAAGTTAATTTTAGTTTTTGTACTGAATGACATTTGGTGGGTAGCTTATGGTGCTACTACTCACACAATGCAAGTATTTGTATGTGGAATCATTTGCCAAGTGATTTTGAAAGGTTCATCAATATGGGCAATGGCAATAAAGTTGCAATTGAAGCTATAGGAATTTTTTGGTTGTTTTTAAAGACTTGTTTTCATTTGGATTTGGTTGAGATATATGTTACATCGTATGTTTGATGAAATTTAATTTCTATTTATATTTTGGTCAAATCCGATTCTTCTTGTTCATTTGGAAATAAAGTTAGTCTCTCTTATGATTCAAACGTTGTTGGTTATAGGTCTTTAATTGATATTGAGTGTTCATATTACAAATAGATTCACGTGTAGTACAAAACCTAAATTTAACAAGAATTTCATCACTTTTAGCATAAGCAATTACGCCATATCTCTAACTAGATAATTCAAAGGCTTATGTCGGAGGAAATTCTTGATCCCTCAAATTATTTAGACATTAAAATCTACATCGAGCATATTAAGGGAAAATAAACAAACAAAAGGAATTTAGGTGCCGAAAGAACTAAGGATATCTTAAAACTAATACATATGGATATTTGTGGTCCTTTCACTATGGATACATGGAATGGATAAAGGTATTTTATTATGTTCATACATAATTACTCTTTATTTAATTTATGAGAAGTTTTAGTCTCTAGACATTTACAAGTCTTTTGAAGATGAAGTTGAACTTTAATTAGGAAAAAAAATTAAGGTTATCAAATTTGACTATGGTGGTGAATGCACTATTACAAAATATAGATTCAACAACGCCAAATTAACATCGGTTACAAGAAAAATCAATGTTAAACTACTCACGGTGACATTTCCGTAAATAAAGAGATATCGTTAACATCAATTTTTCAAAAAATAAATTAATGTTACTAGTAGAAACTCAACATCAATTTTTTAAAAAACTGATATTACTAGCATAATGTCAACATCGATTTTTTAAAATCCGTAGTTGTTAGTTAATAGTTAACATCCATTTTTTTGAAAAACCGATGTTATTAGTTAATAATTAACATTTGTTTTTTTTTCTAAACCGATGTTGTTAGTTAATAGTTAACATCCATTTTCAAAAAATTTATTTTGTAGAATACATGAACAACATCGGTTTTATTGAGGTTTTTATAATAAACTATGGTGCCCAAACCCTCAACATTGCAACCTTACTCCCTTACTCACTCTCACGGCACTTCCACTCCTCGGTCTCACTCTCGCTCTTGTTCTTGGTGTCAATCTTGCTCTTGCTCTCACTCGCATCTCTCTACAGCGGAGAAGATACATGCCGCAACCATTGTGCCTATCTATCATCATTTCATTTCATTAGCAAATCTCTCAAACTTTCTCTCAAGATCTGAAATCACTTTGATGGAGCAAAGTAAAGAGGTTGGTTTTGATTTCTCTCTCTTACTAAACGTGTTTGTTTTCCCCTAAGACGATGTTGTGTGTTTGGCGGCTAAGAAAGACAAGGAAAAAATAATAATAATCGAACAGAATTGAACAAATGATTCTAGTGTTTGCTCAGAATCGATGTTTCTATGTGTTTGGTTTGGTTTCAATTCCGCTCTTAGAGTATCGCAAGCTTCGACCTGGAAATCTTAGTAGCATGCGCGCATAGCTTCCTCTTATTTTTGGTTTTTGTTGTTGAAAGCATATGCGTACTTTGAATTTAGTTGTATTCATCAAATTTTTGTTCGTGTTGTTGGAATTTTTGTTGTACTTCATGAATAGAAGCGTCTAAGGCTCTTTCATTTCAAGCTCTGTTTTTTATAAGGCTCTGTTTGTTGTACTGCATGTCGTGTTATTTGTCTTTCATTTAATTAATTGATTTGTTTTGTGTTTTAAGTTTGATATGATGATATCAGTGTTGCAGTAGAACAAATAATCGTGAATTCCTTTCTAGAGCTAACAAATGATTAAATGGTAGAGGACTAGGATTTTTTTTTAATTTCTATGGCAGCCATGAATACTTATTTGTTATGTTGTTTCTCTTTACTTTTCTCTTGTATGAATATTGTTATGAAGATGGATCAACAATAGTTAGTTAGCTAAGCTCTAGTCTTGTAACTGAAATCTTTTGTAAACCTATTAGTTGTGTGATACCCATATTTGTAACTAGAATTGGTGTATATAAGTCTCAGCTCATGTAATTCTTGTAGGACATATTCTTTAGATTCATTGTGATCAAATAAAAAAAAAACTATGAGTGCAAGTGAGGAGAGGCTATTGTAAACTTCCCTAGAAATCTTGCTGCTGTATGTTTTGCAGTTGTGATCAAGTAATGAAGAAAGAATCGGCTATAGTGTGGATGTAGGGGTCTCAAATTGCCCTGAACCACGATAATTTTCTTGTTGTTTTGCCCTTTCTTTAGCACCTTTGTTCTTAGCATTCTTGCTGTGTGCTCCTGCATATCACCATATCTGCAGTAATATCATCGCAGCATTATAACAAATATAATGAAGTTTTTTTCTATCTTGTAATTTCTTCAAATGAACTGTAAAGAAATTATTATTGAAGATGTTATTAACTAGAGGGTATGGTGAAGTTCATAAACTTTGCTTGCACATTGGCATTTGCAGATGCTTGTAATGGTTCTTCTTGATTGGAGTAAAACTTTTTCAATAATTAGTGATTAGGTTTCTGAAACTTTACTATGCAGTCTAACTAATTTTTTATTCATTTCATTATGGGAACAAACAACTTATCTTATTATTTACATGATTACTGTAAGTACTATATGAGAAATGATAGTTTTGTTATGGTGAATAATAGTTGTCTAACCTATAAATGTTTTCACTGTAGAAAAATACAACTTGGTTATTAGTGCCACAGTTTAGGGACTGGGATCAAAAGGGACAAGTGCCAGACTACTCTTTTGATTTCTCTAAAATTCGGGAAATGAGGAAGCAAAACAATACAAATATTTCAAGGGCAAGTCTTGGTAATGAAGAAAAGCTCATGGCTTCTTCTACCACTAGCAATACAAGCACTATCCACAGTGATGACCACCAGCACCCGTACTACCACCAAACCAACTCTCCAACTATAAGATCACTATCATTCTTATTTTATTAGCTACTATTTGTTGGTAGTATAATGGAAAATCGGGAATAGTAATTCAAATTGATTCCTACAATAATTAATAGAGGAGGGGGCATTATAGGAATAGTAATTTTGATTAATTCCTACAATAATTAAGTGGATGAGAAAATGACTATGTCATGCATCTTTTACTTAATTGGCGCAGTATGCATTTTTGCAATAACTGATTGTTTCAAACAACACTAATCACATGTTTTTTTCCACTAAGCAAAGGCTTTGAATGGAAATAACTTTTAATTATCATAAGTTGATAGTGAGAACTCCAAATCAATTAAGGGATTGAGTGGAATTTTAATAGTTGGGGAGGTAAGCACTCGAGGATCTTAACAAGCCACGATACAAAAACTTTGATGAACTATGTCTTTGTTGTTACTATGTTGTTGGGACAGTTGGTATAATGAGTGTTCCAATCATGAGCATTTCACCAAATTCATAAGCCACAACAAAGAGTGTATACAATGTTGCCTTGGCCCTAGGAATTGCAAATAAGCTAACCAACATACTCAAAGATGTTGGAGAGGAGTAAGTCCATATCTATTGAGTATTTATGTTTATTTGAGTCTTCAAAAATATTAGGAACAAAATACTTGTAGAATGTGAAGTTTACTTCTCCCATTATCACCATTGTGGCCTTATGCATTAGAGTATTAGACCATTACAAGTCAATATCGAACTCGGTTCCTAGAGATTATGAGATGCATATCACCTCATTGAGACACAGGATATCCAAACTGTATCGTCTCACCAAAAAGGAAAAGCTTGAGTGAGATTCATATAAAATGTTGTATTTTATTATTTTATATTATTGTGCAAGCTCAGCGAATCTGTCTGTTAACTCTTGTTCTAGACTTGTCAAAAGTTGTACATGATTTTTTTTATTGTTAATGCATTAATAGCCCTTCATGCTACTACGTCTGGTTTGGGTTTCAAAGTAACTTTGTTTTGTCTCATGTCCATAAAACTAAATAGGATTTCCTGATTGTGTGGTGTCTCACCTGATTGGCTAGAGAAAAGAAGCATAGGGGGATGGAAATGAAAAATAGTAGTGAAATTGATATCAAACTATGCTTCAAGTTCAATGGATATATATGTTAGTATTTTTTTATACTGATTTCAAGAATGAACCTACATTTTAATTTGGTTGCACCCTTCTTATTACATGCTTGGTTTTCAACCATGCTAGCAGAGGAAGAGTGTATCTACCACAAGATGAGTTGGCTCAAGCTGGGCTTTCGGATGAAGACATATTAGTTGGTAAGGTGACAAACAAGTGGAGGAACTTCATGAAGAGCCAAATCAAAAGGGCAAGAATTTTTTTTGATGAGGCAGAAAAGGAAGTGACCGAGCTTAATGAAGCTAGCAAATGGTCAGTAAAAAATTCCAAAAATTTATCATTCTATAAAACCTCTTTTGTGCTTGAAATTTTAAGAATAAACCATCAATTTATCCTTGAAGTATTTTCCTCTCTCCTAAATGGTTCTTAAAGTAATCTCCCGAGTATTAGAAAACATGTTAAGTAGTCTCTTAAATACTTAGGGGATTACTTGTATAGTTTTATTATTATTTTAGGAACTATTTTAAGAGAACTGATAATACTTAAAAGTTAAAAGACTAAATTAGTTTACTCAAATTTTAGTGTGGACACACATGCATAGCCTTTTCAGAATCAGTGGGGCTAGGCCTCGGGAAGCTTAATGAAACATTGGGTGTTGCTAGGTGCACCCAGTATTTTTTAAAAATACCAAAATTGCCCCTGCATTTTTTTTCGCATTTGTGATAGGTGTGTGTAAGGGTGGTCCGTAAATCGTACGGATCAAGTTGATCCATAAGGTTGATACGGATCAAGTTGATCCATATGTTAGTTGATCCGTAAGCCTTTTACGGATCAACTTAAAAGGCTTACGGATCAAGGGTATTTTCGTTATTTCATCTTAAGTGTTGGGTGCACCTAGCAACACCCTGAAACATTAACTATTTGGGTCAAAATATTTGTTTCACGATGACAGTCACACACATTTATAATATGAACTTTAATCCAACAAATAAAGCTTTGCAGTCATTGTTGTCAACATAAAATTGTTTCTTATTGGCTATGCTTTACGTGTCTCATTAAAATAGTATTTACCTTATGTTGTAGTTTTTTGGTCGAAATGCCTTTCACATTGGCTTCCAGAGACCATACATAGAACAAGCTAGACAAATGTATCCTAGTTATTTTTAGAGAATAATACAAAAATAGTTTTTTATGAAATTTATTTAAATTTATAAAAATTATTAATGAATTTGTATAAATTTTTTAATTTATTTCAATAAATTCCTTTAAAAATTTATCAAAACAATTTTTTTAGTCTAACTTCTTAAGTTTTATAATTATTTATGAAAAGTTCTAATTTAATATGTATTTCTAATTCAATACATAATTGAGTTATTTACTAAAAAAACCTTCTCCCTAATCTTCTTTTCTCTCCAAATAATAATTCATTATATCAACTTGGTTTCGCCAAACTTCCAAGTTTCAACAGTTGAAGATTCAAACAAAGATTTAAAAATCAAGAAACTTGAAGCTTTGAACATTGAATAGTCAATTTTGGTAATGAAGTAAAGATTGAAAACAATAGTGAGCAATAGAGCAGTGGTCGCATTGGGACTGGCACTCATTTAGTTATAAGAATTACACAACTCTGGTTTCTTATCAAATGTAAAATATTTTAGTAATGCGAAGAGCTTGTTATAGTTCTTTGACTTGTTATAGAAAATTTATTATTATTGTTCATCAAGGTAATTATATTCTGCTATATTTTCTTTGTTGCTAATAATATCGAATGCTTTGTATTTTCAATAATGTCTTCATATAAGATTTTGTAAGAAATGTGATAATGCAATGAAAATAATATTTTTAAATATTTTAATTTAAAATTAATATATTTTTTATAAAATGATTCTAGTGGGTTCATTGTAAAAACAAACAAAATATTAAAAAAATTGCAAAAAATAATATCAGTTGGTCTAAAACCGATGTAGGAAGTGTTTTTATAACATAGACATTTTCTACATCGGTTGTATCCAAAACCGATGTTGTAAGCACATTCAACATTGGTTTTTCTAAAACTTGATGTAGAAAGTGTTTCAGAATACTTAATTCAACATCAATTTTTCTAAAAGTCGATGTTGTTTTTTGCATATTTTATATTCTTTTGTTTATTTCTTATAATATGACATCAATTTTCTTAAAAACTGATGTTGTGCAGTGTATTTTAACATCAGTTTTCATAACCAATGTTAACGTTAATACTTTTAACATCAGTATTTTCAACATCGGTTCAAAATCGATGTTAAAAATGTTTTTTCTAGTAGTGATACTATGGTAAATATGGCAAATAAGGTGAGCAACGTCTAAAGCACATCGCATTTTTTTCTTCAAAAAGTGTGAAATTGTTTTACAATATACAATGTTGGACAAACCTAGCATCAATAAAGTTGCAACATGACAGAACTAGAATTTTAATGATATGATAAGAAGTATGATTAATCAATCTTCTTTATCAGAGTCACTTTGGGGAGAGATATTAAAGATCTTAGTTTATATCCTCAATAGGGTACCAAGTAAATTAGAAACTAAGACCTATTATAAGTCATAGACTAGGAAAAAGCCCAGCATTAGGTGCATGTGCATTTGGGGATGTCTAGCTGAAGCAAGGCCTTATAGGTCATATGAAGGTAAGTTAGACTTAAAGATAATTAATTACTACTTTGTTGGTTACATTGAATGATCTCGTGAGTATAAGTTTTACAATCTCACTATAAGATCCTTCTTTGATACGAGAATGCAAGATTCCTAAAGGAATTTGAGTTTGGAGGGGAAGAAAATATAAGGTGTGTTGTTTTGATGAGGTACCTATTATTGACAAATGATAAGTCTTTGTAATGGATCTAGTAATTAATAATGATGTTATTCCTGACATCATTCAAGAACAAGATAACACTGAGATTCCTCCTCAAGCATCACCTATAGTTCAAACTCAATAGCCTCAAGAAGTGTCAATTAAAGACCCCTTAGAGAAAGGAGTAGTGCAATTTTGGATGATTATGGTGCATTTTTTAAGAATGTGAATATGACATTAGGTTGACTAAGGAAGATCTAATCAACTTTAGTCAAGTCATACAATGTTCTAAGCCTTTAAAAGTGAATTAATGTTATTAATGATGTGATAAAATCAATGGTTGACAATAACTTTTGGAAAATCATCAAATTACCTGAAAGTGTGAACCCCATAGGTTGAAAACAAATATCTATAATTGAAAAGGATTGAAAGGGTAATATTGAGATATATAAAGCTCTTCTTATTGTCAAAGACTTTACATAAAAGGAAGGCATTGAATATAAAGAGACTTTTTCTCTGATTTCATAGAAAGACTCTCTTAGAACTATAATGACATTGATAACTCATTTTAATTTAGATTTGTATTAGATGGATGTAAAGACTATATTTTTAAATGACAATAATGATGAAACAATATGGTACAACCAAAAAAATTTATTAAGATGGTTCAAAGTTTATGGTGTGCAAACTAAAGGAATCCATCAATCATTTTAAATAGATTTACCGTCAATGATATTACAAATTGCATTAAGTTATTACCTATTATGGCTTTGAGATAATTTTGGTTTATGGTTGCATATACCAAAAGTTAAGTGGGCATAAATTTGTCCTTTTGGTATTATATGGTGATGACATTCTACTAGGCATAATATAGTCTTATTATCACAAAATAATTATCAATACAATTTTTTATAGATTCAACATAAAGATAGTAAACCAAAAGATATATTTGTTGCAAGAGGAGACAAGTTAGTCTAAAAAAGTGCATTGTCAGTGATCCAAAAAATAAGAATAGAGGCAAAAGATTCATTATATTTTAGTTGTCTACTTAAGTTTGTTTTCATCGTAACATAACTTTTTAGTGGGAGTCCCAGGAAGATATATGAGTAATCTTGGTATGTAGCACTAAAAAGTACTAAAGCATGTAATATGCTATTTGAAGAAAACAATATACTATATGCTTACTTATCAGAAGTCTGACAAATTAAAGATCCTTAGATATTTTGACTTCGATTTTGTGGGATGCCCAAATAAAAGACATTCTACTTTAGGATACATCTTTAACCATGATGGTAGAACTAATATCTTGTTATGAGGCATGAAACCAAAACACTAAATTTTGTCATTGACTTACTCGACTTATTGTGACGGTAATTTAGTAATGTTATACTCCAACAACAATAGGAGTTCAACCAGGTCAAAATTTATTAATATAAAGAATTTGGTTGTTAAAGAAAGAATTAGAAAATAAAGATTTTTATAGAGCATGTATAGAAAAATATAATATGCTAGTTGACCCATTAACTAATTGTTGACACTTAAACATGAGCATGTTGCTCATATGGTGTTGTTTCAGTTGTTGCCTTGGTTTAGTGGGAGTATATATGTTCTATGATTGGATTCAGATTTCACATATTTGGTTTTTTCCATAAATAAAGATTATAGTTAACAAGTTTATTATTAAACGTATTCATTTGTGTGCAGTATTTAAATTATAATTAAGGACTTTAGATTGATCTCGCTATAGACTTAAGTTGGACCAATTGAAAATTCGCATGATTAAGATCGCATTGCAAGTAATTTTCATGTTGTTCATCCATATTAATTTGTCATTGAGCATATTGATGTGGTAGTCATTGGGATCTAGTCACATCTGATGTAGTGAAGAAAGTTGCAGTGGTTCCATTATTGATAAATGAGATGAACCAAATTATTAAATTGGAAGTTTAAAGATAAAGAGCATATGGATGTGCACCTAAGGAATTTTGATATAATTGTTACAATATGTAACCCAAGTAAGAGATTGTTTGAATTTTATATTTCAAATATTAGTGTGTTAATAATATAAGACAATTATATTAGTTATTTATTATTAATGAGCTTTATTTTATTTGGTCAAATTAAACGAGTCTGTTAGACTACTAAATAAGGTGATGTGAGCTTAAATGAGCAGATTTCAATGTTGACTCATTAGGAGATAATGGAAACTCTATTAGGTTAACATAGTATAAGAAGGCTAGTCTTTAATATACAGAGCCATAGCACATAGTTTTTCTTCTTCTCATTTGAATAATTACAAAGGTTCCATTAAGGAATAAAGAAACTCTGGTTAAGGAAGAACCATCAAATCGCCGGCTAGATTATTCATTGATTATTTGTGATTCTACAACAATTGTCAAAAAATACTTAGATCAAGAACAACTACGAATCCAAATATTTATTCTAATTTTTATCCTTAATAATCAAATATGTTGTAAATCTTAAAGCCTTTGGTAAATTGTTCCAGATCTATACCTGTAAATTTTAGGTTTCCACCTAAAGAATAAAAAATAAGAATTAAAAATTAAAGATTTCCAACAGCAAGGAATCTGACATATACGATTTTGGGGTTGTGGCTTTAGAGATGACATGTGGGAGGAAGACATACTCAGATAAGGAGCATAATCATGTGCCTTTGATGAATTGGGTATGGAAACATTATGTGAAAGGGAATATTTTGAATATTACTGATAAAGGATTGAAGATGGATTTTGATGTGGTTGAAATGAGATGCTTGCTCACTGTGGGGCTATGATATATTTTAAAAAAATTAAATCCTATCTTTATTTTTAAATATAATTTTGATTAATATTGTAATTGCAACAATAAAGATATTAAAAAAATAATATAATGGAATATTTTTATTAATTATTTGATTACAGTATTTTGATAACCAAAATTTGAATTTGATCTTAATGGAAGAAATCATATAATAATTACTAAAATTATATGTCAGAATAAATTTAATTATATTTTTTCTATTTGATATTTTGAGAACTGAACAAACATTATTTTATATTCAAACAGAAGCAACCCTATTATAAATTGTTTCTTCCTTCAGTTTTTTGTTTTTTCTATGAGTTTTTTTATATTTTATTTTTATTTAATCATGATCTTATTGGTAATTGATTCTTTATTGAGGCACTATAACTCTGGGACTTGGTGTGGTAGTAGAAAAGAAACATAAGAACAACCTACAAAGGGTTAAATGAAAGCCAAAATTTTATGTGAGGAGTTATCAATATAGAAAAAGCTATTGCATTTTAGTGTTTCTCTGCCTTCTTCTTCTTTGGCTCATTGCTTCTCTTTAATCTCATGTAGATTTTTAGTTTAACCCATTTTAATTTTAATTTTAATTTTTGCTCTCTTAATTAATAAAAAAATTATTGAGTAGAATTTAACAAGAATTTAAGAACGTGTAATTTTGCATATGACGAATATCTTTATTTGACAAGCGTTATCTACATGAAGCCTGTACCTTTGCATTACCTTGAATATCTTTTTTTTCTTTCTTTTTTTCCCTCTTCTCAAAATTTAACGTTGAAATGGAGTTTGAAAATTGTGAACAAACGTATGCCTTTCGCAAAAGGAACTAAATTTTATTACTTATTTAAAATAAAATTTAAATTATCCTGTAAACTTTGGATTTAATTTTTCTCATTTTATTATAATACATTGCTTATTAATTTTCACTAAAAAAAATTACATCTTTTTAGAGGAAAAAATTACATGTTTGTTTTTATTATTTTAACTAGTAACTTTGTTATATAAAAAGTTACACAACTTTTTTATGGTATAAAAAACATTAAATCCGTGATTAGGGAATAATAACTATTTGTTCTAATTTTATACCCTCATTTTCAGAAAATGTTGTAAATATTTTCTTGAAACTAAAATATATGAGATTTAATAATTACATTCAAATAGACTAATTTTATATGTATGTAACGAAAACCTTCTATTAGGGAGAAAAATTATTAGTAGTTTTTTTCATATAGATAGTAATTTTATATGTATGTTACCTCTTTTCGATTCCTATGGATAAAAGATAAATTGATTGGGCTACCTTAGCAATGAAATTAATGTACGTGTGATAAGTCATTTTTATTTTAAAAGTATTCTAGAGCTAGCTATTTTGTGAAGATGTAGCAAATATTAGATCATATCATATATAAACAGAGACAGGGGGAGATACAGCTGTGATTTATATATCTTTCATTTTCATGTAAATAAATAGCTTATTCTGTATGATTGTATGATTGTATGATTGAATATAAATATATGCTTATTCTGACATTATCATATAAACACGGATCAATATCAAATAAAATAACAAAAAAAACAGAATTGTTCTCTTCAGTAAACTGATTCACAGAAGTTGCATATATTTGAACAAGGTGCTGCAACATTCTTATCAAAATCTTATCTACTATATATCTTATCTACAGTATCAAGAAAAAAGATTAGAGAACTTGAGTTTGTCTTTTAATACACCAGAAATTCAAGTAGATTCAAATTCAAAAGAAACTCCTTATCATGTGAAGTCTGTTGTCATCTTAACCCAAATCGCTTATGATTCTCACTACTCCCCCTCAAGTTGAGGAGTGAAGATTATGAACTCCCAACTTGGACAGGAAACACTGGAATTGTTTATGATTCAACTCTTTTGTAAACAAATGCAACTTGCTTCTTGGTGGACAAAATCAGGAGCTATCCCTTCAACTTGTATGTGCTCCCTAACAAAGTGGCAATCCACTGTTTTGGTAAGCTTCCTTAGAATCATTTTTAAGAAAAAAAACAAGATAAATTTCTTCATAAGTTAAAATGAAATTTCTTTTAGTAAATTTGTAGGAGCTCTCGTGTATAGTTTTCCTATAACATAAAAGGATATTTATAAATTAGCTAATTGAGAACTCATTTTAATTTATGGAGAAGTTTATTTTTATTTTTTTTTTTCTTATTTTCTTTTCTTAGAAGTGCTTCTAGGGAAACTTATCCAAACAGGCATGGACTTGGTACGCTCATTAAAAACAAAAGGGCTTTGCAGCCAAGTGCTGACTGGTTGTCACAAAGAAAATAGGACAGCAAGTTTTGCAACCAAATTATTTCACTAGTTGCATGGGACATAGCTCTATATTCAGCCTCACTTGATGAGCGTGAAACTGTCGTTTGCTTCTTGGTCCCAAGATATTGAGCTGGTTCAAAATTCATGAGATTCTTTTTTTGGCCAGCCCTAATTCCATGAGATAACCTGAAATTGATTGTTTTACCTAGTTACTATATGAAATAGAATAGAAGAAGGGGAGAAATTCTCAAACTAAACTAGGAAATAGATTCAATGATTTTAAAAGAATTGAACAAGGAGTCATATGAAGTGAAAATCTCATATAAGATTCTATAGAGTGACAGTAAAAGTGACTTATTTATCAACTTTTTCACTATTACAATCCAAAAACCAAACTTTGCCTTACGTAAAGTTTCCAAAGTATGTTTCACCTCTAGATTTGAAATTACTACTTATATACTCAGTATTGGTCATAATTAGTCTTAGTAAGAAGGAGAAGGGTTAAAGATTTACCCAATGTTAGATGTTATCGTTGTAAAGGATTGTTAACAAGGGCATTCTAATGCATTGTAGATTCTTATCCAAGACTATCATTTGAAAATGCAATGTGAATCACTAAAAACATGTAAAGTGTGTGGCTAATCCAATAATGAAAGTTTCGTAAGGGAAATGGGGCAGGCTATCATGTTCATGAGACAAAAATCTGAATCACAATAACCTAGAAGTTTCAAGTCAGGTTGTTTTTTCCTACACCTCCAAGTCGCTTGTCCTTCAAGTCATTATGCCTTGATAGTAAGAGCCATTGGCCTGGAGAAGATTTTAAATAGCAGAGGACACGCATGGTCACATCCCCGTGTGGTTGTCGTGGCTCTTGCATAAATTGACTCAATATATGAACTAAATATGTGATCTAGGGTAAGGTTTTTGTGAGATAAATTAAGCGGCCAATAAGACTTCTGTATTGGGATGGTTTTGTGTATGGCTCTCCTATTTCAGCAGACAGTTCATGTTGTTTCATATGCTATAGGGTTGTTAATTAAGAAAATGACAAATATAATAAACAGCCCTACCTAGGACTGCAATGGTTATCTGCCATGCCCAAAATGCCATTTCATGACAAAGAATGTTCATGCACGAGCAGCATTACCTTGCGCATAATTGCTCTGAATTGCTGAGAATAATTCATTTTTTGGGTGTGAATTTTGGAGTAAAACTATTAAAAACACCATTAACCCTTGTTAACATTACAGCACGTCTCACAGCCTAAACTGAACTGATATTTCTACGTACAATTGCTATCTTGCAATTGTAAGAATCACATCGCCACTACAAGACAGATTAGTCATGTGGAATACAAACTCGCAAAACTAGCATTCATAAGACCTTGTGAATCATAATGTGTGGATAGGTAACTCAACAGTGCAACTTACTATTTAATGTTACAACTACAAGATGATCTTTAAAAAAGACAGTCTTCTAGACATAGAAGGTAGAATAACCAAGCCGACGACAATCATTTGTTTATGAAACTAAAGCAGTACCAGCTGTTGATATTATAATTACGTGCCAGCATTTGCAGTATTCATATTACGTAGCCAACGGAGCATAGCCCACATAACAGAAAGGTCGAGCCTTTGCGATTTTCTTTACATTAAATTGCCAATAGTTTAGGGGTTAATCAGTGTGCTAATTTCTTCAAATGTTGGAATGTTCGTTGCTTGATCCACAGTCGATCATGCGGCAAGTAAGCGTGAATTGAACTATCATACCTGCAGGTACAAACAAACAGTCATATAAATTGATGCCAAAGCAAGCCACATGCAGAGCAAGCCCAATATATAAAAAAAAAACAAATATATGCATAGACATTTGACATAAGCTGTTACACAACTTTCCATATATTTTTTCCAGAGTCAGAACAGGCAGAGCAAACATACGATACAGCAATTACCATGATTCATTAAGTTCTTATAAACCCTCTAGGCCCAAAAAGGGCAGATGGGGGAGCAAGGAGAACAGAAGGAGGAGGGTTACAAATCATTATTTCTCCAACACTTCTATCAATGATACATGACCTATAAACAAAATATTCAAAATTTATTTTATGGTCGTTTATTGCATCAATAAGAGAACAGCAGCAATAAACAAGATACTCTGTTAAGACTCATTATTGCTACCAATTTTTCACCCTAATCTTAATTTTCTCGACTCAAAGATGAAAATGATGTCAACTCTCTACATCAGTTAAACCATTAAACAGAAATATCAACAAAACTGTCACCAGGGCACTGTGAGAGTGAGACTGCCTTTCAAATAAAATTAGATTAAAAAACACTGACTCAATTAAAGAACTATGCATGCACATGATTTTTGAGTGAGAAAGAGGGACATACACTAGGGCACTCATGTCCGCAAGACCATCTATGAAGTTGTAGAGATCAGTAATGTCATAAGAGAGATTTCTGATAGCCGGATTCAACTCCTTCAGTTTCCTTTCATACAGTGCACATATGCCTGTACAAGCACAAGAATATAAGTCCCGTTGAAATATCTATTAAAAAAAACTAAAATAAAATCATACTAGCTTGTACCACAAAAAGAAAAAGAAATTACATCAACAGCAAGCATCAGTTATCTATTTGTAACCTTTCCAACATGCTATATTTCTAAGTTTTCTGTAGATGCATACCACTGTTTTTTGTGTGTTTATCTACATTTGATAACTTATGGTCATTCCTTTAAAAGTCAAAAGAATGTGGCACCTTTTCTATGAAAATGAAATTCACATCAAATGAAAAGTAAAAATAAGCGGTGTTCATGGCTTTATTTGATTCTTGAACCAGCAAAATAGCATGAAAACATGATCATTTTCTCTCTTCAGCTGATTGCATTGCCCAAATGTTGGTTCAGTAAGCTGCAATGAATCATCAAGGCTATCCAGATATGGTTCAGTATGCTGAATAGTGTTTCTAGCTTTCAACAGATTGGGATAGATTGCTAAACAGCATTTGATTTCATGGCCTCTGGAAGAACAGTTATCGATTTGGCTGCAATTCATGCCCACTAAAAAGGACACAAAATTTACGGATTCCCAAAATGCCAAGAATTTAGTCCTTTAACTGGATGAGACTTGATCCTCATCCAACCAAACATCAGACACTTTCGAGACTGACACAACTAAGGATCTAATTTTAATGCATAAAAATAAAACAAGATTTAATCCCAATCTATCAAATCAGCATACCTCCTGAAAAGATTAAAAAGAAAAAAATAAAAACTGTAAATGACACAATTGTGCAATCTATGATATTCTGTTTGCATGTTATCAGAAACACACTACTGATGTAGGAAATGGATGGGCTAGGGATTTAATGGGACAGGATTAGGTTTAAAGAAGTTGACTGAAGGTTCGTTTGTTATGTATGTGATATGATGTGATGGAGGATTTTCAAGCAATAGGAAGGGGTTAAACGGTTAGAATTTGGTGCCTGTCCGGGTGCTTTGAACAATAACAGCATACAATGGGCTCTAGAGCAAATTCAAGTAAAAGTTTTAATGAGATGAATTCTAATTACTGTCAGCAAAGGTACAAAGGTTGGGTAAGAGTACAAAATTAAGAAAACAGCGAACAGCAATCTGTTGCCTTGGGTTCTTCGTCTATGATCATCAGCATTACAACAAGGTTTTAGATATCATCAAAAATTAAGAAATGCTTTTTACCCAACATAGTAAGAATCTAAAGCATCTATTCTAAAGAACATAAATTCAAGCCCAACAGCCTGAGGTCTGGTCTTCCCAAAGAAAATAAATATTTCAAACATTATTTGATATCAGAAAAATCCTAAAAGTTTATAACAAGATTGTTGGAAGAATACAATAAACTCAAAATCAAAACCAAACCAAAGTACTGAGATGAATTGATCTTTAAGTACGTGCTTCTTGATGCTGGTATGCCTTGCATACATTATCCACGCTTCCTAATCCAAAATCCACAGTCCCAAGAACAAAAAAAAAAAAAAAAACCTTTTTTCCCACAAGAGGGGACAGCTAGAAGGATCAAGCAACACCGTAATATTATAGTGAATCATGTCAGCAGACAGACCATTGACCACTAAATCCTTATTAATGGTTTTGCTTATAGATTTTATCAGGTCTCAACCTCCATCTAATCTACTCTAATTATTTAGGTTTCCACTGGTCTTGTCACACATGCCCAAACCAAAGTAGCTAAGGTGAGATTCACATAGGTGCATTAGAGAAAAGTCACAATAAAAAGCCAAAAATGTTACATAGGCAAAGCTTTAAGGCAAACAGATAAAAACAATCTTATCGGAAAAGCATAAAGGGTAAATTAATAAATAAAATAAAGTACACTAGGATTTGAAACAAGCCATCTGAAATTATTCTTAAAAGAGTTTGGCAGTTGATCAATCTATTCAAGAAGCACATGTACATTAAGTCATCAAACTTAGATTAGTGCCATATTCCTGCTAAAGGAGATAGTAGTAGTGAGGAAGAATTCTAGCTGATTTGAACCACAGAAAAAAAAAATACAACCTCCAACCACAAAAACAGAATTTAATTTAACAGAATAACTCAAAAACAAAAACCAGTGCCAAATTACACTCTGTCCTATTCAGTTGATGAAATCATTTTTTGCATGCAAATTCAGAAAAAGCAAAGCAAGAACACAAGCATATATGATCCATCTATCTACAGTGAACTCAAGAAACTACAATAGCACGAGCCAAAATATGAAAAAAAAAAAAACTACAACTATAGTACAAGTATTAACTATAGTTAATACCATCCATGGCCTGAGTTATGGATTCATAATCCATGAACGTCCTAGTTGCTCTGTTCTGCGAGGTCTGCATTAGAATAATCGTGTGCCGATTAGCCTGCAAAAATTTCCGAAAAAGGAAGCAAGGGTTAGTGAATCACGCGAGGGAGACACGTAAGCAACGAATTGGGAACGCGGAAAAAGAGGAATAGCCCTAATTGGTTGCAAAGGGGAAATGGAATTGGGATCGGTGAAAAGGTGGTTTGCGAAAATTGAAGGGAAATCTTACCATCGAAAAAGAAAAGGGTTGAGCTGAAGAGAATGTTCTCGCTCTTATTCGCGTTTGCGTTTGCGTTGGCGTTCGTTGTTGTTGTTGTTGTTGTTGCAGTGAGCGACCACACCACACAGAGAGCACACAGTGGAATAGCGAAACTGAAAAAACACTCCAGAATATGGAAATATGAATATGCCAAGTCAGTCAACCTCGCTCGCTCCAGGCAATTTCGACATTTCGCCAAATGACCGTGTTTGCCTCTTTTCCTACGAGAATGGATATGGAATTATTCTTTCCGCGTCGGAACCGTGGATCATAATAATCCTTTTTTTTTTACCGCACTTTTTTGTATTGCTAGTTTTGGTCTGGAGTTTACCATCATATACTAATTTAATTTATTAGTGTGGAATAAGACCTATTTATTACTTGTAGAATTACTTGAGTTTTATTCTTTATTTTAGCATTCTTATATATGAATTTTATGAAATTTTATCTAATGATAAAGAGAGATAATCATCCTACCACTAGAATTAATTAGCATGTGATTGTTATAATTTAAGTTCAAACTTCAAGCATAATTGTCTCTCACTGAAAATAACCCTATAACTGATTAGGATGGTGTGAATTAATTAATAGCACCATATTGTTATAGCTTATTATTTGCTTAATATTGTATTGATAGAAAATAGTATTTTCGAAATTGGTGATTAATTTTTGTTAAGATAAGTATTTTTTTTAATATAATTTATTATATACCCAAAGGCTAACCAAGATTCATACCTGAACCATTTAATTAATAAACATAAATTACTATCATTTATATCAACCCTTATTAATTTGTTATAGCTTAATTAGTAATTTCAAATTTAAATCTCAAATAGAATTATCTTTCATGGAAAATACTTATAGTCTAAATAAAAACAAAAACAAGTGTGTCATGAATATTAGTGATAATGATGATTTTGAAAAAAAAAATAAAAGACAAATTTATTATTATCAATTAAATTAATTATAATCATTTTTCTTAATCTTATTGAATTAGGTCATTAATCATATAAAAAGGAAAAAAAATATTTATAACAAAGCTTAAGCACACCCGGATGCCTATATCCTATCACTACCACAATAGTCTAATTAACATAAAAGAAAGTTAGTAAGTAAGAATGAAAAAAATAGAAAAAAAAATGTTCACAATAATGAAATGCAATGCAGAAACCTAATTTGATACACATTAAACAGAAAGAACATACAGAATGCAAGAAAGAATAATGTACATTTGGGATACGATTACAAAGCTAATAATTATAACTAAATATTTAGATGATAAAAATATATATGTGGGATAAAAAACACAAGATGAAAAATGTTAGAAGCATAGTAAAAGAAACTCATAGCGCAAAATAAGAAAGAACAATAATAACAAAAGCTTACAATCTTGTGGAAACTAAAAAAGTATATGAGAAAGTAAATATAAATCAAATAGAGGAAAGTAAAAAAGTCAAGAAAAATTTTCACTTTTAGACAAAATATATTAATAAAAAATTATTAAAAAAACTTAGAAAATTAAGAAAAGATGGCCAAAAAAAATTATATGTAATATTATAAAAGTTTAAAAATCTTGGAGGATCGTGGTCCCATAGCCCCCGCGCTCCCTCCGTAGCCTCTACATCCATAAGAGTCTTTGATTTGCTAGTTATATATTTTCCGTCACCAAGTATATTTACTAATAAACTACTTCAAGGTTTTACATAAATACTAGTTTTACACAAGATAAACAATATGTTGTGTAATTTTAGGTTGATTTTGTGTTAAATAATATTTTTTTGCTCTTGATTATAAGTAAAAAAAACATATTTTTTTAATTATTAAGAAAATTAGTTAACTTCATTAAATTGTATCATTTTCAATTAAAAAATATTTTTTTTCCTAAACTATCATTCATTGAAACTTCATAATCAATCATAATAAAAGCTTTTGACCTTATGAAGGATATTTTTAAAATGATCTCATTAAACTCACGATTTACTTATATTTGAGAAAAAAAAAAGAGATTATATTGCTTATATTCAAGAACCAATGAGTTATAATTATATAACAAACAAAATTTTATTGAAACTTTTTTATTGAATAATTATTTGTTCTGATATATAATAAGTAAGACATTAAATAAATAACTCAATCTAATAAAAATAAGATAACATGTGTTAGGGTTAACAAAACAATTATTATTATTATTATTATAAATTGTTGTAAATGTTTGTAAATTGTTGAAAAAAAAATACAATTCTTCAATTATTTATCACATGTCCCAAACACTTGATAAAGAAAATAAAGATAAAATAATTCAATATTGTATTAGAAATATACATGTAAAAATTGGATAATAATATTAACAATATATAACCTAATGTATAATTAATATATGATTTTATATATATAAAAAATTGATCAACTATATTTTGAATTGTAAAAAAATAAAAATAAAAACTTAGTGATATGTTTATGATAACAAAAATGCTACAATTATGAACATATGAATTTTTATATTTTTGTTTTATACTTTGTTAAAATTTCATATTTGTTTTGAAAATTTACTAAGGACGAAAAAATCACATATATAATATAAAAGTCGTATACAACCAGTTTTTGAAAATCACATTCAATACATAAATAAAATTCACAGATAATGTGAAGAATAAGCTTATTAATAAATATTTTTATATCATTTTCACTATATTATTTTTTTCTTTCCATTACATTAAAAATTTTATTTCTATTTCTCTTTTTTTATGTCTCATTTTTTATACAAAAAGTCGTTTGATAAATATAATTTTTTTAAGTTAAAAAAATAGTAGAAGTCAACAACCTTAATAATATAATTAAAATTCTTCAAAGACAACATCCACACTTACTATCATTTCGGTAGTTAGGTGGTGTTCTTTTTCTATAATCCATAATTTAGATACTTTAAAATATTAAAATAGAAAAAGAGAAACTAAATGCGTGAATATAAAATTTACATATAGATATTTGCACAAGAAAAATTAACAAGATAAAAATATAGCACATCATTCATATAAATATATAACTTGTTCTCTTGAACCAAAAATTAAAAAATAATAATAAAAGGAAATTAATAGCATAAATGAATATTTGTGTTTTTTAAATGTATCAAATTACATGACGATGTTATATTTTTAAAGTTGTCCATAATGACTTATTTCTAATATTAATTAATGAAAATGTAATTTGGACAATGATTGTGAAAGGTTGTATAACGTGAAAAAATATATGGTAATAGGAAGTTATTCTCTTTTTATTAAATGCTACAATTTAAATTAAATGACGGAAATAAGAATCAACCTATAAAAATAAATCCTATTAAAAAATTTATTGTTAATATAATTAATATTGATGTTCTGTTGATCAATTTTCTCCTATAATTAATACCATTAATTAATAATTAATTTATATGATGACATTTTTACAAAATTCTCTAATTATTTATTTATTTATATTTTAACAATTAGAATAAAATATTTTGAAATAATTAAATAGATACATCAAATTTAATTACATTGTCTAAACACGTAACAAACAAGATCAACACATATCTAATTAAATTAAAATTGTGACAGTAAGAAATTATTCTCTTATTGCTTTTAAAAATTGAGATTTCAATCTATATAAACTTAATAAAAATATAACAAAATTAATTATATTGCCTAAATAAATTTGATGTATTTCTCACACACTTTGTTATAATAACTTTTAATTTAAATTATGTCAATACGTGATGATATAATATTATCTAATCATATATTTCAAACAACTTGAATGAATACATAATATGTAAACAAAATAATATTACCGAATCATATATTTTTCACATTAAAATATACAAATTTTGAATTAATTTATTTGTTAAAATAATTTTTGAAAATAATAAATAAACTAACGGTTATGAAAATATTTGAATATGAATTAAACACTTAAATTACCTTAAATAATATTTAATCATACCTTAATAAGACTTAATTATGAATTAAATACTACAATTTAAATTAAATGATACAAATAAGAAGCAAAGTTTTGTAAAAATAAATCCTATGAAAAATCTTATTATTAATACATTTAATATTAATGTTATGATGATTAATTTTCTCTTGTGATTAATACCATTAATTAATTCCATTAGTTAATATTTTATTTATACGATTTAATTTTTACAACACTCTCTAATTATTTATTTTATTTTTTAACAATTAGAATAAAGTCTGTTAAAAGGATTAAATAAATATATCAAATTTATTGCATATGAAATTTGATCAAATTTCAAGTGTATTTAGAAATGAAAATAAATTATATAAATATATCAAATTTATTGAATCTTGTTATTTTTAAAACATCATCAAAATGCACAATAATACATGCACAATGATGAATTGAAAGACACAAAATTATACAAACAATATAACAATTCCATAATCATCCAAATTAACCTCCAATCTAAAAGTATTGTCTTTCCTCAAGACATTTGTAATTCACAATTTGGTCTATTATTCGGAGGATGTAGTCTCTACAACGTCCCTTTCCAACGTACATCACAAATAAAAACTCGATATTCATCCTTCACAACAATGATAGATATAGTTTTTCAATACTTCATAATTTGCATAATCATATTTCTAGACAAATTTTACAACAATAAAATTAAAAAAGATTAATTATAATATATATATATATATATATATATATATATATATATATATATATATATATATATATATATATAAAAGAAGATTTCACATAAACATAAAACATTACCATATATTATTCATGGTTGCGTTAGCCTAGTTCAAATGTATATAACCCATGATTTTATCTTTTCAATTTTCATTTTATGGTGGGTGTGATCGTAGAATTATTCTGACAAATGGTTAATATTATTGGATATGGTAGTCCTTAAAGTTAGATAATCAACCTCAATCAAATCTAAATCTTTTTCACCAACATAATTGAACTTTATCCATGCACCACGTAAATTATAACACTTTAAAAAATTAAACAATACATAAAATAATCATTGGACAGAAATTTCAACAAAATAATTTTAATATTTGTTATATATTTGGTTTTAAAAACAACTTTGGTTGGAATGTCACTTTTCAATGGTTGATAAAAATGATTAGGAAGTTAAGCATACTCCTTTGACAACAAAAAATAAATTAATAGTTAGAACAGAAAAGAAATATATTATAACATGATTGAAGTAACAAAATTAAAAAATAAAATTATTTACAAAATACTCACATATTACATATTTAGGAGGCACATATAAGTAAAATTTAGTATATTTTTTTCCTTCAAAAAATGCTCCTACAATTATTATAGTATTATTTATATTTTAAAATCAATTAGATGAAAAGAAAATCATCATTACTGTTTGAAAATAAGACGTATAAATGGGCATTAATTGTAGATATCTCAATTTTTAATTACTCATGTTTTATATACTGTAAAAAAAAGTTATTATTATTATTATTACTCATTGAAAAATATTTTAATTAACTAATTATATTAAGTTGAAAATAAGTATAATATAATATATTCAATAAAAAAATAAAAGTATATATAATAGACCATGTTTATTTTACAATATTTATATATGTATAGCATTTAAAATTAAAATAAAAGGAAATAATAAACATTAAATACATTTTTTAAAAAACTAATTATCTTTAAGAAAAAATAAAATTATATTATTATTAGCATATTTATTGTTATTGTTGTTATTATTATTATTATATTTTTTAATATTTAAATTAAATGAAATATAAAAGCATAGTTTACTTAATTAAAACGTCTTATTTTAAGTATCTATAATAGTATTTAAGATTTGAATAAAATTAAATCAAATTACTATAACATCTAAATTATATCACAAAATTTGTAAAAAAAATAGAAATTTATTTAAAATATTTTCATAAAATTATTTTTAAATATGTGCATAAACTCTATAATAAAGAGCATTAATTTGAATAAAAATCAAAGTAGAACTATTCAATCTACTTTTTGACATAATAGATTTCAAATAGGAGTTTAACATTTTCAATTTGGATATACTTCTTTTAGTAGATGCAACAATAAACTTCTATAAGTTGTACATGCAAAGCAATTAAATGCCTTCAAAACATTGAATATCATAAAGTTTAATTTTGATTCAATTGTTAAAATTTTTCTATTGACTTTTAATTCTTCAAATAAGATTTATCATGATTTAGAGAACTTATAGTTTTATTTTTTTATGCCCCTAATTTATTTCTTTTTATATTTTGCAACTCAATTGAACAAAAACAATTCTTCAAACTTACATTGACATTACTACATTATAATATTATAGAAAAATTTTATTTTAATATTTATATAGATGTAATAAAAAAAAATTGGTGCCCCTATAAAAATGGGACCCTAGGCGGTTGCCCACCTTGCCCATGCTCAAGGCCACCATTGTTAGAGACAAATCTAGAATTTTTGGATGTCAATCTTTATTTGATTCAGTGAGACTTTCCTAAAGATCACTGAAACCAACACCAACACTATAAAAAGAACCAATCTTGACTCTTTTAGATTCATTCTTAGCAATCAATAGAGATGTTGTGAAGAAAAACACTTGGTTAATGCCATCGCAAGGTGGGGTCAAGGGTTGCATGTCATGTGCACCATTATAAAAGAATGTCCTAGCTTGGAAGGAAAGGTTTGACATGTATGAATGTGAATACAGATAAAAGGGTGCCCTAGCTTAGAAGGGAACATTTGTGGGTCTATACCCAAAAACATTCACATCTTGCTTCTTCTTTTTATACTCAAGAGGATTTGCTCTTTCTTGTGAGCATTTTGATGTCCCCAAGAGCTTGATAATTATGGAACTTCCTATTATAGAATACACATAGGATGAGCTGATTCTTTTCTTCCACATTCTCGATCTTAAGCTACACTGATACTCTTATTGATGTATTTGAGAACCTAAGATAAAAAGATGAAAATATTTGTAAAGAGATAGGTTTGTGTTTGCTTTTGTGAAAAGGGGATGGGTATTAATTACGAGATAAGTGAGCATTGTGGCTACCTTAAAAGGAAAATATATGTGGTCAAATCGCCTCATGGACTAGGTCAACAAGTCAATATTTTCTTTTAATTTCATTACCATGTCGAGCATGAAACAATTTGCCAACACATATTTTCCTTCTATGCAAGTCACAATGCTTACTCTTCTCTTAATAAATACACTTTTCTTCCTTTCACAAAAACACCGCATACCTTTGTCTTTCCATACATTTTTAATCTTGTTTATCTTAGGCTCTTAACAATGTTAAGAAGTGTATCCATTGGTGGTCTTGAGGGAAAAAAGTTACACTGAAGAGGAAAACTCCACTTTGAGTGAAGGCCGTGGAGGACTTACTTAAGATGTTACTATCACTTAAACATGGGGAAAACACCACCATGAATGAGCCCTCCATGTTCACATCTTCACCAAAACTTGTCTATCCCTCCAATGATCAAGTGCAAGAAGAGAACCTGTGTTCCTGCACATTTTGCAACAAGAAGTTATGCAATTCTCAAGCTCTCGGTGGGCACCAAAATGCTCACAAGAATGAGCAAATCCTCTTGAAGATGAACAAATTAAAGATAAAGAGATGAAAGCTTTTGGGTTTAGAACCACAAATGTTCCCATACAAGCTAGGGCACCCTTTTATCCTTATTCACATTCATACATGTCAAACCTTCGCTTATAAGCTAGCACACCCTTCTTAATGGTGCACACATGCACTCGATGGCACCACTTGGCTATGGCATTGCACACAACATAACTTTTGCATGACATCTTTGTGGAACTTGAACCCTAAAATTGTTCCTTCACGTGCTAAGAATGAATCTAAAAATCATGTTAGTGGTTCTTCTTCACCAAAATCTAAAAATCATGTTAGTGGTTCTTCTTCTCCTCTTGGTGTTGGTTTTGGTGATTTTAAGTAAGTCCAAGTGTGTCAACTAAGCATTCACCTAAAAAAGTTTTATATTTGTCTCACAAACTTTGAAATTTATCATGCACATTAATCTTGACACATAATGTTGTCTATTTTTCAGTTTCATTGTAGTAAACAAATAATAATAAATCATATCGATAATAATAAAATTAAAATAAAATATATTACTTTTAATTTTTTTTTTAAAAAGATACAAAGATAACACGTGAAGTTTGTTAATAATTAATGGACATAAAACTTAAAAACCAAAGATCACAATTGATTAAATACTTCACAAAACAAAAATTGAACCGCAAATAAGTTTTAAAAATATTATATTTCAATAATATATTTAAATTAAATGTTTAATTTTTTTTATTAATGCTATAATAATTAAAATGTTACACATTTGAAATATTACAACATATTTCATTACAATAACATATTTCAAATATAAGTGTTAATATTTTTATTAGTCTAGGAATATGAAATAAACAATCAAGGTCACACCTTTTCCATAAATGATTAAATAAAAAATTTTGAAGACTTTTTCAATGGTTGAAATTAATTTGCATTAAACAATTTAATGTTGAAAATAAATGCATTATTTATAATAATGAAGATATTTTCAGTAACTCACTAAATAAATTGTAGATTACCGCAAATATTTGAAAAACACATTAATTATTGAAAATGAAATACATTAATTACAATAATGAAAAATTTTCAATGATTCAATAAACAATATTATTTAGATTGAAAAAAAAAAGTATTCTTTCTGGAGAGTTAGATGATCTTTCTAAACAAGCTTGGTAGGTAATATGAATGAAGCAACTGCAAAGGCTCTATACTTAGAACTGAAGAACAATTTGAAAAAAAATGATTTTAAATCTTTGTGCATTGACCCCAAATGTAGATATAGGTATTTTAAGAATACATCTTCTTAAAGACCAATGGTTAATGATGGCTATGAAGGGCAGCTTTGCTACAATATTTATTTTATTTTACTTTAATCGATAAAAATACTATATTTATTTTTTGGAATTTTATATCATTATTTAAAAATAAAATTTATAAATATAATAAATGAATCAACTTATTCTCACATTTTTAATTATTAATTACAAAAATGAAACTCAATAAAAAAACAAAATAGATTTTGAGCGTTCAATGCAAAAGAAATTAGTCAGATAAACGCAATATAAAATTAGATAGGAAATAGAACAACAATAAAAAGACTCTTTGAATAATTTTTTTAATAAACACTTATAAGAGAAAAATAAGAAAATAACAAATTAAATTTATTCCATAAATTTAAAATATTTGTAGTATACCAATTTCAAGAGGTTATTTGAAAGAATAACCTTTGTAATATACATAAAATAAGGGTTGTTCTAGTGTTCTTAATCAATAATATTTGAAGAAGAGGTTATTTGAAAGAATAACAAGAAAATGCTTTGTAGTTTGTAGTATATCATTATAATTGGAAAAAATCGTGTGAATATGTTGGTGCTTATCACCGGACTTATTGACCAAAATGGGTTTAAAAAAAAAAAACTATTTACTAATTTGGTGAAGTTTTAAACATTTACCTAAAATTGATTGTTTTTACCACTTAGAAAACATAGTCACCCTAAATGATATTTTATGTTCATTTTTTTATCCTATATTAGGAGTGTTTTGTTTGTCATACTCTTTTACATTAGTTATATCTACCATTGAGGTAAAAAAGTACACAATTGATAGGTGAATTGTTTTAAAACTACACAAAATCAATAAATAATTTTCTATTTTACCCATTTTGGTCAACAAGTCCTTACCATGGCGTTAAGAATATGCAGGTTGGTCCTGGGATTTTTTGCATCCAAGACCGTCATCCCCTCCCCCTAAATTTTCTCTAAAAGAAAATCAAGAAAATTTTGAATAAAAATCAAAGTAAAATTATTTAATCTTGTGACATAATAGAACGCAAATAAGATTTTATCATTTTCAATTTTGATATATTTCTTTTAGTAGATACAACAATAAACTTTTATAAGTTCCACATGCATCAAGAAAACAATTAAATATCTTTAAAACATTGAATATCATAATGCTTGATTTTGATTTAATTGTTAAAATCTTTCTACTGACTTTTAATACTTCAAATAAGAATTATCATGTTTTAGAAATTTTATAATTTTTTTATGCTCCTAATTTATTTCTTTTTACATTTTGCAACTTAACAAAATGAGTTCTTCAAGCCCACATTGACATTGCTACACTATAACATTATAGAATAATTTTATTTTAATATTTATATAAACGTAATAAAAAGAATCCCTATAAAAATGAGACCCTTGGACAGTCGTCCACCGTGCCCGTGCTCATGCCACTGCAGAATATGCATCTAAAAATCTCGCATATAGGTTAATTGCATAGTGAGGTTGACGTGTGTATAATTGCAACAAATTTTATCTAAACTTCAGTCTTGCCATTGATGGGGACAAGCTCCAAAGTCTCTTCTTCATCTACCTTATCACTCGTGTTCTTTCCTGAAACCTCAAAAGGAAGCAGTTCCTCATATTGATCAGTCTTAGGGACAAGAAAAACCAAAGCAAGTGTAGCAAACCTAAGCATGTCCCTTATAAGAACAGCCAACCAAAGGTTTGTAAAGTCAGTTCTAGTGATGTGAAGGACACGAAGAAGCACCCCTCCACCCCATCTGGATAAGAGGGCACCAATGCTATCAATGCACATTAACAGAGCAAAAAAGGTTCCCTCAATGCCTAAAGGGCACAACTGGGTGCTGAGTACCATCATGGGCATCCACCTGATTTTGCTTGTGATTCTTGTGGCACTTTCTTCAATGACAACAAAGAAGTAGTCAGGGATTCCAATGACCAAATTCCAACGGAGGATGAAGATCAGGTCCAATACACCAGATATGCCATATAGGAGTTGTGCATAGAATACTAGGTCTCTAAATGGGTAGTCTTTTAGTGCCTTGTGGTAGATTAGAACCCCTATCAATGAAGCCACTGCACCTATTGCATAGATCACCCCCACAAACTCCTGCATGTAGAGAAAGAAAAATAAGTAATGGTGTGTTGAGAAAATGAGTTAATTTATATGCACTACCTATTTTACTCTAAATCAATCAATCGATCAGAAAAAATCAGTATAAGCATGAATTTTAAAGTAATTAACTAGTTATTCTAAAACTTAATAAACTTATCATAGAAGACAATTTGTGAATAGATGACAAAGATCTTTACATTGTTCGTGCATGAACTATTTACTCGTAGTAACTTGTGAACAAAATATGAGGGGTACCTGAGAGAATGCAGGACCGGCTTTTGGATCTGTATACCAGTAAAAATGGCCTTCGTGAGTGGTTACATTCAAAGCCAGGGCAAGGAACATGTAAAGAGAAGGCTTCCATACATGAGGATACAACATTGTTTGGTACATGCTTCTAATCTTCATTCCTACACTCTCCACTGCCTGCGATATTTTGTGTTTAGTTAGATCATCTACCTAACATAAAGAGGTAAGTCTTTCCAAATAGGAAAATTAGTAGTATGTGTCAATTATTTCTAAAATTTCTTTGATATAAGATTAACCATTAGTTATTACTCATTAGTATTACGATCATAATGCTTTTGGCTAATTGATTAGCATACTAAAAAAAATTAAGACGGGACATGCAAAAGAGAAGATAAAACGATAAAAATAATAGATCAAAGTAAGAAAAGTACACACAAGTCACAAGGAAAATATAGATGAAGAAATGGATACATAGAATGATTAAATTTTAAGAGTATAATCCAAGGGGCGCAGGAACCTTGGGCCCCACCTGGATCCACCAGTATACGGGTTAAGAATCAGTCTTTGATTTGATGAATCAATACAAATTATTTTTTTTATACATAATACAAATGAATTTGAGATACTTTTTTGAACCTAAAGATGATAATATATTTTTTTTAAAAGAATCAAGTAGTATAATTAGATTGTCCAACGTAAGCATCCAACTTTGAACAACAAATTAAAAATTAGTTTGGTAGTCATCAACTCTAGAATACTAATTGTTAATTGTAAAATGTTTTGGAAGGATACAAAAGGACATGACCGTAAAACCACATCCGCCAATGACAAAGACCTTTATTTTTTCTATATGTTGAAAACGTTGACGTCTGACTCGTGAGTGATGTGCATGTTTTAAAATATATATTATCACAGTTTAACTAGTAAAGAAAAAGAACACGAGACCATGTAGTACTAAAAATAGAAGTTGATTTATGAGCGAAGAGCACACGACTAAGATGATAAAATGGTCTTTATCATAATCAAAGTAATGTAAATTTCTACCTTTGAAGATCTAAAGATCCTTGATTTTCTTTTCTGAATGATGTACTAATGAATTTTCTTCCTGCAGTCTCATTTATATATATCCTAATATCCCGAAGTTATAACAATTCTAATAACCAAACAATTCTGACAATCAATAACGAACTAATTAACACTACTTATCTAACATTGACACTACAACTAACACCAATAATTGTATATTAAAAAAAAAATATATATATATATATATATATTATGATCAGATTGAAATATTTTTAGCTCAAAACATGTATTAATGATAATAATTTCGGAAGAAAAATTATACTATTAATTAGCATAAAGTCAACAAAAGGGGCAATAAAACGGAACAAACAGTTGTCTAACCTGCTTCTTTTCAATATGCGACCCACTTGTTCTGTTTTCATAAATCACAAAACCCAGCACAATTGTCAAAGCCGGAGAAAGCGCCATAAGACCCAACGACTCCTACAAAATAGTGAAAATACACAAATAAACATATTTATCATCCAAATCCATTTAAAATGATTGATCATAATTATGTACTTAAAAAATGTTAGCAATACTCTCTTTTCAACGTATTCAAGTTCACTAAAATTCACAAAATCCAATAGAGTAAACTGCAAATAAATTTTACATTAGTAATTTTTAAATAATTAAAAAGTGTTAAAAAAATTGTAATTGTTATTTCTGTCTTTACAAATACAACATACTAATAATCCATGAATAAACAGTATCAGGAATTTTTTTTATATCATCATTCAATTATCATATATGTTAATTTTTATAATAAACATCTTAAAATTTATATTAATGATAATTTTTAATTAGTTAACCGTAAAAAAATACACATAAAAACAAAAATCTTACAAGATTTAAAAAAATTGAATACTGTATAAAGTAAATTAAAAAAATTATACTATTAACCAATTAAAAATGAGTTTAATGGAACAAGAAAACATCATTTATTGTCAACTTAAAATTTGTTACTACTTTGTTTATAAACAAATATTAGTTTTAAATATGATTTTATTATAAGAAATAAATAACTAGTTAGTGCATTTTAATTAAATTTTTTAGAATATTTAAAAAATCAATAACATTTAATTATAATAACACTTCACAATTAGATCAAATCTATTCCAATTAACTAGATTCAATTTAGAAACCATGGAACCGAAGAATTCTTGAGAATTATGCACAAAATCAGAAAAAATTCTTGAAATCTTTCGTCACGTACCTGGGGTCCAAGGCGGTGCACGAAGAACCCGCTCGCGAGGTATCCGACGAGCGCGCCGGCGCCGGAGCAGAACCCGCAGAGGCTCTGCAGGTCCGGTGCGAGCTCCCTCACCTCGATGCTGTTCCTCGCAATGCACGCGTCAATCGTCACATCCGCGATCGCGAGCGATGCCGAAACGCCGACGAAGCACATCAGCGCGGCGACGGCGGCGAGGTTCCCGGCGAAAGCAATAACCGCGGCGGAGACGGCGCCTATCACGCCGGAGATAATAAAATACGGTCGGCGGCGGTAGCCGCGGACGGGGAATGCGTCGGTGAGGATTCCCCAGAGAGGCTTGAGGACCCACGGGATGAAGTAGAAGCCGACGTAGAGCTGCACTGTGAAGGGTTGGATTTTTTGCACGTCTTTCCAGTAATAGTCTGCCACTACCTATGAAAGAAATCGTGAGTTCGAATCTTCATTGATAAAAGCTAACTAATCTTAATTAAGAAAGATAGTGAGTTTCAATCTTTGCTAATAAAAATTAATAATCATTCATCAATAAAAGAAAGATAACAAAAGAAGAGATAGTTGGTTCAAATCTTAGGTGCAAAAACTAACCAAACCATTAACATTTACCGATAACTACTTATACTGAACGGAGAGATAATCAAAGGAAAAGATTGTTGGTTCAAATATCCGCAAACAAAAATTAACAATTAATATTTGTTCAGTAAAAAACAGTGTGTGGCTACCTTGAAGAGTGAGCCAGAGAAGCCTTGGCCTATGCCGTAGATTAGGAACACGCCGATTACGAAGGTTGGGTTTAGCTGTGACGAGAGCTTTTGAATCCATTGAAATGGTTCCGTTAGGAGGGTGAGAAGGGTTTTGCTGGTTTTCTTCTTGGTTGTGACGGTGGCGTTCTCGTTCTCACCCATTGTGTCCGTTTCATGGGGATGGGAGGGAACTGGGTTTTGAGATGGGAGATTTGGGTTGACTTTAACAGTGTGTAAGAAGATATTCGTCATGTGTGATTCGGTGTGGAATGGAGCGTTGAATGTGGCCCTGGGTTGGGTCAAAATTATGCAACATCTTATTATTTAATCTAAAAGACTTGTTAGATTATAATAAATGTATGGAGAAGTGGTTCATCCAAATAATATTTGGTTCCATCTTCATTAACGCTTTATATTCGAATTTTATGAATGAGAAAAAAAATATAAAAAGAAAGATTTTATTAACGATGGATGTTCTTCGATAAAAATTAATTATTAGTAAAATTAGTAAATATTTTTTTTATTAATGTTACGATGAGAAAAAAAATTATACCTAACCTATAACGCATGTACCAATGAATTGTTGTTCTGAGTAATCACATCTTGGTCTCTTTCAATAAGTTCTCAAAAAAAATATGATTGAAATTTTTTTTTTTATTAAAAATATTATTTTCAAACAAAAATTAATCATCGACAAAAACTAATAAATACTTCAACTTAATATCTTGATGAAAAAAAAAATATACCAGATTTGAGATGGTTTGAGCATAACAAGATAAGTTTGAATGCCTTAAGTAAAAAAATTTCAAAATTTTTAGATAAAAATAATGTAATTCGAAGAAAAATTATTTACTAAAAAAGATCATTCAAGTTTCACCAGAAATTAATAAAGTGATATTGAGTGAATATTTTACACGAATGATATAATAAAAAGAAACTTGTTGGCCTTTGAGGCAGGGCACGTTGGTGTGGTGTAGATTCATGTTCTTCCCTTCCCTGGCTGCTGTGCTTTTCATACTTGTAAAATTAATTGATATGATTGAGAAATTTAATGGACCAAGCAAGATTGAGTTGAGTCTCTACTATTAAAAACCTACAAGTTGAAAGAAAGTGAGCAGTTGTTCTTGTCTCAGCAAAATAAATAAATAAAAATATCTATTCTCTTATTAGGGAAATATAAGAGTGCTAGGATATTGGAAAATCCGTCAACAAGTAAATTTTTAAGTAATTTCAAATTACCTTGAATCCAAAATATTAGGTGTCCAGGTTATTCTTATTTATGTGTTTAACTTGTCCGTTTTTATATAATTTCTTCACTCACTTATTAGCTTAACAAAATTTTCTTTCTGTGTAAATTTATTTTATATGGTATATTTCCTTTCCTGCGTATGTCTTACTGATTAACTTGTACTTTTATTAACATTAATTATCATCAGTTGAACACATTGTCTGGCTTCTACATTACCAAGAATATTTAGCTCTAATACCACTTACACTAAGTGATGAATGTTTTCATTTTATAAGTAAATGATATTGGAGACTTCGTAAAGATTGAGAGAAGATATCGATATACTGATCCTTGCAACAAACAGAGGAAGCTTTGATGATTCTCAAGAGGATCTTTCCTCTAAGTCAACTTTTATATGTTTTATCTTGTCATGAAAAATTTAATTGACTTAGAATTTCCAAGCCATGTAGGATATACTATGATAAAATAGTAGCAGCATTTATGGATAAAAAAATCTGTTGTTAGATTTTATAAAGAAACCATCGTATTAAAGCAATGGATAGGTGAGGCATACATTAAACTGCAACTCCAAACTGTGACACATATATATATAACTACATATGTTATGAACTTTCTCAATGACAGCATAATACTTAAATAATATAAATGGCCAGAGAATTCTTCCACAAAAAGAAAAAAAAAAAAAAAAGAGAAAGAAGCATATACTATATTCAATCATTTTGGGGTAATACAGTATACTTTTCTTCCCTAAATTGATAATTACCAAAGTAATTTACATAGCTATATTTATTTCTTATCTTCAGTTTTAACTTCTTGTGCAAGCATCACTCGGTTTATGCTCCTACATACAACTCTCATTTGTGTTCCGAATTACACAATCAGGCAGCAAGTAACATCTGGATATCCTTCTGGAAAAATATAAATCAGGAAAGAACAGGTTAATAATAAAATATTTTTGAATTTTGATAGCTTTAGTATCAATTAATTATCAAGCATACATATATAACTTGTCTTATATATACATGTAAGAATAAAATAGTTTTCTTTTCACTGTAAATCACTCTCAAAATCTAATGTAGAAGGCAGATCTGGTGGTATCATAGGCTCACTAGGCTTTCAGAATTTCATCTGCAAACTTTCCTATAATTATGGATTACTAAACAAAGACAGCTGACAGACATCTAAAAATTATTTGTGAAAAGCAATGACTAATCCAATGTATATGAATGAGATGGAATCTATGGATTTTTATTTTTTATTTTATCTCTTTTCTTTTTCATAACAAGGTATGAGGTGATAGGAAAAAACCATATGATTCTAAATTTTGAATGCTTTAAGACTCAAGGTAATAATCATTTACGTTGGCTTTATTTGGTCAATGTCACCCTTCTAGAATTCTTGGGCTTAACATCCCTCTCCTAACGCCTTCAATGGATGCAGCGCCTCAATGTTTGTGATGCAGTTGCAAGAACATACAAGAAAATAAAGTAGCAGTGTAGGTTTAACACCAAAACTAACAGCTACAGCAACCAAGTATCAACTCATTTTCTGAAGCTCTAAAGCCTTGGAGCATTTTCAGTGATACAAATCACACCAATTCAAGTATGTATGACTAGGACTCAATTGCAAGTTATGGGACTCAAGTCCAATATTGGAGGTATGATATTCTAGAGTGGGATTTAATAGACCTTGGACTCTCCAACTACAATGGTTGTACTGTGGTTCTCCTAAGTTCTTATCAAATTCATCACATGATACAGATCAATTGCTTACCAAATAATATCAAATTGTGCAATTATAACAACAACTTGGAAGCTTCATTTGCGCTACAATTTACTGGAAGAGTGTTAACTTAATTTAGAACTGAGCCACTGAATATTGTTGCCTTAAATATCTCAGATGTAGGGCCTATTTCCAAACTCAACTATGCTGAAAATAATTTACTGTTTGTTTAACACCTACTTACAATTAATGTAAGTAAAAACTGCTGAACCCACTCAGCATGCAAGAGGTTACTGACTACATTGAGCACAAACTAATTTCATCAGGCACTTAAAATATTGAGTTTTCAAACACTAAATTCTAGTGCTGAAGTTGTCGGCATTAAAAGTTTTAAACTGAATTTTCAATACTAAACTTCCCAATATTAACAGATACTCTATTACTCTCACCTTCAATCTTGAGTAGCAAAGACATTGAGATACTTCACTAGTTAATATTTCATTGTCATGGTAACAATTAGAAACTGGACATTTACTACCCGGGAAGCTTAGCATACCTCAATTTGAAAAGGAGACATTGTTGGTGGGTATCTTTCAATAACTTTACCATTTTTATCAACCAAGAATTTCTCAAAATTCCACTTTATAAGATCACCCAGAAAGCCTCCAGCACTTGATTTCAGAAACTGGTACACTGGAGTTGTAAATGGTTCATTGACATCAACCTGTTTTATAGAACTTCATTACTTTGTTTACTCGAATTTAAACTGTTCTTAACTACTAACTAAAGAAACATTACCAAACCTTATTAAAATTTGGAAATTCTGATTTATATCGAGTGCAAGCAAACTGCTTGATATCTTCATTTGATCCAGGTTCTTGCATACCAAATTGATTGCAGGGGAAAGCTAAAATCTCCAAACCTGGAAAGAAGCTGCATAAGTGCACTAGAAGTGTGGGGCTGAGAAGACATATTACTTTCAACCAAAAAAGCTTAGAACTATATTCATAAAAATGACAAAATATAGTATTGAATTTAAATCACTTTTGACTCTGTCCATTGGAAGTATTTTAATTTTCCAATAACAAAACCGCCAAGGTTCTACAAGTATCAAGAGACCAGAATTTATAAGGCCAAAGCTCACCCATGTTCCAACATATAGTAACATTGCCGTCATACCCATTTTAATAAGAAACTTAAGGTGTGCTTGGTAGAGATAAAAGAATGACAGATCGAAATGAAAATGGGGCAGCTACAACAGGCATTCTATCATTTTGTAAATTCTTCCACCCCAACTTGGAATGAAAGACAATATATAGTCCAAACAAAACAAGGGAAAATGAAAACTTCTTTACTTTAACTCCCCTACCTAACTTTTCAAATTCCACCTTCCCAAACATGCACACATGCAACACCCTTAATTTAGCTACATGTAGCAGTACTGCAGTAGCATGACACAAACAAGCAACTGAGGAAGTGGAGAGGGGAAATCAATACAATAATGTCAGAGAAGTTTATTTCTTAAATTCCAAAGGATGGAATCCTTAAATGTCTTTATTTCGGGGTTCTACTCTTCTACTCATCTACTGCAAGAAGTTCAATATGATCTTCATATGAACAAAGAGAGAAAAAAAATACTCAAAATTCTACATAATATTTGGCATTATTGTCAAAACATGTTGGCAAATAAATAATTAATAAAAACATATATTCTTTCTTCTTCAGCCATAGATAGTTCTTATATCTAAATAAATCCAAAATAACAATCAAAGGGGAATAAACTGCAATACATGAGTTAACAGGTTCTGAAATATTTCACATCATAAACAATTTGATAAACATAGAAAAACAGCAAGATAGTTTGTCAGCAGAATTTGTATAATGCATCACACAGGAAAATCGTAATCAATAGTTTTTCATACAAAGATGTGATCTGTTAAGTGAACATATCAATAGAACGGTGTCTTTGAGAAACAGACCCCGGTTAATAAAATTCATTCACACCAGTAGCCAACCTAAAGTTACCAATATATTGTGCCTGAATTCAAATAGGAGGGCCACACTTCTCTCCTATTTATTATAAAATATCCAACAAGTACAGAATGATTTGCACAAGTAGACAGATTCAGAACCAAGAGGATACATGTGCAAAAACCAAGTAAAACATGACCAATTCATACTCAGAAATATTAAGAAGATACACAAATAATCATCCTCTATACATGACATACCTTGATTCTTACACTTTTAATACAAGCGTGACAGCTCCGAGTAATTCGATGATGTCAAACCACTGTCATAGGAAGGCAATTAATTCAATGGTTTTATAACTGACCAGAAACAGAAAGTTTGACTCAAATGTTAAGTTACAACTGATTTTATTTTCATTTTTTACATTAAGAATTGGGAAATTATGAGAAAGATTAAAGAAGAAAATAAGGCTCCATCACACACATATAGAGCTACATATCTCCCTTGAGAAGTGCATAATTCATACCACCGTGAAGCAACATTGACAATCAATATAATCTTCCCCTTAAACTTGCTAAGAGAAACATCCTTTCTGCCAATATCCTGCACCATATAATATAATATAATATAATATATACCCTGAGCACATAACAAATAAAAATAATAAACTTTTTTTTCTAAATTCAAGGTTTCCCCATTCGGTAAAACTGTCCATAACAACAAATTATCATGATAAAAAAATGCAAATTTTAGAAACACCACTCCTCCAATTCAAATTCCAAGGCTGACCCATTTGTTTTCAAGAAAAAGGGTAATGGAAATTGAAATTCAGCATGGTACCTTGACAGGAAAATCATAAATGGTTTTTTCTGTGGCAGCTCTTGCATGAACTGAGAAAGTCTTAGGCTTTGTAAAGAGCCTAGGAAAGTTGGATGAGGGTTGTAGGGAAAGGGCAGGGTGATAAAAGGTTGACTTGGAGGAAGCAAAAGAGGATTTGATGAAAGGCAAAGGGGGTAATGTAGTTGTTGGGGTTCTTCTGGCTCGAGTGAAATCATGGATGGGTGCGAAGAAGGTGGTGGAGGAAGCCATGGAAGACATTTTGAGTGGTTGGGAACAGAAGACTTCTCAAGTTTGGTCCTTTTATATGGAAAAATTGTTGGAAGTGAATTTGTGTCTGGGAGAATGGGGATGTGTGTAGAATTGGAGGATACACGTTAACATTCTCCAAGAAAAGATAAAGAAATAGCGTGCGTGTATAATTTTTGTTACTGAAAAATTTACACGAGACAAAAATTACTTGAATTTCCTAATTTAGATTTAATTTTTATTTTTAGGTAAACAACCTATATAGACTCTGCATTATACATTCGCCCGGACAATTTTATTTCTACATTTTTTAAATTATTAATTTAATCTACAAATTTAAAATGTGACGATAAATTAGTTCAAATTATTATAAATCATGTACGTCGTGAATTAATTTATAATTTTAGAATTATTCTAACATTAAATATCATACTTTATTTTAATGATTTGATTAATTTTTCATGATATTTTTATATTTGTAAATTAAATTGATTATTTCAAAAATATAAAAACTAAATTATCAATGCATAATTTATGAACTAAATAGGTTATTTATCCTTTTTTTTATGAAAATAATAAGAAGAAGAAGAATTAAGAATCATTCATACGAACTCAGTAGTAATGGTTTAGGATGTGTAAAATTTGTAGACATTTTAATATTCAAATCTCAACATTTCATTTACATACCTAAAAAAGCATTCACAGGTGGAAATTAGTTCGCTCTATAACCTAACATGTATTAAATCAGGTCAGGTCAGAATTTTGTTTTTAAAATAAACTAAGACAAAATTCATATAAAAAGTCTATTTATTTAATTAAAAGCTTAAGTTTTAAGCCATTAAAAAAAACTTTAGAACTAATAGGTTTTTGCATTTAAGTAAATAAAAATATTAATTTTATTATTATTATTATTATATAATATATTAAAAATAATTATTTATTTATATTTTAAAATTTTAAACACGTTGATATATATATATATATATATATAAAGAATCAAACTTATAAATTTATTAAAATAGACTTTTAAATAAATTACCAAAAAATATTAAATCATACTCTCAAAAAATATAATAATGAAGAAAAAAAATAGAAGGCATCTTTTTATAATTCTATCAATGGTTTTAATTCAAAACTAATATTAATTGAAGAAAATAAGAAAATTAAAATTTCGTTAATTGAATAATTAACAAAATAAAAATATATATTATTTATTTTTCCCATCAAAAAAAAATATTTTATTTATTTGTTAAATTAACACTTTTAAGAATTGCTGTGACACCTTAACAAATATGACATTTCCTCTCGAGAAAAAAATATGACATTTAAAAACGTAGTTATGTCTTTATTGAATGTTTATTTAATTTAAATATTTAAATTATATTGAAAACAATCAATAACCAATAACTTATATTGAAAACAATTAATAACCAATTAATAATTTTTTTATTAATAAAATATCAAAATAAGTTAAAAAAATAATTCAAATTTTTATGGCTTCTTTTTTGGTACAGAAAAAAAATTTAAATTTTAAATTTCTATGGCTTCTAGATACTCTTTACTCGTGTATTTTTATTTTTTTTGGTGGACGCTTTTTTCCTCTTTATCTAAACGGAACGTTTTTTATGATTAATTAAAAATGTGAAAACATTAGATTGTTACAATGTGTGGGGCGTGAACGACCGAGGACGGTTTGAAACCTCAGGATACATTTGGATGACTTTTTATGTAGTTACTCACGAGTCACTCTTATTTGTCGTGTGTCATTTCTTTGATTAGCTATTCTCTCATGCCCTTATCAAACATTCCCTCAACATTATTTTTTATTACATTATAATTATCTTAACTATGAAATAATAAATTATATAAAATTTAATTAAAATGTTAAAAAATAATGAAAATTACATAATTAAAACAACATTCAATTTTGGTTACTCTTCCACTCAAAATGCTCCCAAATATATTCGACAAAGTTTACTCAAAGTTGATGATGAATTTTTCAACCGTGAATAATTATTTTTCTTTGTAGAAATGTTGCAAAATTCACATGAACATTGTTATGTACATCAGTTGGTGTTAGGATGACTATAAGAATAATCAAAATGATCCTATGTATATATTTTATAATCATGTTATACGATATAATACATGCATATAATTAATATATATTTATATGTGTGTGTAAAGTCATATTCAATCCCAAATCAAAATTGAAACAGTCCAAATGTTTGTTCCACCCCTTTTCTTGTTTCTAGATGTCTTGACAAATAATTTTCTTTTATCTTTTCACTACATTGGGATGCTTTTGACAAATATAGTTCATTCTAGACAAATATCATTAGACTAAATGGTACCCCATATTATTATAGGTTCTATTGACCATATATTGCACCATAGGGGCTTGTCCCTCTAAAATGTCATTAAACACATCGAATTAGTTTAATACACTAATGTTGTTTAAATCTACAATTCCAAAAAATGCATATCAAAACTACAAGTCACACGACATCATCACTTTGAGCATTATTGTGGGTTTGATATGATTACCACAAAGATAACTTGTACATGCCATTAGAAAAAACTCAACAATTAAGCATGTGATAACTCATTGGCAAGCCTATCAAGTTGCACAAATAATATAAAATGAAAGTCCAAGTATCATATCCATAAGAACTTGCATGATACTTGACAAAATAACAATGTTCACTAACTACAACTATCGGAAAAATGATTTAATTAAATGTGATAATGTCAAAAGCAAGAACATGAAGAAACAAAAAATTAAAGAGCAAAAGAACAAGAAACTCTTTTTGGTAATTTTTACAAATACTTGGATTGTGGTAAAAATAAGCAAAACAACAATGAACAAAAGTGTGTTAACTTCACCCTACCATCTTTTCATGCATACAAAGGTCACTTCTCTAGTTTAAAGTTCAATTATTATTATCAACTCACAAAATACTCAATCCCCCGATCCCTTGGATAAAAAGAATCTAAGCCTTTTGATCAAGCTATGAATCCCTTGACTGGTCTAACCAATTGACTTGTTTTAAGAATAGGAGTTAAAAGATGACTAACAAGTTTTGTTCCATCCTTAGACACAAATCCCTTTACGTGTTTCTCTCCATTTCTAAGTTCAAAAACATTTTTCATTGACAATTCAAACCACAACATCAAGCAAAGGGTGTCAAAGCAAGCATTAATGCATAGAAGAGAACATTTAATAATAAACAATAAACATAGATTAATAACTATAATATCTACATAAAGATGAGTTTAGTTACATTAACCCCCAAAATGGGTAAATCTAACTACATAACGACAAGAAGAAAATGGATGAAATAGATTATAAGAAATGATAGGAAAGCCATGGAGAGCAAGGGACAGAGCTTCCCAACCTTCACCCTCAATCCTAAACAACTCTTTAACCAAATCTACCTTCAATTCGCATCCTTGAAGCTTAAATAGGGTAAACCATGATGCTTTATCATTTCTGCATAATGGCCTGTATGCTTAGCCCAACATGTTGCGCTAAGTCTGCATACAAAAAGAATTGTTGTAAGTGACTGCGTACTAAGCCTGACATGTCACACTAAGCCCAAATACTAGACAGTAAAAACAATTCACTCAACCTGAAATGTCGCATTAAGCCTACCATGTCGTGCTAAGCGCCTTCAAAGCTTCAATTCTACCCCTTTCAACCTCAAAATTTTCCTTTAAAAGTGACTCGAATCAGACCCCAACACCAATTATCTTCTTTCTTCATTTATTTCTACACAAAAATAAACTAAAATTAGATGAAAAATCAAACATTTAAACTATTTTGAAACTATTATAATTCATTAAAAACTTAATTATAAACAAGGCCAAACAAGTTTAAATATATTGAAATATTAAGATAATTGCCTACAAATGGTTATTAAAATAAAGGTCCTAAGGCAATTATCAACATGCTTGACTTAGAATAATTTTGACAAAGGTGATCTTTTGGGAGGTTTCATAGGAATCATAAGAGTAAGGTTAAAACACGTTAAAAAGTCTTGTGTTAGTTTATGAATGCATTCGTTGATCCTGGAAGTAGTCAAGTGTTACAAGTGGTATTAGAGCATACATCTCTACCAGTACGATGTAATTTGAGGACATATCAAGCAAAAGCTAGTGAGCATCGGAGGCGTTGACAAAGCTAGGGAGTGATCATCGATGCAAAAGAAATGAGACACGAATAAAAAGTGACTCCCTATAGGCTTTCAACATGAAGAATACATGAATGAATCCAATACACATCCAAACGAGAGGGGTCCAAAGACAGTTGTGGGTTTGTAAAGTTGATGATGACTTAAAGAAATTAACCAATTTCTTTAATCTTAATGAATTAGTTAATTGGACTTTATAATAAGGATCAATGAGAGTTTTTTTTTTTTTTTTGGGAAAGAGAGATTATAGGGAGGTAAATCTATAAAATAAATAGGAAGGAGATAATTATTTTTTTTCAAAGAATCATGATTAATTAGCTTATCAAAATTAATTAAAAATGAATAATTAATAAGTCCTTAGAAAATGCCTCTAAAATTTGGTCGATGTTACGGTCAAGCCAGCTTAGCATGCCGAAGACTTTGACGTAGAAGTCCTTATCTGCCATTAACAAGGACGCCATAGCAACTACTCAAAGCAGACATATTTAGTAATATTAGTTAGCTCCTTAAGTATGTGTAGTTAGGGGTTGATATTTTCGTTTATGCATTCAAAAAATTTGTCTAGAGATTGTACTCACCTTTGTGGGTATATTTGAACCCTCCATTTGTTAATTTTATTTTTAATAAAATTATTTCATATCTATATTTACATCTACATTATCTATATTCGCCAAAAAAAATATATATATCTCTCTCTATACATAATAAATATGTTTAAATATTGTTACATGTCACTTTCTTGTGCAGTGTTATTCCTCGTCAATGACTTCTTAGTTAATTAATTCTGCACAAATTATAAAATTGATTGAATGGATGGTTGCTTGTTTGCTTTTGACCGTGTGATCTAGTTTTAAGTTGGAGTGGGTAAACGTAGGTCCATGGATCGATTCGCGGGGTCTGTGGTACGCACGAATTATAGATTAATTTTTTAAATGGTTTATAATTATGTCATATCTTTGAGTTCATATTTTTATCCTATTTTTGTTGAGGTTGATTCATTCTTATTGTACTCTTAAATGTGGAGATGAAGAAGACTCAAACTATTTCAAATATAAAATCATTCATTGTTGGAGACGTTTAAATTTCATATTTTAGATTTATTGTTTGGATTTTCTTTTGTTAAGACATTATTTATTTTATTGATGTAATTGACTAATTATTGAGATTTTATTTACTTTTGTATTGAACTTAATTTGATTGTATTGCATTTTTATTAAAATTAAAATTCTTTTAAAACTAGGCCCACGGACTGGCCCGTTTGATCTGCGGGGTCCGTGGGGCGAGGGCAGACCAATTTATTTAGTCTGTGTAAGAAGTGAGACGAACTGGTGTGATCCGTTTCCAATACGAACTTATTCGTTACGCGTGGCGGGTCGGGTCCGCTTACCCACCCCTTTTTTTAAAAGACAAGAAAATGAGAGCCAAACAAGAGAAACAATATAGATATATCAAAATCCTGCATTTTCGCTCATCAAATTTCCCTTAAAAAAAGTCATAATAATATAAAAACTTAATATCAAATTATCCTTAAAAATTGTTTTATGATAGGCTTTATGTTTGATTTATAATTGCACCATTGAAATTTTTTTTTATTACGTTATAAGTGTAAAATATTATTAACTTAAAAATTGTTTTATGATAGGCTTTATGTTTGATTTATAATTGCACCATAAATATTTTTTTATTATGTTATAAGTGTAAAATATTATTAACTTTATTAATGTCTTAGACCAAAATTCAACTTAAAAGTCTTGAATTCGAGTATTTAAGTATATAATTATATTAAATTTTTTTATCATTCATAATATTTATATTTAATTTGAATATAATTATTTCTAGATACACGTGATTTAGATAAAAAATATTTTATCCAAAACTTTGACCGACCAATTATTTTTACTAAAAAAAATATTCTTATTTTTTATTTTATAATTTAATCTTATTTAATAAATTTGAACTCACATTCACTTTCTTCTTCAAAAATATGTTTAGCATCTAAAATTCTGTATAAAAAAAATACATTTTGAAGGATTATTCGATTGTTTGAGTGTTAGATGTTAATTTTTATTAACAAAATCTTCGCGAATTCAGACTTTTTTTTTTCATTCTCCATTTACCATCACGATAAACTTATATCTTCATACATTTATAAAACATCTAGTGGATGAACAGTGTCAAACAAATTCCGAGGCTCCAAACCAGAATAAGAAGTTTCATTCTGTGCCACAAAGTCTTGGTCTTTTCTTTCTTTATAATAGTGGCTGTAGTAATTGTACCTGCTTCTGTGCTCTCTTCTTCATTCTCTTTCCTTTTAGCTAGTTACTATCCGTCCAAACTCCAAATTTAACTCATCGTTTTCTTCATACTTCTGACCTGCTAGTGCTACTCTTCAACTTTCTCACTATTCGTTTGTTCACACTTCTCAACAGTTTTAAAAAAGAAAGTAAGAAATTTAAAAGTTTTCCTCATGAATTGTTGCTTCTCGGATAGTTTTTTTCTATTTTTTTCTTTTCCCACTTTCAAGTTAGAATACCCAGAATTATGAGTTGTGAAATCTTATTATTCATTTAATGTTCATATGATCATCTGGGTCTTTCTTGATTATGGATTCTACCGTCTGTCGGTCTGTTGATTAATCTTGATGTTTATTATTTTCTATACATTTCTTAGCACAATTGAAGACATAACGAATTTCCAAAAAAAAAAAATTCTTCTTTTGGTCAATATTACGCATCATCTTTATTACCTATAGTTGGAATTCTGTTTGCTCTGTCTCTTCATATTTTATTTTGTGTTGAAATTCTTCGTTCTTCCTTGTGTTGCATGGTTTTAGATCATTCTGTATTCATTGTCAGCTTTCTTTTTTTAACCTCGTCACTGAGAAAAGGGAAAGAAAAAGTAAGAGTTTAGATGACTTCTTCTATGATTGGAGTCTTCTTCATAGTTCCATGCTTGAAAATATTCCCTCATCATTATCTTTCTTTCTTCGTTATTTTAGTATCTTTCTTCTGAAGTACTATTGCCATGTAATAGAATTGCAACTGTTACTTATGCTTCACTGTTTCCCCATTTAAGTGTGTCTTGCAGTTGACATTTTCTTTTACTCTTTCTACTTTCCTTTTGAAAACTGCATATTCTTAATTTTTAATTTACACATTAAGATTTGTGTTTGAGCATCATGGTATTACTTTTCTTTGTTTATGCAGCATTTAAAAATGCGTGGCATATTTGTAAGAGTTGTTACAAAATGATATCCAGATTTTCTTTTCAATTATTTGTTTTGGTAAAATTTTCTTTAATTTTCATGCTTAGAGTAAAATACTGATGCTTATTTGTTTTATTCAAATAGGAATGGGAACAACTCTCAGCACTCCCAAAACTGAAAAGTCTTCCGATGATGGTGAAAATGAGCATCTTAGATATGGTTTATCATCTATGCAAGGCTGGCGTGCAACAATGGAAGATGCAGTAAGTAACCACTAGAAAAGTTGCTAGTTTATTAAATTGATAATCTTGTGTGCAATGAATACCAAATTCTGTCCACATAGAAAAAAGAATTTAATTAGAATTTTTCCAGTTGCATTGGAAGGAATGGAATTTTTCACACCAGGATTTCTTTTTCCAATTTGTTGTAATGTATATACCATTAGTTATGCTTTTAATTTAGTATTTTGCAATTTATTTTGACTTATTTGTGTTGCTTAGATTGCTGTTAGTTAAACCATTAATATGCTACTAAGTTTCTTCATTCTCTTTTCTTTTGCTAGCATGCTGCACATCTTGATCTGGATGCATCCACTTCCTTCTTTGGTGTTTATGATGGTCATGGAGGTAAGGTTTGAACAAGTTTAACTGTTTCGAAGAATGGCTGAGTGCCAGTCAGTTTTACAATTTTATTACAGGTGTCTTCCATACATGTTAAAATGACTTGCTGTTTCATTTATTTATATTCTCAGTTTTACAGCTTTGTTATTTTTGCTATTTCAATTTTCTCCCCCTCAATCCATATAATAAAAACTACGTAACTAGGATATGGTATATTCTTGAATGTTAGAGATACTTCAACAAATTTAGAAAAATATAATTGGTTTTTCTGCTATGCCTCTAAATTGTGTTTGTACTCAAGTTCTATATAGCATATCATGTTCCACTTTTTTCTTTTTCAACTTATCTTTGTTTGATTATGTGTTATGGATGCTCAATTTAACCCCAAAATTTTCAGGTAAAGTGGTTGCAAAGTTTTGTGCTAAGTATCTTCACCAGCAGGTGCTCAAGAATGAAGCATACATAGCTGGAGATATAGGAACCTCTCTTCAGGAATCATTTTTCAGGTTAGAACATAATTAATTACTAAAAGTGGTTCCTCTGTTATGTATTCCAGAATATAGTGCCGAAGCTGGTTTTATGTTTGCACTATCTAAAGTTTAGCATATGATTAGTTTATTGCACTTCATTAAGATTACAGAATTAAAGATCACATATGAAGTATGGCATTAAAATTGATATTATAGACAAAAAAGTGTTCACTTGTTCCTTATCCATTCATTGTTTTCTCCCACTGCCCAATCTGAAACACCAGATGAAAAAGAAATTAAAAAAATGAGTAATGAACTAGCATTTTGGTGATTATTGCAGAATGGACGAGATGATGCGTGGTCAAAGGGGGTGGAGGGAATTAGCAGTTTTGGGTGATAAGATAAACAAGTTTAATGGTAAGATAGAAGGGTTGATTTGGTCTCCACGAAGCAGAGATATTAAGGAGCAAGATGATGCTTGGGCTTTTGAGGAGGTAGATATGACATTTGAAGGATCCTTTAACTTTTCAACACCATAAGCTTTATGGGCTAATACTTGATCTGTTGGTACCTGGCATATGGATTTTTAAGTAAAGAAAGAAGGTTTTAAATTGTGATTGTGGTTATGGTTCCATCACAATCCTTAATGTTGTGAGATATTCCGGACAAATGCGGCCACAATTACGGTCCCAATGCAGTCATGGGGGGCCCAAAAACCTTGGTGTTGTGGCTAAACTTGTGGTCACCGACCTTTTTTAAAAACCTTGTAAAGTATTGTGTCGATGGATTTAGAGTTGTGTTTCTCCAAATGTGTTGGTTTTGTGTGGGTGAAATTATAATTTTCTTTTCACCTCCATTTTTCTTTTCTAGTGTCTTTTTTTCGTTGTCACTCTGTAATGTGTTATGAATTGTAAGCAGGGTCCTCATTCTAATTTTGCTGGACCAACTTCAGGAAGCACTGCCTGTGTTGCAATTATTAGAAACAGCAAACTTTTTGTAGCTAATGCCGGTGATTCACGTTGTGTGATATGTAGGAAGGGTCAGGTAACTTCACGATATAAATTCTTGGATTTTCATCTTCAAAGTAACAGATCTTGTGTATAATTATTACAATAAATTTCTGACTATGGCCTATATCTACACTACAGGCGTATGATTTGTCTATAGATCATAAACCTGATATTGAGATTGAGAAGGAAAGAATCATAAAAGCTGGTGGGTTTATTCATGCCGGAAGAGTTAATGGGAGTTTAAGCCTTGCAAGAGCAATAGGTACTTACCTGCTGGCAAATGAGCTTTTATGAATGTTTACTTAAGCTTCCTATGGACCTCTGCGCAATCAGTCGGGCATATCTATGAATTTGTCAACATGATAAATTGATAATTAGGATAATCTAAAACAAAGGCAACTTTCTATTATTTTATTTTGTATGCTTTATTTTGTTTCTTACTTTCTTTACATGGCAAGAGGAGGTTCCTATGCTTATGAGTTGGTTTCAAATTGGACAATTGAAGATTTCATATATGTTTTCTGGATGCTAATTTCTTTGCGAAGATTTCATATGTTAATTTGGGATTTTTGGGAATGGTGTACATTGGACATGGTTTGTATTACATGGTCCCCATTCAATATGTTTCAATATTCCGCAGGTGACATGGAATTTAAGCAGAATAGGTTCCTTTCTGCTGAAAAGCAAATGGTGACAGCCAATCCAGACATCAATACTGTAAGTTTGTTCCTTACAAATCAGCTTACTTCACATGTGATACATAAAGTAGATCTACCACAGTTTCCCAGTTTCAATATGGAAGAATCAAAATAATTAAATGCTTGGTTAAGAGACTCGATTTTTACTACTACTGTAAGTTTTCACCTTTTGACTGATAGTTTTTTTTTTTTTTTTGCATTTTATGACAGGTTGAACTTTGTGATGAAGATGAATTTATAGTGCTGGCTTGTGATGGCATATGGTATGCTTCTTATGCTTTTATAAACCTATTTGAGTCCTTTGCATTAATTTACTGAAATTTTGTTAACACATTGGACCTTGCACTTTCTTTATTATTTCCTTATTTAGGGAGGATTCATGCCTTGAAAATTCTTGAGTGGTTGATTTATTTCCTTCTTATTGGCTCTTGTTTCAGGGATTGCTTGTCAAGCCAACAATTGGTAGATTTTGTACGTCAACAACTGCTCTTGGTGAGTTTTTAAGTTATAAAATTTTCCTAATAAGATGATGAACTGTTAAATTAATAATTTGCTGTCCATAGATTATGCTTTATGATGATATTTAATACAGGTCTTGGCACTGTCATGGAGAATAATTGTTGTTTGTAATTGTAATTAGTTGGAGAGAATTAGCTTTTTTTTTTTTCAAACTGGGGATAGAGTCATGTTCTGTGACATAATGCACTTTTCTACTTGCCGGGAGCCAATTACCTAATTTTTACTCAATGCTTTTAGGATTTTTTTTCTAGTACAAGTAATATCAGTAATGGGTTGTTACCTTTTTTGTATAGTCTGTGTTAAGGCCTAAAACCAGTCACTGGGTCCAAATAGGCAGCTGATGCATTATTTGTCACATGGGCCTAAGGTTTAGAAAGTCTACACAAGAAAAAATAGACGGAGAACCACGAGCTGGCAGTGAGAGAAGTAAAAAATGGGGGTGGTTTTGTGAGTTGCTGTTAACAGATCCGTTTCCTTTAAAAGTGAATAACTCACTTTGGGGTGGGAGCGGGGATACTAAATCTTTGTCAAAAAATGTAGGTTGAGTCCGGCAGAAGGGGTTAATCTCCCACAAATCAATTTTCAAATGTCTGTTAGAAGAAGTGTTTACATTTAATATCTGAATGACCATGTTTCGAATAGAATTGCTTCCAAATAAGAATACCGGTAGAAAACCAAAAAAGTTATCTTGGTCGTTGAAGAGAAAATATCAAGAACACATGCATAACAAATCATAATATGTTGAAAAATGAACTGTTACACATGCATAACAAATCATAATATGTTGAAAAATGAACTGTTAGATTTTTTCATCTACAACTGAAATTTTACTTTACTCTCTGAAGTGAGTTAGTCAAATCTGCGGTTATCATACAGGGCCATAGGCTGAGTGTACGTACTGGGGTATCTTTTCAACTCTCAATAGTGTTTTAGTTTTTAGCAAGATTTTGAGCTATCAACTAGTTTTTTAGCTACCTATGCCAATGCCAAACAGTGGAATAGACACCTACTGTATTTCTCTTATCTCTGAAATAGTACATGTACTTGGTTAATGATCCAAGTTATTATTTCAATGTGGTTTTGGCTGATCCATAAAACAGATGTTTTGACATGATACCATTTTATCTTACAGGAAAGTAAACTTTCTGCGGCTTGTGAAAGAGTACTAGATCGATGTTTGGCACCTACAATAACTGTTGGTGATGGATGTGATAACATGACCATGATTTTGGTGCAGTTCAAAAAGCTGGCTCAAACAAGTGCACCAGCATAAGAGCTATTCTCTTCAAATGAACAAGCTACATCAGAATTAAGACTAGAGAGCAGTGGAAGTTAGTAAATTTTGAGCAGCAACACACTACACACATGTATTGTATAGTGTGGACCACTGCTTTCTTCTGCTTAGAATGAGTCTAGATGGTCATTTTCACTTCAAGTAACATTTATTTCCAAATTTATGTGTTTACTTTCACACCTAGAGTCTGTTTTCTTTGTTCAATAAGCGGCTCCAAATGTTAGTATCTATAGCTATTAGCAACAATCTGCAGGCATTTTGTGATGTTTAATTGCTTAGCTAGTTGCTATCAACTGCATGCAAGGATTTTGGTTCTAACTTAGAATGTTGTATATATGGTATATCTCATCAAGTGACCTTGTTATGTAGGCTGAAATTGATTTTTCATGGATTTAATTTTTTTGACCATCAAGAGAGGGGGTTGCATGAGTCCTTTTTTTTCTTCTAAATTAAAAAAAAAATTGGTATTTATTATTTTACTTAGAAATATGATCAAATATAGACAAGTCCAGTCCTTAAAAGCTCAATTTACTTTTAATAAAAAATATATTTTATAGTAACATATAATTGATAAAAACTTTTTTTAAAATGTAAACTATTTTTGAATAAATACATTATTTTTGACATTTTTGTGTATAAGTTAAAATATTTTCTCTTCCGTATAAATAAAATGGGGGTTGGATCTAGTGGAAAGGACTAGTGTCTCATAACCTCATGAATCAAGGTTTGAATCTCCATTGAAAGAGGTACTCACATTAGTGTATGTTGACATTGCCTTAAGGGGACATGTGTAAACAAAAAAAAATCTCTTTCCTATGATATTAGTATTTTTTTATTACCAACTTATATAAATCATTAGTTAACCTACATACCAAATAATTTATTTTACTTACCATATTATGTTGATAACTATCATTATATATCATTATATAGTAATCGTTTCCTCTAAACACCTATGGGTGGGTTTGTTTAATTTTAAAAAATACAACTTTAAAATAAGTGTTTTTTTATATAAGTGTTTTTCCAAGAATTAAATAGAACTTTTTCTATTAAAAGAAGCAAAAAAATAATTTTTTTAAGTAGAAACAGTTTAGACAATACATTAAAAAAATATAAAACTGCTTATTCTATTAAAATAAACGCTTATTTCAACAAATAAGTTTAAACAAATTTACCAATATTTTTGAATTGCCTATAAATGAACTTCTGATGTAATCTTTTTATAAATCAAGTTTGGTGCATGTGTATGTGTTTCAACTTAAATTTTGAAAAATAATTGTTTTAATAAAATTTAATTTCTCTTAAAAAACAAATTTTCATTTAAAAAAGGTGATAGAAAAGTAATTATATTTTAAAATTAAAGTAAATAAAATATGAAGACAATTATTTAAACATGTGTTTTTATTTAAAAACTAGTTTTTATACCCGTGTCATGTATGCGGCATTATTTTGGTTATTGTTATGCATACAATTCAATAAAATATAAATAAATTTTAATTTTTGAATATATATACAAAATTATAATATATTTAAATTATTAAACAATATGTACTTAAACAATATTCCTTGTAGTAATTATTTTATCTTAAAATTGTAATAAATTATGCATCAAGCCTATGCTTTTATAAATTTATAAAGTTGTAGTTGCAATAATATACTTTTTTTTTAAATGACAAAACAATTTAAAAAAACTTAGTTGAAAATATTCTTGCCCAAATTTGTAAGATAATATAAAATTTTATAATAAATCAGGCATCAAGTATATGCTTTTATAAATTTTCTTGTTTAATCTCATATTAGATAGAATAACATATTCAATAAATTAGTTAAGTCTCATGTTAGTAAGCAAAAACAATTCTATTTATATTCAAAGTACAATAAAATAAATTAAAAAATAATTTTACCCTAATAAATTAATTCTTGATGTAGTTTTAGATAAATTGTTCGTTCCATGAGTTAAGTGTAAATTTTTCTACATGATTTAATAAAAAAATGTTCATATCAAGATGACTTAAAAATTTAGTTTTTCATTAGATTAAAAATATATAAAATTATAATTGTAATAGAAAATACTTTTTAAAAGGCAAACCGATTTAATATGTTAATTAAAAATATCAAATTGGTTTTAAAACCAGTTCGGTTCACTTAATAATCAAATTATTTTTTTCTAAAATCCAAATAGTTTTTTTAAAGAAAGAAACAATTCGATTCTTAAAACCAGTTTAAAACTGGTTCGAAACTAATTCAGTTCCCAAATCAATTTTTAAAACAAGTTCGGTTAAAATCAGTTCGGTCCCAAACTGTTTTATGAACCGATTCTCGAATTTAGTTTAAAAACCAACCCGGTTAAATCAATTTAGAACTAGTTAGATTTGGTGTTTTTCCCAAACCAGTTTTTGCACACCCCTAATAATTGTAGGGATGTGTACTCGTGAGCTATTGAGGGATGTGAACCTTTGTTCTAAGATACCCTTGCGGTAAATGTCTGATCAATTTAATCTATAAACTTAGTTATTGCCTTTAAAATTGCAGAGAAAAAATATTTTAAGTTTTATCTCCTTTGAATTTGATATTTTTTTATAAGGTTGATAGCTAAATGTTCACTGAAAATTATAATTACAGGGGTGTTTCTAAGAAGAAATTGCAAGAAGAAAAGCAGAAGTGAGACATACTTCTTCTAGATGAAGTTCGGTATGAAACATTCTAAGCTCTCATTTTCATGTTATGTCCTCTTCTATTGAATAATTCTATGACCAATGCTTTCTGATTTCAGATTTTTGAGACAGCAACATACATATTTAACAAAATTACTAGCTGCTAAGGTTGAACCAGAACTTGGTCCTAGCCAAAATGCAGATATTCATGATGTGCCCATTGAAAAGGAGAGGAATTGCTTTTCCAGTGAGTTATTGACTTTGCTTAAAACCCCAACTTATAGTTTTACATATGAAGAAAAATAAGACGAGTGTTAACACATTTTTTAACAGTCATTCTTTACTATTAGTTAAAAATTTATTGAAATCTACAAAATTATGAGTAAAATTTGTTAAATAAGAAGTGACACTAACAAAATTGTGTTTTCTAATAAAATTTTAGTTAATAAATTAGAGAGTGTGTTGCTAACATTTTTCTATAGTAACCAAACTAATTTTGATCTTGAACCAAGAATAAAACTATGTTCAAATTTACATGAAAATTAAAATTGGAGTCAAATTCTTTATTGCAGATTAGCATGCATCAAGAAAGCAATGGGAGGGAAGAGCTAGAGGGAAATACACTGCCAATTACTGATAAGCCTCTGAACTTGTCAAACAATGAAAAGAAAAGTGGAAAGAAGAAAGTGTCATGGAATGATAATGTAGTTGTGATTGTACTATAGAATGTTGGCTAAGGAAACAACTAAATGTTGGCCATGGAAAATTTTATTTGCTACATCATCCCGTTCACTGTTGGATGAAGTTGTAGAAGCTGATTCTGATACTAGGAAAACCTTCCACACTTAATTAGGAGCTAGGAAACAAAGAAGCAATTAAAAGTATTTAAAGAGTATTAGATACTAAGTATCCAAAGTGGATAAGTATGTGACACAATTATGGTATCACATGGCCGCATATTTTAAACTATGTATACTAGTTATAGTTGATTACTTGATTATTGCTGAGGCTTGAAATTGTTTGGGAACTCTGAATTAAGTAATGAAATAGATCTATTTTCTTTAGTCTTTACACACCCAAAGCTTGGTAGATGACCTTTGCTAGCACATTTTGTTTATGAAATGGCTAAAAACCAAGATAATTCATGTGCAGTTTTGCTGAATTTTATGTGGATTTTTTGCAGAAAAGTTTTGATGTAATCTTATTCTCTGTATATATTAAAAAGTAAATCTTTTGGCTACATAACTTAGTCCCTTTCCCTTACGACTTTAAAATACAATTTGGTTGGTCGTGGGAACACAACCTTGAAGAAGCTTGCCTCTTTCCCTTAAAGTACCACAGCACCAAGCAACACTTGCACCTGCAAGCCAAAGGGTTGCAAAGCTTTTCAGCACAAAATGTGCATCTGGTTCCTCTGTTGGACTTTTACTCTTCAAAAAGAAGCAAATAATGTGCATAACAAATGTGCACCAGATTCCTCTCTTGATCGACCATGATGCTTGTTGGATCTTTTTCTATAACATTATAAGACACAACTTGAGCTTTGATATATCAAATTGTAGAGACAAAAGGTAATGGAAATGGTGGGAGGTGTATCCACCTTGAGTGATAAGAGATAAAAAAAAAGGATAAAAAACAAAATGAAATGTAATAAAAGATGTTATGAGAAAAGAAGAGAAAAATAAAAAGAATGAAAATGAGATTATTGCAAAATTGTATGTAAATATTTAGTGGTAGATCTAGAATTTTTTCTTAAATAAGAAATAATTTATAATATTTTTAAAAAAACACAAGTTTTCACAAAAACACATAATAATATATGCTACAAGAAATTCAAAATACTTAAACTTCTACAATTATAATTATCTTATATGTATTTTCATACCTTAAAAATATTTTATGATTTTTTATTGTCAATACTATAACAAATTAAAAGGATAAAGTAATAAAATTAATATCAAATTATTCTCTTTTTTATTAATTACATTTATTTTAATATATATATATTATGGGAGCAATGTCAATTTTTTACGAGGGAGCATGGTCAACTGATGCTGTGGTGGAAAGGGGTAATTTCAGAAAGAAAAAGAAAATTTAAAACGTTGACAAATGACAAATTTTAATTGAGTCGCAGGTTTTTTCGTTCTCTTGGATATCGGAGGATGTAGCAAAGCTCTACATTGAATGAAAAATGTAACATATTTTAGACATGTTAAAATCATGTTATTCATTTGATGTAGTAAGAGGTATTACTTTAAATGAAATTAGGTGTTTATTTCTTATATAATACATATTTACACTTTGAATACTTGGATACAAGGATAACTTATTTATTATTTCACTCCAAGATGGCAAGACCCATAAAATATCAGGATTGACCATGGTCATCAGTCATCTTCCTTATGTACATAAGTAATCATTTCCAACAATTGTTGGAAGGCTAGTGCACGACTGTAATTTTTTTTTTTTTTTATGATAATGATGATGGCGGTGGAAGCCTTATATTGATGAAGTTAAAAAAAATAGTGATAAACAGCATTTTACATTAATAAGGATAATATAAAGACTAAAATTCAATAAGTACTTGATTAAGTGTTATTAAGTTTGGATCCTTAAGTAGGTGATTAGGAGGTTGGATCATGATTGATGCAAATGAAAAAATCCATATGGGAAGTGGGCAATTCACCTAATATGAGTGCTAGAAAATTTCCTAGAATTCATTAAGTAATACTATCATATATAAGGATTAATTTGTTAATAAGGACTAAAATGTTTTTTATTTTTATGAAATTTACAAATTTCAAATTGAGTCTTGTAATTTTTTTATTTTTATTTTTCATTATCATATAATTATAACATGTTATTTTTTTTATCTGGAGTAAGATTTGATTGTATTTGAATTTACGATGATGATGATATTTTATATTGATGTAAATATAATATTTTTTTATATCAGTTTATATATGTATATGTAATTGATGTAAAAAATTACTTAATTTTATAAAAACAAAATATATATTTAAACATTTTAAATATTTATTATGTGTATGATACACCACACAAACTTACACAGGATGAAAACATTAATTATAATAATTGTTATAATAAAACAAGAAAAAGTAAACTCGGTACAAACTTGTTAAGTTTTTTATGTATAAAAAAATTCACAATAACTTACATACACGGCTTATTTAATTGAGTTATAGACCCGCTTATACGTGACTTGTATTACTAGTTGTAAAAGCATAATGTTAAAAATTCAATCAAACCAACTAAACCAATTAAAAATAAATGGTTTGGTCGATTTTGAATCTCTTGTTGAATGAGTTATATCATCCACACAATATGACCTAGCCGGTTGATTCTATGGTTGAATGGATAAATCAATCATTGGTTTATTTGAACAAGTTGAACTAGTATTGTTATTTTAAAAAAAATGCAAAATCAATGAAAATAAAAAATGATACACCTAAGAATCTAAAAATTATTTAGAGAATCAACTTACCACCAAACCATTATAATTAATCAATAATTTTTAAACACAATTAATCCACTAATCCCAACCGGTCTGTTTTTCTAAAAGTATGTGTAGAAAGTATAATCCTAGGGGCCAATACCATTGGATGTGCATTATCGTTTCCTATTGTCAACACATTGCCGTGTGCCTAATCCGAGTCCGAGCATTCAAATTGGATTCCATTTCGTACCATAAATTATGCTCATTTCTTAATAATCCCGTGCTAAAAAAGAAAAATTTAACCCTAGCAATTTTCTCTCATTGTCTAAATATTTAAATCACTCTACTCTAGAAGACACACCATCCGCAAAGAAACCTCTCCCAAAACCCACACACCCACTTCCAAAACGATGTCGTCTTCGGAGTTCCAAGACCCCGCCGCCGCCGCATCATCGGAGGCCCAAGTCAGCAAAAAGGCGGCTAAGAAGGAGGCCGCGAAGCTGGAGAAGCTCCGCCGCCGCCAGGAAATCGCCACCGCATCCGCCGCCACGGCCAACCTCTCCGTCGACGAGGAGGACCCTCTCGGCGGAAACTATGGCGACGTGCCGCTGGTGGAGCTGCAGTCTAAGACATCGGCAGACGTCGGCGAGTGGACGCGAGTGGAGGCGCTCGGCGGCGCGCTGGAGAACAGGTCAGTGCTGATTCGCGGGAGGGCGCAGGCGATTCGCCCCGTCGGGAAGAAGATGGCGTTTTTGGTCATCAGAGAGAATGGCTTCACCGTTCAATGCTTGGTGCAGGCGCAGGCCGATACGGTGAGCCCGCAGATGGTGAAGTTCGCCGCTGCACTCAGCCGCGAGTCCATCGTCGATGTCGAAGGCGTTGTTTCGATCCCCTCCGCTCCCATCAAAGGCGCCACACAACAGGTTCGTTCGTTTTTAGTTAGGGTTTGTGAATTTTGTTATCAGGTTATGGTTACTCTTCGATGCAATGCTCAACGTAGTAGCCGTCATACATATTTTGATGAAACACTTTCTAAAAAATATATATATTGCCAGTTGGAAATTCTATGAAAATTGAATAGTGTTTTTCAGTGAATAATATTATAATGATTTATTTGAAGATTTGGTAGGTTGAAGATTAGTGATTGAATTTGAAGTTTGTGATTGCCAGTAGAAATGCAGTTTATACAGATTTTGATGACACTTTTTTTTATAAAAAAGATGCGTTGCCAATTAGAAATGCTGTAAAAACTAAAAATATTGAAATAGTGTTTTGTTTGAATAATAGTATATGATTTACTTGAAGATACGTGTTTGCATGCTTGTTTATTTTATTTTGGTTGGTTGAAGATTAGTGATTGAATTTGGAGTTTGTGATTTTTTTGTTGAGTGGGTTTGGTTTGTTCTTGTAGGTGGAAATTCAAGTGAGGAAGTTGTATTGTGTCAGTAGGGCTGTACCTACTCTGCCTATTAATCTTGAGGATGCTGCTCGAAGTGAAGTTGAAATCGAGACGGCTCTTCAGGTATTTTGAGTAAAGATGTTTGGGTGGTTGTTTGTTTGATGTATCCTGTTTGTTTGAGGAATTCACTGTTATTATTTTGATCTTGCTTTATGTGCTTGTTAATGGGAGTTTTAATGGGTGCAGGCTGGTGAGCAACTTGTTCGTGTTAATCAGGATACACGTCTGAACTTTAGGGTGCTTGATGTGCGAACGCCAGCTAATCAAGGGATTTTCCGCATTCAGTCTCAAGTTGGAAATGTAAAGCATATTATCTTTGATGCTATTTTGATGAGTTTAATTATTTACTTTTTAATCACTTTGGCACCAGTTGGGGTTGCTTCAAATTTAAGTTTATTGATATAAGTGCTTACTGATTACTGAGACACTTGCATAAGAAATGCATTTGCAGTTAGATTCTGAGTCAAATGCTTTGTTTAACTTTCCATTGTTTTGTTGGGCAGGCGTTTAGACAATTCTTATTATCTGAAGGTTTTTGTGAAATCCACACTCCAAAGTTGATAGCTGGATCTAGTGAGGGAGGAGCTGCTGTTTTTAGACTGGACTACAAAGGTCAACCTGCATGCCTGGCCCAGTCACCTCAGCTTCACAAGCAAATGTCTATTTGTGGAGATTTTGGCCGTGTTTTTGAGATTGGTCCTGTGTTTAGAGCAGAAGATTCCTACACTCACAGGCATCTGTGTGAGTTTACAGGTCTTGATGTTGAAATGGAGATTAAGAAGCATTACTTTGAGGTATATTTAGCATGTAGGAAAATGTTATGTGTTTGCATTTAAAACTATTGAGAGATAAAAATGATTTACTGATGATTTGAGTTTTTGGGCAGGTTATGGATATAGTCGATAGATTGTTTGTCGCAATGTTTGACAGTTTGAACCAGAATTGTAAGAAGGATCTGGAAGCTGTCGGGTCTCAGTATCCATTTGAACCTTTGAAGGTGGTTATTTTGTGTCACCTTAATTATCTTATGTAGTGGATTTGTTATGGTATCTGCTGTATATTGTTTTACTTGATTTGTTATGTAGTGTGTAACTAATATGAGATGCAAATGAATATGTGAGTTACATATTCTTCTTGTTTCTGATCTGACAATAGCCATGTTAATGTGCAGTATCTGCGGACGACACTACGGCTTACATATGAAGAAGGGATTCAGATGCTCAAGGTATGGATAAAATTTCTCAACTAACTAACTTGCAAGTGGTGGATAAAAAAAGGAGATATGATGATGATGTGGGAATCTTACATCTTTATTTTATTGCCTGTTTCATAACACTTGAGAGAAGAAGGGGATGTGTGTTTAAAGCGCTGATGGGAGTATCCCTTGCACATTTTAATCTATAGATTAGCATGCAAACAATTCTCAACAATCATGCATGTTAATATATGAAAATTAAAAATAATGTATGTCATAAATTCTGAAATTATATTATAAATACAACAACAACAACAACAACAACAACAACGCCTTATCCCACTAGGTGGGGTCGGCTACATGGATCAACTTCCGCCATAATGTTCTATCAAGTACCATACTTCTATCCAAATTATTAAGTTCGAGATCCTTCTTGATAACCTCTCTTATAGTCTCTTATATTATAAATGTCAAAGAAAAAGGTAAAATGATAGACATCAACGAAAACAAAATGGGATAGATAGAATAATAAAACCAAGAGGGGAAGGAAGTTTTACAAAAAAATCAGGTCCTCTATCATGAAAAGTAAAAGATTTATTGGTGATTACAACTAAGTAATATTCTTTTGCAATTCAAAATATCAACCAAAAAACCCAATAATTTGCTGGATAATTAACTATAGTAAATTAAAAAAAGGTTGTTATAAAATCTGTATGCAGACGAACATTTTGTCAAGTGTTGGATCTTTTGGTCTTGGGAAGTACTCTTTTGCTTTCCTTCAGTTATCTTGAAATTTTGGTCCTAGGAAGCACTTTATGTTGGATTTCCCCTTTACCTATCTCTAGCCATTTTGACACCATTGCGTCACCGATGAATTTTCATGAAGCATAGTTAAAACTGTGTTCATATATAAAAGCTAAGACATATTTGTTTTCATCCAATTAGAGTCTGAGAACAGATAATAGTAACCAGGAACGACCCTAATATAAACTGAAATAGTTGAGCGTGTTTTTTTTTTCCCTCTGTTGAACGGACTTTCAACGGGTATCCAAACAGGCACTAAAACTATAGGATAGTAAGAATTTACAGCATGCATGTTTTGCAACTAGTAACGATTTTTTGGCTTTGCAGGATGTTGGAGTAGAAATTGAACCTTATGGTGACTTGAATACTGAAGCGGAAAGGAAATTGGGTCAGCTAGTCTCAGAGAAGTAATTCCTCATCCTTTTACCACTAAATATTGTCTTTTGTTGTGAGCTGTTATTTAAGCTAAGTTTGATGTTATTGTATTTAGATATGGCACAGAGTTCTATATCCTTCACCGGTACCCTTTGGCTGTAAGGCCATTCTATACAATGCCTTGCTACGACAATCCTGCATACAGCAACTCGTTTGATGTCTTTATTCGAGGTTTGCGACAAGTTATTTTCTCATACAATGCGTTGTTATGACAATATGGTCCAATTGACTCAGAATGTCTGGTTTAACTGTCATCTTTGAATATATATGTATTTCCTAGAAGGTTGTGGTTTCTGTTCCGGTTCTTATTTGAACTTCTGTGGGTTCCTTGTCCCTTAGGTGAGGAGATAATTTCAGGAGCTCAGCGTGTTCATGTGCCAGAATTTTTGGAACAACGTGCAGCAGCTTGTGGCATCGATGTCAAAACAATATCTACATACATTGATTCTTTCAGGTATTGTTTTTTCCTCTTCCTCTCTAGCTTATATTTTGTGTTTATGCCTCTTCTTCCTACTTGGCTCAGGCAATTAACTTTTTTTTATGTAAAAAAATGTCTGTCAAAAACTAATTGCTTGATATTGATCATTTCCAGATATGGGGCACCACCACATGGTGGCTTTGGAGTAGGGTTGGAGCGTGTAGTGATGCTCTTCTGTGGCCTGAATAACATTCGCAAAACATCACTCTTTCCTCGTGACCCACTTAGGATTGCGCCATGATAAAATCATATCCCAACAGTTAATTGCTCAAATATTTAGCCTTTACAATTTTTTTATGTTGAATCCTGAAAACATTATTTAAATTCCTAGCCTTGGAGCTTATACCCACCGTGATAAAAAAAATGTTTTGACTTGATGTATTGCCACTGTGTATTCGATTGACCCACTTTTAGAAAGTCCGTCTTTCTCCTCTTCATCAGAAACCAGGTGAAACAATGATGACTTTGATCCCATGAACATATTTCAGCTTGAGATTTGGAACTGGGAATGACTTAATTTTTACTTTTGCATACATGCATTCATGTATGCATTCAAATCAAGTAGCATTTTGTTAAACAAGTTATGTAAAGTATTATTATTACTATATATTAAGTAAAAAATAATTTCATATTAAGTATAACATTGAGTTTTACGTTGACTGTCGATGGTCTAACACAATCCTCTTAACTCGGGCTTGAGACCAGCTATGAAAAGACATAGACAAGTTTATCAAGTAAAATATAGTTAATTTATAGTAATTTAATGTTTTTTTACTGCATTAAATTATAGTAATTTAATGTTATATGTTTAATTTTTATTTAATTTCTCTTCAATCAAATTACCTATTTTTCTCTCCCTCTGTTTCCTTATTTCCTACTAATCATTGGTTACTTGGCATGCTTTTGGTCCATTTTGAGTTTCCCTTATTGCCAACTAAAATTGTAGTAAGTTCAGTCTAATTTGTTTTTTCTTTTTTCTGATATGATTAGCTACTTAACTTTCTTGAATGTGGTGATTTTTTAGTGTAAAGTTTTTCTTCGTGAAGTTGTGAAATTTGGAAAATGGATGCAGGCGATTTTCATTGATTTTGGTTCTAGCCTTCGAGGGTAGGGACATAAAATTTAGTAAAAATAAAATGCTAAAGAAGGATTACGTTGACTTTCCTACGTGGTGAGAAAATGAATTATGTGCAGAGGAAGTTACAGCTCACATCTATTAATTATTAATCAATAAAAATAATCTTCTTTTATCTTTTATATTATAATTTGAAGAGTTGAAGTTTTTTATTTAGACATTTTTAATATTTTTTTATCATTTATAAAAGTAGCATTTTACACATTAGTTTCACAACTAACTAAAAAATATTTATATCAATAAAAATATTTATTTGTTTTATAAAATTTAACTATATAAAAAATAAATATAAATAAATAATAAAATATTTAAGATAAATCCACGTTTACTTTCATCTTATTTCTACTTTCTTTTTTTTTCAATTTCTCTTTTCATTCTGTGACATTAGTTAGTCATTATATTTATCAATTTTTTCTTTTTGTCTCTTTTCTTTTCAACCACCAAAAATAGAGTGCACCATTATAATAACTCATTAAAATAATAGTAATAATAAAAGGGGAAGCTCGATCAATAGCTTGAGGTGGAAGCATTGAAATCAATATAAATGAACATTGGGGTTTGAGACAATGTCATCATCCATCCTTGGCTCCTAACAACTTTGCATTTCAGTCCATGGCATCATACATGCAGAAAAACCTCTCTTCCTCTTTTCCCTCAGCATCATCATCATGGTTTGAGGTGTATGCAGCCTTCTCCACATTCATGATGCTGCTAAGAACAGCACTCAATAATCTCATACCTCACCAAATTCGATCCTTTATTGTCTCAAAGCTGAAGAGTTTCTTCTCAGACAGACAATTGCAACACAACCATGAGGTTTCACTTCAGATCAACCAGTTTTGGGATCGCCAAACCAACCAAGTCCCAAGCTGCCCAAGACTATCTCCCTGCTAGGATAACACACTGTTACAAATCCCTCAAAGTTGGCAAACTAATGCAGCAGAAGAACATTGTAGTGGCCTTGGATGGAAAGCAAGAGGTGGTGGATCAATTTGAAGACATCAAACTCAGGTACCAAAAATTAATAAATTATGAATAAACCACCATTTTGGTGCCTGGAAATGTATAACGATGTCACGTTAATCCTTGAAATTTAGGAATTTTTAAATAAGTTTATGAAATTTCTGACGTTTTAATTAAGTCTTTGAACTTAACTGTCATTTTAGTTTCTAAACATGTTAATATTATCACTTAAGTCTTATTTTTTAAAAAAAATTTAGACTAATGTCGTTGATAAATTATACTTTTAGAGACTTAGATTTCCATTGTTTCAAGGACTAATATGACAACATTATATATTTTTAGGGTTATGGGGGTAACTGTAATGTGTAAGAGAGGTGTTAGTGTAGTATTTTTTTTCAAACAATTAAGGAGTTAGTGCTGATAGATTGAAAAAATAAGTCAGTTTTGTGCAATTTCACAAAACTTAAAAGGAGCGTGAATATAAGTTACTCTATTAAAAATTTATATGTGAAAAACTTCAACTCTTAAAATTATATAGTATTTATAACATAGATGCAGATTTTTATATAATTATTATTGATGAATAGAAGATTTGAGTTTGGGTCACTGAAACTTCCTCTGCACTAATTTCATTTTCTCACATGTCCCCATCTTTTCCACAAGTAGGAAAGTCAACATATAATCATTATTTAGTATCTTTTTGGACTAAATTTTACTTCCCAACCCTTGAACCATAATCAATATCATTTTTTAAAAAAATTAGATAAGATTACTCTACTTCTATCACTAATTTTAATTTTGAATTCTTAGGTGGAAGCTTGTTGAAAGTTCCAAAGAGGATTCTGATCATCCAAAATCAAGTGAGAAGCACTCACTTACACTAACCTTCGATGAGAAGCATAGAGAAAAAGTAATGAACAAGTACATTCCACACATTCTAAGCACTTACCATGCCATGCAAGCAGCAAAAAGAACCATCAAAATCCATTCCACAGGGGGCAGTAGGCACTGTTGGCAGAAAACCAAGTTAACACATCCAGCCTGTTAAGCTCTAGTATTATATTCATGTCCCGTCTTATTACAATTGATGAATATTTATAATGAAAATGGAATAACAGAATTTGGAATTCTGTGGTAATAAGGTCCTAACGGAAAGGTGGGAATATTTCTAATGACAGACAAGATCAAGGAAGTTGTCTCCCCACGCAACCAACTCAGCAAAAAAGGTTACACAAAATCTTTGAGGTAAGTCGGGGTCTTGCTCTTCCTTTGTGGCCTTGTTTCTGGTTTCACTGTATTGCTATCATTCCCTTTGCCATCCAAAAGCACCTTCTCCTCAAGGTGATAGTTAGCTTGAAGTTAATTCCAGTCTTCCCATGAAGTATCATCCAATGATAACCCTTGCCATTGAATTAGAACTTCCAGTGTGGAGTCATATGGTTTGCACGTGTTCAGGATAGCTAGAGGTTGAATGATAAGGTGATCATCACCAGTGAGCACTGGTAGAGTTGCAGTGGAAGATATGTCACCAGGGTGTGGTGGATGGAAGGGTTTGAGTAGAGAACAATGAAATGCTGGGTGGATACGAGCTTCTTTAGGCAATTGAAGTTTGTAGGCTGTCGGCCCAATCCTTTCAATGACCCGGAAGGGCCCATAGAATCTTTTTGCAAGCTTGGAATATCCAGTGGATTGACCCGAAACGAAGGTCTGTCGGTGAGGATGGACTTTGACTATAACCAAGTCTCCAATCACAAACTGTACATCTCTATGTTTGGTGTCTGCAAAGTGCTTCATACTTGTTTGAGAATTTTCCAGTTTCTTCTTGATTTCAGCGAAAACTGTTGCTATATCAATGAGCATTTCATCAACAACTTTGATGTTAGAGGCGCTAGCCAAATATTGCGAAAAATTGAAAGGCTTTTTGCCAAAAGTGATTTCGTAAGGGGAAACTCCCGAACCCGAGTGCCAAGACGTGTTATATGACCACTCAACCCAGTGTAATGATTTTCCCCAAGACGAAGGCTTCTTATGAACAAAAGTGCGATGATACTGTTCGATAACTCGATTTAATACCTCCATTTGTCAATCTGTCTGTGGATGATACACAAAGCTCATGTGTAAGCGTGTTCCACTTAACTGAAATAGTTCCTGCCAAAAATGACTAAGAAACAAGGGGTCACTATCAGAAACTAAGCTTCACGGCATTCCATGGAGTTTTCCGACAATCTCCATGAACAGGATGACGACAGAATAAGAAGTGTGATGAGTGGGTAGCATACCCAAGTGAATCCCCATTCGAGAACCTGTTGACAACAACAAAAATGGTAGTATAGCCATGAAATGCAGGTAGGCCGGTGATGAAATCCAGAGATAAGCCCTCCCATGGCCGGCACGACACTGGTAAAGGGCACAATAATCCCACCATCTTCTTAGTCTCATATTTCGTGTGTTGGCAGTCAACACATGAAGCAATAAATCGTTCGACATCCTTCCTGATTCCTGTCCAATAGAAGTTCTTTGTCAATCTCGCTATTGTTTTGGCGACACCCATATGACCACCTGTGGAAGTGGAATGATATTCCGTGAGTAGGGTGCGAATAAAAGATGAGCTTTAAGGTAACCAAATGTGCCCCTTTTGTAGAATTAGGTCTTCGGTGACAGAGAATTCAGGATGTTCATTGAGGTGATCGATAATAGCTTGCCTGAGTTGGGGAAATTCAAGGTCTTGAGAAAGATTGCTCTTTAATTCCTCCAAAAAGGTTAAACATGGCACTGATAACAATGACAAGACACCAGAAGGAACTTCAGGAAGTCTGGACAGGGCGTTGGCCACCACTTTGGTGTTACCGGAGCGATACTGAATACAATAATCATAACCCATGAGCATGTGAGGTACATCTGTTGCTCCGGCGTTTGGATTGTGGAAGCAAAGCTTCCAAGCTTATTTTGATGATGCCAAAGACTCAAGTCAAGAATCAAGATTCAAGCAAATTTCAAGAATCAAAGAGTCATTCAATCAAGAATCAAGATTCAAGTGAAGATTCAAGAGAAGACTCAAGAAATGCAAGAACCTCAAGAAAAGCATCAAGATAAGTATGAAAAGAATTTTTCAAAGAAAAGATTGAATAGCACAATTTGTCCAAAAGAATTTTTCAAAGAAAAATCTTTTACCAGAGCTTTTACTCTCTGGTAATCGATTACCAAAAGGCAATAATCAATTACCATAAGCCCAAAACAGTTTTATAACTGTTTTACAAAGTAGTAATTGATTACCATGGGCATGCAATCGATTATCAATATTTTTGAACGTTGAATTTCAAATCTCAAGAGTCACAACTTGTGACAAAATATTTTCAAAATAGTGTAATCGATTACACAATATTTGTAATCGATTACTAGTGGTTCTGAATGTTGGATTTCAAACTTCAACACGAAGAGTCACAACTTTTGATAAAATAAACTGTGTAATCGATTACACCATAATGGTAATCGATTACCAGTGACTGGTTTTGAAAAATAAATTGTCAAAGAGCCATAACTTTTAAAGTGATTAGTTTTTGCCAAGAGTCACAACTTTTAAAGTGACTGGTTTTTGAAGAAATTGTCAAGAGTCACAACTTTCTTAAAGTGACTGGTTTCGAAGAAATTGCCAAAAGTCACAACTTTTAACATGGTTTCTTCAAGAGCCATCAAATGGCTATAAATATGTGATCATGACACGAATTTCAACAAGAGATTATTCTGAACATCTTTCTAAAAGTTTTCGTTCAACACTTGCTTTGTCAAGAAAAGTTCATTGGGCGAAAACTTGTGCTATTCTATTTTCTTCCTCTCTTCCATTCTTACCAAAAGCTTTTCAAGAGACCTACTCTTGGTGACTGTTTTCAAGAGAAGGTCTTCTTGGTTGCAAACACTGAACACAAGGGACCAACGTTCCTTGGGTTCATTGCAAGAAGCAGGATTTGCTTCTTGGTTAATCACTAGACACAAAAGACCAATGTCTTTTGGGTTCATTGCAAGAAGTGGGTATAACTTCTTGGTTGTTATCATTGGACACAAGGGACCAACGTTCCTTGAGGTTCATTGCAAAAAGTGGGAATAACTTCTTGGTTGTAATCACTGAACACAAAGGAGGGAAGTCCTTTGTGGTTCATTGCTTGTAAAGGATTTTACAAGGATAGAGGAAATCTCAAGCGGGTTGCTTGGGGATTGGACATAGGCACGAGTTGTGACTGAACCAGTATAAATCCGGTTTTGCATTCTCTCTTCCCTTAATCTCTTTTACTTTCTGTTGTGTTTATATTTCTTTAAAGTTACTTCTCCTTATTTATTATTCTAGTAACTTATAATTAAAGAAATAATTGAATCTAGGGAATATCTAAGTAAGGGAAATTTTCAATTAGGAATAGCCAATGAAATCTTAATTCAACCCTCTTTCTTAAAATTTCTGAGGCCAATTGTCCAACATGGATCACTTGCGTCAACAACTCCTTGAGACTACAGTGGTCTGTTAGTATGGTGAAGCGGTGGCCAAGCAGATACTGACACCATTTTTTAACAGCGGTCGTAATCACAAATAGTTCGCGAACATACATAGAAGCACCGAGCAATTTAGAAGGGAATGATTTGCTGAAGTATGCAATAGGGTGACTATGTTAAGATAGAACCGCACCCATGGCTATACCCGATGCGTCGGTCTCCTCCGTAAAAAGAAGTGTGAAATCAGGCAGGTGAATGATTGGAGCCAAAGTGAGAACCTCCTTGAGGTGAGTGAAGGCTGACTGAGCTTCCAAAGTCCATTCGAATGGTTCTATGGTCAGCAATTTATTCAGGGGTGCCACAATCATAGCGTACCTTCGAATGAATCTGTGATAAAAACCTGCTAGGCCCAAGAAGCTACGCAGGGCTCCCGCAAAATGAGGGTGAGGCCATTGTTGAATGTCTTGAACTTTGGTCAGCACTGGTTCGATCCCTCGCGATGAGACCACATGGCCTAGGATTTGACTTGGTTCTGGGCGAAGGTGCATTTTGAAAGCTTCAAGACAAATTGTTCCTCCAAAAAAACTCGAAATTATTTCTCCAAGTGAAGTAAATGATCCTCCAATGTTGGACTTTATATGAGAATGTCGTCAAAGAAGATGATGATAAAATGACAGAGAAATGGTCAAAAAATGGTGTTCATCGTGGCCTGGAGTGAAGAAGGTGCGTTACACAGCCCAAATGGCATCACCCTAAACTCATAGTGGCCATGGTGTGTGCGAAAAGCAGTTTTGCAAACATCTTCTTCATGCATTAGAATCTGATGATAACCTTGCAACAAATCCAATTTAGGAAACCAACATAATTCTCCTAACTCATCCAAGAGTTCATCAATTGTGGGGATAGGAAAAATGATCCTTGATCGTGAGTGCATTCAACGCCCTATAATCAATACAGAACCTCCATGTGTCATCATGTTTATGAAATAGAAGAACAGGGGAGGAAAAATGGCTCGTATTGGGTCAAATTTGGATTTCAAGGGCTAGAACCTCTACAAGGAAGAAGAATAGAAAAGGTAAAATATTATATTCATGTCCTGCCTTATTACAATTGATGAGTATTTATAATGAAAATGCAATAACAAAATTTGGAATTCTATGGTGACAAGGTCCTAACGGAAAGGTGGGAATATTCCTAATGGCAGACAAGATCAAGGAAGCTGTCTCCCCATGCAGCCATCTCAGCAAAAACAGTTACACAAAATCGTTGAGGTAAGCTGGGGTCCTACTCTTCCTTTGTGGCCTTGCTTTTGGTTTCATTGTATTGCTATCACAACCTCATTGACACACTAGCAATGGATTTTCAGCAAAAACATGCCATAGTTGATGATTTGGATCGGTTTTTGAGAAGAAAAAAGATGTATAAGAAAGTTGGTAAGCCTTGGAAACGTGGCTACCTCTTGTATGGGCCTAAAGGGACAGGAAAATCTAGCCTTGTTGTAGCTATGGCTAACTATTTGAAGTTTGATGTGTATGATTTGGAGCTAGGTTCTTTGTGTTCTAACTCAGACCTCATGTGTGCCTTGAGGGACATGTCTAACCATTCCATTGTTGTGATTGAAGACATAGATTGCTACAAAGAGGTAATAATCCAATCAATAGCAAACGATTCAGATTAAGAGTCAGACTATGAACACAAGCCTGCCAAGGTTTGTTTTTTCTTTAGTAAAACCTTCACCTCATTCACTTCATAGTTTTCCACTAAAACTATAAGCAACCTAAAATACTTAACCACTTTTTTTCACTTTTTGACCCTCTTATTATCGGTAAAACACAATTTTAGTTCCTTACTATTTTTTTTGAATTTGTTCTTTCTATTATATTTATTGTGTAATTTTTATTTATTTTTATTAATTTGCATCTAATATTTAACATAAGTCTTGACTTGACATTTTTTTTGCGTTATCACGTTAGTAATTCATCCTAATATGACACTCTTCTATATCATAACGTCAATATGTATGTTAAATATTAGACATTAAATTAATAGATGAAGAAAAAATAATTGGACAATTAAAATAAAAGAGGACTAGATTTGTGCAAAAAATAGGGATCAAAATTGAATTTTAACAATAATAAAGATATCAAAAGTATAATTAAGTTTAACATAAATTATATTTCTTAAATTTATGTTGAACTTCATTTAGTATTTTGTTTCTAATATATAGAATTAGAGGTAGTACCAAGTAAGACTCAAAATTTAACAAATTTTAACAAGTTTGAGTCAATGAAAAACAAATGTGCTAGAAAAACAAATGTGCTAGAAAATATGTTGTTAGTTTTTCTCTTTTTTTGGCTTAAGTATAAAGATAAAATCTAATAGAGGTAAAATATGTGCTACTTTGCAATGGATCTTCATAAACACTCAAGTAATTACAATGCTTCCTCAAAATCATTGCATAGGTTAACACAAAGAGGTTTACTCTGTCGGGTCTACTTAACATCATGGATGACTTGTGGTCAAGTGGTGGATACAAGCAAATTATAATCTTCACTAGCAACCATAGAGAAAGAATTGACCCTGCATTGCTATGCCTTGGTCGTAAGGACATGCACATTCACTTGTCCTTCCTCAAAGGCAATGCATTTCGAATCCTTGCTTCCAATTATTTAGGAATTGAAGGACATCATCCACTTTTTGAACAAATCGAAGGGCTATTGGAGAAAGTAGAAGTCACACCTGCAGTAGTGGCAGAGCAACTAATGAGAAATGAAGATCCTGATGTTGCTTTGGAAGCACTTGTTAAATTTCTCAAAGAAATGGACAAGGAAAAAGCCTGCATTTAGATTTATGAATGAGAATGAAAATTCAGCATGCTTATATGTGGAGTTGTACAACTTCAATGCAAAATACAAATGAAATGCTCTTTGCTTTTGTAATGTATATATGGAATTGTGGTACAACTTCAATGCAAAAAGTTAAAAATTATACTATTATTGTTAGAAATGACCTACAATAAGAGTATATTTGGTTGAGTGAAAATAGATTGGAGGAGTAAGAATATGTTTGGTGTTTGTGTGTCTATCATACTCGTTCATCTTTTTGCCCATAATTTGTTTGTTAAAATCATAGACTTGTAGCAATCAACGTGTTAAAACGTGTAGTGATGAGTGGTGAAAATGTGCTGTCCCAATTTTGTTGAATAATCACGATTTTTAGTCGTTAGTTTAAATACCTGCATTTAGTAAAAGTTAAAAACGACCAGAAAAGCGTTAACATCATTTGCAATTTAACAAAGATATGACATAAGGAAAAATTCATAAAACTTTTAAAAGTGAGGGGCAATTGTGTGTTCTCACAATTTATACAACTGTTACTGCAACTCCCCTAGTGCTGTGTGACTAGACGTGGTAAAATCATTACGCTATTCTATCGATCTAAATCTGTTCAGTAAAATATAAATTTTGAATTTTAGTTGAATGCAAACTATTATTATTTATTTTAGTTTGATTTGATTTTTTATGAAATGTAAAGTTAGATTTTAAGTTTTGAGTTTGATTGACTTAATTCAGACTTAGTCTGTATAAAAATGCAAAAAAACTTGAAAAGAAAGAAAATTGAGTTAATACTTTATTTTAAGATTTTTTTTTGTCTAAACATAAAAAAAAATTATAACACTCTCTTCCATTTTTTTAAAAAGATAATTGATTTCAAATTACCCTTTTTAAAAAATGAAAGATGTTGAATGGTTTTTTTTTGAAATGTCAAAAGAAAGGTCATTGATGCTTGGAGCACCCAACAACGTGGGTGAAAGAACTAAAATGTCCTTCACCCTTTCTTATAAAAGGCCGTAGTGACTCGTTCGTATGAGTCACTATTCATTTTCGTCTCCCATTTCCTCTCCCGCGCCATTTCTTCTCCTTCATATGTGCTTCTTCTTCCTCCTTTTCTCCGGTGCCTTTTCGTCTGTACGTGCTTCTTCTTCCTTTTATCCGGTGCCTTTTCTTCTTCCTCCTGTTTTGGTGGTGGTCCGTGGTTGCTGGTGGTGGGTTTTCTTTTTGTTGCTGTTGGTGCCTTTTTGTCTTCTTGATCGTCTTTGAGGTTAATGAATCCTTCTCCTTAACTATTGTGTATTGTATTATGTTTTCTCATGCCCCTTCTTCTTCGCACCTTTGTGGTTGTTGGTTCTCCCATGCCCCTGCTTCGGCGTTTTCTTTCTCCCCCGTTATGGTTTTTTTTAAACCCATACGGATTTGCCAATTCGTACCCTTTAAAAAAAATTGGAAAGCGTTTATACGAAAATTTGATTTTGTTGAAATGTAAATTTTTTCTGTGATTTATTTGTTGTTTGTTATGGTTTAGTAATTTTTTTGAATTGTTAATTTATTATTTGCCTGTAGCATTTGTAGTAGTGAACATAGTTATTTAGCATTTGTAGTAGTGAACATAGTTATTTAATTTGAAATAGATAGGATGAAAATCCGCGTAGGTGGAAAATTTAGAAAAACTATATACAGTTGGTTAGTTAGTTCAAAATAATTTTAAAATATACGACAAAAAATGTGACAATGTTTTACTGATCCGTATGATATTTTTTTTTAAATTTTTTTAATTAGTGTTTTGGCCATCTGTATGGTATTTTTTAAAAAAATAGTGTTTTGGTCATATGGATCAGTAATCCGTATGATTTTTTTTAAAATAGTGTTTTGGTCGTACAGATTGGCAATCCATATGAATCATACAGATCATTATGAACCAAACAGATCTGTATGGTATTTTTTTTTAAAATAATGTTATGTTTATTAAAAAAAAAAATTGTAGTTATTCTTTTAATTTTTTTTGTGATTTTGTTAAAAAAAATTTAATGTAGTTACCGTAAAGTTTTTTTTTGTAATTTTTTAATTGAAAATAATATATTTCAAATATGTCAGAATGTCAGGCTCTGCTCCACCGCCATTACGGTTAAGCACCCTCAACGAGGAACTGAAAATGGTTCTTGTAACTCTGCCTACTAAGAATGTTTCCCTTTCATATTGGCGTTTATCATGACTGTTAATTGAATGTCAATTTTGTTATATCATACTTGAATGTTAATTATGTGAGAATTAACAAATGAAGAGCACAGACAATGCTGCGAAATGGCCAAGATCATGCTGAAGGTCACGGTTCCACCATATACTATTTTAAACACCGTTAACACCAAGGACTTCATTTTGATTTAATTAACATATCATTATTCTGTTATTTTGTATAACTAACCAACCTTATTTTGTTATATCAAATGTAGATTTACGGTGAAGTGAAATTAGTATGTCATTTGTTGTGAGGTGGAAAGACATACTTGACCGCTTATGACATTTCATTGACAAGGATGAAAATTTTCATACAGTTGTCTACAAACAAGATTTGGACAAATCAACCATTGTAACAGGGTGGACAGCACTAAGAAATTTTTATCACCTGACCGGAGATCATCAAGTGTTGTTAACTCATTATGGTAGGAATGTATTCTTTCTCACCATATTTAAGAGTAGTAGCCTACCAAAATCATTCTCAAGATGACACTCATTATACCATCAAGTGCCAAATTCTATCACTTTCAAGGTGTATCTCACTCCACACAAAGTTACCTGCAATAGCCTAGTAAGCAACTTTCCAATTTAGTTGTCAGTAATTCTTTATCTTTCAAGTTTTAAATTTCATAAATTGCTAACATAACATTATTCTTAATATAAGGACGTTCCAAGTACCATGTATTATTTTCTTAAAGACAAAGGCTGGACTCATTTGCATTTGGAGGATGTTGCAGAATGTCGGCTTATGTTCAATCACGGGAGAAAGACACTTAAAATTGGAGTTGGATGAAAATATTTTTGTGAAACCCTGTCCTTGAAAGCTGGCATGAAAATTGTCTTTGAATTCATTGATCCGACCGTTAACCATATGTTATTTTGGCCATGTTTATGAACATTATTATGACTTGGAACATTGAACATTTTAATTATTATGACTTATGAACATTATCCATTTGTTAGTTATATAATTTTTGTTTTATCATGTCTAATATTATCCCTTTGTTAGTTACCCGTTAGCTACAAACAATGTCTTTTAGTAATTAATTTGGTCATGCTTTGAATTAAATTATTTTTAATTAATCACTATATATTATATTTTTTTTAACAATCTAATTACTAAATACATTTGTTTATACCAATACAAAATAATATCACAAAATCAATATTTTTGTTTATACCACAATATCAAAATATTAATATTTTTATCATTGCTAAAATTATTAAAATATTTACGAATTTTTGTTATTACAATTTTTTTTTAAAATATTCACAATTTTAAAAAAAAATTATGAACCTATGGATCAACAATCCGTATGGATCATACGGATTGCTGATCCGTATGTGCATACCATTTTTTTTGCTTACCTCTCCTTTTTTGACAATGAAAACTGACCAAAATTCATCATATACTCCTAAAAAATGCACGTACACCACCGGAGACCAAATACGCTTCCAAACCGTCCTTAAAGGAAGCAACTTACGCTAAGTGACGAAAATTTTACAGAAAAAACTAACGTTGCAGAAATGAAAAACTCAACCTGCAATTTATAACCAAAAATACCATAAGGGTATTTTCGGCATTTTGGAAAATTGCTAGGTGCCCCAGCAAAGATGCAGGGTGCCCCAAGCAATTCCCCAAAAGTAAAGGGTCTTTTAACTAGTTATAGGCCCCAAATTGAATCTTTATCTCTTTAATTGGCCCATTATAACTTGTAACTCGCATCGGATTGCCCCATTTTGCCACCTCTATCTGTCTGCAACCGGTGACGTTGTTAGAGAGAGAAAGAAAAAAAATGGTGAAAGGAAGAAGCGAAATGGATGGCGTAGAAGTACCTGAAGCCATGATAGATACTCTCAACCGTACTTTGGAGAGCCTTCAACAACTCGAGACACAGTTACCCCAATTTCTCTCTCTCTCCGACCCTGATTTTCTCGCTGAATTACCACTCGTTGAACGCGCTCACTCACTCTTCTCCCTCGCCAAACTCACCTCTACCCTCTTCTCATGTCTGCACCTTTCTTCCCTCTAAACAATAATAATCACACCCTTTTTTTTAATACAATCTTTCCACTTCAATTCAGTGCTTTTATCTCTCTCTTTTTTGTGTTCAGTGAAGTTGAGGTGTAGAGGTGTTAACCCAAATGGCCACCCTGTCAAATCCGAGCTTGTAAGTGCTTAATGGGTCTTCTGGGTATTCTTTGAATTGTGTTGCATGGCGCTTTTCTTGTTCAAGTTTCGACCTTTGGTGATGTATTGATTGGTTGAAGTTGTTGCTTTTGTGTTCCACCAGGACAAGATAAACGTGTTGCAGAAGAAACTGGAACGGCTTCCGCGGTTCACTGAAGGTACCTCACGTGGCTCTAGCCTTTTGTTGAGTTTTCTAGTTGAGAATGAGTGGTCCATGCTGCATTGTTTTGAGGACATGCCTTTCTTTTAGGTATTTTAAGATTTTGTTGGCATGGTTCTTTTCTCTATTCCACTTGTCTGATTTTAGAATTTGATTGGTAGGTTTGAGTCCCTCCTTGTTTCTCTGGGGTGAAGTAAATGAAAGTTTCCTATGAGTGCTCTTTGAATCCGGAGGAGGCTTTTTCTATCTTGGAGTGGCGGCACCATCCTCTCTCCTTAATTTTTTATGAGGAATGTTGGCAACACTTTCTTTGACACACTCTTTTTAATACTCTCTCAGTAATTGACTGAAATTTATTGGAAATCACCAAATCCCACATCTAAATCAAGAGAGAGAATCGTTAGATTGATAAGTAAGACCCTCTAAAATTGGTGTTTTTTAACAAATTTCAGCCAAACATAGAGAGAGTGTTGGAAAGAGAGCTCAGAGTGTGACTAGGATTTCTCAATTTTTTTTTTGTATTGATTGGATTGGATTGGATGATATGGATTTTGAAATAGTCTCTTTATTGAACACTCCTTATCTTGCCTTGTGTGTCTGCTTTTCATTTTGAATCTCGTGTGTCTGTGAAGAACTGGTTGTTTCTTGCAGCACAGGAGCAAGACACTAGGAACATAAGTGAAGAGGAGGAGCCAGAGATGAACTATCAGGAACGGACTAGTCAAAAGAGGAAGTATCCATCGTCTGAAGAACAGTTTGTTCAAATTGATGCTGTGGGATCCCTGGTTAAAGTAAAGGAGGAACATGTTGGTGATAATAATGGAAATATTAAGGAAGCAATAGTGATTGACATTTCAGATGATGATGAATGATCATGATCATGATCATGAGCTACTTGCACCTTAGTTTTCCCAAGTTCTGGTAGAGTTTTCTGTAATTTCCTTGTTTACTTTATGAATTTGTTGTCTTCTAAATTATATCTTAGTGGAGTAACTGCCTTGTGGTTTATAATTCTGTCAGTAAAAAAACGAATTTTGAACCAACACATATGTCGGGATCTTTGCAAGTTCATAGATGCACCACTGTATCCACTATATTTGAACCAACAGCTAGCAACATTTATTTATTGGAGTGAATTATTATTGGAGTGATCGTATGAAAACATTTTACTACTATTTAACAGTTGAAGTTGGAGATTTGTCTCACAGATGTGGAAATCATTCTAATGATAGACTCGGATTTAGTGTCAGTTATCATCAGCAAATATTTGGAAATAAAGAATCGGTAATATCAATTTTAAAATGTATCAGAGAAACATAGGGAAGTTGTAATAAATGTAAATCTTGTTTGAATTTTTAGTAATGCCACAGATGCAACATGTGTCTATTTTAGCTTAAGTTGTACTGTATGTTTCAACTTTCAAACATCATTTGAAGTTTAATGCAGAATAGTACCAACCCAGCTAACATTGGGGTAAGGTTTCTTTTTCCTTTTCCTTCCTCAATAGCTCCAACATGACAATGCCGCAGGCAGGGGCAGGGTCAGAAATTTAATAAAAAAAATAAATTTTCACATGAATAAAATATACAAAAAAAATTTAATATATTATTTGTCTAGTATTTTTATAAATAAAAAATATATAACTGGTTTTGAAGCAACTGTGTATGCTTGTTTCATTTAAGTATACTTAGTTTGTCTATGCTTCTGAAGAGAAGTAAAGCATGAATAGAATTAATTCATTTTTTTTTAAATTCTTAAGTAATCCAAGCCTTCATTTGATCTTGTATTTATCATTAAACTGCAATAAGCAAAATATGTGGATTTATTACTGAAGAAAGACAATTTTAGGAATTCATCCAAGCCTCCTTCATTGAGTAATTCACATGCTACATTCTCATATTTCTTTTAAGTGCATCTACAATGCATGGTTACTTAAATGGGCTGCTTGTCTTAAATTTGTGGGCCTTACAAAACCTCATAGATTTAAGAACTCTACACAAAAATTTACTCCAATGCTAAGGTTGTTAAAGTGAGTGTTTAACTTAATTTCCCTCATTTTTCTGCTAATTCTTGGCTTGGAAAGTACCATTTTTATTGATAAAAAATAATAAAGCAATGTTGTTTGTATAAGCAACAGTGCTTGTATAAGTTACGCCATGTTTCAACAATTTTTGTTAAGCAAAACATTTTATTTGTAAGCAACTCACAGAAACCACAATTTTTGTTAATTTCCCTCATTAGGGGTTTCACTCCTGATGAAATGTAATGTGATGGTAAACTAATAAATGCATGGAACAAGTTGCTTGTCGGTTTAAGTGTTGTTACATGTGCATGGTTATTTTATTTGATGCTAGTATGTTTCCCTTGTGTTCATAATTCTACTCAAATGAAGAGTCCGAATCAAGACTTAAAGTGTATGATTATGGGATGTGAAATGATGATGTTTGTGGTTTTAGGTAATTAAGAAACAGTCTGGCACTATCACCATCACTGTGATTCTAATGAACTCAACTGAATGTGGTGATAACACTAGGGCATGGTTCTAGTGGTTGGGGTGGGTACAGGTTTGGGTAGAGGTTGTAGGTTCAAGTTGTACATTTGTCAAAACTCAATGCATTAAAAAAAGATGAAATAGAAGAATAAAAAAGTGTGGCACAAGAGAGTTAGCATTATGCATGCTACTGTAGTGTGAACATTGATTATGCTACAAGTGCAATTTCTGTTCATGCAACTATCACATATCTTGTTTATTTTCTATCTTCTACTTTTGTTTTATTATCATCCCTAATTATATTTAGTCATCACCAGATGGGATCAGCGATATGCTGTAAGTTCTGCTACTTCTGTAGTATAGAATAACCATACTATAAATAGTTCCCAAGGATTTATGGTATTCGGCTATTTGTCATTATTCCGAATATGAGATTTTTTCAACTTACAATCTTTGAATTCCTCTGGTTTATTTATTTCGACTTGATTCTTATCATAATGTTGTTACTGGCCTCCTGCTTTTTTGTTTGAAAGCAACCATTAACACTAAACCTGACTGACCATAACTCATGACTAAACTACCCTCAATTTTATTTTCACAATGCATCCTCATATGATTGAAATTCATTATGGGAATCTGGTTGCTTATGATCACTCATGATTATGTTGAGACTTAGATAAACTGTGCTATAGACAAACATGATTTACTTTTTAACAGTGCGTCTGGTTTAAAGGAGAGGAAAGAGGAAGAGAGGAATTTTAATGGAAAGGGGCAGTGGGAAGGGAAGGAGAGCCTTCCCCTTTCATCCAAATCCCCTCACTTTTGGTGGGGAGACAAAAATAAGGGAGAAGGGATATTAGCTTCCTTATTTCCCCTAATCTTTCCTTTTAATTTTTTGAACCACACGGAGTGATTAAAATGTCAACCATCCCCTTCTTTATTTTTTTAACCAAACAAGGCAACTAAGGGACTATTTGATTCCTTTCTCAGTTTTTGGTTTTATAAACGGTTTTCTAAAACAATTCTACGTTACTCAGCAATCACTTTCTCATCCAAAATCTATTGAGTTGTGAAAATTATTTCCAAAACAAGTGTTTTTTCTTTTTTTTTTTAAAAAAAGGAAAAACAAACACCAAGAAGATGTTTCCTCATCTTCTTTTGTTTCCATCTTGTTCAGCCTCTCCCTCAATTCTACACTCTGTTTTGTGCCTTGCACCTTCCTCCACCAGCTGTCTGAGCAACCTTGTTTACTTGTATTTTTTAAACCAAAAGCAGTTTTTGAAATGAGAAATCAAACACGCCACCCTAAAATTTCTCTTTCCCTTCATTACTTTTAAACCAAACAAGAGAAGTTCATTGAAATTCCTCTCCTTTCCTCCACATCCTTCCATTTCCCTCTTACAAAACATACAAGAGTTGTTCACTGGATGGACACAGGATCGGGCTAGATATTGAACTTGAAATAGAATGAAAGGCTGATTGATATGTGACTGAGTTCTCTGTCTTTGTCCGATCCTAATAGAATACTTAATCCTTGGTCTGGCATGAAGCCAACTCCAAAATGGCATGAAAGCTCAGCCTTGAAGGCTGTTTTAGATTTCAACAAGGGAAAAAAAATGTCAATTTGTAATGAAGAGTACAAGCCAACCAGCACATAAATAAACTTCTTCCAATTTTATATTTATACTTTGGGTTGAGAATCACACTTCAAAAGTATAGTTATCAAATACATATAGTATATTAATATTGGACCTTACTTGGCCAAGCCTGAAGATTCAAAGCTAGGGCCTGTGACTGATAACTGTAGCCATTACTTATTTTATACCGTATATGAATGTTTGGTTTATCTGCAAAATTGCCTTACCAGAATGTGCTGAATTCTTGAAAATTTAGGTCATATTGTTTATCCTTTTATTATTCTGCTTGTGATGTTTGCAGTATATGTGAATAACATGGAGCTGTGTTCATGGGAGGTCATTGCATAGTACTTGCTGCTTTTGGAGAACTTATCAAATTTTGGTGACACATACTCCCTCCCAATTTCAAATGGCAAGTGGGTGGCACACTGATGCATTTTCAACTGTCAAGTATCCAAGGTGCACTGCATGCACGAGTGCATGTATAGTATAGTTCCAATCTCTGTTGTAGTTCTCTTTTTGACTTATCATCCCATTTGTGCCATAGACAACTAGGCTTTCACACCAGTTTGTAATTTTTAAGTTGAATGCTGACATTAGTCTGGTGCTTAGGTTGGTCGAATACATAAATAAAGGCTATCAAAACTATGATTTGGCAGGTTTATATATTATGTGCGTGTTTAGTAGTTTGCTATCTCACATTTTTTTTCGTATGTTGTATGTCGGCATGTGTTGTATTGTGTTTTTTGAATGTCGGCATACACACATTTCACCCATATAGAATTTTTTTTTTTGGCACAGCAAAAATCTGATAGTATTAATAATTGATCAGTACTAGGTGTACTGAAATATATCAAAAGATACAAAGGCAGAAACCTGTCAAACCCAACTACATAAGATAAAAGCAAACCCAACTACATAAGATAAAAGCACAGTAGCTGGAGACCCACAAAGCAAAAGAAAACCCCCCTAAGACATTTCTTCCTTTAAGCTAGTAGACCATTGATTAAAATGGGTATGAAAATCTTTCTCCATACAATTTATCCAAGACCAAGTGTGGAATAAAGCTTCATCCATGACTTTTTCGATGCTGAAATTCTGGTTGTTAAACACCAAAGCATTTCTATGCTTTCAAGTAGTCATGGATAGAGCTACCCAAAAAACTTCTCATCGCTTGTCTACATTGCTTTTCCCACTCCTGTGAGAGGATTGCAGAAAATGACATTTAGGCTCAATAGGGAAAGGACCCACTCTATTGACCCATCTCAAACTCTCCCACCAAAGATACCTAGTTTTTGTGCAAGAGTACATGACATGACCCGCAGTTTCCTCTTCCTGATCACAAAGAGGACAGTTATAAGAGGGCAGCTCCACATGTCTCCTCCTTAAATTAGCCCTGGTAGGTAATCTGTTCTTGAAGATTCTTCAAGAGAAAGCACTTGCTATTGGGGGAATTTTCAGGCTCCAAATAATCTTGGAAGCGCTGTCTTCAGTAACAGAATTGCCCTCATCTTTCAGGAGATTGTAGGCTGACTTTGTGGAGTAAGATCCACCAGGATCAGCCATCCAGAGGAGAAAATCCCTACTTGAAGGTTGGATCTGAACAGCATCAATGTCAGCTGAAGGCTGCCACCATAGCAATTTCATGATCAAAGAAATGTCTCCTCCATTGGATCTTCCACTCCCATCTGTTACCAACTAAGAGGCCCATTAAGTTGATAGTATAATTCTGCTGAGTGTTCACTTGATACAAGCTTGGGTATTTGTCTTGGAGACTTAAATCATCCTCCTTCCACTTGTCTTTTCAGAACTTAATTCTGGCCCATCACCCACCTTCCACCTCAAGTTATTGATGATGCTGTTTCTATGATGCTGCTAGAAAACATATCTTAAATCCTTCCACCAAGGAGAGAAGTCAGCTTTGTTTCTGCCATAGCATAATACATTCCACCCACCATATTTGGATATTAATATTCTAGCCCAAAGCTGATCCTGGTTATTTGCCAAGTCCCAACCCCATTTACCAAGCAAGGCTTCATTAAACTTGGGCAGGTCTTTAATCCCAAGCCCCCCTTTGTTCTTGGGGAGGCAAACAGTATCCCAATTTACCCAAGCAATCTTGGCTACCTCAGAACCTCCTCCCCAAAGAAAGTTTCTCTGAATAGAGACTACCTTATGCACCACTTTTTTAGGGACTTTAAAAAAAAGACAGTAGATAAATGGGAAGAGCTGATAAGATAGAATTAATGAGGGTTATCCTGCCTCCCATAGAAAGACATCTTTGCTTCCATTTTGTAAGCTTGAGCTCAAACTTGCTAATGATAGGCTGTCACACATTCCAGCTTTTAGAATTCGACCCCACTAGAATTCCAAGGTAGGAAAAAGGGATATCCAGTTGGCCACAATTGAGAAAAAGGGCTGCCTCCCTGCACCAAGCCTCAGATTTTCCCATGCACCCAAATTGACTTTTGGCATAATTGATCTTGAGACCGGAAACCATCTCAAAGATTATGAGGATAGATTTCAGGACTAACATTATCCGTAGTTGCAGATCCAAAAAACAACGTATCATCTGCATATTGCAGAATATTAATCTCCTCCTTTTGACTCCCCACTTGATAGCTGTGGAACATGTTCTTAGAGATGACTGTCCTCATCAACCCGGTAAGGCCTTCAGCTACTATGTTAAAAAGAAAAGGAGCAAGGGGGTCACCCTGCCTTAAGCCTCTCTCGGGTACAACTCCGAAGTGGGACTGCCATTAATTAGAATTGATATGGTTGCACTAGACAAACATCCATATATCCATTTTCTCCATCTTTCACAAAAACCCATCCTCATCATCATGTAGTTTAGGAAGCCCCAAGAGACCGAATCATATGCTTTTTCAAAGTCCACTTTGAAGATCATACAAGGATTCTTTTTGGATTTGGCTTCAGCTATAACCTCATTAGCAATCAGCACCCCATGAAGAATGCGCCTTCCTTTCAGAAAAGTTGTTTGCCTTTTATCTATGAGGTGAGGTAATACACGAGCCAGCCTATTAGCCAGGATTTTGGACACTATTTTATAAACACACCCTATAAGAGAGATGGGTCTATAATCATTAAAAGTTTGAGGGTTAATGATCTTGGGTATAAGGGCTATGAATGAATCATTGCTTCCTTTGGGGAATCTACCATTGATGTAGAACTCATCCAAGAACCTAGTAAAATCAAGTTTTAGAATCTCCCAAAACTACTTGATAAAATTGAAGTTAAAGCCATCGGGACCAGGACTTTTATCTCCCCCACAAGCCCACACTACTGATTTAATTTCCACTTCAGAGAATCTGGCAACAAGGCTTTCCTTCTCTCCTTGGCCAAGGGAAGGAAACTGCACTCCATCCAGGGTTGGCCTATTTGGATTCTGCTCTGAGAATCTGGCTTTGAAATGATTTAAGACTGCAATCTTATCACTGCTAGGCTTTTGGACCCATACATCTTCAATGATCAGACCTTGAAGAGCATTAGTCCTCCTTCTGTGATTGATCAATCTGTGGAAATAAGTTGAGTTTCTATCCCCTTCTCTTAGCCATTTCACTCTGGATTTTTGCCTCAGCATGGATTCATAAGCAAGTGCTGCATTCCAAAGCTGTTCCTGCAGAGATTTCTTAAGCTCCACTTTAGCTTGAGATAAGGTTGAAACATTAATACCAGCCTCCAAAGCATTAAGCTCATTCTTTAAATTCTGAATTTTAGTAGCAGTAATAACACCATTTTGTCAGCTCCACTGCCTTATACAGCCTTTGATGAACTTTAATTTCATCTTTAGGGCATAACCACCCCAACCACTAGGGTGATAATTGCCCCATTTGTGAGACACCATATTCTGAAAGCCTGTCCTTCAGCCACCAGTCCATTATCTTGAAAGGTTTAGGCCCCCAATCAATGATTCTAGACCTCAAAAGGATGGGGCAATGATCAGAAAAATCTCTATCCAACACAAATTGGGTAGTATCTGGCCATTGGGACAGCCATTCATCAGATAGAAGGAACCTGTCCAATCTGCTCATGACAGTTCCATTAGGTCTATACCATGTGAAATTCCTCCCAACAGACCTAATCTCCTCCAAAGCCATATCAGAAATCCAAGTATTAAATTCAGAGATGCTAGTTGAGTTCCCCACTGAATGAGATGAGTTGATTCTCTCATGCTGGTGTCTTATAGAGTTAAAGTCACCCACAATATACCATGGGCCATCATGAAAAGAAGATTTAAGAAGTTTAAGCTCATCCCACTGATCTCTCTTTCCCTGTAAATTACAGGGAGCATAGACATTAGTGATGCATACCTTTTTGTTTTCTTTAGTCCACATGCCTTCCAGCAAAATATAGCCTCTTCCCACTACCCTTCTATCCACCACAAAAGATTCATTATTCCATAGACACAAAAGACCTCCAGCTGCATTACTAGAAGGGGCAAACTCCCATGAGACATTACCATCCCCCCACAGATATGGACAAAGAGTTTTATCAATAGACTCCTTTTTAGTTTCCAGTATGTAGAGTATATCAACATTGTTGGCCAAGGTTAGCTTCCTAATGGTTGACCTCTTGACTCCACTACCCAGCCCTCTAGAATTGAAGGACAAGATATTCATGAGTCAATCTGCTTCATTCCCATCACTCTTGCTGGTGTAGTGAAACAACTACTGATATTGTCTTCATTCATCACGTTATCCTTACTGTTATTATTCTCAGCATAGGATACCCCCAAGTCTCTAGCAATCTCCATATGAAGGACCTCCTCATTCTCAAAATAAACTTTGTTAAAACTACTATTAGGGGCAGGGCTGTGAGATGTGCAATGCTGCTTAGGAGTCAGCCCATCTGGGTCTGAGGTATGAAGATCCCTCCCCTCCATATCGTCTGTCAAACTGTTCTCAGTGGTCAAATTCCGTGGTTTAGGCTCTGTCCCATTGTGACATGAGTCTGGGCTAAGGTTTACATGGGCCTTGTGATTTGCTGCACCCCACTCCTTTCTTCTAACATAAACCATAAGGGTTGAAGAAGGCTTAAACCCGTTAGTAATTGGGCTTTTGGTTATCAAGCCCAAAGTCTGGTCCGAAATTCCTCCCTCCAAGGCTGCAAAGTCCCTTTGATAAGAGCACGTGAGGTTTGAACCATGTTTGACCACTAGAGAGGTCTCGAGGCTAATAACTGAAGGTTCATCCTTTAGTGCCCAAAGGTTATTAGTTTTTTCAAAAGCAGGTTGGACTTTATCTTCAACGTCTACTTCCAAAAAAGGCTTCCGTTGCTGGTTAGGACAGAAAGTCCTAGGATCTGCCATGCCACCACCATGCATGTCCAAACAAAGTGGACCGTTGCATCCTTTCTGGCCCACGTCTGGAGGTGTCAGGCCGCCAGGAGCTGACAAAGGCACGTGACAGCGTTGGGGTGACACCTCAGCTCGTGTCGTGGTCTCGATGCCCCTGCACCCAGGGTAGGATCCCGTGGTCCGTCGTCTCCGGCGGCGCTCCGCCATACCCGATGATGACCAGGTAGAGGAGCCACCGATAGGGCTGCCGGAGAGGCGACCAAGAGAAAAGTCATGTGACACGTGGGTGTTTGGCTCCACGTCAGAATCTGCTATGGCCGTGGAGAACGGTGATGGCGGGAACCGCTCCTCCACCTCCTCCCGCGATCTTCTTCCCCACCCAGACCCCAGCTCCTCGCGCAAATCCAGAAGGTATTGAACTCCGTCCACCATGACCGACACCTTGCGCGCTATGAGCGGTTTCTCCGCTGTGCGAACTAGAACCCGTGCGATATCTACCCGCAACCTGTCCTCCGTCACCCCGTCGAGCTCAACAAGTTCACCACAAACCGAAACGATGCTTGCAAATGTCTCTGCGTCCCAAGCAAGTAAGGGCAATCCCCAGATATGAAGCCATGTTAGATGATAAGAAGGCATCATTGCCAGCGTCCATCTCTGTAGAGGGGAGAAAGGAGTCCCTCCATGCAGGTGTTCCTTGTGGTTGAAATCATTAGCTGTTTCCTCATCCAGGTCGTAGAGAATGACCATATCGTCGCCCCAATACGCCACTTTCACCTCCAGCCCAAACACCCCCCGAACCTCCTCATCCACCCTGTCAAACATACCTTTGTTTTTTAAACGCCCCACCCAAGCATTGTCGAGCCACTTGGTTTTCTCTTTTGTCATCTGGATGTTTATGTTCTCTGCGTTGACCTCTCTTACCACGATCCCAGACATGGGGTCTTGTATTTCCCTCCATTCCTGATTTCGATATTTCACCGCTTCCACATATGATTTGAGCTTCGTGGGCATAGGGACTTGGTGTGTCGTCTGTTTAGGCGCGGCAGGCTCCATGGTTTTGGTAGCTGTTCTACTGTTCATACCTACTGGTGACTCAGCTACCTTGTTCCCTCCCCTTTGGAACTTGGGCTTGTTGACAAACAACTTCATCCTCTGTATATAGATATTATTATCGAGCCTTCTCTCCAACCTATCTCTGTCCTCTACCCCTTTGAAACGCACAAAGCCATAACTATGACCTTGTTTGTTCCTCTTCTGCGGTATGAAGACCTCCCACACCTTTCCCAATCCTGGAATATCTTCCAGAGGTCTCTTTCACGGACCTCATCAAGGAAATGGGAAAAGTAGAAGGAGGTGATATCTGGCCTGTCCCTCCACGTTGATGATGGATTCTTTCCTCTAACAGTGACCTGGTATAAGGCATTCGTCTCATGTATACCCTTTCCGAGAACTGGAACGGTCCTCGAAGGAGCCTTTCTCCTGCCCTTCACTTGAGTCCATTCTCCCTCTTGAAGGCTAACGCGAGTGCGTCGTTGGTCGTCGTCCTCTGTTGGGTTACTTTTGTCAACATACGTACTTCTTCGTCTTCCTAGCTCACTCCGGCTGCAATCTTTGGTATCTCTCACACCGCGATGATCACGTACCCAAGGGCGTCCTCTTTCCCTCCCTTTCTCTTTCCGCCTCTCTCTCTCTCAATCTGTCTCTCTCTCTCTCTATCCCTCATTCTCTGTTTTTGGTGAAATTCACCCATATAGAATGTATGTACAAGGGATAATTATCCTGATTTTTTTTATTTTTTTACAAAAATTACACTTAGCTCCCTGATTGTATTGTGTTCTTAGCATTATGTTCAATTAATACGTGTTTTTTTTTTAAAAAAAAAATCCCAAAATTTCAATCATCATGCCACAAAAAAATAAGGACTGATGAATAACCGAGTTTCTTTATGCCAAGTTCCAATGAAGGACACAAGTCCTAAAAGTTATAACATTTTTCTTTCTGAACTTAACCATAAATTGTAAAATCAATACAAACCCTGGATTTCAATTCTGAGTCAGCGTAAATTGCCAAACAAATAAAAAATACCTAAAAATTCCGAACCGTGACAAAAAAATTCCAGAAATCGTAAATTTTTCCAATTTATTGGTGTTTTTTTTTATCATATTATTGATAAAGTAGTAAGAAATCAACTTTACTTTACTTTACTAATGATTCTGCATTGAGAAATTTATTAATGATTATTCTCCATTAAGAAACATAACTGATCCGTACCGATCATTCACGTGTGATTTTTTCTTTCCAATCAATTTTTTTTTCATTCCCGACTTGTTGATATTTATAGGTGTATTCAGAATGTACTAATTCTCAAGTTAATTTTTTTTATTGGAGTATAGGCACTCTTTTCTTTTTACTATTTTTAATAGTGTTTCTGTCTATGACCTGTCACGTTGCATCATTTCAAATGTGTAAAAATATTGTGCAACAATCGATAATTTTGTCCAAAAACGAATTTTGCGGAAACTCTATTCTCTGAGTTTTTTTTTGTGCAACATTCCGTGAGTATAATTTTAGAAGCCACTGGAAATTGGAAAATAAGGCCAGCAAAACATATAATAATTATATTTTGAAAAAATAATCATATCATATAATATTTCCTAAAAAAAGAAAATTAACACCACAGACAATCACCTCACTGTGACGGTCTCAGACACACTATATGCTAAACAACACTAACATATCATATAGAATTGAACCAATTCACATAGGAAACACCCACATAGCAGCAACCACTCCCATAGCCATCATCAAAATCCCCCCATTCAAAGCAGTGGCACTGCTAGTAGGAGCAACAGCAGGACCTTCAAACTCAGCAAAAGCAGAAGAAGGTGAAGGTGATGGTGAAGGTGCAATGCCAGTGAACCTTCCTCCCCTTGGAGTCAAAACCACCACAACAAGCTTCTGACCCTTCTCACAGTGACCCTTTGCACCACTGATGAAGTAGAATGGCCCCGGATGCTCAAGCTTTACCTTTGTGGTCCCATCATTGTACTCCTTTATGGGGTTTGAGATACTGCAATTGCCATAGTCCTCTCTGCTCACTTGCAATACTGAGTCTTTTCCACCATCATATTTCCAAACTGGAGACAAAAATTGATGGAAAGTGTCATTTGATTAGGATTTTTCCACATTACAAAACTTAGATGCAAATGCAATATTATCAATAGTGGTCTAATCAAAATCCACATGTCATTCCTATAATGAAATATTGAAAGGTAAAATTAATCTTATTCCTGCATTTCAAAAAAGAAGATTTTGGCTCTCAATTGGATAAAAAAAACTAGCATTTTCATAATACAAGACTTAGGCCAATTTTGTCAAAAACTACAGGACCCATTTGTCACAGCTTTTTTCATTAAAAAATAACTTTCTTAGAAGAAAAAAAAAATCACTTGTTTAAGTTTCTCATGTGTTTATTTCCAATTTTCAGAGAGAGAAAAAAAAAGTTTAAAATTTGATTAAAATTAAAATTTATTTTGAATAACTTCCTTCTAAAATCAGTTCCTTTTGTTAAGGAAATGATTTTTATATAACTAGACATTAAATAGCTGTTACTCTTTTTAAAATCTTTTAAAAATAATTACTGAATTATTCAACATCAAAAATCATTTTTTTAAAATCTGTAAAAATCATTATTTTTAAAATCTGTAACAAACAGTCTCTTAACACACATTTTAATTTTAATTGAGAATTTTGTGCTTAAACGTCAAAATAAAAAATTTCATCAAGATTTTTAAAAAAGATTAAAGTTTGGGAAACAAAGTTGCCATACCAAGATAGTCACCAACTTGGAAACGAGACTTCTCTGCCCATTGGTTGAGTGAATCTGATTCAGAGGCTGGAACCCTCCATGCATCAGTTTTGCCTCCAACCAACATTTCCTTAGCCATAGAGAAACCAAAGAGAAGAAAAAGGATCAAAAGAGAAGCTGAGGTAGTAGTACTAGTTTTTGAATAACCAGCCATAATTTCTTATTACTATTTCTCCTTTGTATCTCAGAGTTAGAGAGAAAGAGAGGAAGAGAATAAGAAAAATGACACTGGAATGAGTGAGTGAATACTAATGTGGCGTTTGAGTATTGTATTTATGGTGGTTGTGATGAGGAGAAACTAGCCGTTTAGTGCCATTGGGAATAGGAGTGTAGTGTGGTGGAACATGACGTGGGGACCACTAAGTTTTGTTGTTGCGTGTTTGGCCGAATAGTAACGCTAAAAAAAAAAAAAAAACCGTGACTATGGTGATTAACGAAAATATTAATTAATTTGCAAATTTTGAAAATTTAATTGCAAGTTTTGTTTTGTCAGTGGCAAAATTTGTGGAAACTGATGCTCTCTGAGCTTGCATAAGAATTGGTTTTGTACGAATATACTGTCAACATCATTATAGAACAACACTCTGTGAAATTCGATTGAACTGAGAAAAATCAGAAAATGGAAAACGTTGCTTCTGTTTCAATGTTTCTCGAAACGTTTTGAATTTGCCCGGCCGAATCCTATGTTTGTTTGTGTTAAATATGATAAAAAAAAAAAGAGAAAAACAAACCTTTTTAGTTTATATATATATATATTTCTATTTTCCTTAACTTTTAAAACATTTTTAATTTAGTTATGTTTTTTCTGGCTTATTCAAACTCGCCACAAGTCAAACTAGTTATGTTGGTAGAGTTAGATCGATTCACTTTTTTCTCAACCCAAAGTAAAACAATTTGGCTAAGTGTATGTTTGAATAAGTTTTCAATTTTATTGAAATTAACTCTAGAGTTAAGTTAAAGTTTTTTTTCAAAAGGAAAGTTGAATTAAAGTTAAAGTAGCAAATAGTAGTTATTTCAGTTTTTCAATTTTTATTATAATTTTAGAGGTTAAAATTGATTCTAAGATCCAAACAGTAACTCATCTCAAACCTTTACCTTCCTTGTCATGTCTATACATTTCTTCTACATCTTATACTAAACATTTTTTTTTCAAATGCTTTGAAGAAGTATAGAAATAAAAATGACGTAAACCAAATATAACAATCTCCCTCAAGTCCATGTCAGCCAAAATATAACCTCCCAACAATTCACACCTAGCTGATTTAAAATTCAATTCAATATTAGCATGATGTGTATAAATAACAATAATTTCCCGATTTGTAAAATGGTAGCAGTAGCATGATGTGTGCGACAACTAGCTTGAATATTTCAATTACCTGAACAACACCTGTTCAATTCAACGACACGTAGTCACCATGTGTCCTAAAGACATCAAAGTTGGTGTTTTACGTGGCTTAACAACATTTCATGGTTCATATGGCTCACAGTGGTAATTAAGAGGTAACAACAAAACTCTATCATAAGAACAATAATAATATTTTCACATAAATAAGGAGAGGGAAGGGTGAACGAAAAGACGAGTAGAAGAAAATGGATCCACAAAAAGCGCAAGCAGAAGCCTCAAAGAGACCACCAGGTCATGGTGCTACTGAAGTGCTTCATCAGAAGAAATCACTTCCTTTCAGCTTCACCACAATGACTATAGCTGGTTTGCTTATTACAGCTGCTGTAGGATACAGTGTCTTGTATGTGAAGAAAAAGCCTGAAGCTAGTGCAAAGGATGTAACAAAGGTTTCTGTCGGAGTTGCAAAACCTGAAGAGACTCACCCTGAGAATTAGTTAATAGATTTATGATACATATATACCACTTGTCTCTCTCTTCTTTTCTTTTCTTTTTTTTTTCATTTTCTATGTGTTTTCTTTGTGGTGTCTTTATTTATAAGAGGACACGTACAGGTAGGGCTAAAGGTTTGTGCCAGAACCATAGAACCACAATAATTTCTTGTTCTACTTCATACATCGTTAGTAAGAAGTTAATTTCTCACAATGGAAGAGAATAATTTATTATTTTGTTGTTTCCATCTTAAATTGTAACCACTTTTCTGTACCTTTTATCTATTTATATTTGAAAAATTATCAAATACTATAAAATAGAATTAGTGTTTTATTTTGTCCTAACACGGTTATTGATGCTATTAAAGAAGTCTTAACTTTACTCAGTTTCATTTTACTCCTGCCTTGCCATACCTATCAAATTCGATAAACAAGTGATCTGAATTTTAACTCGTTATAAAATAATAAAAATTTAATACAATTTTTAATGAATAATTTATAAGCAAGTAAAAAAAATTGTATAATATAGAATTTTAAAATGAAAAGTTATAGATGGGAAATTTCAATTTTGTTTCTTTTTCGAGAGTTGATCAGTAGAAGATTCAAAGATAGAGTTTATTACTTGCTTTGTACTTTATTCACTGCCTAAGCATTTATTATGCTACGTTAAGCAACATTTTGACACTCAAAAGGAGTTACTTAGAAATTGAAATTCCTTCTCCTCCTCATTTGATACTTAGTTCGCAACCTAAGCAACTCCTGTGACACTCTAGAAGAGTTTGCTAGAAAATTCATATTCTTTCCGTTTCCTCATACTTTTATTTAATATTGTTTCTTGTCAACACAAACATTGTGCTAAAAACTCAAAACATAAACATACAACTTAAGTGCTAAAAACTCAAAACATAAACATACAACTTAAGTAGCATAAGACAAATACTAAAAATATTTAGGGGTGTGTGTTCTCGGGTCATCCGCGAGACTCAAATTGATTCCCTGATACTCAAATTAATTGGAACAGTTTAGATTGAATCATTTATATATTTGGGTTAAAATTGAATCGATCAAAATCATGTACAGATTAAGTTCCAATCAAAATCGATCAAATTTTTTAGAGTTGTTTGGTTTGACTTTAGATATCATCAATATTGGGACTTGAAGTGTTAGAACTGCAAGTGTTGAAACTATGTGCTAAAAACTCAAAACATACAACTTAAGTAGCACCAGACAAATACTAAAAATATGATGGAAGCCCTTAGGGGGTGTATGTTCACGGGTCACCCGCGAATTTGAAGAGACTCAAATTGATTCGAATAATTTAGATTGGATGATTTATATATTTGGGTTAAAATCGAATCAATCAAAATCGTGTACATGTTAAGTTCCAATCAAAATCGATCAAACTTTTTAGAGTTGTTTGGTTTGACTTTAGATACCATCAATATTGAGACTCCAAGTATTAGAACTACAAGTGTTGGAACTATTAATGTTAAAATTTTTGATGTTATTACTTTTAGGCACATTGTTATTTATTTTACATTTTTTATATTTATTTTTTCTATCATGTTTATAATATTAATGAATCATATTTTATTTATTTGTTTAAATATATTTAATTGTAACAAATATGATTGTAGTAAATCTAGTTAAAACAAAGTTTATTGCAAGAAATTAATTTGTAAGAAATAATTGTGATTTAGACTATTATAGTAAATCTCGTTAAATAATATTTTATTTTAATTTGTGTTAATTTATTTTAAAATATTATATAAATGATATTAAATGTATCAATTTTACTATTTTCAACCATTTATTAATAGTGTGTTAATTATATTAAATATTTGGATGAATCATTATATAAAATAATAGTTTTAAAAAAAAATCAAATTTAAATAAATAACTTATTAATCCGAACCCTATCAGATTGTTCAGGAATGAATTAGATTGAATTAAATTTTAAAAAATTTATAAAAATTAAAATCAATCCAAACCGATCCATCAACACCCTAAAAGCCGTGACAACTGACCAATACATCTACTCTGGTTTGGAAATTTTCGATTAGAACAAACAATCTTAAAACAGGCAACACAATAAGGAATCCCTCATAAAATGTCCGCGTTCTAACAATTCCATTCTGTTAAAGAATTTTGGTTAACACCTTGAATTATTTATTTTAATGTGAAAAAGATTAATTCATACGGGACCGAATAATAACAAGATAAAAGAAAGGGGTTCTGCCTCAAAAAAAAAAAAAAGAAAGAAAGAGGTTCAACAGATGTTCATGACTGCGAACTACGTTGTTGAGATATCAATTTTTATTACACCGCTAATAATAAAAAATCATCTGACAAGGAGCCAACTTGTAATTCTCCGACAGTAGTAACACGGGAAACAACAACAGCCAAGTTAGACCGAAGGGTACACCTTAAAAACCTATACTTCGATAACTCAGGCAAGTAAAAAGATATTGAAACAAAAGAATAACAGTCGTCACAATTCAAAATTGTATACGAATAGGTTACATCTGATTCTGAACATGACAGTACCTGAATTTCAAAATCCTTACACAAACCGGTCCTTCGTCCTTCAAGAAGTGTAGTAGATTAATCCAAAACCACTGGTTGCTATAACTAATCAATCTTGACTGAGGAGTAGATGAGCCTAGTGAACCAAAAGCACGCGTAAAATCCAATGGTTCCGGTTACAACAAAGAAGGCGTAGGATGCTATAAGCATGTAACCAAAGTATAATAACCCAGATACCAATTTCGTGATTTCAAGCTTGGTGAAGAAGTAAAATGTTGCGTAAAGAAAGAGGTACAGAGCAGAAGAGCCAGATGTGAGGTATGATCGCCACCACCACAAGTAATCCTCACTGCACAACTGGAAGTAGCAAAGCACAATGGTGATTTCAGCACAAGTGACGATGAGGATGACGAAGACCAAGAAGAGGAAGCCGAAGATGTAGTAAAACTGATTCAACCAGATAGAAGTGAGGATAAAGAAAAGCTCGATGAAAACAGCTCCAAATGGAAGGATTCCTCCGATCAGAACTGAGAAGACCGGATTCATGTACCATGCCTGCTCAGGGATCTGCCTTGGGATTTTGTTTGTCTTCACAGGATTCTCAATTGCAGGCTTCTTAAATCCAACATAGGCACCAACAAAAACAAGCGGAACCGAGATCCCAAACCATAAAAAGATCAGGGCAAACATTGTTCCAAAAGGCACAGCTCCGGATGATTTTTGTCCCCATATGAGAGCATTCAATACAAAGAAAATGGCAGAAACGATTGCAGGGAACATGATTGCAGTTCTGAGGGCAATACTCTTCCACTCTGTTCCTTTGAACATTTTATATATGCGGGCAGAGGCATAACCAGCAAAAATTCCCATGAAAACAAAAAGTAAGAGCATGGCTGTCATTAGCCCGCCTCGGTTTGAAGGAGAAAGGAACCCCAGGACAGCAAACAACATTGTTACTAGAATCATCCCAAAAAACTGAACACCAGTTCCAACATAAACACACAGCAAATCTGAGTTGTTTGGTGGCCTAAAAACATCACCATGGACAAGCTTCCAACCAGTCTCTTCCTGTGCTTCTTCTTGGGTCTCTAACTCATTGTACTTTGAAATATCACGGTAAAGTGTACGCAGCATTATCATTGCTACCATGCCCGAAAGAAAGAGAACAATCATCAATGAGTTCACAATTGAGAACCAGTGAATTTGGTCATCACTCATCAGCAAATAGGCATCCCATCTTGAAGCCCACTTCACATTACTCTCCTGAATGTAGGCAAAGGTAAAGGCAGGTCAAAGAAGATGACAAAGATGAGAATAAGAGAAGGAAGAGGAGAATAGGATGAGGAAGGTGACTCCCCTTGGACGGAAGAAAAAATAAAGAAATTCAGTAATGAGAAGGCAAAATAAAAATAAAACTACATTAAACTAGACAAACTGCCCATTAACCTGAGGAATTTTATCTACTTGGTCATAATTCATAAATCAGACTCTACTCAAACCATATTTTCTAACTACTTGGCTTATGTCCACCAATAGCCATCCATGAGTACGAAAGAAAGTATACATGTACTATTTAATCAAGATAACCTCACCTGGAAATCAACATCATATGTGAAGATAATTTCTCTGTTCTCTTCTACCTCTTGAGGACTGTTAGAATTGACAACTGTGTGTTTAGCATGAGGATCACAGTTTGTCAAACGGGTGGTCTTTTCATCCCACTTCCCTTCAAATTCATGTTTAACACTGCACAGCAACATCCATATTTGGAAAATCACTATTGCATACAAACCACATCTGTTAAATAAAATAACTTAATAGAACAAAGCAAGCACAAAAATACTGACCTGAATGCCTTAACCTCAAAGCCCACAATTCTAGCAGATTCAGTTAGCGTATCTCTATGATACTTGACAGTAAAAGCCAAATGGTTGTGAATAAAATACTTCTCCTCCTTGCTCTGTGTATTTCAACAAAGTAAGCACAAGAAAACATGTGGCATTCACAACAATAAGCATTGTCCTATAAAATAAAGAGCATACCCCACTATACTGCCCTTTGAGTCCAACATGGAAACCAAGTTGATAAACAGTAGAGTCTGCATCCATCCGTTTTATGGGAACAACCAGAGGAAGGTTATCAAGGATCCTGCAAGTAAAAGGTAGGTCCATTATAAGATATCAAGATTGCAGCAGAAAAGTGGCATGAAAATACATGACAATTACTGAATGCCATACATGTTCACTCGATACTCATCATCAATCTTCTCTTTGAACGCTTTTGCAGTTTTGGCATCAAGTTTAAGCTTACACACAATATTGCACATTTGTGGTTCACGCATTTTAAACTGCAAATACGTCACTGAGTAAATAAGTTGGTAACCATAACATAATTAACAAGGCAAGAATTAAAATTTCATATAAAACATACCACATAACGAGAATTTTCAATGCGATCACCACGAAGCACTTCTCCAAGATTTTCAGCACTATCCACTATTTTATTTGGTGGACAATAAGGAAGAGAATAATATGTATAAGGAAGCTGGGTCTTTGTTGAAGTCAATTTGTTTACTTTTACTTGCAACGGATCTCCCTGCACCATATAAATAGAATAGTAAGTAAAGAAATAGATCTATGCATGTATTCTGGATATTCATTATTATTAATTTAAAAGACAAGACTGGACATACAGGAACACAAGGGTCAAAAACAATACCAACACGATAAAATGAAGGACAAAAGCTTAATTACATACTAATTATGTGCACCCAATGCATCTGGTAGGTGGTTAACATGTTACAAGAAAAAATGGGGCATCAAAAAACATGCAAAGTAGCATTATTATCAAATGTGGATGACCAATTGTTCATAAAGAAACAAATAGAAAAGAAATATAACAAGAAGCAACAAAATGGAAGAACAAAGTATATTCCTAGCATATGCACAACAGTAGGCAACAAGAGGTTGTAGAGTTTAGGCATAAGAAAATCTAAATATTCGTCTGCTAAGGAGCAAAGAGGTCACGTTACATTTCAGACTCAGATAAACTCACTAAAAGTGGAATAATGCTTTGGGAATTTTTGAAACAATATTCAGAACAGACAAAATTTGATTCAATTCTCCTCATCATAACAACACAGAACAAGTACGACAAAGAGTGTGTTTGTGTGTGTCAGGTGAGAGTGTGAGGAGTTAACTTGTTATTCTTACATGAATGGTCAAAATAAGTTTCAAGTAAACCAATCTTAACTTTAACCATCCATATATAATTGCACACAAAATATAAGCTCTTCTAAAAGTCTCACTTGACGCCTAACCCCCAAATAGACGTATATTTTAAAGTTCTAATTACCTCTGCAATTGGAACAAAACAAAGTACACGTAAGTAGAGAAAGAAATACAATTCACCTCTGCGACAACATAACAAATAATAAACACTTCAAGTTCCCAATCCTATTATCCAAAATCTTCTAAGAATACATTTCCAAAACCTTCACTCACCCCACGCCTCCACAGCCTACTTCTAATTACAAGCTAGAAACCATGGATACAACATGGGACAGAAACAAAATTTTCCAAATTATGGAGATAAGACAAATTCTAAAACTCATTAGACAAGACACGGTCATAATACATTGTGTAAATTTAATCAAAATTAACATAAAACAAAAAATTTAAATCACAAGAAAGGGCTCATGTTTTAAAATTAAAAATGAGTAAAAGTCATCGTAGACATAGCAAATTGGTAAAACTTAACCTAATTATTGTGGAATTTCAATTAGTATTAGTATAAAACTTGAATAAATACAGTTTATATATATATATATATATATATATATATATATATATATATATATATATATATATATATATAACAATGCAAAAAAGAACATTTTTTTTAACGCAGCCAATAAGAGCATTTGAAGTATCCATTAGGTGTCTAACATCTATAAACATCCAAGTCAAATTAGCATATTCAAGGTTGAGCTTTTAAATTCAACCAACCGCCAACGTTAAACTATTCGAACAAGAAAGTTAAACATTATCACAATAACTAAAGCGGATCAAATCATCGAAATGCATCACAATCACATCACACGAAGTAACTAAACCTTTCCACCGACACCAGATCAGAGTCAAATTAACACAAAAACAATAACGACAACATTTCTACGCATAAAAGACACGGCAACAATAATCTCCAGAGACCAATACCGTAACCTTTGCTACATTATCACCTAAAATGCAAACAGTAACCGGAAATCACTACTTCCATAACGTAACAATTCAAAACAAATATAGTATCAGTCATATTCATCTCAGATCTTAGACTCGAACACACAGATCGAGTGATTACGGAGCAAATAAACGAGAAATTTCAAAGGAACGGAAAACCTAAGAAAACACATTCGCGTGAAATGGAAATGGAAATGGAAATGAAGATGGAGCGAACCTTCTGGAAGTCCTGTGGAGCGACGCCGGGGAGGTAGAAGCAGAGAGCGCCATGGACGAAGAGCGAGAGAAGGAGGGCAGAGAACGCGAGGGATCTCCAAAACGCCATGGCGTTTGAGATCAAAACGACAATGAACGAACGATGGACAGATAGATCTGTGTGTGAGTGTGAGGTCTTTTCGAATTTTTATGTTCGTTGAGACCGGAGAGTGATATAATATAATAAGGGGGGCTGAAGAACGAGGTGAAGCTTTCTCTCCGGTTACCTATGGGTACGGTTATTACTAAATTCTCCCCAGTGATTTTGCCACGTCACTGATTCCGCTTGAACCGAGGGTAGGATCGGGATTTTGTTGTTTTGTGAGATTGGTGATTGGAGGGGGGATTACTGAATTAGGAAGTAACTTGTCAATGGTTCTTCAAGTCAGATCTGCAGGAATGGTAAACACTAATTTTATGTTTCCTTTGTAGGAAATAAAATATAGAGAAAAAGAAATAAATAATGATATATTTTTTCTTATTTGATTTTTTTTAATCATCTTATATTGAATGTGAATAAGTGTTTATCATTCTTCTTTCTATTTCAATCAGGTTTTTCCTATTTACAAAAGTAAATATTCAATATTCATTAGTCTTTAAATAATGATATTTTTTTATTACTATCATATTAGTGTGGAATGCTTTCTTTTTAATTAAGTTTTTTATTATAAGAGTATTACGCAATACAAAAATTTATTTTAAGGATTTAAGTTTAATTTTATTCCAACTAATGGCACATTGATATTTTTATCAAGAACTTGGTTGATCAACTTCAAATTTTTATTTTATTTTTTCTTTAATTCAAATTTCAAAAAAAATTCTTTTTTTTTTCATTCAACCAAATGGATTTTAAGAATATATTTGGTACTATAAAGGAAGAAAAATAAGAGAAAGGGAAAACGTTTTCTATTATTAAATAAAAAAATAAAGGAAATAGTTATCCATTTTTTATTTTTTCTTTTCTTTTCATCCAACTAAACATTACGTTATTAATACGTTGTTCTGAATTTGAATCCCATAAGCAAGTTATGAGATTGAATGCGGATGAAAAAAAATGTGAGTAAATTGCACTTCAATAACATGATAAAGAGAAAATAGCATTTTAGAAAAATAAAAAAGAATGCTTCTGAAGATGCATAGAAATAGAATACTTTATGCGTGAGATCTAGTCTCTTTTCAAACAAAACAAATGTTGAAGATAACCCTTTTATTAAAATACACCATGATGACCAGCCAAGTTTGGTAACGATTTTAATTTGTGTAGTTTTAATAAAACGATGAGATTATTAAAATCTTCAGTTAAAACCATGTCCTCGGCTCATGTTCATTCACTCCCTAAATAAAAATAAAACGTCATATAATTAATATACACTATACTTACTTATGGTGAGATTTTGAAATCTCTCAGGATGTTAGGTCAGATTGTCACGTCTTATGAAAACAAAGTTTCGTATGCAAAAAGAAGCAGAAACATTTTTTAAGTAACCTATTCCTGTTAAAGAAAACCATAAACATTTAAAGATTAATGCACGATAAGGAAAGAAGCATAACAAATTATTCCAAAATTAGAGATTCATGTGTATTAATGGCGTAGTTAAAGAAAACGACATTTTTCCTTGACCTTAAATTTTCATTTTTTGTGAAATATTTATAAACTTGAAAGAAAAAAAAACAAATTGGTGTTTCGCATGTGCTGAAATTGTTGTCCAGCTAATAAAAAATGACCAAACTCGTCACCGCAAAAGAGTAAAGCATTTACCTTGCCACCGACAATGTTCCAGCTCGGTTGCAACTTGCTTGCTAACAACGTATTGTAACTAGTTGGATTGCACAGGATTTCAATATTTTTATTTTATTTTTATGGAATAATAATAATTTTTTAATAAACTAATGGAGAGACTTAAACTATTTTTTTTAATATCATTCACCATAAACTATAACATCAATAAGAATATATATATATATATATATATATATATATATATATATATATATAATATTTTATTGTAATGTAAATTGTCTTTTATTTTATTTTTTTAAGTATTTTGTTTAGACACATTTGGAGTTTGGTTTAAAAGTCAAATGAAGCTAAAATAGTTTTCATGTATTGGTAAATATAGTACAGTTGTTTTTTTTTACAATAATTCACATCAAATTAATCCTTGCCTTTTAAATTTTAAAGCAAATGGAATATTAGTATCCTACCACCTAAATAGATTAACTTAGTGGTTAGACACTTTATGTTTACACATTGTAGAAACAACTTATGTAGCAAGAAATTTTAAGTTTGATACTGTTTAGAATTCACAAAATACATGGTCATGCAACATATATTTCGAGATACACGCCAACCCTCCATGTCAATCCTGACATAGGAGCATGGACGTCCAGCTCTTGGCAATTGAACTCCTCAACCAACAGGTTATCTCTAACCCCTTATTATTGAATATATTGTCATCCCTTGATCGGTTGGCATGAATATAATTATCTACAAAGTCACACATTATTTGTAAGTAACAATTATATGCTAGCTTTTATCTTTAAGCTATGCATTATCTCTAACTGTATCTACAAGTTGATAATTATCTACAAAGGCTGTAACAACTCCTATAAACAAATACTCACAACTTCCACTCACTCCTATAAGTACCAGGTTCCCTTGTACTCCCTGGACATATCCAACACATATGCACACCTGTTTGCATACTCATTTATACATACCCTCTCTTATTCTCCTAACTCATATACTTACTTGAGTGTCAGAGCCCTTTGCTTTGCAGGTCCCCCCTTCAGCCTCCTAACAAAGGTCACTCTCAAATCCACGTGTGAAGTCTAAGAGTCCACCTTTGCCACGTCCACCCTAACGTGTGCCAACTTTGGATTTTGGTAAGTACATTTGGCGTCCACCGTGGGGTCGTGGTAAAACATACCTCGCAGTATCATATTACCTCTTTCTCTCTCACCCATGGTTAGCACTTGGTCTAGCCTCAGACGCGAGACCTTTTTCGAAAGCTCCAATCCTCCACCAACAACCATGACAGATACTAATACTCTCCAGCAACGCGAAAACCGCATTGTGGAGATGGAGCGACGCCACAAGGAGGATCTAAGAAAGTTAAAGGCTAACCACGATAAGTTAGAGGCTCGTTTCATATGCTCCCACAACGACGAGCACTCTGCTCATACATTGCCTGATCGCACTCAAGGGGAATCACACACCCCACGCATAGTCAACAATCAAGATGATCCAAGTCTCTCCCACATCCACCGTCCTACAGGGTGGACTACTCATTGACACCCCTTCGTCGACCACATCATGGAAGCTAACATACCCTTAGGTTAGAAACCACTCAACCTGGAGCGATATGATGGGACCACCGGTTCAGATGAACATCTAGATGCTTTCCTGACCCAAGCAAACTTGTACACCAATGACAATGCAATCTTGTGGCGTGTCTTCCCAATGTCCCTCAAAGGTGTGACATTGACTTAGTACGGTGGACTTCCTCCAAGGTCCATCAATAGCTTCGACACTCTTGTTGAGCGTTTTAGTGCATAATATGCAACCAACCAGTCACATCGTACGACATCTGCCACACTGACCAGTCTGCGATAAGCAAATGATGAATTTCTCCACAAATTCATGGATAGGTTTGCACACATTGTTGTCCAAATCTGAAATCTCAACCCAAAGGTAGCACTACATTCCATGCTCCTCGCTTTGAGGCTTGACAAATTTGTGGACAGTCTGTGCAAGATAAAACCCCTAGTAGAATGGACGAGTTGCATGAACAAGACAAGGGCTACATCTAGATGGAAGAAATGTCCATATTCAGGAACAAATTTAGACAAGCCGAACAAAAGCTCGACAAGAGAGAACGAAGCACCAAGACTGACTCACACAAGTCGGACAAGAGGCACAAGTCAAACAAGCGTCAACCTCTCCCAAAAGGGCCCAAGTACGAGTGTTACTCACCCCTAATGGCCAACCGCACTACAATCCTTGAGGAAGCTTTCAACTTGGAGCTATCCATAAGGCTACCTTTGACGAAACCTCCCAGGCAAGGGTTAGACGCAACCAAATACTACAGATACCATCGCGATATCAGTTATAACACAGAAGACTGTTGGGCCCTGAAGGACAAAATAGAAGAGCTCATACAGGCCGGATACCTAGCCTAGTTTATTAAAAGGTCAAACAACCACCTAGCAGGAGTGAGACCCAGAGGACACCAAAAGGAGCAACATAGGAATCACAACGCGGACAAAAGAATAGACAAAACAGAAAAATGAGGAAGATAGAGACACAATCAACCAAGACGCGATTAACAACCTCCACAAGAACATAAACCCACGTAGCAAATAAGAGGGTTGATCAACACCATTGTGGGCAGATTTTTCTACGGAGGACAATCCAGCCAATCCCGCAAGCGCCATCTCCACGTTGTACGAGACATCAACATCAACTATGTTGATACATCATCACCATGAAGTATCCCTCCTGTCATTTTCACGGATAGAGACTTCAAGGGTATAAACCCCATCAATCAAGACAACCCCATGGTTGTCTCAATCATAATCGTCAACTTCATAGTGTCCAAGGTTCTCATCGACCAAGGTAGCTCCACTGATATTTTATACTAAAAAATATTCTAGAGACTTGAAGTTTCGCCTAACACCATCCAACCTCATGCCGGTCCACTCCTCAGCTTCGTAGGGGAGTGAGTAGAGACCAGAGGCTATGTCGACCATATGACTACCTTTGGTCAAGGCCCGCTCTCCAGGAGCTTCACAATCAGGTATCTAATCGCTGATGCAAATACCTCTTACTTTGCTTTGATTCGCAAGAAGACGCTCAACGAGCTCAGAGCCATCGTCTCTATACCGCATCTGAAGATGAGGTTCCCCACCTTGACAGGAGAGATCATGACTGTCAAGACAGATCAAAAGCAAGCACGACTATGCTACATAGAAATCCTGAAGATGACACCTTATCCTCCCACCAGGGAGTCTGCCAAACCTCACCCCACAGCGGATGCTACCACTCAGGTCATGAGCGTGGACGAAGGGTCTCCAGTCCGAGCCCTGATTGTCCATCAAGCAAGCCTATACGACAAATTTGATGTAGATCCGTATGATGACACTTCTGACAGAGGCCCAAAGTCTATCGAAGAACTCGTCAAGCTACAGCTTGGACCTAAACTCGGGTAATATACGTAGCTAAATAGGGACCTCACTAGCCATGAGCACAAACGCATCGTTGATGTCATACACAGGAATGTTGACCTATTCGCTTGGTAGCCATCTGACATGCATGGGATCCACCCCAACATTATCTAACACAAGCTCGCCATCTAACCCCAGGAAAAACCAATATCATAGAAGAAAAAGAAGATAGGAGAAGAATGATGCAAAGTTGTTAAAAAAGAAGTGCACAAACTCCTCAATGCCAACTTCATCAGAGAAGTCAGATATTCCATCTGGCTTGCCAATGTCGTCATGGCCAGAAAAGCAAAGGGCAAATGACAAATGTGCACCAACTATACTAATTTAAACAGGGTGGGCCCCAATGATGCATACCCTCTGCCCAGCATCGATAGGCTAGTCGATGAAGCGTCCGAATTCCAGGTGCTAAGCTTCCTGGACACTTACTCCGGATACAACCAGATCAGGATGCACGCTCTAGACGAGGAGAAAATGAAATTCATCATTGAAAATGCCAAATTTTGCTACAGGGGTATGCCCTTTGGCCTAAAAAATGCAAGCGCTACATACCAAAGATTGATGGACTGAATTTTCAAGCAGCAAATCGGATGAAACGTTGAGGTCTATGTTGATGACATGGTCGTAAAGTCTCAAAGCATAGCCCAACACGTGGCGGACCTAGAAGAAGTCTTTGGAGAGCTCTGCAAATACGACATAGCCTCAACCAGAAAAATGTACTTTTGAGGTCAAGAGAGGCAAGTTTTTAGGCTTCATGATCATGCATCAGGCAATAGAAGCCAACCTTGAATGATGCACTGCTATCTTGGAGATGTACAGTCCTACTAACATCCAAGAAGTCCAAAAATTGAATGGAAGACTAGCTTCCCTATCCAGGTTTCTCCCCAAGCTTGCTGAAAAAGTGAAGTTGTTCTACAAATTGCTCAAGAAAACTGAGTCATTCCTATGGGACAAGACCTGCAAACAAGCCTTCTTAGCCTTCAAGAAGACCATTACCACACCACCAGTCCTGAGTCGACCTAGGCCAAGGGTACCCCTACTCCTTTATCTCTCACTAGCTAACAAAGCCATTAGCTCAGCCCTTGTACAAAAGGAAAGGAAGCACCAGCTCCCTATCTACTTCACTAGCCGCATACTTCATGACGCCAAAAAGCGCTACCAAATGATAGAAAAGGTGATGCTAGCACTCATTACCTCGGTTAAACGACTCAGACCCTACTTTCAGAGTCATCAAATGGTAGTCAAGACGAACTACCCCATTAGACAGGTTTTGCGAAAGATTGAACTAGCGGGGAGGATGGTGGCCTAGTCCGTAGAAGTTTCAAAGTTTGATATCTAGTACGAACCCCGAGGCCCCATAAAGACATAGTTTATGGCAGACTTCCTGGCAGAATTCGTCGAGAATGACCAAACCACCCCAGACTAGTGTTGCCTCTACGTTGACGATGCGTCCAACATGAAGGGGAGCGGGGCAGGAATCATACTTGAAGGCCTTGACAATGTCACCCTAGAGCAAGACCTGAAGCTCAACTTCAAAGCCTCAAACAATTAGGTCTAAAACTAGCAAGAGAGGTCAGGCTAAAAAGCTATGATGCTACACAAACTCACAACTTGTCCAGGGTAGGTTGCCAACAGATACCAGACCAAGGAAACAGTGTTGCTCAAGTGCTACCACATTGCCAAAACTCTCATTGAAATTTTTGAATGCTTTGAAATGTACTATATACCCAAGGAGAGCAACACAAGAGCAGACCTGCTCTCCAAGCTAGTCAGCACAAAAAAGATCGGGCACTTTAAGACTATCATCCAAGAGACACTCCAAACTCCCACCATAGACACTAAAGAAGTTATGGTTGGAGAAGAAGAGGAACCTGACTGGATGACCCCCTATAAGAATTTCCTAACTCAGGGGGTATTACCATCACATGATAATGAAGTCCGATGCTTGAAATGGAAGGCCAACTACTACATCATCCTTGATGGCGAGCTATTGAAAAGAGGGTTGATAGCATCCTTGTTAAAGTGCTTGAACAACCAACAAACAGATTATGTCATAAGAGAACTCCACGAAGGAATTTGTGCTCTCTATATAGGGGGACGATCCCTTGCAACAAAGGTGGTGCGTTTTGGCCACTAGTGACCAACACTCAAGGCAGACACTTTTGACTTTACAAAGAGATGTAGACGATGCCAGGAGTTTGCAGACATTCCGCGCACCCCTCCTGACAATCTCCATAGTTTGAGCTCCCTTTGACCCTTTGTCATGTGGGGAATAGACATATTGGGACCACTACCAAAGGCCCCAGGAGCAGTCAAATATTTAATAGTCACTATAAATTACTCCACCAAGTGGACAGAGGCAAGGCCACTCCGGGAAATCATGACCAACAAGGTGGGGAAGTTAACCTGGAAGCACCTCATATGCAGGTATGACCTCCCATACACTATTGTCACCGATAGCGGCACCCAATTCAAAGCTCAGACCTATGAAAACTTCTTGATGAGGCTAGGCGTCAAGCACCTTGTCACCTCTGTCGAACATCGTTAGACCAATGGCCAGGTAGATGCAGCCAACAAAGTCATCCTCAGGGCCCTACGCACTAGACTCGACAAGTCTAAGAGCCTATGGAAAGAGGAACTCCTCAGTATACTCTAGGCCTACCACTATTCACCCTAGAAAGCAACCAATGAAACTCCTTACTGACTCACATATGACACAGATGCCATGACTCCACCCTTAGTAAGCACTCACTCAAAACCCAAGGCACCCCACTTGTTCCGCTCATTCCTCAAGAACCATGTTGACCACAACGAAAGGTCCAGGTTCCCCAAGGCTAAGCAAACTACCACCAAACTTGTTGGCAAGACCTTCAATCAAGTGCAAATCACATTATCTCCTCACAACCATCAAGGGAGAAGCTCTGCAGGTCAAACTGATCTATCACCAGACTGGTCAACAAGACCTTCAACCCGGTACAAATCACACTAACTCCTCACAAAAATCAGAGGAGAAGCTCTGCAAAGCGAAAAGGAAGCACCACCGCATGAGTGACAAGACCTTTAATCAGGTTGAAATCAGACCTGAGGTGATTTCATCTACCTCTTTACTTCATGCAAGACCACTAAGGCCTTCCTTCCTACATCACCAAGGCCTTGCCTCCACATCAACAAGGTCTTTCTTCCTACGTCGTCAAAGATTTCACGCTCACGGCTTATTTATACTACCACAAGTAACAGAGGATTGCATAGACAAAGGCAACTACATAACATACACGCAAGTCAAAATTCATCGACAAATAAAAGCAAAATCATTATCAAAAGAAGAAGAACAAATTATCATAATTACAAGGCCTATGTGACCAAAATCCAACAACGAAGAAAAGAAGAAAATAAACAAAGGCAACCTAAACAGTGGCATCATCGCCTTGCTCCTCAGCACCCTGCTCCTCACCGGCCTCCTCCTTAGCAACAATATCTTCCTCGTCAAGTAGAACACCGTCTTTAACGTCCTTGAAAGGGTAAAAAAACACAAGTCAAAGTCCTTGGAGAAGAACACAGCTTGCCTGACAACCTTTTAAAAGCCTTTTTCATGTTGTTCCATAGCCTCCTTCTTGTACATTATTAGCTCCTCTTCAAGCTCTTTATTGGTCTCCCTCTCCTTAGCTACCCGTAGCTCGGACTCCTCCAGCCTAGACTCTGACTCTTTCAGTCAGGCCTCTAAATCAGCAACCACCTTGGTAAGCTCGTCCCTCTCCACTGCAATGTCTTCCACCTTTCTAGCCAAGTTCTTTTTCTTTTCCATCAAGCCTTTGCAGCATGCGAATAGTTCATCACTGTCCAACCTTGTGTGCAACAACTTGAACAAGACACTACCAACCTTGGAAGACAGTTGGTAGTTTGACCTGACAGTTTCAACGAAGACAACAATGGCATTGGCTACCTTGGGGAGCTCCTGTCTCCAAATTGTGTGAACAGTAGCCCTCCACTTGGCGACCTCTGTTTCCAAGGATGCCACCTTGCATAGAGCCTCTTGGTGTTGTTGTTTGTTCTCCTCTAGAATCGCCAAACTTCTCTGGAGGAAGACCTTGGCAGAATCAATAGCATTCTGCACCCCAACTGACCGATTAAGGTTTTTACCAAAGGCTGACACAAAACCAGTCGGGGTTTTCTACTACGGCTTGTAATTCGCACCCCATAGTGAATCAACTTTGCTGGAAGTGATCCAAAAAGACATGGGGACAAGAAGAGGAGGAAGGTGACATCGTCGCCAACACAGCAGAGGGTGGAATCGGTGGAGCTGAAGAAGGAGGCGGCGACATCACAAGAGCACTAGTGGTCATCACACCAACACTTGGCATGGATGTGGCAATGGTGGATGAAGACACCACAATGGAACCAGCTGAAGTAGTCGATGCATTAACTCTAACAGCAGTAGTAACCTCCTGAACAAGTTTGACAAGAGGAGGTGGAGGAGCAGAAGTAACAAAAACAACAATAGAGGAAGTAGGAGCCTCGACAGCCGCTGGTGTCGGAGGCACATCTTGCAAACTCGGAGGGTGACCCGAACCAAGCATCATGCCTAAAGCTTGCCTCAGGGCTCAAAGGCTCAAGGGGGCCCTCGACTTTTTATGGTCTGACGCCCTAACGCCTTCATCTCGCTTCCTCTTAGCCAAAACAGAGGAAGGGGCACTAGGGGCAACCTCATCAACACCAACAACAAGGTCAACCTCACCAGTAAGTTGACCCCTTCTCCAGTAGAAGGGGGGACAGTGGACGGTGGTGCAGTCTCACCAGCAGGTCCAGCCTGCTTCATAAGAGGCCTCCAAGCGAAATCATCCATAATTCCTGCAAAATAAGCAACAACAAGGCAACAAATGTCAATTCAAGTCACAATGCAGTTCAGACACAAAGAAGAAAGATAAGACAAGGTAAAACATTTACCATCTAAGGAAGCAGGAGGATCATTCGTCAAGGGAAGAGACAGGATGGCCTGCATGTCCAACGAGGTTGGCAAGTATTCCAAAATAGCTTTGTCGACTCTCTCCACAAGGGTCAACAGATACTCGTCAAATGACTTGAACTTGGTGAGGTCATACTGCCAGTAGAACGGGAAGCAGGGCTCCCCGTCCCTGTTAAACATAAGTGGTAAACCATTAGCCACGACATCAGTAGCCAGGACCTTGAAGAAATGGTCCTTGAAGGGGTGAAATACGTTTGAGTCAAACTCAAACAACTTCTTGGACATGTTGTTCAAGGAGAACCATCCAATCTTGCCAGTTAGCTTCATCTAGAAGAAAAACAGGAAGACTGGCACACTAGGCCGGATGTCGAAGAAGGGGAACAAAATCTCAAAGACCCTCACCATGGCCCAACTGTTCGAGTGAAGTTGGGAAGGAGCCACGTTCAAGTGCTCAAGAAGAGCACACTGAAAACCGATCAAGGGAAGAATGAGACCCAAGACCTCAAACAGACATTTGTACATAAAGAAGAAGGGCGAATTGTTCGACGCCATGAGGAGACACCCTAAGTCCCCATCACGGACAGGAATTCAATTATCTACAAAGCCACACATTATCTGTAAGTAACAGTTATCTATTAGCTTTTATTTCTAAGTTATACATTATTTCTAACTTTATTTATAAGTTATTGGCTATCACCTACAAGCCGGTAATTATTTGCATAGGTTGTAACAACCCCTAGAAATAAGGACTCGCAGCTCCCACTCACTTTTATAGGTACTAGGTTCCCTCATACTCCCTGGACATATCCAACACACATGCACATCTGCTTGCATACTCGTTTATACATACTTTCTCTTATTCTCTTAACTCATATACTTACTTGAGCGTCGGATTCCTTTATTTTGCAGGTTTTCACTCTTGTTCTCCTAACAAAGATCACTCTCAGTCTGACGTGTAAAGTCCAGGAACCTACCTTAGTCACGTCTATCCTAACGTGTACTAGTTCCAGATTTTGATAAGTATAGATTCTCATCGTGTGTGAAAATTTTTCGAGTCAATGGCTATCACAGTTTCACAAGTTAAAATTTGTCCTTTTAACTTTTTTATAGCTATAGCAAAACATACAAAAAGAAGAAATTGTTGAAGAATTTTTATAGCTAGAGTCATATGATCAAATGATATGATACTAAATTCATTCTTGATAAGATGAGCAGTAGAGGTACAATTGAACTCATTACGAAACAACAAAATCTATGAGAGCACATGTAACCAAAATATAATCACAAAAGTAATTAAGAAACATTTAGAAAAACCAAAATGAAAGATTAAATATTTTAACAATTATTTTATATAGACTACGATAAATAGTAAAAGCACAAAAAAAGTTTGGACAAATAGACACGTATGGAGAAAAATAATAACCCAAAACTAACATACATTATCAGTGTCTAATAAGAAATATTGTAACTATAAATCACATTTAATGTCTTACTATAAAAGTACTACATACATATAGACAAATATTGTGCAAAAAAATAAATTAATAAACTAAAACTAAAATACACAATAATGTATAATCATAAGATATCGATCCACCGACACTTGATTGTTGCTATTTAATCAATAACCTTAAATTAGAATCCCGGTATATATTAAGAGGTTAGGTGATATATTCTCTTGGTGCCACACTCTTCAGGAAAGTAACCAAGTGACTGATGCTTTATCTCATTTTGCCAAGACTACTATTAAGGATATCGCATTTTTTATTTTGTGTCTTCTTTCATTTTGGATATCGTTTTGGCATATGGAAGTTTTACAGCGTTTTCTCGTGGTTTTTAATACTTCTTGGGGGCGGGTTTCTTCCCTTTGTTTCCAAAAAAAAAAAAAAAATAGATGAAAAGTTTTGCCAATAATCTTTTACCCATTTTGAACATGATTATCTCTGAGGATGATACTTATGGTCTACAAATATTAAATACACACAGTTACATATTTATAATATCTTAAATTTAGCATTTTAATAATAAAAAATTGAAATCAAACAATGCAAACACGAATATCACCCAAAGAAAAAAGGCAAAACATGTCTTTCTACCCGTATGTATAAATATATTAAAAATATAATGTTACAAGTGTAAACATACATAATTATACTTTTTTTCTGAATCAGCAAAAAAATATATTGATGATGGTACAAGGAGTACATAACCCATATGCAAATGAAGACCAAAGACAGCTAGTTTGACATGTTTAACTATACATAATTAAATTAAAAGTAAAATAAAATATACTGTTTATTCACAGTTCATATTTGTTTGCATTATTTTTTTTTAACTAGAGAGATTTAATTTTTTTTTATTTGATACTCAACTAATTCTCACCCACTTGACCTATTTTAAGATAAAGTGTCCGGTTGTAATTTTACATCCAAGTTAAAAATCAGATCCCATACATTAATTAAGAAACTCAAGTATCAAACCAATGGTGCCAATACTTTTGATTTTTTTTCATTATTTTGAGTAATAAGAATCAAGAACAATTTTACTCCCAAAATCATAAAAAGATATGCGCCTTTTCTATGCGGAAAATGAAAGAATCCTTGTACTCGCATGAACTTTAAACTTTGACGTGTAAATATATCCAACAAGGTTGATCATGAATGGATAGTCAGTAATTAGTGCAAATACTACTATTATTCTTGCTGAATAATACATTATTGTTACAACAGTTACTGGCTATTGCAAACAAATTAAACAAAAATAAAATTAGGTTTTACATGCACAGTGGCAATTAATTCCAATTATTGTTTGATTAATTAATAAGTAGCCTACATGCACATATATTTTGGTCGTATAGACAGAAATACATCACAGATTTTTTTTTCTTGTTATTTATTTTCCCTGTATGATTGTTGTTACTTGTGCTATGATTATTGCTGTATATGTACTTCGCAATATATAGTCAAATCTGCAAGTACTGCAACCAACCACTATTCCACAAAAAAATTTTATGAAATGTAGGCTTTTTATTTATTCATTTATTAACTTCCATTTCAAATTGATCTTTGTAGAAAGTAAAAGAGAAGATGAAATGTGATCTCATGTCTTGTATTATAGCTGCTGAGTAAAACATATCCAAAACTGAAGTCAAAGGTGCCATGTTTGTTAAAAGAAAGAAACCCCTCCATACCCTTCTCTCTTATACATGCCTAACTCTTTTGCCTCGGATGCCCTTGCTCTCTGCCATGAACAGATCAAATAAATAAATATAAGCTACCTTGAATTTGAGCAGCAAATGGCAATTAGTCATACCATTGATGCTTTTTCTACTAACTAGATTATTTCATATTCACCACCTCTTGCATGACCTTATTCTTATCCATCACATTAGTTTTCATATATGTGAATTGAGAGGTTTCCATGCTCATCAATTAATTACCACACACCGGAATGAGCAACCATTCAAACCAGCATATAACTTTTTTTTCCCTTTAAATGAGACCATGAAAATTTTACAAGTAGATACCTGCATTGTTTCCAAAGCATCTATCTCGGAATTGAAGTCATAAAAGGTACTTGGTGCAGTAAGCTTCAAAGAAAGGAACTGCAACAAAAGCCAAACTTGAGATGGTATTAGTATTAAGGCCATGTTAAAAGTACCTTTTCCTAACAAAAAATGAACTATATCAGTATATCTTCTTCTCTTCTTTTTGACTTTTGATCTCTTAATTACCTCTACTTGATTCTGCAAGGACTGCACATAGTTTATGATTTCATCCAACATTACTGCCATACCCATTGTCTGTATCCATTAATGAAAATTAATATATAAGAGTTTGGTTCATGTGGTTAGAATTAGACACAAATTGGAGCTTTTATAAAGGAAAAATGTCTTTACCTTGTAACACCCTGGAACAATATTCTGTAAGTACCTCAATTTCTCATTGATTTTCCCTCTTCTGACCTGAACAACAATAAACGATACATAAATTAAACATGTATTAGTCAACGTTCATCTCACAAATTCTCAATCAAAGAGACAAGAAAAATAGCTAAAGTGATTGAGTGTATTCATATTTGATTGTTTTATTTTTGCCTTGGCTCGAAGAAAATGGAGTTAGGAATTATGTATACACACCCTTTCTGCTAAATTGCGACTATCAGTAGCTTGACCACTTCTAGCCCTGACATTAACCACTTCCTTTGCCTTCTCCTCTTCTGTTACATTGTTTTTCACTCTCTTTCCTCTTCCAGAACTCTTCACATAAAATAACAAACCAAAGTCAGTCTTGCTCTTGCGTACAATTTATTTTTGTATCAACCACAAGTTTCCTCCACTAGAGGTAATCTTGTTCAACTGGTTAAATTAAAACAACTTCACATCAGTTAATCTACGCGTTCGGTGCTCTCTTGCATACAATTTTAAACATAAATATCCAAAACAAAGCATGCTGCATGGAGAAGAAAAGTGAAAAATAGTAGAAGAAAATTTACATGTTTGAACTTGTTTCCACTCTCAGAAACTTTAGGAGTTGAGTTTACTGAACTGGTCTCAGGAAGATCCATTGATTTCCTCTTTTTACCTTCATGGATCTCATTTTCTGCTTGGAAAATGGGGAGGGAAATAGGAAGTGCATTATTGTGGTTGACATGATTGAAGAGAAAAGGAAAATCTTCTTCCAAGTTTCCTGGAAACTCAGGTTCTTGGGGGCCCAATAAGAAGGTGTCAAAGGAGAAATAAGGCATCAAGTTTGAGTTGTCTAGAACATATAATTGGTTCATCCCTATGAATTGGTTTAGGAGTTCCATGCTTGGATCAATGTCCAAGAATGGAAATGAGGAGGGTCCAATTCTTTGCAAATTTTCTGTGAATTCAGCCATATTTGTTTTTAAAATGACAGATATTGATCAAGAGTAGGGTTTATGAGGTGTTTTAACTGGTATGGTATTTGGATAATGTGGGTTACACTTGTTCTATTATTTATAATGTGAAATTGTAGCTACATTGGTGACAGGGGTCATTCTGAGGTGGCCACGTGGCACCTCAATGCTTCTGTGGTTGTTTGTTCCCCTGGTTGGCACCTTGCACAGGGAAAAATGTCCAACATCAAATACGGACCATCTTTTGTGAGAAAAGCACACCTAGTTTTGGAGCTTATAGACTTTTTAATTTGTGTTGTTGTATCATTCAATTTTTGGCTGTAGTGGGAATTGGAAAAGTGCACTTGTTTAGTGCGGAAACATGGCCTTGGTGCAGAATCTTCCAAAATATATATGGCCTTTCTCCTTCCTTATTGTATGTGAGCACCATAACTTGCATTCATTTTTTCCTGTTTATTATCTTTTAATATTCAGACTTTAGAACATTTAATCATTTCCTCCAGGACACAGAGCCAGAGTTCCATAAGAGGAAAGGGGGGCCAGGGGCCAATATAAAAAATTAAAGTCAATCCAGTAAATATGTCATCATATAAAAAAATCATAATTATATATTTTAAAACGTTAATTACATGACTGATCTATAAAAATATTTTTTGCGGGCCATCAAAATTTTCTATATCTACGCTCTCCTTTTTAGCAGTTTTTTTTATCTTAAAATAAATATTTTTATTAACAAAAATCAGTGTAACAAGCATTATTTCGACATGATAAGATGATAAAAATTATTATCTATATTAAAATTTAAATATATATATATATATATATACTATTAATTAATTATATTATAAAAATTTAGTAAATCTAAATGGATTAGGATATTCACCATGTTATCTTTTACTACAATAATAGTTAACAACCATTTAAAAAAAATTACTCATAAATTGTTGAAAGGTATTATTCTTCTCATACCTTTCAACAATTTAGATATTATCTTTACAATGAAAATTATAAAAAGATACTAAATTATTTTGACCAAAATAATAAAGAAATAAATGATACAAAGATAATATTACCTACAAAATCATATCCAACCAAATACAAATAATTAGTTTGATATTTTATTATAAATCAAATTTTTTTATTAATATATTATAATCAAATTAAACTTAATACAATGTATGAAAAATAAAAGACTAGTAAAAAGAAAATAACCCTTTTTCCCATATAATAATTAAAAATCATATTTCAAGGTCTGAGTGATAAATCAATCTTCTAGACCAGGTCTCCAGATCAAGTCTTGTGGATGAAAATAAATATAATTCTTTGGAGAGACTCAATCAAAGGTGACCAATTAGATTCTCCTAGGAATATTAATTATTATCAAGGTCATTAAAAACTTTGTACTAATAACATGATAATAAAAAAATACTAATTAGACCTCAAAAAAACAAATTCACCTCAAAATGATCATTTTATCAGTTTAAAGTTAACACATCAATTTTTAATCGTCAAAAATTATATTTTCTCATATTTTTGTCTTTCTTACTCTCTTCTTCTCCCTCCAACTGTTTTGGCCACCAAAGAAGGGTGAGGGGAATCTCCCAAATCCAAATCTACAAAATCCAACTTCAAATAAACTGTTTAATCGTGGCTTCCTCCAAGTTCGTGTTTTATCCAACCCAAACCATCCCATTATAACGCATGATCATAAGATAACTGACCAAAAATGTCATTTAATTTTTTTCCAAAATTACTTTTTTCATTAACACGCTTCTTTCTCTTCTACAAGAGATAAGAGTATTAATTGTTTCCTAGTGTAATTAGTTGGAGTTATTTTATTCTAAAAAATAATTAATACAATAGACATTATGGATAATCTTATAAAAAGAAACAAATGTCACTTTTAATTTAAGTCTTATAAATAAGAATAACATAAAAGTATTTGTTCGATTAATTCATGTAAAACCTATGCAAGTGTGAAATATATAAAAAAACAATTAAAATTAAAATAATTAATAATTAATTTTAAAATAATATATATTATTATTTAAAAAATATTATAAATTATTTAGCTAGACTGATTATAGAAATAATTCTATTCATTAAGAATACTTCTGCATCTTGTTACAAAATGTGGCAAAAAATCAGCAGATCTATTAGTTGATCTATGTGAAAAAAATAAAGAATCAGGAACAATGGTCCACAAGTCTTGAGCAGTCCTGAATGATACCATTCCAAGGTTTTTTTTATTCTCTCGTAAATGTATCTATTTCTCAATACAAAACCTGTTCGATTCTAAACATAGTGTACTAATCAAATTGATTGTTACCTACGTCACTAATCACTACGCGTCACTGTATTTGCAGGCATAAGAGAATTGCAGCCATAAGAGAATTGCAGCCATAAAATCTATAGCATAACATCCAATGATTTCCGTCTGTGCCATTCACATGCGTTACTTCAATTTTTACGTCTTCCTTTCTTATAATTTTTAAATATTTTTGTTTATTTGGTGACTTAAATATGATTTGTTTTCTTGTGTTTTTTTAATTTTAATTCTTGTAAAATATTTTGTTAGTTTTTAGTCTCTATAAATTTGTTTTTTTCAATTTGTATCTTTGTAGTGTTTTGTAAATTTTATTTCTTTTAAGATTTTTTTTAGTTCATATAAATTTGTACTTAATAGAAATTGAAATTGAAAAAACAATACTTATAATGACTAAAAATTGAACAAAATAACTTATATGACCAAAATTAAAAGAGCGCGAACTTATAAAAAAAATTGTTTTTGCTTCATTCTTATCTTACTTTAGGAAATCTAGTTCATGATTCCAAATTAGACAATTTGGCTTGAGGAATGTCGTATTCGACTTTGTCATAGATTACATGATAAGTTGTCGTGCTATGGTTGGTTATTCTTCTTAGTGTACTGTCGGTAACATATTTACACAGGAAAAAATCCTACTGTTGAGTTTTATTCTGTTGTAGCCAAATGAGATCATTTGTTGCCACTAGTACGGGCAATATTGATTACTTTGAAACTACAATATTAATATATTTTAACACTATTTTCAATAGATACATTTTTTATTGATTTATATATATTTTTGGAATGGTTGTTACTAATGAAGAAAATTAATATTTTTTTTTGAATTAGCTTTATATATATGGTTGTTACTAATATTTTTATTGGTTTATATATATTATTGTTACCAAAAAAATATGTCAATACATGTTCATTATTAACATTTTTGGAATTAGGTTTATATATATGGTTGTTACTAATTTAGGAATGAGGTGTGACTTGAGACTTATAAATTTCACCTTTGAGAATGTATAAAAAAAGAAGTGTATTGTTATAATTTTCTTCATTATTTCATTGAATTTAATAAATCATACGCTAGATTATTTTTTGGTTTTTATTATTTTCTTCAGAAAAATCAAAAGATATTTTTATAATTATTAGAAAAGGAAAAAAGCTATCCATTATAAGTATATAATAAATCAAAGCTTATTTATTTATTCTCTTGTGTAGCAGTCCAGAATTTTTCCTTTTCCTTCAACGAATTATCAAATTATATTTAATGGATGAGATTTAACCAACATTTAAAACAATAGAAAAAGATAAGATCAATTATATCAATTAAATATTTATCTTGCAACAAAAAAAATCTTTATGCTATTAAAAAAATATTTTATCCACTTTTATATTTTAAATAATATATATATATATATATATATATATATATATATATATCAAATTTTACATAATAGATAAGATTTTATCCTATATTGAAAAAAATATAAAATTTTGTCATTTTTTATACTTTAAATGTTGCATGAGGATAATGGACCTTTAGTGTGACTCTCTTTTTTCCTAAGTTAATTGTATCAAAATATAGTGTAAATTCAACACTATAACATTCCACTCTTATTTTGTCATCATTCAGTGAGTTTTTGAATGAATATCTTAGTATACATTGAAAAGCAAATTGCTGAAAAGTTTAGTGTAAATTCAATTATAAACAATTTTCATGACATGCAAAAAACACATTTCATGTTTGATAAATGATTCATGTACTATAACATTTTGAAACATCATATAATCAAAATTTGATATAAAAGTTTATTTGTATATACTTTTTGGACGATTTTTTGTTTACATAGTCCCCCCTTCCCCCCAATGTTGAATGTTGGCTCCGTCTCTACTTGTATGTCACTATTAGAAAAATGGCTTTTTACGACGGTTATTAAGTATTTTTAACGACGGTTGTAAACCGTCGTTGTATATAACGTTGTTGAAATGAAATTGTTTTTTACGACGGTTATTATAATAACCGTCTTTGAAAGTTAGAACAATTCAAAGACGGTTATTGTCGAATAACCGTCTTTGAATGCTGCGTCTACTTCGACATTAAAAGACGGTCATTAGATAATAACCGTCTTTGAATGTTGCGTCTGCTTCGGCATTCAAAGATGGTCAGTAGATAAAAATCATCTTTGAATGTTGCGTCTGCTTTGACATTCAAAGACGGTCATTAGATAATAATCATCTTTGAATGCTGCATCTGGTTCGACATTCAAAGACGGTTATTATGTAATAACCGTCTTTTAATGCAGTGTCTAGTTTGACATTCAAAGACGGTCATTAGATAATAACCGTGAGTGACTGTGTCCCATACTGTGTTGTGATATCAAGCTTCACAAAGTTAGGCCAATTTGAAATGGCAGAAGAATTATACAAGGAAATGCTTGGATATGCCGTCCAGCCTGATGTCATTATTTATGGTGTTTTTATCAACGCTTTTGCTGATGCTTGAAGCGTTAAAGAAGCCATCAATTATGTTAACGAAATGAGAAAGGCAGAACTGCCAGGGAATCCAGCTATATATAACTCTTTGATAAAGTTGTATACTAAAGTAGGCTACTTGAAAGAAGCACAAGAAACATACAAGTTGATTCAATTATCAGATGAAGGTCCTCTTTATTTTCCTCTAATTGTATGATTGATCTTTATACTGAGCGAATTATGGTTGAACAAGCAAAAGAGATATTTGAGAGCTTGATGAAGAATGAAGTTGCAAATGAGTTTTCATATGCAATGATGCTATGTATGTAAAAGAAAATTGGAAGATTGGACGAAGCCATTCAAATTGCAACACAGATGAGAAGACTAGGATTCTTGACTGATATATTGAGTTATAATAATGTGCTTGGCTTGTATTCTATGGATAGGAGGCTAAGGGAAGCTACAGAGACATTCAAGGAAATGATAAAATCTAGCGTTCAACCAGATGATTTTACATTCAGAGCTCTTGCAAACATTTTACTGAATTGTGGAGTTTAATAGTAGGCCATCCGACCCCAGCAAGACAGATGGTCAAACCACGACAACAAATGGAAATGGGTCAAATGCTACAAAAAAAACTGATTAAATCTCAAACAACCACTACTACATTGGGGAGGCGGTGGCAATTAATTGGCAATTTGACATATTCTCTTTGCTTTACTTTCACTTCAACTAAAACAAAATTATATGGGCAAAGCAATCATGTACGTTTTAAGTTAGTAAGAAGAACTGGTCTTACACAATGTATTAATAGAGATATTTATATTTAATGCCTAATTGTGTTTTAAACAAATTTACCTCTAAAAAGATACCAATTAAAAAATTTGATGATAAAAATATAAAGAACTTAATCTAAGTTTTATTTTTATTTCGATAATAACAAACTTCGTCTAAATAATTTAGAGAATAGCATAAACAAAGCCTAATTATATCTAACCTTCCTCGACTTCCCAATATATTTTTACCCTTTTATTCCTTTTCCCAATTCCAGAGTATCTCTTTACTTTCTAAGTTAGACTTATTGAAGGGACATACATCCCTTTCATTAAATCAACACACTTTAATTAATTTAATCGTACTGTATGCTATATATATCTACGTGTTTTGCAGAAAATCTGCGTCTTCATCCATATCCTAGCTAATTAATAAGCTAACACAATACGCACTAAGACTAACACTTATTCTCCCTTATTTTGTACTCTTTTAAGATAGATTTACATTTACTTATACCATTTAGAAAAGAGTTATGTTTGTAATATCCAAAACTGAAATGAGAGTAAGCCAAAAGTTTATAAACCTAAAATTTGTTTATGTGTCGCCTCTCTCTTCTCCTAAGATAGTGGCTGAAGTGTGTGGCTCTATTATGTGTCATTATTGGTTCACACTATAAAGCCTTTGAATTTTGACTATGGACTTCTAGTTGTTATTTTTTTTCCAATTAAAAAGCTTTGAATAGGCTAGTAATTAAAAATAAAATAAAAAGAAACTCAGTAATATTTAAAAAGAAAACAAAAGAGAAACTCAAGGTATAGGCTCAAAACTAAATTTTAAAGGTTAAAATACAAGATTTTTCTAATTTTTAAGAGTGACGAGTCAAATTATCCGACATAGATTAATCATTGATTAGTCTATAAATGTTTTACACTAATAATAATATTACGATAATAAAAAAAAACCAGAGTAACCCCTTTTCTGATCTCTTGGATAAGTTCCCGTCTTGTTGGAAGACAAATAAATAGTTTGCATCATCTTCTTCCCAAAATGAAGGGAGGGCCAGTTCTCATTTGGAGTGAAATGACTTGTTTTAATAAAAAGAACAAAACCTCTCCATGGCCCATAGTGATTATAAAGCTTAAAGGCGCCTTTTGCCAGGCATGACAATTCCTTTCTGGATTCTCCATCAAAGTTATTACATTCTCTTATCCTATGGCTTTCCTATATGACAGTTCGTTTAATGGATGTGGCAGAAGGCCTGAGAATGGTCCAACTGTACTACGCCCATGTATTTGAAGGAGTTCATTATACAAACGAGTAGATGTGGTTAATTATGGTTGGAGCCTACATAAGGTATAAAAGCATGATTGGAGGCTTGCCTAGTCTGGCTTTCCTCAGGAGCTGGTTGTTTGCCTTTTTTATTGGCTACATGGCTGAGGCCTGAGGCTATGGTTGTAGCATTTCAATCACAGTATTTAGAATTACTACTGGTAATTTCTATAATAATCTTGTAATATGGTTTGGTAGTTTGAATAGTTCTCCATAAAATGAAGCAAAATATATGGGGATATCTGAAAAATGTAGGATAAATTGATATTTGTTGTATATATTGTTTGTAGTTGCTGAACATTGCTCTTCATTTCTTAAAGATCATTTTCTCTACCAGAATAGTAACAACATTTCAAAGAGACATGATTTTACCTAATCATGACTACATGTCTCTGATGTTTTGCAGGATTCTAGAATGGGAACAAGTTTTGACTTTTACTACGAGTATCCTTGAAGATCAGTAATGGGAATTGGATTATTGAAACCTCTTTGGAACTACATGAACTGCTTTCTCCGCTTTTTCTTCATTTCAAGGACTAAAGTAATTTAGTATATATGAGGAATGAGGATAGAAGGAAAAGTTTTTTTTCTGGGCAGAAATTGGTCCTGTATGCTACATTCTTTGGTGTATGGAGAAGATATGGTTTGACAGTAGAGGATTTTAATCTTGCACATCGCATTGTTCAGGTATATTTAACATTATTATCTGTGTACCAACATCATTGTCAAAATGATTGCTTTTAGTTTTAGCGTGAACCACCTTTATTTTTTTAGCTGCATTCTGGTGTCACTTGCATTGCCACTAAATGAAACTATCCTGAAATTTGTGTTATTCTATGTACAAATAAGTCTTTACTTAACATATTGGTGGTCAATACTCAATTGTCATTTGTCAAAGCTACATACTTATATATATATATATATATATATATATATATATATATATATATATATATATATATATATATATATCATGCTATTCAAATAGTTAATGACTATGAAAACATTTTCTTTGTATTTCAGCCCATTTTTAGGACTCAAACAACCATGTACTATATGGATTCCCTAAATCCGACAGTTGTTGATCATATACATTTGGCCAAGTCTAAGCTTTACATTTTCTTTTCAATAAAAAAATAAGTAATTATGCATGTTATCTTTTGGGGAGACCCTCTTTCCATTATTTATGTCTAGTATTTGTGACTGTTTTTTCCCCTTTTTTTCAGCTTGGAGGAAAAGTTGTTTGTTGCTGGCAGATCTAATGGAAAGCCATACAAAGCTATCAGAGAAGTATAATTGCATCCGCATTTTATTTTTTCCAATTGTAAAATTTCAGTCATTCTTTTTGAGTAAATTGTAAAGACCAAGTTTCAATAAAATTAGAATGACCTCTCCTTTGTTTTGAAAATTTCCATTTTTTATTTACATGCATAGCATAATTGCATAAATCCTCTCACATCCTTTTCTCAGAATTATGCAGAACTCCCTTATTATATCATAAAGTTCCTTCTGAGTTCTGATATATTTCTTTCTTGAACAAAATTATCATGTAAATTATGTTGTAACAAATTATGTGGTGTTTTTTATGCATGATTTTTCTTTTATCCATATTAATTAAAATAATTAACTAATTAAACTGTTATATGGTCATTTTCCTTCAAAATTTGTTTGGAAGCAATATGAAAGAGTGTGGTGTCTTAGGAAAAGGAGCACCACAATTGGAAGATTGCAATTTATTCTTCTGGGAAGTGGAGAGTTGTACTATTTGAGAATTTTACTAAATTACTCAAAGGGGCCACAATCATATTCTTGCATAAGAACAATTAGTAATGTTCTTTATAATACCTTTAAAGATGTTTGTTATGCACTAGGCCTGTTATGATATATGATTGAGAATATGTTGATGCCATTATTGAGGCAAGTCATTGGGGCTCACGAAGATATTTGAGAGCATTACCTCACTTTTGTCAAATCAATTATCTAGACTAGAATTTGTTTGGCAAAAGACTTATATGTATTTAAATCATGACATTCAACACAGACAAAGACTTGTTCTTCAGAATAATGGTAATTGATATAATTTATTTTTGTTTTGTTTACTTAGTTTACAACAATTTACAAAAATGTATAATTCCTATTTATTTTAATAACATGCTTAGTATTGTCAGATAAAGAGTTAAAAAATTTCGCCTCTCAGAGTTTGGATAAATTGTTACAAAATAACAATAGAAGATTATCTAATTTTCCACTCATGTCTCTTCCTGACATCGGTATGATTTCTGAGTGCCAAAATCACCTTATTTTTTATAAGCTCAACTACGATAAGCAATTACTTTTTATATTAGGACTAATTTGATTTGGATAATTTTTTTATAATCATAGATTTATGGAAGTTAAGAGAGTATTCCATTATATCTATGTATGAAAAAATTAATTTAAAAAATTTATTAGCTAAAATTGACAAGCTTAAAAAGTGTTTTTTTAATAGTAGTTGTAAGAATAACTATAAGCTAAATATATTCCTTTTATCGACTAAAAATTTCAAAACGCTCATAAAAAATGTCCAAATCTTATAACATATATGAATGAGATTTTTTTCATGATCTTTTGTTTCCAAGCATATAAATCTGGACATTCAGTCTGGAATTTTTTTCTAAAATTCTATAAAGTTGAAAGGTTGCATGGGGAGAGTGGTAAACAAAATAACAGAAAGAATGAAATGACAGATGGACATAAAGGAATTGATACTGGATAGAATTTGGCATAAGGAGAGAAGTCCTCCAAGGGATGTTCCCCTCATTTTGTTACATCCTTTACTATTTAACAACCTACTATAATAGAATAACTGTCAACCTACTGACTTCGGTCTAACAAGTTTAACTATTGGGCCTTTCCTCACTAGTGGGCCCCTTTTTCTTATGAGAACAAACCTTCCAAATTCTGTCTGTCTCTGGCTGAGACCTAACAGAAATTGTCTAAGGACTGTATATGTTTCAGAGGATGTCTATATACTGAAACTGAGTGCAAGAATTTTACTTTTCAGTAGGGATTTGTAATCAAGTATTTGTATTGTCTGTTTCGCATACTATTATTATTTTAGTTGAGTTTCCTACCTCGTATGAAATCTGTTTTTGAACAAGTCAATCTATCCATTTTAAGTTTTGGGAAAGTTTTGTAATTGAAGGTGAATGGATCTTCCAAATTTGCAACTTCTATAAGTTAATATTTCTGTAAAAAAAAATACATCATCTATCTGATATTTTTATTCCACTTAACTCTCGTATCTTACATTTTATTTCAAGTTCCAAGTTCCAACTGCTGCTTAAACTTTTCTGTTTAGTGAAGTTTCAAAATCTTTAACATTTATATGCTTTATTATTTGAGTTCTATAATTATTTGATGTAAGGAGGTTCCTAATTTATATTAAGAGAATGGTAAATGTTGAAGCATTATAATTTTAAAGATTACATAATCAAAATCTCATAATTCACTTGATGAACTTTTTTGCAGGCCATTGCAACGGTCTGTATGTTCCATGCTGGGAAGGTTGAAAAGACTCCTCATCCACTAAAGGATGCTATTCTTGTTTCTTATGAGATCATTCACAAGAAGGATCCTGATGCTGCACAGAGGATAAAACAGAAGGTGTTTTATTACTGATGGTGCTTTAACCAGTTCACTCCTATACATCAACATTTTTTACTTAGGATTTAGCTTAATCTTATTGGTGTTGTTAACTCAAGAGACTTTTTCTTGCTGTCTGTCATCTTTCTCCAATTGTCTAAAATGGACTAGGCTTTTTTTACCCCTATTTGCTTCTAGACTGTGCATCCCTCCAAGTTGTCAGTGTCTAGGCAACACATGTATCTAGGTTATAATGTCAAACATGGTAGATATGTCCCCAATATTGAAATCCTATAAAATGTTTATCTGGCTTGTAAATTATGAAAGTATGAAGGTTATTTTTTTATTGCTCAATAACTACTTAAGTTGAACTTGTTGCCTAGAACTTGTTGTCTAGTTACCTTTTTCTCCAAATTTTCTCTACACTCAATATGATAGTTGTGTTGAATAGCCTAAGGTAGTGGCGATGTCATACGCAAAAAGGAAGAGACTCCAAGAATGACAGTGGCAAAAAGAGTTTTGCTACAGCACTTGACAGGGGCAAAAAGTATCCTTAGTTCTTAATTTTATAAAAAACTTTCACTTTAGTTTCTAATATGTTCCTCTTCCTAAAGGATATAAACGCCCAATTGAGTGCCCTAAAATCAGAGAGAAGGTAGAAACCAACTTAAATCTTGTCAATTATCATTCTCTGTGAATTGATTTGAACCTCAACATAGAAATTAAACCACTGAGAGGTTAGTTGAACTGATAGGAACACCATTTTGCTGAAGCTGAACTAAGTTGATGCATTAAGCTACTGTCAAGTCATGTTTGGACACATACATATCATATTTTTTTGCTTTACTTCACAGTGATGATGGATTAGTTAATTTTCAGCTTGCTTAAGTGTGCTGCTTCCAATAATTCCAAGTCAATTATGATTCAAAATAAAAGAGGTAGTATCATACTATCATTTCAAGGATTGGCCTGTAACAGGAGAATACACAAACAATCATGGCAGCTAATTTGGTTTGGCACCATTTGGGCTATATGTCTATATCTACATATAGTACTCAATTATGTATTGATTTTACATTGGTGGAATTCTCATAATTGGAAACCATTATTAGCATCAACAAATCCTGAGATTACTTGGATTATTGATAGCTAACAGTTGACTGGCCACCAAGAGTGACCAAGATTAGGTTGACATATAAAAACAGACAGACCAAGAATAGGAGTTTTCTTTTTTTTTAATTGACAAATATTAGTTGTTAGTATTATTAGTTTTTTGTCAGCAGAGGAATTTGAACCCGTGACCTTTCCCCTCTCCCCTTATCCCTTCACCTCTACACCAAATCTTATATCTCTACAACAAAATGTTTGGGTAGCCTTTTGTGTTCCCTTGGTTTAATGCATTATGATCATTTCTGCCATTGTCACATATCTGGATGGTTTTATCCCTGTTTCCTGATCAAATTGGGAATTTTCATAAGAGAACTCAGTAAAAAGCTATGAGTAGTTTAACAATGGGATGTCTTTTTGTGCGTCTATATGCTTCTGTATATCCTTCTCAATTCTTGTGGGTATTTTCTCTTGCAGAGGTTTGCAATCAAATGTTGGAACTGTAAGAGCAAAATAGACTTCCACCAGCATAGGGAAGTGAAGTAGAAGGAAGTGCAGGAGGAACAAGAGTTGCTTCAAAGGCTCCTTCTGCAAATGAGGAGCAAGCCTCAAAGCAAATATCATCTCAAGCCCCCCAGCACAAATCTGTAGACACAACTGCGATACCACAAAGAGGAACTAAGAACCAAAGCAACGATGGGAGTGTAGAAATGGGCAGTGACATCACTGATCACAACTTGGATATTAGGGAGTCACATAATTTAGAACAGTTGACTCATCAAGATAACAAGAGACAAGTGTCAAATAGATCTAAATCTAGTACTCAACGTGACCAAGACAGAATTGTTGGGACTAAGCAGGGTGCAGAGGTAGGAAGGAGAGATGAATCTGCATTAAACAATTCTGGCAGCAATGTTGGCCGAAATCTGGAGCGTCAGGAAGTTCCACTAGGTCATTCACCCAATGAAGCAATAAAGATTGACAAGGATAAGTTAAAGGCACTGGCAGCTATGGGAGAGAAGAGAAAGGAACAACGAGGCGAAATGGCATTAAAGAAACATGTAATGGATGAGGATTATCTCATTGAGAGGGAGCTGGAAAATGGAATTGAATTAGCAGTCGAGGATGACAAAATAACATATTGGATTTGGAGTAATATAACAGATTGGGGAGCGAAATTGCACAAAAGGAATGAAGTTGACGACTTCAATGAACCATTTTAATTTAAATTTCACTAAAATTAGGCTTATACACTAACTTCTGGAAGGGATTAAAGACCAACAAATTTATTATCATCATAACAATTACCATGTCAAGCTAACATTCAGCTGTATATGAACAAACTTTAACATATGAACCAAATATAAAATTAATAAAACATCATATGAACATCAACCAGAGCTTCAATAAAAAAAAGCCACTGACCCGTTTGCAGCCCAGTCAAAAACGCATTAGCTTATTCACCAACAACTCATCGATGACATGCGCGCGTCTTCCTTGCAACCATGATTAGCAAACATCACCATTTAAAGAAATTATATGGAACCCGTGACCTTTATTCAACAGTACACGAACCACTTAACCAAAAACAAGCTTCAAATAACCTTAACCTAACAAAGTTTGCAAGTCACTAACCAATTTCTTTCTTCATGAAACTTCAAGCCGGGAAGTTGAAGCGATGAAGTCAACCTCATCCAGTTCAATGGAAGAAGGGGTAGGGCTACAATGTCAAAGAGCAGAGGTTCAATGTTGAATGTCAAAGAAAGGACCAAGCAGAAAGGTGAACAAACATGCGCTAGGGTTCAAAGAAAGGAGCAAGCAGAAAGGTCATGAACAAACATGCACTAGGGTTCAAAGAAAGGAGCAAGGTAGCAGAGAGGTGAACAAAGGACGAGGTTGCGCGGTTTTGTTTTTTTTATTTTGAAAATTACGACGGTTTTTTTTACTATAAACCGGCATAAATTATAACAAACATAACATTCTAAGGCGGTTTTCAATAACCGCCTTAGAATGTGCGTCATAAAATTCCATTTGTAACACAATAATTACATTATTGCCACCGCACCACTTTTTAAAGCGGTTCCTTGTACAACCGACGTAAATCAGGTGTCGTAAAAAGCGCTTTTTGTAGTAGTGTGTGTGTATATATGTATGTTGTTGTTACAGCTTCATCATCGAATAAAATCTAATTCTATAAGTCATTATATGGTATCAGCTTAGCCGACCACTTGCCTCACAACACCTTTTGATCCAAAACCATGACCTCCTCCCAATCCCTTGTAGAACTCACAACTGCATTCACTCTTCCCATCAAGCTAAACTCCAACAATCATCACACTTGGCACACTTAAATTACTCATCTCCTAAAAGCTCATGATCTTTATGGCTACGTCACAAGCACCACTGTCTGTCATTCTTCCACTATTGGAGAAGGAGATGTTGCGATTGTTAATCCAACCTACACCCAATGGACATTACAAGATCATTATGCATTTGTGACACTCCTTGGGTCCTATAATTCTGATGCCCAAATCGTTATGACTTATGCAAAATCTTCTACCATTGCATGGAATCGATTGAACAAGCAATATGTCAATTGTTCCCGCACTCGTGTTATGTCTCTCAAGGAACGTCTTGCCACAATTACTAAAGGCACGTCTAGTGTGAGTGTATACTTGCACTCCATCAAAGTAATAACTGATGAGCTTGCTCTTATTGGTCATCCCATTGATGATCTCGATCTTGTTATTGTTGCCCTCAATGGTCTTGGGCAATTATCTCGTGAATTCTAAGCCTCAATTTGCACTTGAGATTCTCCATTGTTATTTGATGAACTCTTTGATAAACTCATAGATTATGTGATTTTCATGCAACGTGATAAGCATCAACAAAAATCATTCCCCTCCACTGCCAACTAGACAACTCATTCTCGTAAGACAAATTGTGGCAAGCATCCCACATGTGGGAATTGTTCACCTCCAAAATGCAATGACTCCACCAACTCTGCTAATTCAAGTTCAGCCTCCAAGAAAACAGTTCCCATTTACCAATATTGTGATCGCAGAGGCCACATTGTCAAAACGTGCTACTACTTGCATGGTTATCCTACTGACCATCTATTACGGATAGCAATCTGGGACTGCAAACAACAAGGTCTATCTTGCATAATTCCCTTTCCTTCTTCTCTTAGTTCTTGGAGGCAGCTTGGTCCTCGAATTCCAAGCTCTATCTCTTCTCTTCCTCTTGTTTTGGAGGCACTGGTAACCTCGAAACCAACTACCATTTTTGCTGCACGTAACACCATCCTCGACATTAAGCCAACCTTGCCCACCATGAGGAACCATTTGATCCCTCTTGGCTACTTGATTCTGGAGCCTCCCACCATGTAACACAAGATCTCAACCGTCTCTCTATCTCTAATGAATACAATGGTTTAGATCGATTTCACATTACCAACGGTAAGGGTCTTACTATAACTCATCATGGTTCATCTAAAATAGCCACCTCTACCACTCCCCTTCACCTATCTAATGTTCTACATGTTCCATCTATGACTAACAATCTCATATTTGTTTCCCAATTATGTTGAACTAATTATGTTTATGTTGAATTCTCTTCCCTTAACATTTTGATGTCAAAAGCCTAAAGACCAAAGTAGTTCTTTTGCAAGGAAAGAATGAAGATTAGGTGTACAAGTTGCAACCATCCCTATCATCCCCATCTCTTAACCATGCCCACCATCATTCATCAATAAATTTGTGGCATCATCATCTTGGTCACCCTCACCTTCAAGCCCTCAACCATGTCATCCCCTCTAGTTTCATCCCAACTTCCTTTCCGTATTCAGATTGTCTAGCCAACAAAACCCACAAGCTTCCATTTTCCAAGTCTACATTGTCTAGCTATAAACCTCTTGAAGTCATATTCTCTGATGTATGGGGTCTTACCTCAATTGAATCAATAAATTAATTTTTTTCTATTGTTATTTTTATTTACCATTTCTCCAAATATGTTTGGCTTTATCCAATTAAACTCAAATTTGATTTCTCATTAGTCTTTCCCACCTTAAGTCTTTAGTTGAAAATCAACTTAACTGTAAAATCGAAACTCTCTATAGTGATAATGGTGGTGAGTTCATTAAACTAAGACCCTTCTTTCAAAAACATGGCATATCACACTTAACCACCCATCCATACACTCCCAAACACAATGGCCTATCAAGTGTAAACACTATTATTTAGTCAAAAATGCTTGTTCCATTCTCCACCATGCATCACTACCCTTGTCATTCTGGTCTTATGCACTCCAAACAATTGCCTACCTCATAAATCGTATGCCAACCAATATCCTCCAAATGAAGTCTCCACATGAAATTATCTTCCATCAACCGCCAAAGTGCTCAAAGTTATATATGTTTAGGTGCATATATTTCCCATGGCTTTTCTCTTACACCACAAACAAACTCCAATCTAGGTCAAGTCCTTGTGTCTTTCTAGCTTATAGTATTACTCAAAGTGCCTACCTATGATTTTATCCTTCCTAAGGTAAAACTTACACCTCCAGGCATGTCCAATTCGTTGAAAACTTGTTTCTGTACTCTTGCCAAAAAACTTCCCAACCAATTTATTCACTCCAAAATCAAAATCAAAATCAAATTTCAAACACTCCTACCTTACCGCAACCTCTCTCCATAACTCACTCACCATCGACTTCTCCTTCTTTGCCGCATATTTAAGAAACCATCTCCAACCCAAATAATCGTACCCAATCCACATCCTTCCAAGGGTCCCCTCCAAATAGCACCTCACATTTAATGTCATGTCAAACCCAACCTCCACAATGCCTCAAGAGTGCAACTTCGACGCCTCATCTTTAAGACACATCACACCTCTTACAGAAGAATCAGCCCCTAACAACACCCACCCAATGCTCACTAGATCCAAAAACAGAATCCTTAAACCCAAATAGATTTATTTAGCTACAAAATTTCCTACACCAGAACCCGTTGAACCATCATGCTACACTAAGGCTCTCAAGGCTCCTGAATGGAAATCAACTATGTCCCAAGAATTCACAGCTCTAATGGAAAATGGAACTTAGACCTTGGTTCCCATGCATGATCACTTTAATATTATTGGCAACAAATGGGTTTATCGCATAAAACGCAACATGGAAGGCACGATTACATGCTACCAGGCACGTTTGGTTGCAAAAAGGTTCTAAGAATGCCCTGGTATTGATTACAATGACACCTTTAGTCCAATCATTAAACCACAAACCATAAAGTTGGTCTTGTGTATGACGTTATCCAGAAAGTGGCCCTTGAGTCAAATGAACGTTAATAAGCCTTTTCTACATGGCACTATTGAAAAAGATATCTATATGTCTCAACTACCAGGCTTTGTCCATCCATAGTTCCCTACTCATGTATGCAAGGTTTCGAAGTCACTTTATGGACTTAACCAGGCCCTACGACTTGGTTTCATGCCTTATAAGAATTTCTTCTCCATGCAGGTGTTAATTGTTATTCATGAGTTAGTTTGGTATTGAATATTTGCAAAGAAATAGCACTATACCTCCAATTTATGGTTCTTTTTGTAGGAATTATACATATTTTTCTTTATTGTGTGATTTTACAGAGTAGAAACTCCATTTTTGTGAATTAATGTTGAATCCAACTCAGTTTTAGGCCAAAGAATAGAAGGTTTAAAAAGCCGATGACTCGCTGAGCGAGGCAGATCCGCTCAGCGAGATGCATCCGCTTAGCGAGGCATTCAGCTCGCTTAGCGGATTGGGAAACCCTAGAAGAGGATAAGCTAGAGATGTGTTCGCCCAGTGCGCAGCTAGCCCGCCCAGCGAGGACGTTGTCTCTTCTCGCGCTCAGCGTGCCCACTCTCACTAAGCGAAAATTCACTAACTCTCGCTTAGTGAGATGCTCACTAAGAGAGCCTTCGGAAGCTGAAAGGTCCAAGAGCCTTTAAAACACTGAGGTAGGAGGAAATGAAAAGGAGAAGCAACAGAGAGATGAGTTTGGAGCAATAGAGGGAGCTTAGTTCAGGAAAATAGAGAGATTTAGGGCTTAGAGGCTGGAGGAGACATCCTCCATCATCTTCTTCCAATTTCTTTCACCAAAAAAATAGTTTTTTCTTAGTTTTGAAGCTTTGCTTGTAATGGAAGGCTAGACCTCTTTGTTGGGGAGTTCTACTAAACAATCTTGATGTAATATTTTCACTATCTATTTAATGTTATTTTTCTGTGTTCATTATTTCTATCTATGCTTATTTTACATGTTTGTGGCTTGATCACTCATTTGTATGTGTAGTTAGGCTTTTTGGTATTGGGAAATGCTTTAAAGCCTTAGAACTTGATAGAGCAAGCTAGAAATTTGTATGTCTAGGAATGGAGTGCAGTGATCTAGTCCATTTTATGTTGTAGGCTTAATGCAACTCTTTTAGAACAAGTTTGTTGTGGGATCAAGGACAAAGTCTAAAGAGAGTTAGGCTCATTCATGTGAGGAATCATGGTTTAAGTAGTTTCTCAGCATAAGAACACTAGGATAACGTTAAATAGAGAAAAATACATTTTATACATCAAAAGAAATTCAGTAGAACACTCCCCAAAGCTCTTAACTTGATAGTTTTCACTTTTATAGCTTTAGATATTTTGTTTATGTTCAAATAGATTTTCTAGTACAGAACTTAATATTTGCCTTATTTTAATCCGTATAAGTGTTTACATACTGAATGTACATAGTCTAGGTGAAAAAAATTTCCTGAGGATATGATACTCGGTCTTACCGTTTTATACTTGTGCGAATCGGTACACTTGCCAACAGTTACCAACAGTAGGATTCACTACCTCAAAGTCTGATACTTCCTTATTCATCTACAGTTGTGGTACTACTCTTGTTTACTTTCTTGTTTATGTTGATGAGTTTTCACTCATAGACAATGACCCTAATTTCACCAAATCATTCAAAAACTCACTTGCTACCAAGTTCTCTCTCAAGGATCTTGATTCTCCTAGTCACTTCCTCAGCATTGAATTGGTAACAACAATAGACGATCTCTTTCTCAAAGAACTTAGCTGAATCCAGTGACACTCCTTCATGTGGCATATGTCTATCATCAACTTGTTGAATCTCTATAATATCTCTCATTAACTCGCCCAGATGTTTCCTTTTGTGTATCAAAGTTGCCTCAATACATGAAAGCCCCAATTACCATCCATATGCATGTTGCCAAACACACACTCTGTTATCTTAAAGGTACCTTACACTATGGCCTTCACTTGTGTCATTCCTCTGACCTCCAATTACGAGCCTTTTGTAACTCAGATTAGGGAGGAGATTCCTCTTACATGAAATCTACAATTGTCTATATCATTTACTTAGGTCCTAATTCCATCTCTTGGTCCTGCAAGAAGCAGCAAAAAGTAGCAAAATCGTTTACGGAAGCAAAATATTGCAGGATTGCATCTGCCACGACTGAACTTCTTTGGCTACAGGAACTATTTAAAGAGCTTTGCCTTCCTCTTATTGGTAAACCTCTTATCTACCTATATAACATTGGAGCAACCTACTTATGTGCAAACCCTGCTTATCACTCTTGGATGAAGCACTTCTCCATCTACTACTACTTTGTGCATGAACTGGTTTCTAAGAAAGAACTTGTTTCCCACGTGCCATCCAACCATTATCTTGCAGACTTGCTCATAAAGTATCTTAGCTTATCCAAACATCAATGGTTAATGTCCAAGATTGGTGTTGCCTCCTCCACCACCATCTTGCGGGGGCGTGTTGATGTGATCAATTCAAATCCATAACAACAACATTACATCTCAATCTTACAACTGGCAGATCAATTCAAATTTTCTAATCAATTTAAATTTGTTTTATGCTTAGATTGATCATTAGTTTAATATGTAATAGCAATTTAGATCTGATTCAAATCAGATTATATCTTTCCTTTTATATCTCTGCACTTGTACATGTATATATGTATGTTGTTGTTACAACTTCATCATTGAATAAATTTTGATTCTACAAGTCATTATAATATATACACATAATTGTGGGAGATATAAGGTTGGCTTGGTGGTAAATGGTGAAGGGAGGAAGGGATAGATCGTGGTTTTGAATGCCTCCACTAATAAAAACTAATAAATTAATAACTAACATTTGTCAATAAAATAAATAAATATTACACACACACACACATAGTTGTAGCCTTTCGAAGAATGGGCATGCTTAAACCATTTGCTTGTAACCATTGACAGCTTATGTACAAAGACAAAGAGTTACTTAACTTAATTTTAGTCAATGTTTCCCATAGTAGTAACACTTTATTTCCATTTTGCAAACTACATACTTAGTTTGAAAATATCTTCTGTATTAGTGAACTAGCTCATGCATTTGTTTAAGGCTTAGTATGTATATGGATAAAAATGCATTAATTGTTTTGACTTTTTACCTTTGGGAAGGGCTAAAATGTACTCTCATGCATTTGTTTTCAAACATCAATTAATAAGCAAAACATCATTGACTTTTTACCTTCTAATTTATCTTTCCTTGAAGTTTTTAAGGTAACTTTTTTTACTGGAATAAGCTTATCTTATATCATTAATAAGCAAAACATCAATACAATGTGGAGAAACTTCAAAACTTTGTGGAGTAGCATAAAGCCTAGACGTCTGCGTAAGAGCATGAGCAACTTGGTTTGCTTGTCTATGAATAAAAATCACTCTCGAGTTGCTATAAGACTAAGACTAGGTTTACATACATTCAAGATGAAACCAAATTATGAATCCATTAAAAAGCATGACATAAGACTTACTTTCAATCAAATTCGAAAACAACATTGATAAGGCCCAAGTTAACCGTCCACGACATAGCTTCCATAAAAGCAGAAGCTCCAGCTTCAACTTCAACATGGGGATAATTCCATTCTTGAAAGATGTTCGTGCAGCAATGAAACTTCCAACTGAATATCGGATAATAGCTTTCATACCATACTCAATTGTGTTCAAGAAGATAGAGGCATCGACATTACATTTCAGAGCACCTTCAATTGGTTTAGTCCATCTCCACACCTCAGCATGCAAATTATGGTGGGTGTTGTCGTGAGGCTTCCAGCTACACCATTGGTGCTATCTCCATTGCAAAATTGAGTTCATAGTTGCGTCTAGCGAAAGATCTAGGGGTTTTTCTTTTTCCTCCCAAACCTTCTCATTTCTTCTAGATCAAAAGGCACCAAGGGACTCTACAAATTGAAGTTGTTGGCTATCATCAAGATTATTCAGAGAGGTGAAAACAAATTTGAAGATGTTGCTTGACTCATCTATGAAGCATTGGGCATTGTTCCAACAACCTGAAATATTCCAAATACTTTGAGCTTTTAGGAAACTAAAAAAAATATGCCAATCAGATTCTAAATTAGTGTCACACATGGGACACATATTGGAGCAAGGAACCCCTTATAGGTTAGGCGAGTTTTGGTTCGCAAGTAATTGCAAAGAATCCACCAAAGAAAAATCTTGATTTTATGGGGAATATGAAGTGACCAAATTCAATTCCACTCTCCATCACATCACATCTTAACTCAAAATTGTCAATTAGATTTTCCATTGCTTGGCAATAGGCCAATTTCATCGAATATCTCACATTTCTAGAATAAGTCCAAATTAGTTTATCATCCCAGGCATCAAAATGCATAGGCATTGCACGAATAGCCTTAGCATCACTCTCGTTGAAATTTTGGTCAAGAATGTCATAACACCAAGTCCAAATTAGTTTATCATCCCAGGCATCAAAATGCATAGGCATTGCACGAATAGCCTTAGCATCACTCTCGTTGAAATTTTGGTCAAGAATGTCATAACACCAAGTTTTTGCAACAGGCTCAATCAAATCATAAACTTTTATATCTTCTAAACCTTTCAAAGGCTGACTTTGAACATAAGGGCTATCATTGGACCGTAATGGGATCATGTGAAACATTTATCTTTTTTTCATCCCCCAAACACCATCTCATGCCTTGCTTAACCAACGCCTATGAAGCATAGATATTACATCATGTATAGCTAGGATTAGCACCCAAACTATCTTGTAGGAAATCCCCTTTTGGATAGTATATAGCTTTGAGAACTTTAGAAACTATAGCATCGTGGTCAGCGAGCAACTTTCAACCTTGCTTCCCTAGCATGAATAAATTGAAACCATAAAGATGACAAAATCCCAATCCTCCATTTTCCTTTTGCATTGACAAACGGTCCCAACTGAGCCAATTGATTCCTTTGCCAGAGTCATTATTAGATCCCTATAGCATTTTCTAGATTTCATCTCCGAGAGAGGATGGAAGTAAAAAAGTACTCATCGAATAAGAGGGTATTACTTGAGCTACATATTTAACAAGAACCTCCTTACCAGCTTTGGAGAGATCTAGATTCAAAAGAATAATGCATCGTTCAAAGCAAAGGCAATATAACAAGATGACCTCGGAAACAAAAAATAATAATTTATTTGAGGGTGAAATAAGATATATTTTGTTTCACCACAGAGCATTAATTTTTTTTTTGTTTCAAAGAATTTGTGTGACACATCGCAGCAATCTAGTATTTAATAATTCCTAAAATAATGATTCTTAAGAGGGGATTCCTCTTCAGTCATTTTACTTTGTATAATAAAAGAAAGATAATAAAGAGAATAATCATATTAAATATTAAATAGAAAAAATGGCCCTTTTACTTGACCATTTCCTCCAAACTTTGTCCCTCAGATAATTAAAAATTGTCTTTTTCTTTCTGTCAATCATAAAGGGCATGGCTAGCTATTTCCTAGTTTCTAAGCATTCAAAAACACCTAGAAGAGTTGAGATGTGATCATCAGCATTCTAGTAAGTATTCTTGCTAAAACAGATTTCAGACTTTGAGAAATTCACGGCTAGCCCAAAAGATTTCTCAAAAGAAGCCAAAATAGATTGTAAGGTCTCTACTTCACCATCAACCCTAAAAAAAAAAAAAAACAGTCATCAACAAATAACAAGTATGAGAGGTTGGGAGTTCCTCTACACACTTTAACACCATGGATATCACCTTGTCCTTTTGCTCTTTTCCACAGGAAGGGCAAGCCTTACATACAAATGATAAATAGATAAGGGAAAAAAGGATCATCCTGTCTAAGTCCCTTCCTAGGTGTTATAGGATTAACTACATCTCCATTTATGATAACATTGTATTACATGGTTTCAACACACAACTTCATCCAATCAACCTACTTTATATCATACCCCAGTTAAAGTATTAGAGCAAACAAGAAATCGCACTCAACTTTATCAAAAGCTTTACTTATATCAATTTTTAGAGCTAACTCGCCAAAATTTCTTTTCCTCTTACATTTAATGTGATACACAGTCTCAATAGCAACAAGAATATATTGTCAAGGATGGAACGATCTTCTACATAGGCAAACATCTCAGATGAGATGCATTTGTAAAGTGTGGGCTTAAGTCTCTTGGCAAGGACTTTCGAAACAATTTTATTGAGAACATAGTAAAGCATGGAAAAAGGATTGTCTTTCTTCGGGATCAAAACAATATCAATGTTATTTAGATTATGGGAAAACACAGCTTGATTGAGCCAAGAGGTTGCTGCCAAAAAAATATCATCTCGAAGTAAACCCCCAAAAGTTTTGTAGAAAGCAGGATTTAATCCATCAGGACTTGGGGATTTGTCATTGTGCATATGGAAGATGTCCCTTCTAAACTCCTCCATGGTAAAAGGCTCTAGCAAAGAGAGGTTGTCCTCTTCATTCAACTTCCTTGCTACGTGATGGACTGTGAAAGAGATATCGTTTTCTCAACTGGAATAAAGCCTTTGTAAATAGGGTTTGGCCACTTCGCACATAGCATCATGGTCACGAGTGGGATACCCGTAACATCATCAACTAACTGGGAAAGATTATTAATTTTCCTTCTAGCATTTGCAGCATTATGGAAGAAACGAGAATTAGAGTCGTCCCCCTCTCTAAGCCAAAATATTTTTGACCTTTGTTTCCAATATTTTTCTTCATGCTCCAGTAAATCATTTAAATGTTTCTCAAGCTGCAAATAACGAGAAACTGAATCAGGATCAAGAGCATTCCTACAGAAATTCATCTCCCTCCTACACTCATTAATCTCGACCATAAATCGAGAGTGAATGTTACGCCCCCAATGTTGGAGTTCCTCAGCACAATAGGACAGCTTTGAAATAATATCATCACATGGGGAATTGTTTAAAGCTTGATGGACAATTTGAGGCAACATTTCTAATAACCACTTATATTATTTTTATGAGTGAGGAGAGTTAAATACTGAGAAATGTGAGAGAAAGAGAGGGTGCATATCTGTCACTTGAGAAGTTAATTTCATGAAAAAAATTACTTGGACTTAATTGATTATAGCTATAGTTTTCAGCAAGTTCTACAATTCCATCCGTGCTTTTCAAAAACAATAATTAACTAGCTTTTTTTTATTTTTTTGACAAGAACTAATTATATAACTAGCTAGTAACTACCCTTTTATATCATCCTTAGCATGTTAAAAACTACAAGTAGTAATTTTGCGTGTATTTCGGCTGGGAAATCGATCAAAAGCTATCAATACACTAATACCAAAAAAAAAAAAAAAACTATCCATATAAAATTTATGATAAACTTAAGAATAAACGTGAATTTGATCATTCTATACGAATACAAAGTTAAAATGAAAGTTATATTTTCTTCGCTGCCTGTAATATAAGCATCTTTCCCTCTGGACATCAGCAGCACCGGGTCCAGCTGTGGCTACAGTTGTGGCATCCTCTATTCTCTCTTCGGTTTCTTCATCGTCTTGGAGAAAACGAGAGAGGTTTATTATTATTAGTAGTAGTAGTAGGTTCTAAAATAAGAATCAAACTTAGGTCCTAAAAAATTTATAATAACTAAAAAAAATCCTTGATAGATATTTGCCTTCGAGTCAAACAATATTTGTGAACTTTATTTTGTGAAAATCTTACTTGGACTTAATTGATTACATTTTTCAACAAGTTCTACAATTCTATCTGTGCTTTTCAAAATCACTCATCTAATACCTTTTTATTTCACCGCTTAACATGCAAGTTAAAAATGAAACAAGAAAAAAAATATAAGATAAAATATGTTTGGCGTATGTAAAATTTAAAAAATATTAATGTCGGCTTCATAAAATATTTTATATTAATTTGATTTATGTAAAAATAAAATATATTTTTATTGATTTTAAGTGATAAGTTCGTTAGATCATTCTTGTAAAAAAATTGTATTAATTTGATCCATGTAAAAATATAATATTAGATAGTAATTTGTATGAAAAAAAAAATTAAAGACATGTGTATTTGACGTGAAAACTAAATTAATAAATAAAGTAAGAATTTTGTTTTTGGAGGAATAAAGTTAGAAAAGTTAAACTTGAGAATAAGATGAATTTGGTTATAATTAAATTGACACAAAATTAAACATGCTAAGTTTGTTTTGAGTACCTAATAATATATTTAGTGTTTGTTTAATGAATTGCTTGTTTCAATATATACTTAGTTTTTTTTTCATTGAAAGAGATCTAATGATTTTTTTCATTGAAAGAGATCTAATAATATGCAATGTGATTGAAAAGGTAGAGAGAAATATACAAGAAAAAAAGAGAGGATGAAAATGACTTGTAAGACAATGAAATATATATTTATCATTGCTCTAAACTTAATTACCTTCTTGCAAAGTTTCGCACCATAATTAGAGAAAAATAGATAATAAGTATATATTCGGGCATATATCAAGCTTCAAATTGCTAAATATCTTTTTTTATCACCAATACGATTCCAGATCTATATATAATTAGGTTTCATTACCGGTTTACATGACAAACAGATCGAGGATTGAGGAGGAATGTTAATTTGAATCCTAAAATAGTACTGTAGCAACGTGTCTTCTTCCATTCCATACAATGTGGAAGTGGACTGTTTTCTTTTAAAAGAAAAAAACAAACTACAGTTTTTTAATTTGTAACCCCACAGCTGACACCATATGAAGACATAGTAAATATCACCGTATATTACTACATATAAGATATGTTACGTGGCTCAAGTCTAACACCATATGAAGCCATAAAACCTAGGGATCTTCACGGTATATTTTAGTTTGATTTATAAAAAAATCATTTGAATGAAACATAAAATAAAGATTTGATTTAATTTAAATATAATATCAAATTCAAATAAAATAATCATTTATAATTTGATTTGATTTAATTTTATGATTTTTTAATCTATTATCATAATTTAAATCTATCAACTAAATTTACATAATACTATATAATTTTAAAATTAAATTTTATTTTTATTAAATTTTGTTTAAAATATTTTAATTACAATTTGTTATTTTCACTTTTATTTAACATTAATATAAAATAATATTATCAACTCTTTTTAAAACTTAATAATAATTTATACATTACTTAATATTTAACATTATTTTTTATAATGTTAGTACATCTTTTTTTAATATATAAAAGTAAAATATACATCTTCATTATAAAGTAAATGAAAATTAATAAATTATTTAATATTTATTATTAATTATCACAATAAAAATCAATATAATTATAATATGTAATTTGTTTGGTTTGATTCATTTTTTATAATAACATCTAAAAATCAAATCAAACTAAAAAAATATGCAAGTTTTTAGATTTTTTATTTTTACAGTTTTTTTTATTTTTTTTAATCAATTTGATGATTTATAAATGATTTAGTTTAGTTTTAAACGCTCCGAATAAAACCTAACCATTGGCCGCAGGATTCAACATTAATTTCATATTGTTAAATTTTTCTTAAAATATTTATCTAAAAAAACTATTATGCAATCATAACTTGAACAATTTCGGAAAGATGACAATTAAATTAAGTGACAAATATCGGTTAACATTTTCTTACCCAAAAGATGATTTGATGATTGATATGATGTCCACTTATAAATGCATCCTTCACGTCCTGTGGCTGGGAGGGAACATCATATTTTCAAGGAGAAATTTGTAAGTGGGTACCAAAGAAATCAATTATAAAGGGAAAAGAAAGAAAACCCAATCTCTCAACAGTTCAATACTATATTGACTTGGATAATTACCGTGACAGCACAGGAGTTAAGTTTATATTTTATAATTTTTTATATTATTATAAGTATAGATATACATTGACATAATCAAAAAAATTCTTATGAGAATCCACTTTTATTTTATTTTATATATTTTAATAGGTGAGTTATGTAGATATAGCAAAATAATATCAACATGCAAATGTTAAATGTCAAATATTAAAAAAATTAATAATTATTCCAGAAAAAAAAATGAAGAAAAAGGTAAAAACTTACCTTAAGGGGTGGGAGCACTATATTTATGAGAGCGAACTTGAGTCAAGTATAAAGCGTTTGGATACAAGTTATGTGTTGAAATGAAAGAGAATTCTAAATCAATTTTAAAGATCACACTCTATTTTATTATCAACTACAAAGTTATTGATGAAAGTTTTATAATTAAGTATTTGTAACATTTCACAATCAATATATAAAAAGACAAGAAATAATGTAATATATGTTTAAAACAGTTGAGAGAGAAAGTTATTGGAAAAAAGTATATTTTTAGCTCCTTATACATTTATATTAATAAATTTACTATCTAAATTTTACAAAATATACGGACTTAGTCTCTATTAACTTCAAAACAACATGATGAACTCTTAAAGAAGAGAGATTAAATTCAAATCTATTGATATAAAAGTATAAAGATGCTAACCACGTTTACCGAAAATATAAGAATTAAAAATACATTTTCCCAAAATTTTATTAATGGCAAGTGAAATTCACTTCTAATTGATAGAAGGAAAAAAATAGTGAGAATGTCCAATTAAGAGATAAAAAAAAAAATGAGAGCCTTACTGTCCATGAACTAGTGACACTATTTCAAATGTGTTTTCTACTATTATAAGAAATTTATTGAAAATCATATTTTTTTTATGAGAGTCTCACACTCTCACCTTTTATTATAGTTTTTAATAAATTTTAATCAATAATAAAAGATATATTACCAAATATGTTACTACTCCTTATTATAAATTAGAATAAATAATTTCAAGAGACACTCTTCTCACAATATATAAATTAGACTTACTCAACATTTTCTCTCTTTTTAGAAATGTATTTCACACACTATCAATCAATGCTACTAGCCAAAAGTTTTTCTCTTAACCATCTCACAGTTAATATTTTTCTTTCATCTTTACATGTATACTTGATCTTCTTAATCACATATTCCTTTTAATTTAAATTCTTTTATTTGTATCTTTAAATTAATTTAATACTTTTTTAATTATCAATTAAAATAATCTTATATCACAATTAAAGTTATTATTTTAAATTCAAAATATAGTATATATATTAAGATATATATATATATATATATATATATATATATATATATATATATATATATTCATTTATTATTATTTATAATTGTAATATAATTCATATAATAAAAATGTTTATTTGTTAAAATATTTAACTGTATAAAAATAAACATTTATCGTGTGCAATATACATGTTGAAATAATAATAATTATAAAAGTTAATAATTTTTAATTATATAGGAATTCATGATTGAATAATAACATTAAAAACTTTTATATTATAAGTGTATTTCAATTAAATTCTCTTTAACCCCAGGAAAAATCAAATTCTCTTCTAAAACTGAAAAAAAATGATTTTTGAAACATCATGTTATTGGTGTTAAGTGCCCATAAATTTATTCAAAAATTTATTTTCGTCAAATAAGCTAATTGGTGACTTTTAGTGTAATCTTTTTTTTTAATTACATTTTTTTTATTTATAATACTTGAATCTAAAATTTTACTTTAGGTCCAATTGATCAATTCTACTTGGATCAAACAACATGTTGGTGAAAAAAAATAATTTAACCGAATAAACTAAATAATACATGCACTAATAATATAAATTTAAATTGTCATCTAAATTATCAAGGGTCAAATTATTTTATTTTCTCCCATACTTTTTTTTTTATAGATAAACAATTATTTTTTTCCATACATTATGAAGTGTAACTCTTACAAGTATTTACACAACTTTGTCACTCACTAAGGCCGTCTATTATTTCTTTTTTTATCTATAAAAATTAAATTTATATATTAAGAAATTTATAGCAACTCACTTACATTACTTAATTAATGAGTTAAATCCCGTTAATTCAACCTGTCTAATTTGATGTCACCTTTTCAACATCCATGGGTTATCTATCTAATTGAAACTTAAACATCCTAGAGATTTATTTTTGTTATAAGCAAAATCCAAGTTTATTAATTAGAAACCAAAACTAATCACAAATATAGTAAAGTTTGGTTAGAGGGGGCATCATTACAAATGTGACAAATTCAGCATCACCCAACAAAATTCACCCCAAACACCTACTAATTACAAAATCCACTGCACTGCTACATACACCGCTGCACCCCCAAAAGATGAAAATAACTGTGATTAAATGCAACATAACAATCCGAACAAATTTACTGTTGTCCAAAAACATCTGGAATATGTTTACATGGATTCAATTTTTTAAAGGATTTTAATTACTTTTCAATTAAATAAGATGTTTGGATAAAAATTTGAAAAGAAATTGAAATTTGATTATTTTGATCAGGGATTTTAGTTAACTTAAATATTAGCATTTCAAGTTCTTTTGTGCTGTAAGATACCACAATTTCTCTGACTCCTTCATTTTCTCACTATTCTCTCTCTTGCAACAGCTTCTCCCGAAAACCTTTGCACTTGTTCAGTTGCCGACGGTGATTTCTGGTGACTACATCGGAAAGGAAGAAGAAAACGAAACTGATGGTGGCACTGTCGATGTCGCAGGACACGGTCGTGGTTGAGTTGAGGCCGAGGGACGATGATGAGAGCGTGGTGGACTTGGGAATGAAGGTTGTTAAGCGAAGAGAGCCTCTCAGGGCGGTCACAATGGCCAAGGCTGTTGCCTCCGATCAGCAGAGCGACGGCATTGGTATTTTGATACGCTTGTTGCGCTCCGATTTGCCATCCTCGACGCCGCCAAATGTTGGAGATGTCGTCCTTGCCGGTTCCGGCCACCACTAGACTAGTCTTGCTGCGCTCAGGCTCTGCGGCTGTGGCTTGTCGGTGAGTGTTGCTTACTCTTTGATGGAACTGTCACTCTTGTGGTACCTTTGCTATTTGCGTTTCATGGTATATAGTTATAACTGCTGTCAAGTGAGTTTTGTAAATCTACTGCCAAGTAGTTTCCGAAATTGAAGGAGGGAGTTAGTGATTTTGTTTGTTCTCTGTTATATTCTACATTAACATATGAAAGATTTTGGATAAAAGTTGGAAATTTCCTTTTGAAAATATCAATGCATATTCCTGAATTTCAAGGGACCAAACACAAAATTTTAGAAGTGAAGAAATTTAAATTGAAGCATTTGAAATTCTCACCTCATCCAAACACACTCCTATGAAAATCTAACAAAATTAGATATTACCAAAGTCTTGTAACTGTTATGGGAAATACGTCTGCTCTAAATCTTAAGTCAGTATTGCTTGTACCTAATCCATACTGACTTGAGGACAACTATTATGAACATTACGCGACCACTCGGAAAAATGGATTCCAACTTATTTTCCTGTTAAGGATGTCTATATATAGAGATCTTCTCTCACAAGTAAGCATTCACTCATTTTTTTACATACATTCATCTCAAACTATTTTTGGATTAGGCATTGGAATCCTTGCTCGTGGAAACTCTATCTTCATCCACTGTAGTTCCGCTATTCTCCATCCCCTCGAACTCGTATCACAACACTACCTTTTAAACCTTGAGTCCAAAAACACATAACAGTAATCGATGACAAAGCCCAACCAACAACGAATTAAAAGATTAAATTGCTGCATTTGTTTTCAGCTGAATCTCCCATTATTGCAATCCGAAAATAAGCACCATTTCATGAGCATATATAAATGCGCACATACACCACACTAATATCTAATCTACTAAAAAAAATCTATAGACTATAATCAAACCTGAGTCTACACATGTTTTGCTTTGAATAACGCCACCAAAGATCACCTCTTCATCCTCATATCCACTTACTGTTTGACACAACTCCAGAACTGCAACAATTAGTGTAAATTTACATAGTCTTGTGAATAAATAATACTGGCACTAACAATGTAAATTTATATGCTAAACTCGTTTTTTTTTCTTATAATAATCGAATATAGGTATCCGAGAATTTATAACAATAACTTAGACACATTATTCCATAAATTTCTTAGTAAACTCAAACTTTATTAGCGTGAGATATTAGCACCCACCATAAAGTTAGACTTCTATTTTCTTTTCTAAATATTAGTTTGTTGCTTTCACCCGACACTGCCCCCTACAAACAGTGCCCACAAGGACACAAAAGTTTAAAATCTTGAGCAAATCTTTAGAAAAATAAAAGCTCAATATTCTCTCGAACAATTTTTCATCAACTATCACGGGTGATCAATTTTCCCGCATATGCATTTTGTTGGTCATCGATGACTTCACGTCAGTTTTTCTAATTATCATCACTCTTGATAAAATGATCACGATTTAATCATATCATCATAATCATAATTATCTTTTTTGTTATTATCTTTGTGACCACAATGTAATTATCCTAGTTCTCAATCTGAATCACTCTCATGTATTATATGGCCTGTGCTTCTTGATCTGTCTGACTTTTGCCAACAAACTTCTTACAATTTAATGGATCATGCCCACGGACGGATCCAAGGGGACAAACAGTGGCATTGTTTCTTTTTTTTTTTTTTCTTCTTCAGGATTTTTTTATGTATATATAAAAATTCAAATAAAAAAATGTATTAAAAAATAAGTTTTTCAATTGATATTTGGGTAATCATATCTCTAGTTTTACTCATAAAATTAATAATAAATATCTTTGATAAATTTATTATTTATTAAATAATTATTTATTAGAAGTTAAATATTAAAAAAATTGTTCTCCCCTTGACGTTCTCCTGGACATGCCTGCTGACTTCCCAACTAGATTCTAAACTCATGCATCTCATTTAAATTATACGTTTTTTTATATTTGTATTTAGTATTATTTTTAAATACATAAAGAAAAATGTTATTTTTTAAAATATATATACATTTAATAGCATATTAAATATTATTACATTAAAATTGTGAAACATCATTAAATATATTTTTTAAGAGAATTAAATACATTTTTTTATAACTAGAATGTTTTTGAGAATTCTTATTTGGCACCTAATTAGTCTCCCGCTCCCATTGGATTGGCCAATTTTAAGGTAAAATGTACATCCACAGTTGTGACTCTATGTCCATGCTGAAGATCAAAAATTAGATCTTAATTAAGGGATCCAACTATGGAATCACTTATGTCAATAACTTTTTATCATTAAATATATTTTTGTTATTACTAATATTGTGTTTACATGTACTTGAATTTTGTATATTTATAATTAATATTTTTTAAGTGTATTTATTGTGAAAATTAAAATTTATTTTAAAATGATATTTTTAAATTTATTAACCTATAATTTCTCAAAAAATTATTTATCTATAAAGATTATTATATATTTTAAAAAATATCTTATAATTTAACTATCATGAGTATTATTGTATTTAGATTTAATTACACATTTTATTATTCTACTATTATTATTTTACAAATTTTATTACCTAAGTTTGTTTGTTTTTTTACGAATTGTATCACTTAAGTTTTCATTTTTTTAATTATAATAAAAGAGATTTGATATTAATCTTAAAATTTTTATTTTCTTTTTAATTTTATATGCTTGATTCATGTCACAATCACCAAAATTACAATTGAAAAGAAAAGAAAATCAGTAAGATTAATTACTTAGGAAATTAACTTGAGCCTAAAGAAGAATGGGCTGGGCTTTCTGTTCTTAATAGGAAATGTGGACAAACTAGTCATTACCAAGGCAAAATAGCTACCTACCTACCTACTACAACCATAGCTACTTTTCAAGGGTCAAATTAAGTTATTTTCTGCCATACTTTATGGAGTGCAGTTCTTATAAGTACTCGTACAACTTTGTCCCTTAACATGTATAATCTTTAACTTTTCTATTCGTATGAATCAAAATTAAACAACAAGAGATTTATGATAACTTTATAATTGCTCGGTTGCACTGATTAACTAATTAAACTAGATCTTCATTCAACCTATCTAATATATGTGTCACTTTTTCAACATCCATATATCTATTGAGTTATCTTGGCAACTTAGGGCATATTACATATGTCACAAAATTCAGAATCAACCAAAAAGTACACCCCAAAACACCCGCCAATAACAAAATCCATTACTACATTGTCTCACCCAAAAGATAAAAATAACTATGTGACAAAAGAGTGTTTGAAAGGAGAATTGGGAATAAGAAAGATCATCAATTCGAATTTTTCATTAATAAAAACTAATAAACTAATAATTAATATTTATCGATAAAAAAAATAATGTGACCACAAACGACATAACAATTCATATAAATTTGTCATTGTCTAAAAATATCTATGAAAATCTAAATTGAAAAAGAATAAATAATCATTTTAATCTCTGAATATATAAATCAATAACAATTTCGTCACTAAAAGAATGAATATTTTAAGTTAACCTCTCAATGGGTAAGTAGTGCAATAATTATGTCTTATATATAATTTAATGATAAATTGATCATCAACTTTATAATTTAATGTCAAATTGATAGTTAAACATTACAGTTCATTAATAAAATAGTTTCACAAATTTAACACCAAGACAAAATTATCACATTTTACACGTTCACAAACTAAATTAGAAGTTTTATTATTTTAAGGACTAAATTATCATCAATTTATATATTTAGAGATTAAAATAATCATTTATCTAAAATCAGAAATCACCAAAGTCTTCCACCTTTTAAACCTTGAGTCCAAAAACACATAAGGCAATCGATGACAAAGTTCAAAGGCCAAACAACACTATGTACTCAGTGATTTAAAAGATTAATTAAGTTGTTGCATTTGTTTTCAGCTGAATCTCCCATAATTGCAATCCGAAAACAATCACCATTTCATGAGCACATACACCACTCCAACCTAAAAGAATCTTTAGAGACTATATAATCAAACCAGTTTGAGCGTCGGCAAATGTTTTTTCTTTGAATAACGCCACCAACGACCTCTTCATCCTCATGTCCATTTACTGTTTGACACGACTCCTACAGCATCGTATCCAAGACTCACTTGAATTAATCCTAAAACTATAGCACTCATGTGTCAATCCATTCACCCACTGAAAATCCACACTACAATGCTTCCCGTTCATAACCACTTACGCATCAAAGCATATATTTTTAGCACAGCACTTCTTTAAAATATGTCCTAGTCCTAATACAACATCTCTTTTTCACTTAATTCCCAAACATTTTTTAGATTCAAAATCCAACATGATCAAAGGATAATCTAACCCGCACCAATGTTTTCTTTTTTTGTGTGTGTGGGGGTCTATCCCGAACCAAGATTCATCTCAATCACATATTCGGAAGAACAATTGAGTATTAAGAGTTTTAGCTTAAATTTTGATCACAATGGAATCAAGTTACTATAGAAAGGCTTAGTGCATGTTTGTTTTTCCGGTGAACTTATGTCAGCACAAAGCCCAAGACCACTTTATCGTAAAAGTTATAGGTGTCGTTATTTGTTCAATTTTTGTTTCAGATTGTTCCACTAGTAATCCAAATACATGTTTGATGCTTAATTCGAGAAGACTTAACAATTATTTATAGAGAAGATTTATTTTTTCCCCAAACATACATAAGAAATTTTCATTTTTGACAAAGATATAGGGTAAATGTGTTACAAAGTTTTTCTTTCATGCATTTTATAATCATGTTTTTTAATGCTCACACATTTTACCAATTCTTTAAATGTGTAACAAAGTATTAAATGTGTGAAAAGTGTCCCTTAAAATGATGTTATTTTGTTGCCAATTTTTTTTTCAAAACAACATCGTTCTGTTAGTAATATTATGGTAAAATGTATGAAAATTAAAAAATATAAAAGTAAAATACACAAAAAAAACTTAGACAATCAAATATGTAAAAATTGAAAAACGTGATAGTAAAATATTTAAAAAAAACTTTAAATGATAAAATTCATGAAATGATGATAATTGTGTGGTAAAATATGCAATTATGACTAAAATATACCTAACACGTTGAACTCCAGAACAAAATCCAATTTAATATTAAATTATTTTATATTTTTTTCTATTGATTCTTCAAGTTCTATATCATTTCTATATCATCCCTAGATGTGGAAGAAAGTTAAACATGTGTATTAGAATTTAGAAGTCAAGTCAAATATAGTAGTAGTAAAATATTTATAGCTCACTATTCCTAGTGTTTATTCTTCTTACTGAGTTTTCATCCAGAATCCGATGGACAATTTTAATTTGGACAAAGAAGAACCACAGTGAATCTACTCTCTTTTTTATTATAGACAGTGAATCTACTCTTATGCCAAAGCATTCATCATGGGATAATTGACAACCAAGAAAAAAAATAGGGTTGAGTTGTAAGATTCCTGGGAGTGTTTCAATGCTGGCCCACATTACAGCAACAACAATAACAGCACGTTTTGGGAGTACTTATGATATGTTCTGTTTCTATCAAAGCACGGAGGTAACCATGGAAAAAATATGGCATAAATCCATTGATTTAATGCATTGTTGATAAATTAGTAAAATACTGAAATATATATTTTAAATAATACTATTCTCAAAGATAGATTTTGAGGACCGGGCCGGTCTAGCGGTGGAGAGTAGGAATAGTATACATGAAATTATTAGCTATTGTAAAAAAATTGAGGATTCAAATTGGATTCAACTTTTCAAAAATTGAAGCTATGTTATTGTAATGACAGGAAAAATCATACTCATCGTTTTTAATTGACTGATAATACAAAAAAATTGTATAATAATAATATATAAAAAGATAAAGAGTTATGTAAGTAAAAAAATTTACTTAATCATTCAATCATAACTCATTATAATTTATATAAATTTATTAATTTTTAAAATAATTATAATTAAACTTTTTAAAAAGACTTTTATATATATATATATATATATATATATATATATATATATATATATATATATATATATATATATATATTGGAAAGAAGGTTGTGGCAGAGAGGCTAAAGGCAGCCCCCTCTAACCACCAAAGTAGAATTAAAAAATAGGTTCAATACAAAAAGGACTTGGGGGGACCAGACCTGACCCAAGAGCCAAGACATGGATACATTGTAACACATCCCTTAACGGAACATGTAAAACGGGACACTTGATCTATTTCTACCTAGATCATCAAAAACAAAGGATGGAGGAAAATCCCACCAACAGAAGTTAGAAGAATTAACACTAAAGGCAGCTAATCTATCTGCACAGCTATTGCCTTCTCTATGAATGTGACTTTTCCATCTATTACTAAGTTGCCAAGGAACTATGCTAGGGGAATTGTAAGCAAATATCACAAACAAAGAATCTATTTATAACCAGAGAACCACCCCTTTCTATGAGCAATTTCAATAGCCTTTATAGCTGTCAATAACTTAGCATGAATGGAAGAGGACAACCCCTATGGTTCAGCAAAGGCATTCACAAAAAGACCCACCAAGTTCCTGAAGATTCCCCCTCCAGCTGCTCTTTCAGGATTGCCAAGAGAAGCCCCATCAGTGTTAAATTATTTAGCCAGCCTATCAATGGAGGCTGCCAAGTAAGCCCTTTGCCATAAAAGGTTTGGGAGGATGAGTATTTGTGCGGATTTGACTTCTCTGCTATCCCTTTTTAAGTTGTTCTTATACTGTCCATTCAAAACAACGTCGTATAATAATTGTGTTAATATTTAACTGTGATTCAATTTTAAAAAGTATGAAAACAGTATTATTTTTTAAGGGACAGTACATGAACAACTTGAAAAGAGACAAGAGAAAAGTCAAGTTGATATTGGTGCCAAGTGACTTAAGGATGCCCTTGAACATGTTGCCAGAGAGGAATATACCTACAGACACCAAATTTCTGACAGACTCAAAGGGAAGTAATTTGTTTTTGAATCTGGCAAAATTCCTTGTATGCCAAATGCCCCATATGACATGAGAGATGGCAAAAAGAAGGACATCTTGGGCACTCCAATGCATGTTAACAATGTGGAGGATAGCACGAGAATCACTACACAGAAAATTGAATCAATGCAGAGGATATGCCTGCAGAAAGAAAGATTTATACAAATTGTTGGGTTTAGTAGTGATTTTAAACCAATATTAAAATCGAATCAAGGCACTTATTTAAAATTATATATCTAATGAGATAAGTTTCAAAGTCTTCAATAAGTAGGAAAAAAAAATTAAAATTGTGTCAGAATTAAAAACAATCATCATGGGGAAGGGCAACAATTATCCCAATTTAAGAAATATAAGATCAAAATGAATTTAGGACCTCTAAAAGGATATTTTAGCCTTTTTTTTCTTTTTTAAATAATTGTGTCTGTTTTTTTTGTACGGTAAATAATTGGGTGTCTAGAAGTAGAAACTTAAAAGCCGTGTATTTGAGTCCTTGTACATAATCTTAAAATCACACTAAATTTAAGTAGACTTAGACTGAGAATGCCTAAAACTCATAAGTCACGACTTAATAATTTCAAATAAAAAAAACACAAGTTTTACACGCCACATAAAACTCAAAATACACAAAAGCAAACATGAGTGAAGTTGAATGCAAAATAGAGATCAAAAGAGTCAAGCCCAAACTGTGATTCTTGATCACCCCCCAACAACAAAAAAATACAAATTAGAAGTTGAATCCAATGTCCCAAATAGAAACCAAACAATGACCAGAAGCTAACATTAACATACTAAAACAGATATCAGTTGTGTGTGTCCAACTAGTGACGGAGTTAGAGGGGACAGCCTCCCGTGGTACTTTATATTAAGTTGATTAGAATAAAATTGTATAAAATTAATTTTATATGGTATAAAATAATGATGATTAAGGTTAGATAGTATCAAATTGTGAAAAATTAATTATCTTTCTTATTATTATCACAATGATTAAAGTGATAATTAGTGTAAAATTATTTATGTTTGTTGTATTATTATGATAACAATTAAAATTATTATCATTTAAAATAAAAATTATTATTTATTAAACATTAGACATTTAAAAGATTATAAAGAAAGGAAAAAAATATAAACCCTCCTTCAATAGATTTTTGGATCCGTCTGTGGCCAACCCAATTTTACACACTACATATAAAAGCAACTAGCATTTCTGCTGCCTACAATTATCTTACTTCATTATTAATTTCATAATTTGTTATATTAACTACTCTCAAATTAACACATGAAATGGAGTTTATTGCAATCAATTCAAACCAAACTCTAATGCAAAACCAAAAATATGATTTGAGAATTATAGTTGATGTATTTTCTCAAAAATTTGATCAGATTGATTGTTTATCTCCTTTCTGATTCAACTTTATTTTTATTTCAAACAAATTACACTAATAATTCCTCCTTTTAACACTTATTACATAAATATTTTACTTAAAATTATATTTCTTTTTATCTCCCCTAAACTATCAGGGTTTCTAACAGTATTAAGTTCTAAGCAACATGTCCAGAATATCCTTGTCTCTCAAGCCCAATTATAGAAACCTTTGTGTTTGTTTGCTCTGTCAAACCCATAAGCCTATACTCGGCGCCTCCAAAACTTTGTCTCCTCCGTGCAAGAGGCTCAGATCTGCAACTTGCCACACCAAACGGCACTTCTTCTCCGTCACACTGTTCCCACCACCGCGGTCTCCATCCCTTCGTTGCTCCTTCACCTTCTCCATCCGCACAACCCAAACCTCCCCCGCACATCAAGCTTCACAACCGCAAAACCTCCATTTGAATTTTTTTGTTGCTGAAATTCTTTTTAATTTTCTGGGAGCACAGATCTGATGGCATATGAGAGGTTTCTGAGTTATAGCATAACGATGATGTTGGTGGCTGTTTAGAAATGCATAGGGGTGTAAAAGCAAAAATGTTATTTTTTGTTTTACCATAGACCCCACTATAGTTCTCTTTGGTACAGATTTATGGGTAAATATCTTGAATTTGTAATTCATTAATAAATTTGTCCATAAACGATTAAAATATAAAATTTAGTTTTCAAAGGTGTAAAAAATATAACAAATATATTCAGCTGTTAATTTTCGTTTGTCATCGTTAATAAAATAGTTTATGTGATACAAAGAGATGAATTTGTCACTAAAATGATGATGGTCAATCTGGTCATCTCTAATTATCAACATAGAGGCATATTTGTCATATAATATTTTTTTGACTTTTTATCTTCTTACTCTATTAACAGATGTGTCCCTAAAAGATGAAAATATAAAATTTAGTCCCGGAAAATGTAAAAAGTGCAACAAATATATTTGGATGTTAATAGTAGATCATGACTTATAATTTGAAAAAATTTATAATAATTACGACAATTTTTTTTAACAAACTCGTAAATTAAATTGAGTCTAAAAGGAAAAAGAATACTCATTTTATAAAGTCATAAATAATTTTTTTATTCTCTCATGCTTGATGAAATGTTCAAGTAAAAAGAATGTTTATTGTAAAACATCATAGTTAAATTAGATTCATGAATAATTTTTAGAGAAAATTACAATTGCAATGACACTTTTAATTTGTAAAAAACACTCACCTTCTTTGGAATGATTTTTTAAGGTTATGATTTTTTAAATGATTAGTTAATAAAAAATAATTGTGTATGATTTAAAAAAATTAATTTAAAAATCAATAAACTTTTATTGTAATTTGTAATTTGATGTGGTTGCATATACTAATAAATATTCATATTTTCTTATGAATAATTTATATAAAAAAATAATTAAATAAATAGTGCTTGATTAAACAAAAATAATGATTTTCTTATCATTTTATAGTAAAATTTCTTTTTCTTTTTTTTTCTGTGTTGATAGCATTTATTCAAGAGTTAACAACCAAATGATTGATTTTTTTTGTAGTTGAAGAAAAGTAAGAAGAATTCGCCAAAGCAATAAAAATCCACTTCCATTGATAATATTTTATGCATATCTAAATCGTTGATGAAGTTTAAAAATTATATAATGGAAACAGACGTTTACCGGTGTGATATAACTCTCCAAAATTTTGTTACAATCATCATAAATTTTTCAAAATTATAATAATTAGTCACAATCTACTTTTAACGTCTAGACATATTTATCGCACTTTTTATACTTTTGGGGAGTAAATTTTGTATTTTCATCTTTTAGGGACGCATTTGTTAGCGGGATGGGAAGAAAAAAAGTCAAAAAAAATATTATATGACAAATATGCTGACAATTAGAGATGGTCCCGTTGACAATCATTTCAATGATAAATTCGTCCCACTGTGCCGCGTAGGCTATTTTATTAACGGTGATAGACGAAAGTTAACGGCTAGATATATTTGTCACACTTTTTACACTTTTGGGGACTAAATTTTGTATTTTCATCTTTCAAGAACGCATTTGTCAACGAATTACACATTCAATGACATTAGTAACTATTTACCCTAGATTTTTCCTTTGGTGGTTTGGGTATTAGGTGGTTTTGTAGTTTTAGATTTTGACGTTGAACAATAAAGTTTTTTTTAGATTCATGTTTTGTTCGGGTTGGGAACTAAAGGAAGGAGATGGGGTAATTTTGGAAGGAAAAAATATAACTCTATCACATGTCAATCATGTGCCAGATTCAGTTAACGGGCCAAACATTGTTAAGAGGAACGGGGACAGTGTATGAAAATTAAACAATTAGGGAAGGTTTGTGTAGGATCAAAATAAAGAAAGGGGCCGAGTGTAATAAGTACTAAATTTAGGGGAAGAGAGTGTAAATTAGTTCTTTTATTTTTCTTGTTACCTTTTGAATTCTATGATAACCATGGATTTATTTCTTTTGGTGGTGATGTGCCTAATAGACCGGTTAAAGATCCTCCATTTACTATGGTATACTTTATTCCTTCGAGGTGAAACTTTTCAAAATTACTATGGAAAAATCTTACATATTGTTTAGGTTATTCAAGATAGGAAACTAGTTGAGGCCACAACCTTACATGTGAATATGATTAACAAAATATGAATGGTAGATGACCCAATATGAGAATTAGAGGGAATGATAAATTTTTAACACTTCCCAAAGTTAATTTAAGAGGTTATTTTTTGGGGGAAAAAATAAAAAAAAAGTGTGTTAATAATAATAAAAAAGGATAGGGTTAACTGCAATTGTCAAAGAAATGCCCTATGAGAATTATTGGACTGACCCAATATGGGAACAAGAAAGTGATTTTTTTTTTACGTTAACAAGAAGAGTTATTTTATCAGAAATTTAATAGAATAAGTTTAAATGCAAGTTAATATTTATATGCTAAGGTGATCTTTCTTATTTTATTTTATCTAACAATTATTCTTAAATTTTGTCTATGGCTGAATCGCGATTCCATTGCAGAAGAAATCACGATTCTATTGAAGATAAAACCACAGACAAAATTACCAAAGGGCTGAGGACAAAGTTATCAAACTCGAGAGTTTACGTAGACTCATGAAAGTTCGATAGACTTAACTCGTGGACTCAACTTGTAAACTCGTAAGAGTCCACTTCATATAAAAATAATAACAAAATATTTATAAATAACATACCAATTAAACATTTCAACAATATAATAAAACAAAATAGTAAATCATAAATTTCACAATACTTATATAATCAAGTCTAGAAATGCATTACGACTAGATAATAACTTGCAGATGTTACAGTAGTGATAGAGTATTCCCATCGAGGGTTTAATGTTATTAAAGGTGAGAATTTTTCAATTTAGAAACAACGCACTAAATGGAGATATGTTGAACACTAAACAGACACAAAATAATCCAAAATGACTTACGTTTTGGTCTAATTTTTTTTAACTTACTGACTCGTTGACTCGGTGGTAAACTCGAGAGTCTACCGAGTTTAGTTAGAGTTTATCAAGTCTACCCAGAATCTACTAAAAAGAGAGTTTACATACGATTCAACTCACAGAGCGTAAGTGAACTCGTAAACTCGTAAGAGTTAACAAGTTAATTCAATAATTTGATAACCATGGCTGAGAGGGCATCTAGAAGGGGAGAAAGGAATGGTTGGAGAGGAGAAATAAAGGGTTCGTTTAGGAGGGGTTGGGAAAGGAAGGGTTAGGTTGGGAAGAAGGAAGAAAGAAAGAGAAGGGGAAGCAGCGTAGGTTAAGGGGTGCCAAGGAAGGGGAAGGAGAAAGGTTAGAGCATCTCCAACCATGGTTTCTTATATGTGTTTCTTAATCATTTTTTTGTGGTTTCCACAACATTTGTTGTGATCCCCAGATTGTCATGTCACTCATAAGAAACTCATACAAAATTTTACTCCAATGTAAGAAACTTAAAAAAACCCACATTTATATTTTTTTTTATTATAACTTTAACATTTCATATCCTTCCTAATTTTTTACCTTGTTCTCTTTTCTCAATTTTTTTCCAGAAACATATTCCCCACCAGCCCTTCTCTCTTTTCTCAATTTTTCTTTGGAACCTTCTCTCTTCTTCAACGTCCAAACCTTTCTCTCTCTCCAAAACGTTTTCTCTCTTTATGCTTTTACACTTCCCCTTCTCTCTTTTATCTCTTTTCTCAATTTCTCTAGAACCTTCTCTCTTCTTCAATGTCCAAATCAATCTCCACTAGCCTTTCTCTCTTTTCTCAATCACCCCTCACACCACACCAGCACTGTTTGAAAAAATAATAAATTATTTGGAGAAACGGTTTCTTATATTAGAAACCCGAACTTACGATGAAGCTACTCGCATGTCACGTAGATACTCTCCAATGCGGAGTTTCTTTTAAGAAATGGTTTCTTACACTTACAAACCCACAAAACACCTTCGGTTGGAGATGCTCTTAGGGGGTTCAGGAAGGAAAAAGGAGAAGGAGAAGGGGCGCAAGTTAGGGAATTCCAAGAAGGGAAAGAGGAAAGAAGGATGGGTGAAAAATTTTGAACTTGGGGATAAAAGAATAATTTCAAGGGAGAATAAGAACCAATAGAAATGTGTGCAAGAGATAATGATATTCCTCTACATATAAGACAAAAACAAAAGTAAACCAAAACTATGTCATGGGCATACGTGGGTTTCCTCTTTCTTTATTGGGCTTTTGGTCAGCAGCTTATTAAAAAAGAAAGTATTTCAAGGCATACATATTTTCAACCTAAAACTAAAAGAAATGCATACATTATACATAGTGGGTGAATGCAAGTAGAGGAAAGAAAAAAAAATATTGGGTGATTACATTGCATACATCATGAATTTGAATGGATACATACCGGATGATTTGATACATCTTAAATCTTTATATTGTACACGAAAAGGGTAGATTCCAAGTTTAATAACATTAAAAAAAGAGTCAAAGTATTACTAATTATTTTTTTACTCATATATAATAAAAAAGATATTTTTTTATTTTAAACTTAAACATAAGTAAATCTAACTAATTTCACTTATATTTAATGATGTCATTTCAAAAACACCCTTAATTTAATTGCAACTCTAATTTGAACTTTAATGATGTCATTTCAAAAACACCTTTCTATTTTATTCATAATATCAAAAAATTCCAATGAAGGACATTTTAAGAATAATCTTATATTTTACATGAAATTAATAAAATTAAATAATTTCAACTAATTTTTTTAAAGAATATGAAAGTAATTATTCTTGTTTATATATGAGTCCAAAGGAAGTATTAGTTTGGTCTCAAATATAAGAAGAAATAAATTATGCTAACTAAGAAAGTTAGTTAATCACATTTAATTACAATAATCTTAATTAAAAATTAATTTTTTTCCAACTTATCCTTCATTATAACTTGGTATTAGAAATAAATAAAAAAGAATGATTAAAACTAATACCTCAATTAAATGGGGAGTATTTTGAAGATAATAACATTAAATGAAATAAAATTAATTAAAATTTTCTTATATTTGAAAAAACAAGTATGATCGGAGAGCGAGTATTATTTATCAACAATTAAGTTACAAATATTACAACTGATTGTGTTATTTCTGTTGTTGCTGATCGGTATACACACACAATTGATTATGGTGAATTTAGCCATATAATATCATTATTGGAAAAAGTATTGAGTACACAATTTTAAGAGAACTAAATTTTGTGTCAGAATAAATAAGCTAAGGTGAACATTTCAGATTCTACACTCAACTTCAACTCGATCCAAGTTTGAAGTTGACCAATTTTTTTTAATAAACTAAATAGATATTAATAGTTTTTTATCCGAGGGAAAAAGTTAGCTTGAAATTTTAATATTACAAAAGTTTTTTTTTATTAGTCTAATGGCCTATCCTTTCTTAACTTAATTTTAGTAAAAATGTCCTGATTTTAACTGATTGATGAAACATCGTGCAAAATAAGGGCTTACTTTGTTAAATTCATTTTTACCCCCTAACACACGTATAATGTAAAAAAAATAAAAATAAAAATCACAGAAATAGCATCAACAGAACTTAAAAAAAAACATATTCTTGTGCCATTTAATGATTACTCTATTAACGAAAAATATCAAATCAGTAATTAAGTAATGATGATATTTTTCTATTTACAAAATGCAATGATGCTCTTTTTTATACCTTTACATCATGATATATAGGACTTGCCATGATCATCACGGGTTGTCGTCCTCTCCAATAGAGAAAAAAAAAACATTATTATTATTATGCCCTAAATATATTATGAGAAGCATTTTATCATGGGCAGCATGTGTTAGAAAATATGCCATTTGTGTAACACTATTAGTTGAAGTGATACCACAAGAAGTATGAGTGGGGGGAAAGGGTTGTTAGTAGTACAAGTGTACAACTACAACTCTACTATATAATGTTAGGGTTTTGAAGAGCGTAAAACGAGGAGAGAATCTACAAAATTGTGCAGCCAAACAGCACCTTGACCCAAAACGTGGAACTTATTCTAAAATCTGAAGGCATAGGTGGAGCAAGAGCCAGAGGGTCGGGCATAAAGGGAGCCACGTGGTCCCCTAAAATGGTCAATTTGCCAACGAAAAGCCCCTCCACATTCCAACCATTATCAAAAAATTGGGACCCTCTCCATCAATGTCACCATTATTTTTTTGTGATAGGCTTTTGCCCACGCCTAATCTCACCCCCTGATTTCTCCTTACCCACACATGCGCAGATGATTAGACAAAAGGTGGTTACATCTATATAATAATATTATATCATACAATTCATAGATAATTATGTAGTTAAAAGTTCGGTTATCATATTCATATTATGGAATAACATTTGTTAAAAGTAATTAATCTTTAATTGACAGTATTGTGTTTGGTTGTCTGAAAATAAATATTGCACGTCAGATTGAAGCAAATAGAATTAGTTTTTGCATCCTTTTACAAATTTGACACGAAAATCCTCTTATAAGTGCATCTTAGATAGGTATTTAGACATGCATTGAATCTTAGTACTTTGAGAAACTAGAATTAATTTTTGCATTTTTTTACAAATTTCACGCAAAAATTCTCTTCTACGTATGTCTTGAATGGTATCCAAACATGCATTGAATTTCAGCATTTTGAAAGGTTAGTCTCTGATTCTTGACCGGAGAAAACCCTACTGCCAAGGAAAAAATTAAAGACAAAAGTGGTTCTAACAGCTTTTATGCATGTTTTTAACTGAGCTTTCGACATAATTAACCACTACTTGTCCCGTAATTATGCTACCTATTAACGACACTTTAAGACTTCTTGCTCTAAATTATGGTTGAAGAAAGAGAAAAGATAATGTCTGCTTTTGCCCTCGGGGAACTTTATAGATCAATACATAATATGGCATTGGACTTTCGGGAATGCTATAGTATCATTTACCAAACTTATGATTAGAGGATTTTGTGGACCCATGTGGAAGCCACTCGCCATCACACATGCTACCACACCAAGGGGACGTAGTAGCTTCACATTGTGGATACATATGTCATCTCATATTTAAATGGTTGAAGGGAATATAAAATAATAGGAGATGGTGGGTGCAATTAAAAGGGGGTGAGAGCGTAGGAATTAGCAAGGGAATATAGATTTATGAACTTTAATTTTTACTTCAAATATTTGTTTAATTGTGCAAAAATTAGAGCTTGATAATAGGCTGAAGCCTTGGAAGACAGCAACAATTTTGGGAGGCCAGTTTACCTAGATTGAATGCCTCTATCGGCTATCATGTTGACAGATAAATTTATGTTTTTTCAATAACTTGTTACTAGTAATAGTTTTTGGAATTTATTTGACACATAGTCAAAGTACAAATGATTTTTATGTCAGATAATCATAAATTTATACCATTAAAAATTGTTAACTTTTAGGATATTAGTATGCTTGGTAAAAAAAAAAAAAAATTGGTATCTTTGTCTTTATATGAGTCCATTATAATTAATTAATTTAAGAAATTAAAAAAAATTGATTAATTTAGTTAGCAATATTAATTTTTTAACTAATATTAAATCATTAATAATATATATTTTTAAAAATTACACTTAAGATTATTAAGATTCTTCATCTCACTTTTTGCACTTAATTAATTAAGAATAAATGCATTGGCAATCACTATTAGAGAAAAGTGTTTTTATGACGTTGATTTAACGTCGATTGACAAAAAATCGTCTTAGAAAGAAATATAATGACATTTTTGTAAATAAACACAATCATTCTATGACGATTTTGAGAAACTGTCTTAGAAGACTATTTGATGTAAATAAATGTTTTTTGATTTTTTTTAATATTTGATGTTTCTTCCTTTAATTTACTCTCTCGCACTCTCTATATTTTGACTCCCCGACTCCCCTCTAGGGTTCCAAAAAGGTCTTGCACTTTGTCTTCGTTGTCGAAGGTTGGTGGCAGTGGTGAAGATCCAAAGGGAAGGCCTCGTGGAAAGATCCAGAAGGTCGTATCATCAAGAGCACAACCAGAGAAAATGTAGTTTCTTAGCTCAAGGCCTTCCACGACGGCATCATTTCGGGCTAGGCCACTTTTGAGGACATCGTCTCTCACTTCTCCGATTGTAGCTCTCTCTCTCTCTCTCTCTCTCTCTCTCACTGATTGTGCCTCCTTCTGACTCCTTCGCGGTGAACAACAACAACAACAACGAAGATGACAAACTGGAAATGGTTTGTCTGGTGTGCTACGAATTCCACGTGGCGATGCTCACAACAATGAACGCACGACGAATTCCTCACACAAATGATGAGAGAGGATCAAAGATTTTTAGAAGACACATTTAACGTTGCGAGGAAAAAATAGAAGAGAAAAAGTCATAAAAAGCATAAGAATCTGTAACAAATAGTCATGGTTGCACTTGGGGACCAACCAGATTGAAAAACAAGCCATGGTTGCCCAACATATCTCAACTCACTGAGGACCCTTACTCTTCATCTGTCTGTTTGTCTCTCTATCTGTTTTTGTTTTATTAGGTTTTAAGATCACTTACTCTAATTAGTTCATGACATTCATACCCTTTTTTTTACTAACCTCCCTGGAAATGAAATATTGTATGCATAATGGTATAGGTTTAAGTTAAAGTTTTTAGTTTTAGTCTTGTACAGAATCTTAGAATTTTTTTGGAGGGGGGTTTAAGTTAAAGTTAAAGTTAAATTGGACCTTTACTTTTCACGTATTTACTTTGATTAAGGTGTCTATGCACAATGGTACAGGTTTCCACAAGGGGTTCCTTGGGTTCGTTACCAGGGGACATACAAAAGATCTTAATATAAGCTTGATTTGGCCTGGAAAAGATCCAACTTTGCGTAAGCATGTTTGTCCTTTCAATTTGGTTCTTATATTTCACTTCTTAATTAGGTTTTTGATGTATTGATTGTTTGGAAAAGATGAGAATAATGAATGTTGTCGTGATGCTATCACAATCCAAACATTTAGGAACAAGCATAAAAACAGGATTTTTGTCAAACCTGGACTTTGTTTCCTGATTGGGTTATATGGGCAGTAGTTCGAATGCCTGCTACCATAACTATAATAGGATGCTCCCACTACACATCTTCAAGGGATTGATAGTGTAGGCATAATATCATTTGCTCTTGTAACATATGTTGCTCTTCAAGCATTACAACCAAACTTGATCATCAATGCAGGCATTGTTGGTGGCTTTAAGGTAGGCATTGTCTTGCCCCAAACATGGGCAGTAGTCCTCCTTCCTGTGATAATAAGTTATCCTATTCCTTTTGCAATAATTGAATTGTAATGATCTGATACAATGTTTCCCTTTTTTATCATTGGTGTTGGAGTTGATATTAATATATTGATGTGCTTCTATTTTTTATAAGTTATCCTATGATAATAAGTTATCCTATTAATATATTTTTCTATAAAATAAATATTCATAATATATATTGATGTGTTTCTATTTTTGCATTTCTCTAAATCTGAATAAATACAAACTATCCATAAATATCCTTATTATACTTATATAATCATTAATTAAAAAAAGTGTATGCTTAATTGTTGGTGGTGCATCTTTTTTCTTTTTCATTTTATTAACAAAATATTATTTTTGTCTAGCCACATAAATTCCATTATGGAGCCTGTCATCCTTGTCTGCTACCTTGTGCCAAAGAGTACCAATGTGGTCATACATGCAAATTAAGGTTTGATAAATTTTTCTCTTTATGTGCAATAAAATTAATGCTTGCACATTAGGACTTAAGAATTTTTGAGACTGTCAGTTCATGTGGTGGGCCATGTCACGGGTAACTTAGAAAGTGACAAAATTAACTTTAAAAAATCCAGTTTAGCATTTTGAAACTACTTGTAAGTTAAAAATCTCTATTAGGCTTTTGTTCCTCCTTTTTATTTAGAATTTCATATCCTTCATATAAAATAAATCACAACATTTAATTAAATGCTTTTCTGAAAAGTTTTTGTGTTTTAAAGAACCTCCTTTTACTATAGGTGTTCAATAAATATTAAGTGTTAACCAAGAATGTTACTATGTCAGTACTTATGTTCAACGTTATTCATCATATGTGCAATATAACTAGTCCTAGGAATTGTAAAATACTTATAAACAATTTATTTTCAGTTTTTTAAGTATTTTTGTATTATTTTAAAATGAAAATTAAAGTTTTATCCTAATAATCAAGATTAGTCTTTAATATTGTGTGGGTTAGGATGCTTATTTGCCTCTCTCTATATATATAGTCTTAAAAAAAATCTTCATTTTTGCTTTTGGGGATGAGAATGCGATTAGTTTAGATGAAAGTTAATACTTAATACTAATATAGATTAAATTAAAGTTTTAGCATGCTTCATCTGCCATTGCAAGACAGTTGGAGCAAAGAGTTAAAATCTTTGAAAGAATGAACGTCACAAGGAGGGGTTACGTGGCATGTACTGTGGGCTCGTGCCGGTTGTGCTAGCTTTGCTTCCATTTATACTCCCTTTTATAGCATTCTTCTTACCTAATGATATAGTTCCCTTGTTTAAATTAAATACATTAAATCTTATTATTTTCTTGACATTTTTTATTAAGCTCCCAAATTTCTTTTATTCCCACACTTCTATGGCACTGTTATGATTGAAGTTCGGCAGAATTTTCATAGCTAGAAATTATTTCTTGCCTAAGAAATAATTTCAATTGCTTTTCATATAATTTGTTGTTCATTTTTAATGACTTATTACTCTCTCACCCATTCTTGATCAAATCAGTCTTTCAATTAGACAATATAAAGAAAGAGGAATGGCTTGAATCATTTACTCCGTAGTTGAAATCATTTCTATTTTCCAAACAAAACTTATTGTTGTTTTTATTGGCTTAATAAAGGAATTGTCATATTGAAAAGGTGTAGTGTGTACTCTTTCTTTTTGTTGGATAAGCCATAAGTGTGTGTTTTAAAAGATATCAATATGTCTCTTAAAAAAAAGCTTTCAATACATAGTAGTGCTTTTCTCGTTTCCATGTGTTGTAAAGCCCACACAATTTGATCTTATAAAGCTGACATTGCATATATGACATTACTTGGGGGATGGTTAGGTTGTGAACCATTTTAAGCATTTCTTTGCCATTCAGGGATTGGAAATTTGTGATGTTTTGAGTCTTCATACCAACATCTGTAGGGAGTCACAATCAATGCAAATGCTTGGGCTAATGTCGAACATGTTGTGAATCATGTTTATGACATATTTTACATGATGGGCAGAGATGACATAGTAGCTAGAATGGGAAGTGAGGGTGGAATACTCCCAAATGGTTCTTTTAATCCTGAAGTTTGATTATAAATCTTGTGGATTATTTTAATTATTTTTTAAAATAAGACATTTTAATACGGTTTTTTTAAAATTGTCTTAAAAAGTGTATATTCTAAGATGGTTCTTAATTAAAAATCATCTTAGAAAGGTACCCTTCTAAGATAGTATTTATCTAAGAATCGTCTTAAAATGGTATTCTTCTAAGACGGTTCTCAGAAAGATATCCTTCTAAGACGATTTTTATTTAAAAATCGTCTTAGAATGACACTTTTTTTTAAAACAGTTATTTTTGGAACCATCGTCGAAAATTAAGACTTTCAACAATGTTAGCTACAAAGACGGTTCAATTTCAAGTAGTGATGTATGATAAATCAAAACCTTCTTTGTATCTCGTTTACAATCGTCGTTGTTTAGCCTTTTTAGAGTAGTGAATATAATTTAAGTCATCATACACTTATTCAATTTCAAATAGTGATGTATAATAGATTTATTAACTTTTATAATAATTATTTTAAAAGTCATAGTATGATTTATCATTGGTTGACAATATTTTTTTGGATGAAATATGTTTTTCTCCTTTAAAATATTTCAAATTGTTAGATTTTATTTCCAATAAAAATTCAATATGTTTTTATTCTTTATATTTATTCAAAAACACATGTTTCTAGTATGTGGTAAAAGACTAAAATTGTGTCCCTTTTGGTAGACTAAAAGCATATTACATTTTATAAAAATTAAAACCAATATTTAAAAATATTTTGAGACAAAAAATATATTTTATCCATTTTTTTTATATAGACCATAAGTATTTTTTATTGGAAAAAAATCATGTCCGAGTCAAGTAAAAATACTATGAGCAACAAAATTCTTCCTTCAACTATTCTACCCAATTCTTTTACACCAACATTACACAGGTATTAAACTTATTTATTAATGTGTAGAGTTAAAAATAGTGGTTATACGGTTTATTTTATTAATTTGTGACTAGTCATATTTCTCCTCATGCTAACATATTTATCAAAAGATACCTATATACAGTGATATAATTAGGTGCGATAAAAAATGTATTAGTAGCATTTTTTTTATCATGAAATACAAAATCCAATGCTTTTTTCCATTCTATCATCTAGTACTTCTTTTGTAACCAAGGAATCTAGTACTTCTTTTGAAGCGATTTGTGGTAGCAATGTGGCTTAGAAAACCATACATGGCAAAATGACATAAACGGGTCATTTTTACAAACTATTTACGAAAGGGGGTCTGTTTTGAAACAATTTCTCGAGGGGGTCCGTTTTGTTAGGGTTCCGACATTCCTGCTGGCAGAACACATATTCCGCCAGTAGCACTAGCGAATTACATAAAGGATTGCGCCACTCACACTAGCGAATTACATGTGGGTTACGTACCCGTTTATGCATCATTCTCACCCATGCCACACATCCAGCACATGCCATGCACAATCACTTCACTCCAGCACATGTCATGCACAGTCACTTCACTCCATCACATGCACACATGCACATGTCACTTCACTCCAGCACATGCACATGAACACATGGCCACAACATGGGTTACGCCAATACCATTGGCGGAATACCCATGCATCTGGTTATCCATGTGATCCCGCCCGTCCCTCTAGCGAAATATCCCTTATATATATGAGATGAAAGTCAGAGAGGAAAGCGCAATACAACAGGTTAGTTATTTTGTGTGTGTTTGTGTATCATGAGTTGGGTAAAATTTATCCGAGAGATTGATGTATGTTCAACTCTTGTTATTTTAAGGTATATTTTGTCATTTTAATATACATGTTATCTTTATTTTTAAATTTCTCACATCATTTATAATTAGTTTTAAAATTAAGATTTAATATTAAGTATTTTTGAGATTTAGATTATTTAATTTTTAAGGGATTAAAATTGATACCAGTTAATGTTTTGTTAATTTTAGTATGTCTCACATTTTAATATTGGTTGTATATGTTACTTTTAAATCCTCATATGATTTACAATTAATTTTTTAGAATTAAGTTTTGTATTGTAGTATTTTATGGATTTAGAATATTTAATTTTTAAGTTATGAAAATTGCTCCCAGATGAAGTTTTATCATTTTTTGATATGTCTCTCATTTTAATATTGGTGGTATCTTTCATTTTAAAATAATGACATCATTTATAATTTTTTTTAGAATGAACTTTTAATCTGTAGTATTTATTAGATTTAGATTGATTAATTGAAGATTTGTTATTTTTTTGTATGTGTCTCGTTTAATATAGGTGGTAATTTTTTTTAAAATCCTCACATCAGTTATATATATATATTTTTAGAATTAACTTAAATCTGTAGTGTATTATTTTTTAGATTTAGAGTATTTAATTTTGAAGTTATTAAAATTGCTCCGAAGTTGAATTTTTGTTAGTATGATTAATTATTTATAATTTTTTTGTAGGTATATTTTGGTATAAGATGAATTCTGCTATAGCAGTCTTATGTTTCAATGGAAGGGTATATCAAGAGAATGACGATATAATATTTGAAGACAGTAAAAAAGTAATTCAAATTAATCATGGAATGAGTTATAATGCTTTGAAAAAAATAGAAGAAAATGTAAGGTTAGAAAATAATGAAATTATTTCTTGTATAAGTTGCAGATTGTTAGTTTCAAGAAAATATATTGCGTTACAAATTTGTGATGACGAAGATGTTGAAACTATGATCGAAAGTTTTCGGCAACAAGAACAAATGTCAGTTTTAGAATTATACATAGAAAAGGATGTTGCTGCTGGTTCTGCATTTCATTCTGCAAATTCTGTTAGATCATGTGAAAATAATTTTGCAAAAACTACAAACATCCCGCTATCCTCACGGGCGGAATCAATGACAAGCATCCCGCTATCCTCATTGGCGGAACCAGTGGCCCGCAACCCAGCGCAAGGATCTCGCCAGTCAAACTGGCGGAACCAACCATGGATGGTGCATGAATGGATGGGCTGGATGGCATGGGTATCTCGCTAGTCCAAGTGGCGGAAACCATGCATGCATGTTCCGCCAGTCCAAGTGACAGAACCCTAACAAAAACAAACCCCCTACGGAATTTGTTCGGAAATAGACCTTTTGCAGGAAATAGTTTCTAAAAGGACCCCACTTACATCATTTTGCCACCATACACAAAAAGCACGCCCAGGTCCTTTATCATGCAGGTGTTCCGTAAACAATTTGCAGCTTTACACAAATTAATAAATTTACTTTTTGCTAAATTAAAGTTAAAGATGACAAAATAAATAAGGTCTAAGTGGATTGACTCACTAGTCCGTTATTAATTTGGTGGGACGATGATTTTGGTCCACCAGTCCATCATGATCCGTCACGTCTAACTCGTCAACCTATCACGTCAAAGATGAGGCAGAATAGATTAATTTGTCAGCATGTAATATTAATTAATTTTATAAATAATAATTATATTAATATATTATACTACTAAAAAAAGGTAGGAAAGATCTTTTAATTTGATTTATGTTTAATTACTTTGTATTGTTTAAGATTTTAAGATTAATTTTAGAGTTTATCACTTTGTGTTGTGATTTAGCTACTTGATAAATTTATTATTATTAATTATTATTGAAGATATTAATATTTTGTGTGATTTAAGATTTTAAGGTTAGTTTATTATTTTAAATACTTTGTATTTTTAATTATTTTTTAAGAGTTTTTTTAAAGGACAGGTCAACCCGTTATTCCATCTTCAGGCGAGATGGACCAGCATGTTCAACCTATTAAGTTTAAATGGGCAACCAACCCACCCCATTTTTGATGGACTGACGAGACGAGCCAAGACAAATCTATTTTATCATCCCTAATTAAAGTAGCTATAAAGAAAAGGAGAATTTAAGAAAATAGAAACATAAATTTCCTTTTTGCTTGGAATATAATATTAAGAACTATACCGTCCAAAAACAAATAATAGTATCAACTACTTCCATCGTTCTCTTTTATAAATAAATTTTGATTACTTTTACTTAATTTAATGAGATCATGTTTAAAACACCATTCATTAAATAGGTGAATTATGTTTAATATTAAATTTCAATAAAAAAAATAGTTTAAAAATATATTTTTAATAATATTTCTATCATATGCAACTTTACAAGTTAAGGGTCATTAAATATCTATTTTCAATCAACTACTTCCTCTCCTCTGTCCCTAATTATAAAGTTCTTTTAAAAAATTTATTTATTTCTTTTTATAAAATTATTTTCTAATTTTTAGATATATTAATTTTTTTTCTACATATACTTAATTATTTTTTCTTTAAATATTAATAAAAAATAATTAAGTGAATGCACAAATAAGAAAAGAGTAATTATAAAACAATAATATAATTAATTAACAGATTTAATATAATTAAGTAAATTAATTTTTTAATAAGAAACATAAATTAATTAAAAATATCTTATAATTAAGTACGAGAGTAATTAATTCTGATTCATTGAGAAAAGCAATTTTCTCATTATTATTTATTTCATGATATCAGTTTAATGTATTCTCTCATCCCACCAAAATAATAATAGTTTTTTATTACTTTAGAGAATAAATTCATAAAATACATACATAAGAAAATTATTTTTTTATTAAAACAAGTAGGATTAATATTCCTTAAAAAAATGAGTACTACGTCTTTTTTTAGCATGATTTTAGGAAAGGAAATTTCCTAAAACTCAGACTAATGAGTACTACGTAGCTAGCTTTAATTACACTTACACATGTTAAAGTAAAATAAATCTACGATGAGGTGACTTATGTATCTGTCTGTGTCTGTGTCGTTTTATCAAAGCTTACACGATTACTGAGAACACAATAAAAGCATAGGACACTGTTTTCTTTCTGCACCAGTAAGTTTGCTGGGGATTTTTTTTTATTTATATACAAAAATATATTAATAATTTTATTAATTTTTTACATTATTAAAAAAATTTAAAATCAATTCAAATGTTCATAATATATAATTTATTTATTAATAAGAAATAATAGAAGATAATCGAACTTGATTAGTTTTCAATAAAGCTGTAAAACTAATTAATTTTGATAATATTGCTCACATAAACTAAAAAAAACTGTATAAACAAATAAAACTACCTAACAAAACCTAAATAAAAATGTTAATGAAATTATTTTTCTAAAAATAACTCAAATTATTTTATTGTAATCAATTTTATGGAGATCCTTAATTTAACATCCTATAAAAAAACATTGAAAAAAACAAATGAACTAATTGGAAAATAAATTAAAATTATTTAAATGATTAAAAGTCAGGATAATATTATATTCAACTTAATTTATTAGATATAATAAATATATAAAAATTATATAAGAAAATATTTAAACATATAATACTAAGAGTTTAAGTCTTAGTATAAAGTTTTTCTTATCAACCAATTATAAACTATGATATGATATGGGTGATGACTTTTAAGTTGGTTAAAACATAATTCAAATATTATTAATGATCTGTGAATTTGTGATTGATCGGTAATGAAAAAAGTTACACCAAAATACATATCAATTAAATAATAATAATAATAATAATAATAATAATAATAATAATAATAATAATATTTTCTAAAGCGAGGACATGTTATGATACCTTAGCAAAAAAACCACTATTACCAAAATTAACTTCACCAACAATAATTGTTATACTTTAAATTTGAAATTCTATAAAAAGAAATTTTTTCAAGAAATAATTACTTAATTAATTGTTAAGTAGTTGTTAAATGGTAGTAAAATGAAACTCATTATCATGCAATAATTAATTTCATGAATAAATTTGCATTTAATTAGCTAATAAATTATTGCGTGTCATTGTCTATAATTGAGTTCATCGATATTTGTAAGTAAAATATTTCCATAAAAAATTTCATATTAAATTATTACAATAAATAATTTTCAATTTTATATTAATCATTCATTTAAAATTTAATATTATTCTTCTCTTGAAATTATTATTTTTATATATTTTCTTGTGTTTCTTTGTTTTTATTTTTAAATTTTAAGTGTAAGTTACTAATATTTTATAATTTCTACTATATTGGGGTATCTATTAGTTACTATATATATATATATATATATATATATATATATATATATATATATATATATATATATAATTTTTTTAACTATAATAAATTTATATAATGTGAGTATTTACGTAAAACTTGTTCCATCTATTTGGAATACGTAGGGTGAAGCAAATTTAGCCCCGCAATGAAACTTTTTCTATTTTTCTTTTCCCCTTCTATCTCCCATGTATGACTTACTATGAAGTTTTAACATATGATCTACAACTGTAAAAAAAAAAAAATGATCCACAAAATTAAACCCATGCTGAATCTCCATCATTATTCTTTTATATAATTACACGTTGACCATCAATTATAAACACCCCTCTAATTCTCCATTCATATCAATCCCCGTCTAACTTAGAATTAAATTGTAAAATCTTCTATAATGGTTTTTGCTAACCTCTAAATTATCAATTAAAAACGGAAATTCAGCAGAGATACCCAATTCCTTCTTTTACTTCATTGATGAATGCTTTAAGGACACTAATCAGTGGCGGAGCCAGAAAAATTATAAAGTCTGGACAAAAATTTAAAGATAGCAAATTCACATTGTATATAATATGTAAATAGTAATCAATCAAAATAAAAGAGACTCGTCATTTTGTCAACAAAAATATAGTTTAAAATAAAAGAGATAAACATAATCTTACAATAGCGGGTTAAATAAAATTACGTGGCAAGTGTCCTTTTCGAGACTTCTTTGCGGTAAATGTTCGAATAATATCAATATCATCAAGCGACTTGAATATCTCCCGCTCGGTGTAACATACCATCAAGTCATTGAACTTATTGCGCAATTTAGACTTGATAATCTTCATTGCTGAAAAAGCTCTTTCAACGGATGCTGTCGACACCGGCAATATCAAAGCTAGCTCAATAAGTTTATAAACCAATGGAAATACCAAATGTTTCTCAGTTTGAACCATCTTCATAGCCAAACTTTGAACATCTTCACAAGTGGAAAAAGAAGCATTTCTTCTCACTTGAAGCACATAAGTTTCAAGTTAATCCCTAATTGTTCCTCCGTCATCATCAGAAAAGTCTGCATGATAAATATCAGCAAGACAAGCAAGCTTATCAACATCAAACTTGGAGAAAGAGTTCTTGGGGTCAAGACATGAGAAGCAATCAAGTATAATGTTACTTCCTTCACTAAAGCGGTGATCCATCTCCACACATATTTTATCAATAGCAACATAAAAAATCTTTGCACGGTAATGATGAAGATTAGTGATAGTCCTCCCTTCTGCTCTTGAACGACCCTGAACCGGTATTTCGTCATCCATATTTGGTACCGGAATACTTTTAGCTACACAAAATCCTTGGACATCGGCAAAAAAATTATTCCAGCCACTCTCTCTCATTGTGCCCAACCGAGCTTTGACAACATCAACTAATTCCATGGCATTCACAATATTAAGATCTTTTCTTTGCAATACATTTGAAAGCTCGTTTGTGATACCAAACAACTTTAACATTAACCTCAAAATAAAAGCAAATTTAAAGCTCTCCATTTTTTCTATCAAACCTGCTGCTTGAGATGGTCCACGTCCATCTTCATCAACCATACTAAGCACCTTTAACACGGAGGACCACATTTGATCCAAACGAAGCAATGTAGTATGATGTGAACCCCATCTAGTATCCCCGGGTCTAGTGAGACTAGATGATTGGTGTAAGCCCCTTCCTCTAGATATCTCACCACTCTCAAGTTTATTTAAAATATCTTTGTGTTGTGCCTCTGTCAAAGCATCCCTCCTCTTACAAGATGCACTTGTTGTATTCACAATCAAGGTGATGTACTCAAAGAAATCATGAATAGATGAGCAACTACTAGTAACAGACACAACAACCAATTGCAAACGGTGAGCATAACAATGGACATAGAAAGCATAAGGATTTTCATCTAGAATTTTTCTTTGCAAACCATTAAATTCACCTCTCATATTTGAAGCTCCATCATATCCTTGCCCTCGTATCCTTGAAATAGATAATGTGTACTTATTAAGAATACCATAAAGAGCATCCTTTAATGACTTAGATGAAGTATCTGTGACATGATGTAGAGCAATAAATCGTTCCACAACATTCCCTTTGTCATTCAAAAACCTAAAACAAATTCAACCAGTTTACTTGGCGGCATAGAGAGTAATAGGTAATGAAAATTGGAAATTGGAAAATACAACTACTAACCTCAACATCACCGCCATTTGCTCTTTGACGGATATATCACGTGACTCGTCAATAAGCACGGAGAATTGTCTATCACCAAGCTCTTCCATAATCACCTTGGTAACTTCATGTGCACAACACGTTGCAAGCTCCTTTTGAATGTCACCGCAAGTCATTTTGCAATTTTTTCCACCACGGTCAAAAGCATCCCTCACTTGTTCATTCTGAGATTTTACCCAATCTACCATCTCTCTAAAATTGCCCTTATTTAGCGAAGTAGAGGATTCATCATGGCCACGGAAAGCCATGCCTTGTGCTATGAGATATCTTGAACAATCTAAAGAACAAGTCAAACAAATCTTATACAATTCTTCTGATTCCTTGGTTGCTTTAGCAAACTTACTTGTCACACTTTGTCTTTGATTATTATAATCATTGTAGTGCTTGACACATGAGTTGTGCAAACTATTATGACTACCAACATGACCTTTCAAGCCTTGAGATGCATGCTTCCAATCTCTATATCCGCTTTTAGTGAAGACTTCAAAACCAAAGTGCTCGGCCCTCCCGGGTTGCTTAAATAGAAAACAATAAAAACAATAAGTTGCATCCTTTATCTCACTGTATTCTAACCATGTATAATTCTTATACCATGATTTACTAAATGCTCTTTTAACACTTCCAAATTGAGTACGAGGAAAGTTTGACAAATCTGGTTGCATTGGACCCTTCAATATATATGCCCTCCTCACTTGGTCTTGAATATCCGGAGCATACTCATTAATTTGTTTCCTACGACCTGGATCACGCACAATCTCATTTGGATTAAACTCATTAACCACATTATTAAGTGGTGGTTCTAATTCAGCTTCCGGTTGCACAACATTCACATTCTCAATATTTTCTCTATCAACCAAAAATCTCCTCATATCTGAAATAAAGATAAAATAGTTACAAAATTGTAGCAAAGAAAATTTTAGTGTTTGCAATTGATATATTAGAAAACTCTTTTGCAACCATGTATGTAGTGCAACACAAAAGACCAAAAAGAAATTATTAACTTAAGCAATCAAAAGTCTTTTCCTCTAAGCTTTTTTCCATATTAGAAAAGCAAAAAAAAAAGGGAATAAAATATGACTTTTTCTTCTTCAATAAACGTGCTCTTAGTGGGGAAGAAAAAGAAAAAGTGTCCACTATGACTCTATGAGTTCACTGTTCACACTTGAAAAATGGAAGAAAAATTAAAGAACACGGAAGTATCACAACAAACAAAAACACTTTCCATCTTAATCACTTTTATTTTTCCTAACTTACCTTACCTGCGGCTGCTATGGGATTATGGAAGAGAAGACGGCGACCACGGCGCGAATAGGAGGAAATATTCCGAGTCGGCGAAGGACGCAAGAGAAGACACACAGGAGAGAATGAGGGAGGCGACGGCGACGGAGGGAGTTGGAGGAACTGCCCACTGTTGGATTCTAAGAGACGGAAACTTTCCGTTTCCTTTTTCCTCTTTCTTTTTTTTTAAATTTTATTTGTTTTTTAAGACTACTCCTCAAAATATTGGGCTTGTAACCAAAAAAAATGCCTAGCTGAGCCCGGGCATATGCCCCTGCTGGCCGCATGGTAGAACCGCCACTGACACTAATTAACATTCATATATTAATTATTGACATTTTTTTAAGTGAGTATAACTTAATTATATTAAATTATTTTAATTTCATCTTATCTTTTCTTTTCTTCCTCGGCAATGGAATTTCATTTTGTATGTATTATACATCTTTCACAAATATACAATTTCATTCCTTTCCTCCTTTCTGATTTTGTTATTAATCATAATTTGTTTCTTTTTCTTCATATTTTTTTTTTATTAAATTAACTTTATTTCTTCCTTTAGGTTTTGATTTATGTTTCTTCAATCCATTTTTTTGTTGATAGGTAAGAGAAGTTCATATATCACAACTAAAACTATTATTGTGTCTAAAATATCTTCTTTTTTTTGGGGGGGGGGGGGGGGAACTTGTCAAGTGAAAACAAAAAAAGTTAGTTGATTTTTTAATAAATTTTATTTTGTTTTAATATTTAACCAAATCAATAGATCACTTGTAAACAAATTGATTATTAATTAGTTCTGTACAACGACAATTTGATGAAAAAAAATCTCGTAAATTTAAACTGATGATTTTATAATTTTTTTCTTCTATTAACAAAATTTAATTTTGACTTCTCTATAGTTGAACATTGAGTCCCAAAGCCATCATGACCATAATTGATTTTTGAATCAGTTGATAACTATTAAAATTTCATGTTTGTTGAAACTATTAGAATCACACATGTACAAATACACTTTTTGTTATTAAATTCAATTCCAATTTATGTTATTAACAACCTTTCGTCAATATATTTATATGAATTTTCATGCTTATAAAAACATGTAAATTGGATTCACAATTTGACACGACAAACTTGCCATCAAAATTAAAAATAATTATGGAGAAAGAAATTTATTATTGTTGAATTCGTCTGTCAATATTACAACTGTATAAATGAATATAATGCACAGAAATACATATAAAACACAATTTATATATATCTTTAATATATAAAATCAATAAATACAATGACTTCAAATTTATTCAAATTGTGATAGACAATCAATAAAGTCGATCAAAAAGACAATAATTTATCAAATTTTTACAACTTCAAAACTAATTCCACTCCTCCCCAATATAACGATTATTCCACGGTTTACTTATTTTCCCATCAACTTCTATGCCATATTTGTCTGTCACCATACATTAATGAAGAAATGCAGATTAATATTTAAGAAAAAATGAAGAAGAAGAATTAAGAAAAAACATAAGTATACATGTTTTTTGTTACAAAGTCATGATCTTCGTTTATTGAAAAGCAATGCCACACAGTAAAAAATAGTTTTTTTAAAAAAGAGAATGCTAAAAGTGTATTTTTTACATCAGTAATAAAAACCCTCTCACCATGTGCATAAATGATATAAGAAGAATAAGTTATAAAGAATCAAAACAATTTATTTTCAGCAAATATGATACTTTAAGAGCAAAAAAAATCTTTGAATTTTATCCTCGAATGAGTAAAAATTAAACACTTGAGACTTTTTAGACTTAAAACATAAAATCGCAAAAAAGACATTTAAAAGCAAAACATAATACAATATCATTTTGTTTTTCAAGAAAGGACTATACCAACCATGTGCGCGGAAGCTATGAAAAATGAAAACAATTCTCTACAAGGAAATCAAACGCATAAGAGAGAAAATAATAACTTCAAATTTTAGCAGTAAATCCATGAAAATTAGTCATCTGGGACTTTCAGCTTTATACATAAAATCATAATGGAAACAATTTAACAGCAAACGTATTTTTCAAAGAAGCAGATATATTTTGAATAAAACTCAAAACCAAAAGAAAAACATAATAATTTTTTTTTGAAGCACGAATAGAACAATAACTTGAATAGAACCCTGACAAATTTATATAATTAACATTATAAAATAAATTATCCATGATAATATTGATTTCGTAGAATGAGTTTAACCTTTTCTTATTGATATACCTATAGGTCGAATTGGTCGAGTGACTAACAAAGGATTTTCCAGCCCTATTCGTAAAATAACCCACAAATGAAAATTATAAGAAAATATTTTTTTTTCAAAAAGAGGAAATAACAATCATGGGCATAGTTGGTATTCAAAAATAAAATAAAAAACAATGAAAACAATATTGTATGAACAAATGAGAGTTCTTTAACAGAAGGTTTACTAGATAAATAATTTTAGCAAAGATGGGGAAAAAATAGAGGAGAAGAAGAAGAACGTACCTGAATTCTGAAAGTGGTCGAGGTGTGAATCGTATATATAGTTAATAATAAATTATTTGAAATTTGAATTTAATTAAATAATTATTGCTTGTAAGAGAGAGAAACAAAATATAAATTATAGTAATATAATATAATCAATATTAATATATGCCTATTAATAAATAAAATTACTCCCTTGTATGTATTTCTTATTCTTAAATTATTCTTTTAATATATATAACTGTTTTTATTTTGTTGGAAAACTTTTAAAATTTACTTGCTGTCATTTTTTCGTAAAGAAACAGTTACCACTAGTTTTTTTAACTACTTTTCATTTTCTTTTTTTTCTGTTTATTTTTAAAAAATAAAGATAGAGACACAAAGTATCTCTCTCAACTAGTTGTATTTTAAATGATAAAACTAATATAAATTTTGTGCAAAATCAACGTATTAAATTAAGTTAGATATATTTTAATAGTGCTTGACACGTGTGTGACAGGCACAGTCAACAGTGTGTTTATATAATTATTGATTGATAATACAATTTAATAAAGTTAATTAATTCTTTAATAAATATGAAACCAGTTTTTTTTCTTACAAAAAAAAAAGAATGTTAGTAACTAGTTCTTCACCAAAAAAAAAAATGTTAGTAATTAATTAGTTGAGTCGTCTTTGATTTTATTGAGGTGTGCAAAATGTAAATGCTTGCATTGAATTCAATTAAATTCATAGTCCCCAAAGTGTGACATTACCCACATAATGACACAAATGTAACTTTGGGACCATTCATGCCATAGTGGTTGAGAAAAGTGTCACCACCTAAGGGATCATGACTCGCATGCTTCATGGTACGTTGGAAATGGTCGTGTCAGCCATCTAGAACCCATTTGGACTCTAACGAACGACTGAACCCTTTTTTTTAGGGTCAATTCTCTATCAAGCAATTGTCCAAATGGTTACGTGACAAATTAATGTGGTGCTCCAGAGAAGGAACATGCACAAAAATTTGAATCATTACGTATCTGGACGAAACAGGGTCACAGGTTCGGCATGGCGCCATAAAAAGGACAATTTTCTAAGTGTGCAACTGTGCATATACATTGCCTTTGCCTGTCACTCATGGTCATATGATTTTTTTTTTATTAACGTGACATATCTTTTCATTAGATAATCTTGTTTCAGTTAAATAAAATTATAAAAGAAAAATTAATATTTAACTCAACAACTGTAATCCAAAATTTGGAATCAAGTGATTAAGTAAAAAAAAATTATATTAATTAATTTACCTTGATGATATAATTAAAGATTAATTTTAGTGTGTATCCCAATTATGTTCAAGGATTTAAAATTAATTTTACTCCATTATTATTTTAAAATAGATGAACACTCAATTTTACTAAAAGAAAAGGTATTATACTTTTTTAACCACCTTATTTATGATCTTTAGTTTTTCGGTGGAATTTCAAGTATATCTACAAAATTCAATCTTTTGAGTCGATTATGAAAAACTTAATAATACTTAAAATTTATCATCACCTCCCTAAGATAATATTATGTGGAGATCAAATACAAGTTTTCTCCCGCACAAAGAATAAAAAATAAGCGTGTGTTTTTAATTGAATTACAGAAATTGAATTGTATTGATATTATTTTAAAACAATAAAAATAAGCTTACAAATATAAAAATAAGCATGTGTTTTCAATTGCATTACACAAATTGAATTGTATTATATTATTTTAAAACAATAAAAATAAGCTTACAAATATAAATTGTAAATATACTAAATTTTATATTAAATACTCATTATATAATCATATTTACCTTATTTTGTTCTTTAGTCCTTTGTTACACATCGTGATCTTTTGTTAAAATGATCGTCTATTTAGTTAGTCTTGATCAAATGCATGTGCTGTGGAGGACCATTTTGCTTTGATTGTGGTCCTTATAACCTCATCTTATCTTATTAAATGTTATTTATTTGCTATGGCTGCTTTATAGGTCAAGTATTCATAAGCTAAAAAGTAGATGATAAATTTAATATTTTTTTGTTAGACAAAGACATGATAAAGAATTTTTTTTATTCATTGTAGGTTTTTTAGGCAAGTTTAGGATGTTTCTGTAGTTTTTTCTACTATTCGCACATTTTTTTTCTCTAAAATTTGTGATTTATATTTATATAAAATAATATATTTAAAATTTTATAACAGATTAATTCACTAGAATGGCATATCATGTAGAGAATTTTTTAAGAAAATAAAACAATTTTTTACCAAAATATCCACCATAATTAATTTAAAAATTTAAATCATATAAAAATATATATCAAAATTTAAAAATGTAATTGCTTGTAAAGGTGAATTTTCCAGGAATTATTTTTTTTCAATGGAAAGGTTGATTAGTCACCAAGGTGTCAATCAATTCATGGCAATGCATGTTTCTACAGAAACCTGGAATAAACTTTGCAGGAGAACCTTTTCAACAGAAATATTCTGAAAAATTGCAATGATGATCACTAAAATAAACTATTTAAAGAAATTCGGGCAAGAATGTGTCATAACTTTAGGAAAAAAAAATAACTCACTCAAATTTGTAAATATCAATGCCTTGCTTTCTTATTTCTCCATACTGTCCTTTGATTGGTCTCTTGGTATTTTTTTTTGTTTCAATAAATATCTTCGTCTCTTACTTGCAACCCTTGTCTTTTCCTCTCTATCATCTATTAACATTTGTTTATTGTCCTTTTCCTTCGTCTTCAATTTCTTTCAATGACTTTTTGATGGTCATTCGTCCTCATTTCAATAACTAATTCTTTTGATCATCGATAGCGGCATCTTCTAATTCAAAACCACTATAAATCAAAGATGTATATAGGATTTTTTTTGCCTTGCATATATATGTGGGGGTGGGGGGGGGGGGGGGGGGGGGGTGACTTAATTTATTATTGAATTGTTCCTTAAGTAACCAATCAACCGCACGACTTGTGCGTGATTGGTATCCTTATTTACTCAATAATAATATATTTATGTTTGTCTTTCAAAAAAATTATTATTATTGAATGTAACGATTTTAATCATTTAATTCGGCACAAAATTATACATTAGCAGTATCTTTTTTAGTCAATTTAGTTTAACACAAGTGATTAAAAATTTAAGACGAACTCTCACCTTGTTTGTAAATTGTAGGTGTAGGTTTGAATCTCCCTTATACTAGTTTTTTTGTTTGATGGACAATCCTTTTTAGGAAGATCCCTTGACATTTGCATCTTTTCTTATAGTATTAGAGGTGTTTCCTTGTTATACCACTTTTCCATAAATAAAAAATTAAAACAAGTATCTTTTTGGATGGGCATGACTATAATTGCATTTTGGGGGTTTTTTCTTAAATATATTTTTTCTCTCCTGTTTCTTTTCAATCTACACTACTTTTTAATCTAATTCTCAATATACATTACTTGAGACTTTCTCTCTCCTTTTTATTTTTTTATTTTAAAATATTATAAAATATAAATATTATATTATATAATTTTTTAATTGATTTTAAAATTACTTATTTACTAAACTAAAATTTATAATTTTTTTAAAGAAAATGATATTATTAAATATAATTATTTTTGTTTTATTATTTAATTTACTTAACATATTTTTTAGGTGAATATTTTTATTTAAAATCTGAATTTTCTAATATAATTATTTTTAATATAATTATATTATTAAATATAATTAGTTTGTTTATGTCATTTAGATTTAATTAAAATGAGAAAACTTTTTGTTTAACAACTTATTTATAGAACAACATTATATTGCATTATCAATAGAATATTTAAACCATTACACTTGATTAAGAAAAAACTTATGAGGGAGATATATTAGGATCCCATTGATCTCGTTCATATTCTTGTCACATTCATTCGGATGGCAGTAAAAAATAATTACTAATTAAGTATCTTTAAAAATATTTTCAATATATTTTTATTATAAAAAATTACTCATATTTAACCGTTATCAGTATTTTTTTGAATATTTTAATCTTTTCTTTTCATATCTGCAAGTCATAAATAATAAAAATATTAATTCTTATCACTTAAGCAAAAAATAATTGTTAAATAAATATTTTTAAAGATATTTTTAATATATTTTTATTTAAAGATATTTTTAATATGACAACTACTACTCTTTGAAATTTTATATTTATTGTATAAGATAGATGTATCAATTATTTTATTACTGTATTTTTTAGTTTATTTTAATATTACTAACTAATTTTCTTATTTTTTTTTATTAACGAATATAACAAAAAAATATCAACAGCACATAAATATAACTAGTACATACAAAGTAATTAAAAAATTGTACTCTAATTTTATCCAATTTTTTATTTTTCTTTATCTGTATATTTTTTCTTTAAAAAAATAAAAAACAAAATTATAAAATTTAATTTAATAAATAAATAATTTTAAAACCAATTAAAAAAATTATATAATATAATATTTATATTTTATAATATTTTAAATTAAAAAAAGGGAGAAATCTCAAGTAGTGTATATTGAAAATTAAATTGTAAAATAGTATAGATTAATAAAAAATAGGAGAAAAAAGGTGTATTAAAAAAAAAAAAACCCATTTTGGGTCACTTTCTTTTACTTGTTTCCTTCTTGTTTGGATATAGGGGTAGTTAGTTTACACATATTTGGACAAGGTAAAGAGCATTAACATTTTGTTGGAACTGGAAATAGCGATGCACTTGGTCCTAGCATCCCCATCCTTCTGTCCTTGGAATACAACTTGTTATGAACCTTCCCACGATGTGCATCAATCTTAGCTTGGTGATTGAGATATGACGTTTCAGGATTGTGACCATGACAAGGGAAGGAATGTGCCGATCGAAACCTCAATGCAAGGTCCTTGCTGTGTGAAATTTAAAGAAAAGAGCACTTGCTAGCTTCAGATTCACACGAAAATATTCACGTTGATTCCATCCAACTACCCAAAAGCCAAAAGGGTTATTGGGAAAATAACAAAACTATACTATAATTTGGAAGGATGAAAAAGTGGAAGAACTATACAGGGTTACATTAATTTAGGGGCAACTATACTGATATATTGTTTTCATGAGGGTTTAAACTTTAAAGTTACCAAGCACGTTTGTTTCTGGTGAGTGGTAACGGTTATAAACACAGGGTTATTAGTTATTGGTACAATCAACATCAACATGTCAAAACTATACGGATAAAATTTAATCAGGTTCAATTTCAACCAGTCGATCGGCATATAGTGGTAGGATACGTTCGGGTCCTATACGAACTCCTAGTGTAAAATTTTAATTTGAATTGAAAAATAATGTGGAAATACTAAATTAAGAAAATGTATTTATGTTTTGTTCATTATTTAATAAATCATTCAAAACATCTAGTAGAATACAATTAAAAGAGTTTGTTGCATTTTAGTTTCTTTTCAAACATTCCAACAAGCTTCTTCATCAATATGATTAAGGTATTTTTTTCCGGTGTTGTTTAGGTTTTTAGGGTTTTGATGTGCTTTGTATACTCCTTTTTTTTTTTAAATACATCACTTATAAAGCGAATTGTTTTGAGGTATTATTATGTACCAAAAAATTGAGAACACATGTGTAATTAATGTGACAGATGGCGGTTGGTGTCAGTGGTCATCGTGTGGACCATTGTCAGTTTGAACACATAAACTATAGTTTTTGGCCAAACAGGTGCGATGAATTTATAGATTTTGAACGTTACTCTAGCTAGTTATTTTATATTATTTAGAGATCTATCTATGCAAAGTTTGCTCTTCATAGAAAGTTCTTTGATGTCTCTCTGCCATTGCATGTGTTTGGAGAAAATCTAACCATACATCACTTTTCTAGAGGAAAATACATCCATATGTGTGAATTAAATATGAACATGATGCAATTAAGTTCGTTCTGGACGCTAGAATTTTTTATTTGCTTTCCTTTTTTTTTTTTAATCATATGTATCTTTCACTTAATAATTTTGTTTGAGTGGAATATGATTATTATTGATGACAAAGTACTCCCTTTAAGCATTTAATATAGTCACATGTTTAAAATTTGAATTCAAAATCTTTTGTTAAATTGAAATAATTTCACATTAATTGATTTATTGTGTGTTTTTTTGTTTTCTTCTTTGATTGTGAGCAATGGTTTTTCTAATTAGTTGGATGAATATGATGGAATTAATAGAGGCATTGCTTTCGTATGTTAATTTATGTTCATACGCAATTACAACATTTAATTGCCAAATGCCTTTGGATAAATATCGTGCATCACTTCCTCCTTCCCTTTCAAGTTTCAATATACAAGTTGTAAAGACGGCGATGAGATGAATAGTACGAATAAATTAAATAAAAATAAGACAGTGAGATTTTGATATATACCTATGCCTTCAGTAAATAAGCACATCAGAAGCATAAGCTTATCCCATATACAACATTGCCATTTTTGTTAATTACCTTATTTTTCCCTCTCTCTCTCTCTCTCGGTCTCTCACACACACGTTGACAACATTGTAGAAGATTTTTATATTGTAATCGAATTATAAATTATGATATATAGTAAATAGATAAAATTTTGTAATAAATTATTTTAAAATTATATTAATATTAGTTTTTAATCAATTAAAAGGGTAAAAACTTTTACACTAACAATTATATTTATTAAACTCAAACAAATATTTTTAAGCTGAAAAATAGATAACTATTACATTCATTTAAGTTTTACAAAATTTTAAAAAATGAAAATACTATTTTCTTGTAAAGCGGTTAAAAAAGTCAATTTCACTTTTCCTTATCAATGAGTCTCAATCAAACATACCACATACATAAATTTAATATCATATTTCAACTAAAAACCTTAACTGTAAGTTTATTTCACACTTCTACTCTAATAACAAGACATGACTCTAAAAGAAAAAAAAAACTCCGTAGTTATTTATGTCAGTTAAATATTATTTCTACAATTCAACCCTAAAAAGCTGGCTAAACTTTTGTATTTTGCATGCTTCGAAATTTCTGTTTGAAAACCAGGAGGATCAGGGCAAGCAGCATGCGAACCAATCCATAACAACAACAACAACAATACACTGTTTTTAGTTCTCCATCAATTCTCGCATCTTAATCACGAAAAGGAAAGTACGTAAGTTCTCCATGCCAAAAGCTAGCGCCACACTTTTCTCATTGGTAGTAGAGCAGAATAATAATAATAATAGAAGAGATAAAACCAAATCCCATTAGGGTTCGTTTGGTAGAAAAGATAAAAATAATATAAAAAAGAAAAAAAATGAATTAAAATAAAATACAAAAAATATAAGTCCCATATAATTTTTTCTCTAATATATTTTTTCTTCATCCAGTTGAGACATAACATGGTGCATGGTATACCAGTGTTACATAACCTGCTTTTCGTAATCAACACAAAAACGAAGACGTACTTTCCCTGGTTAAAATTAAAGTTAAATTAAGAAAAAACTGACAAGGGAAATAAATGAATATTTCGACATGAGTAAATAGTGCGCAGTGTAATGTGTTTTTCAAATTATTATTCTAATAGTGATTCTTACAGTAAATGATTGACAACGTAAAGTGTGTAGAGACTACTCTTTTAATGTAATGTTGGTATTTTTAAAGTTTAATTTTGACATACTGTCTAGACATGATTTTGAAAATGGATAAATAAGTAAAAAAAAAAATTCTCATCAAACTATTACAAACCACACGTTTGTAAATTTTTATAATAATTATCTTAAAAAAATAATTAATTAATTTTTAAAAATCTCAATATTGATAGTGTATGCTTATCAAACTAATTTAAAAATAATTATCAGCAAATAATACATGTATTGAATTGCATTATAGTAAATTTCACGACCTTTATAAAATTTATCTTAAAAGTCATATTTACTATAATATCTAATTAATTAGTAATATAACTTATTATATTAACAATGGATAAATATTAAAATTAATCATTATTATAATAATTTTACTAGAACAAATCATCCTAAATGTTTTAAAAGATAGCATACCTTTTTTACACTATTATTCAATAAAATATTGTCATATAGTCCATGCTATAGTAAGTTTGTTTGCTTTTTTTTTTTTTAAAGAAGTAAATTTGTTTGCTTCTAAAAATTATAATAACCGTAAAAATTACAATTGAGATTATTTTTCATTAATTGAAAATATGAAAATATCTTTACAACGATCATATATGAAATTCAATCTGGTATTATGAATTTTAAAAAATATTTCCACTATTAATATATTTGAATAAAAAAATAATTTTATTGCAGTTTAGTTAACTATTATTTTTTTTGACAGCAACCATTTTTATTTTTTTAAAAAAAAGAATAAGAGAATAATAAAAACAAAGGAAAACAATAAAGATCAAAGTTACGTGCTAAGTGCTAACTATATGTTGAGTGAGTTTATTTTAATTTTAAAATAAACATTTTATTAAGAAACAAATAAATTTTATTTATTATAATAAACAGAAAATTAATTCAAAAAACAATTTAAATAAATACATTAAAAAACAAAAAAATGTTTATTTTCTAAAAAATGATCACCTATTTAAACAAATAAAATTAAACAAACTCGTCCATTAAAAAATGTGAGAAAGTGAACCGAAGAATTGCACGGAGGAGTATAAGAACGTGTTGAAGAGAGAAATGGAGACGCCACGTGTGAGGAGGGAAAGAAGATAAAGCGGAAAGGAGACGCTGGAGAATAGAATGAAAGGTAAAGGAGAAAAGCGTAAAATAAGAAAAAGATGGCGTGCTTTCTGGGCATAAACATAAACTCATAAAGTACCCTCTCTCTGAGCCACCCTGTCAACATAGTCCCCTACTCCCTACACAAACCCACTGCTTGTTATAACAACAACAACAATAGTACTATTTTTTCTTATAAGATTTTTTTTAATAAAATATTTATCTTATTTTATAAGATGTTTTTATAATTTTAGATCCATTAATTTTTTATTTAATTATATTCTCCAAACATAGTAATTAAGTAAACAAAAAGATAAAAAAATATAATTATAAAATGATAATATTAAATAATTAATAAATTCAATATAATTAACTAAATGAATTATTTTTTAAAATTATAAATTAATTAGACTCAAATAAAAATGTGTAACCAAGATAATCCTTAAAAAAATAAAAATTAACTTGATTTTTTCATCACTTAATGTTGTCATAATAATAGAAATAGGATAAATTATGTTTATTTTCTTATTTTTTTTAAAAATATTTATTACAATATTATGTTTTCAACGGTTAAAAAAATATAAATTAAATTATATTTTTAGTAAATAATATTTTCATCTCGAGATGTGAGTGCAGATGAATGTACACATAGCCTCTTTTTAAGGGATGAATAAAATTTTGGCATTTTTTCACTCTTGAGACTAAAATTTAAGTGTTCATGGTTGGAGATATGGTTATTTATCTAATTAATTAAAATGATCTTAAAGAGGCATATGCATAAACAACGTTAGAATTACATTATATTACCCCAAACAAACACAACCCTTCTCTCTCTGCCTTTCCCTCTCTCTTTCTTTATCCAGCAACAACAAGGCTCGTTCCAGACAAGCGCGTCAGGCCCTCCAAAACGCTCATCATCATCATCATTCGTTTCACAATCAGCAGCGAGAAGAACCAAACCAAACAAACAAGAAAGAAACCCAACCCCTTCTCGTGATTCGCGTCCTTCCAACCAATATCTTCACCGAATCGCCTTCATTTATACCAAAGGCGGCGACCATTTATTTCCCACTCTCACTCTGACGCCAATTTTCTCTGTGCACTGCATTCACCCAATTTTTATTTTTAAACATAAATAAATAAAAATAAATACTCCTTCTTTTTCACCGCTTTCAATTCATTCCATTTCGTTACACGCTTCCTCTCTCTCCTTTTCACTTTCACCCCCTTCTCTTCTTCTACAACCTTCCTTCCTTCGTAAATGCTTTTCAGAACAAGTTCAGCTTTCTCAAAGAGCTTCGTGAAGGTTCATACATAGTTGCTTTGTTTGTTTAGTAGTACTGCTCTATATTCACACGCACGCGTGCTTTGTTGGGTGAGGTTGTTTTTGTTTTTGTTTACATGGGAGGAAACGAACCAAACGGTGGTCTGCCTTGTCGTTTTCTCTGAAACTCAAGAACCTTTTTCTTTTATGAATAAAATATAGTTATTTTTTTTGTGTGTGTGGTGGTTTTTTGGTTTGGTTTGAAGGAGAGAGAAATAAAAATGAAGTTTATGAAGTTGGGTTCGAAGCCTGATGCTCTTCAAAGTGATGAAAAATCTATCAGGTACCGTGCTCTTCTTCTTTTCCTCCTTTTTTTGTTGTGTTTTTAAGGTTTTTATGTTGTGTGCTTTCTGTGTTCTTGGGGTGTTTTTTTTTTTTTGTGGAGTTTTTTGGTGTCAGGAATGAAGTTAATGTGTGTTCCTGTTATCTGGCACGGAATATGAACTGAGATGTTGTTGTTGTTGTTGGTCATTGATGCCATTTGAGGCACTTCTTAGAGTTTCATCGCTGAATGCCTTCAGAAGAAATCCATTATTATTTTTTGTCTGCATAAGCATAACCCCTGAAGTAATGTTAATATTCTATATTGCTGCTAACTGTAAAAGAAGAGAGAGAGAGTGAGAGTGGGAATGAATCAGAGGTGGTCCTGTTTTGGAATTGTGAAATTATTCTATTTTATTAGTTTGTGGTCCAAATATTTGTATAGTGTATGGAGTTCCCAGCATGGTAAATCATGACAAAATGCATAGCCTATTTAAAACGATATTAATTGCTATATATTATGTATATTATGCATGTGACTTCAGTGTGTGTTCTTAGATTATGGTTACCACCTTGTGTGTGTGGAGATAAGGTTTGAGAATTTTCACTTGTGGATGGATTTTTCAGCCTGTTATGAAACCGTATGCGACAACGAAGTGTCATCTGTCATGCATGTGGTGTATGTATGTATTTAACTGAAAAGTGAGAAGCACGTTTGGACAGTGATATTAATTTGGATGTGTCTCCTCTCTAGTTTGTTATTTTGCTGGGGGATTTTTAATGAGTTGAAATTTCTGCTCTGTAAAATTGAAATTTCTTTGTACTTGAGATAAATAAAATTGAATGATTTCTCAACCCCTCAAGAGCATAGATTTCAGATATTAAAACTTCTGGCAAACAACGTGTTAAGTTTTTTTTTTTTTTTTTGGGGGGGGGGGGTGGGGAGTGTGGCAAGCCTTTTTGGATTTTGGAGCTATTTGATTGCTTTCAAGATGTAAAATATAACTAATTCTTTGTCACATTGTGCTGAACAGCATGCATCTTTGTATAATACTTCTTGCTGTTAGTTTTTGACTTCCTAGATTAATTTTCTTCTGTCATGACTTTGTGATGATGTGACATGATCTTGCATGCATACATTGGATGTGTGGCTTCATTGTATATTGGGGGTGAGGGTTCAGTGATTCCCTCCTTGTCATGTTTTTTTTGTCACTTGAATAATTTGTCCTTTAGAAGCTAACAAACTCGTTTCCTATTTATGCAGGTATATATCATCTGAATTGGTTACAGATATTATCATAACTGTTGGTGAAGTTAAGTTTCACCTGCACAAGGTATGTACTTTGTCAGCATATTTGTTTTATTGCCCTCTTAAATAATAATAAAATATTTTAATTATAATAAGGGATATTTACTATGGCAACCCCTGATATTAGCGATAATAACTGACATCTTGTTTTGTTTGGAAAATTACACTTACCTCCCTTGTCTTGTTATTTTTAAGGGGACTTTGTGTATGGTCCCTACATAGGTGTAATTCTTTAAACAAAAAGGGTGTCAAAATGAGAGAACTGTACATAAAGTAATGAGGCAAGTTTAATTTTTCAAAAAATAAGGAAGGGTTCAAGTGTAGCTAGTCGTCTAACCTTAGGGGGGGAGGTAAGTATAATTATCACTTTAATTTAATTAATCAGCTAGTGGTACTACAGTAATGGTAGCTAATATTTTTAGGTGTCCATTGTAACACTAGCAAGTGATAGTTATTTTGGAAATATTTTGTTATTTCAACATCATCTCGTACAATTTAGTGACTAGTGTTTTACTGTTTTCTATTGGACTGAATTGAAAGATTAGTGAAAGTCTGAATTTGACTATAAGACCACTCCAGTGTATTTTACTTTGTGCATTGAGTTTGCATTTACTTTTATAATTTGCGGTTTTTATGGAGACACGACTAGCTTTTTGCTTCTTTCTTTTGTTGTTTATTGATGATTGATGATGACTTTTCTTGAATTGTAGTTCCCTCTACTGTCCAAGAGTAATCGTTTACAAAAGTTGCTGTCAAAGGCTAATGAAGAGAATGCTGATGAAATTCAATTGGATGATTTTCCTGGTGGTCCCAAGGCTTTTGAAATATGTGCAAAGTTCTGCTATGGAATGACTGTTACTCTTAATGCTTACAATGTTGTGGCTGCTCGTTGTGCCGCTGAGTACCTTGAGATGACTGAGGATATTGATAGAGGGAACTTAATTTTCAAAATTGAGGTGTTTCTTACCTCAAGTATCTTTCGCAGCTGGAAGGATTCTATAATTGTTCTCCAAACTACTAAATCTCTTTTGCCATGGTCTGAGGACTTAAAGATTGTTGGGAGATGTATCGATTCCATAGCTTCTAAAACTTCTGTGGATCCAGCAAACATCACTTGGTCTTACACTTATAACCGTAAGTTATCAGAGCTTGATAAAATTGTTGAGGACAAGATAACACCACAAGAGAAAATTGAGCCTGTTCCTAAGGAATGGTGGGTTGAAGATATATGTGAACTGGACATTGATCTTTATAAACGGGTAATGATTACTGTCAAGTCAAAGGGAAGAATGGACGGAGTTGTGATCGGCGAGGCACTAAAAATCTATGCTGTAAGATGGTTGCCTGATTCTGTTGATGCATTGGTTTCGGATGCCCATGCCTGGAGGAACAAATCTCTGGTAGAAACAATTGTCTGTTTATTGCCGTGCGATAATGGCGTGGGTTGTTCATGTAGTTTCTTGCTGAAGCTATTGAAAGTGGCCATATTGGTTGAAGCTGATGAGTCTTCAAGGGGACAATTGATGAAGAGCATTGGCCTAAAATTTCATGAAGCTTCTGTCAAAGATTTACTAATTCCAGCAAGGTTTCCCCAGAATACCAAATATGATGTTGATTTGGTGCAAGATCTTTTGAATATATACAAGACTAACATAAAGGGAAGCTGTGATGTGGAGGTTGAGGAGAAGAAAGATAAAGCAAATGATGAGTCTATTTTAGGACAGATGTCTTTATTGAATGTTGGCAAGTTGGTAGATGGGTATCTTGGAGAAATTGCGCATGATCCAAATCTCAGCCTCTCTAGTTTTGTTGATCTGTCACAGTCAATTCCAGAGTTTGCTAGACCAAATCATGATGGCCTGTACAGAGCTATAGACATCTACTTGAAGGTAAGATTTTGTAAACATGAAGCATAAAATCATCCTATGATAAAAAATTAGCATGACTTGACTGACAGTCTGTTTTTTGCAATGCTTCTATCCTTGTTACCTTGGAGAAAATTATTTGATTGATTCCCCTGATGACATATCCCATATATTGATTAACATGATTCTGTCATTATTTTATTGTGTTTATTATTAATTATTAATAAAATAATTAATAATAAACAAACATTTAAAATCTAGTATATTGTTATGCTGGAGCATTGCTTAGCAAGTTACATATTTAAACTCTAGCAGTTTTCTACTGTTACTTTAGACCAATTGGTGCTGCTTAATAATGTGTATATTTTTTAATGACGAGTAAGGACAATTCTGTAATGGGTAAAGCCTTAACTAATTAATGGCATTTTTAGTATTCACTCTTAAGATTTTCATCTTCAGGAGCACCCAAGTTTGACAAAAGCTGAAAGGAAAAAGATATGTGGACTAATGGATGTCAAGAAATTGACAGTGGAAGCATCAATGCATGCTGCACAGAACGAACGCCTTCCTCTTCGAGTTGTGGTCCAGGTTCTCTATTTTGAGCAGGTCAGAGCTGCTTCCAATGCTCGCACACTTGGTAACAGTCCACGCAATTCTACAAACACTCATGTCAACGGAGACAAAGAGTGTGAGAAATCGAGGGGAGAAAGCTGCCAATCCCTCAACAACCAAATGTGTCACATGAAGGTTAGAGACAAAGAGTTCCACAAGAATGGAAAATTGAACAAGAGTAGCAAGAACAGCAGAAGTGGCATGCAGTTGTTGCCATCTGGGTCAAGGAGAATTTTTGACAAGTTATGGATTGTGGGGAAAGGACAAGGAGAAAATAGGAGCTCAGAGACTTCAGGGAGTTCCAATAGCCCTACTTCTGTAGTCCCTGGAGATACCAAATCATCTGGTTCATCATTGCGACACAGGAGGCTTTCCATCTCTTAGGGAATTTTCGTAATTTAAACAGGCGAAGGAGAGTTAAATTGCTGTGAAGTGTAAAAAGTGTTAGGATGTTAAATCTTTTGTGTTATTAATGCATGCACAGAATCAGGAAAAAGGTCTCACTATTAGAATTGCAAACAAAATGTAATGACATTATATTGTGTCTTAATCCGTGTATCATTTGGCCAGTGTATTATTGTCTTCAATCCTTAGAAGTCTTTCATTGGGGTTAGGGATCTTTAGGTTTTATTCAGTACTACCCTTTTGTATAGAATCACCATCCTTAATTACAGGTGCTGATTTGTGGATTTCCGTTTTTGTTGTGTTATTGTTTGATTCTCTTTATATAACACTTGTGCTATGATTGGTAAAACTAGCCTAAGCTAACTGGAAATTTATAAGCTAGCTGAAAGTCTATGGTTATGTTTGGTAAAAGTTTTTAAAAAGTTAGTTGGTAGTTGAAAGTTAAAAAAATAATTAATCAAATTATTAGTATTTAGTGAAATTAAATGTTGAAAAGTGTAAATGATAAAAAATTAATAAAATTATAATTTATTTAAAAAGAGTAATTAGAAAATTGAATAAATATATTAAGTATAAACATAAAAAAATATAAAAAATTAGAAATTAATATTTTAAAAATATTACTTTAAGTAGTGTTTTAAAAAATATTAAAAATTATAAAAAAATTAGTTTACTAAATAATCAAATAAGATTTTTAATTGGTAAAAAAAAAAAAAATTATCGAATGTCTAGTGAAACATAACCTTAATTGAAAGTGTTTGATAATATTAATTAATAAATGTCAAATGATGTATAAGAACATGTTTAATATTGTTTACATTTAAATTTATTATTTAAATTTATTTCTAATAACTTATATTTTTAAAAAGTAGGATACTAATTTTTAAATTTTGAATTATAAGATGTTAAAGATTTGATAATTTTACTTATTATTTATCTCAATTTTTTTGCCAAAAAATAAAATTAAATGAATTAAACTTCATTAGAATTATATTATTTAGAATTATTTTTTTGAGATTAAAATACTTTATTAATAATATTATTTTAAAACAAAAAATGTGTCTTATGTAATTTTTTAAATATTTATTTTTCTATTTATACAAAAATAATTTGAATGCAATCTCTTATTGGCATAACTATGAAATATGATACAAATTAAATTTTTTATTTAAAAATAATCATATATATTTGAGGTTCTGTTTAAATTTGGTCATGTATTTTAAAAAATAAAAATAATTCAATAAATAATTTATAAAATTAATACGATTTAGATAATTTGTAATATTAAAGAATGATGTGACAATGATAATCGACAAATTGACTGTCGTGTAATATAAGACTAGTAAATTAGATAAAAGAAATTTTCCAAACAATAAAAAAATATAAGAAGATTTTTAAATTGAATAAAAGAGTAAAACATAATTTCAAATAAAATAGTAAGGATAAAATTGATAACAATAAAAAGTAGTATAAGCTATTTCAAGTAGCTTATCAAATGGTTTACATGTAATCATGAGAAATGTGCCAATCAATTTTAACCAAATCAATTTGTAGTGGAAGGGGGTGCAAAAAAAAAAAGAAACAACAAAATGATTCCATTGTTTATTTATCTTTTTGACCAAAACATGGAACTACACGTTCGTTGCTCATTTCCCTCTTCTTCTTCCTCTATGAGAACATATTTGATTATGGTGGGGACACGTGAACCAAGGCAAGGAGTTGTGACAACATGGTGGTGTTTGGATATGGTGGTGAGAATGCATGATGTTGGCTAGGTCGATAAGGGGTTGTGTGCTTGCAGATCTAAAGTTGGGAACGACGCTCAACATTGGTGGTGGTGCTGTGTTCAAATCTGACCTATGATGGGATCACACAGTGATGTGATGACGTGATGATGAGGTCTATTTGAGGAGGTGGTGACATTGTGAAGGAGGCTAATGTTGTGCAATGAGGTGGTGGTGCGCGACCTTGGTGCAGTGGTAATGTTGGGTGGGGTGAAAAGAAGGTGCGAAGGGAGAGAGAAAGGGATAAGAAAGTCTTTTCCCATGTTTGTAGGGACCAATAACCCATGAGGTTGGAGTCAATAACAACTCCCTTTTAATTTTTACAAATAAAAATTCAGAGTGACTATTTATTTTTGGGCCAAATAAACAAAGCCTTGCTGACCCAACAAACCCTAACAATGAATTCGGGTCGTATTTGTGGGCCTTTAAAAACCGCTGGGACCCAAGTTGGTTACCGAGGGAAAGCGTTCTTCAATTTCAGAGTTCGGGCTTCATTTCAGACTCAGAGTAACACTACAGTACAGAGTACAAACATCAAACACCTTCTCTGCACGCAAAAACCAGAATCGAAGATGCAGAGATTTAAAGCTCTGCTACCTCAACAAACTAGGTCCTCACTTCGCACTTTCTGTTCTCACCGTCGAGCTTTCTCCGCTCAACCAAATTACTCAGAGCACCACGACGACGATTCTCAGGAACAGGTCACATTTCTCGCATGCGCTTTTTTTATTTTTTATTTTGCGAATTTAGTTTTCAATTTACGACGTCGTTGTTTGATTCCAGATTTTGGTCGAAGGAAGAGCGAAATCGCGAGCAGCCATTCTCAACAGGCCGTCTTCGCTGAACTCGCTCAATGCTTCAATGGTACGGTGTCGTTCCCCTCCTTTTTTTTCCATTTTGCGTTTTGAGTTCGTTCGCTCCTCTGAGGTGAAGTAAACGCCAAGTCGTTTTCATTTCGCAGGTTGCTCGGTTGAAGAGGCTGTATGATTCCTGGGAAGAGAACTCTGATATTGGCTTTGTTCTGATGAAGGTATCACTATCACTGTCGTTTTCACGCCAATAAGTTGCTACTGAACTAAACGACATTGTGAATATTGTTTTTCATACTTTGTTTCTTTTCGATATCTATGATTATTAACGACATTGTGAATATTGTTTTTCATACTTTGTTTCTTTTTGATATCTATGATTATTATGTTTATGGATATTGGTCTTTGTATTGAGTATAAGTTGCAATCTTGAATGTTTTGAAGGGTAGTGGCAGAGCTTTCTGTTCTGGTGCAGATGTTGTTAGGTTGTATCAATCACTCAATGAAGGTGAGTTGTATTTTAATATTTCATATTTTATTAATTAATTATTAATTAATAATTGTATTTTCATTTTAGTTTCAATCCTTCAAGTGGTTACATAAACTTTGTGCAAATAAGTTTTGAGTGATTTATCCAATTATTGTTTGTAACTTCTCTTATCTTTTACAGACCATAATTTTACTGACATGCGTGTTCCGTTTTTAAGTTGTATGTGTCATCTTCTAAGTTCTATCAAAAAAGCAGTTGATTTATGTCCTATTTGGATAAACTTCTCCATAATCACTTGTAGGAGGAGAAAATAAGAAGGAAAAAATGAGTTAAACTTCTCCCATAAGCTAAAATCAGCTTTTGTACAAGTTAAAATCAACCTATGTTTGGTTTAAAGTTACAAAAGCACTTTAGTGAATTCCAATACAAAATTGTGCATTCCAATGCATGAATTGGGAAGGAAAGATTTGTCGCTTCCAAGAGTAAAAATACTTTTGAGCTCTCCCAACTTGTTTTAGAAGAAGCTAGAATGAGAGAGTTTCTACAAATTAACTTATAAAAACTTCGTACCCCATTGCCCGGAGGCTCTTCGCTATGCGAAGGTATGGGGGAGGGATGTTGTACGCAGCCTTACCCTTGCATATGCAAAGAGGCTGTTTCCGGATTCGAACCCATGACCAACAAGTCACCAAGGCACAACTTTACCGCTGCACCAGGGCTCGCCCTCTTCTACAAATTAACTTATGCATAAGATAAATAGATAATTTGAGCTTATAGGAGAAGCTTAATTTATTTTTCTTTCTTATTTTCTTCTCCTATAAGTGCTTATTAAGAAGTTTATCCAAACATGAATTTAATGACTTTCTAAACTATGCTTTGTATACAGGGTTAGTGTGTGCTTCTTGTTCGGGATAATAATTTATAACTTACTAAATTGAGTTTGGTTATTTTTTGGGAGTGGAGGTGTAATATCTGTGTTTATATTTATCTCTCAACCTTGTGGGAAATAATACTAAGGATTGTTTGTTACTTCACATCTTCATCTAAGTCACGATGTTATTTTGCTTTAATATCAACACCTACTACCTCTGTGTGTGTGTTTTGTTAGATGATGCAGGGATATCACTCTTCTATGCTAATGCCCTCCGTATCTTGAGTCTTTTCATTTAGACTTTTACAGTTTTACTGCTTGGAGTGTTTCTCATCCTCCTTTTTGTTTCCATAAGCACACTGTTTATTGAAAAACAAAAGTATAAGGTCAACATAAAATCAACTGCTAGGTGGTGATTAGAGAGGTTATTGTTCTTTTATTGACTGGACCCTAATTTGGATAAAAAAATATTACCATAGGATATTCTTATGCAGTTATAGTAATGAATTATGATCAGATGGGTAGCAGGTTATGACAGTCATTGTAGGATCATGATCTGTAATTAGTTTTGTTCACTTTTATTTTTTAGTTGCTTCTTCATCGGAGGCCATTATACATCTTGAATGATGACATTTTTATGTTTATAATGAGCAGGAAATACTGACGAAGCTGAACAGTTTTTTAAAACATTATATTCATTTGTATATCTTCAAGGGACATATCTTAAACCCCATGTAAGTATTGAATCATTGCTAAGTGTTTTATCTGAGATACCGAGTACGGTGAAATATATGAATTGATATGTTTTAATTATGGCAGTTTAGTATTTGATTATTTCCCTTATTACTCATTATATAGTTTCCTTATTTTGTAAACCTCCTTCATTATAAATAAGAGTATTCTGTGTGGTCTAATAAGACAACACAACATTACAGTAAAACACTGTTACATGATATTAGAGCTAGGTTGAGGGAATAAGGAAAAACCGTCCGTTACTGAGGACCCATTGTCCTAGGTGAGCCCTTTTGCCTGCTGCCTTTCTTCTATCATTCTTTCTTCTACCAATGACCTCCACGCCGGACATCGCTCCAGCAGCAGCTACTGTACATGCCTCCATGCACATCTCTTTTCTTTCTTGGGTGAACAGTACCCACAACACTTGCGTCTGCCGTTTGGCCACTGCCGCCCATTCCTTTTGTCAACGACCTTTGAACCAGAGTCACGACCTGCAACTCCTCTGCATGTGCTCACACGCGCCTCCTCTCTCCAGTGCGGGTAACTCATGTGCTCTTCACACATCGGTGTGTGGCGTCGTTTCCGGTGAGACCATCCTCGGGCAACCCCTCTGCTACCATTTCCTACTTCTGGTGGACCTGTCCAGCCTTTGTTCAGACCTGTTTGGCTAAGTTTGAAACCAAACACCCCTCTCAACACCCTCGTTTGGCTGGTTGTTTGGCCTTGTTTTGTTGTGTTTCATAGCCTCTACCAATCCTCCTTCAGAATCCACTTCCACAACGACGTTCACCAACGTTCCTCGCACAAACACATCTGTGTGCAACTTTCTTTGTGGGTGAACAGTACCCGCGCTCACTATTGGGCCTGTTTGGCAGCCAGTGTGCTGCTCGGTCTGCATTAGTGACCTTTCAAGAATGCCACGCTGACCATGTGTGCAGCCAACTCAATACACCGCCGCAGTGACCCCACACATGGCCCTTTTCTGGCAAGGGAAGTTCATGCACACCACACGACACATCTCTGGCGAGCGTTACACTGCAACCACCTCCTTTTGCCTTAGGGCGTGCCTTATTCACGGGTGAACAATGCCCGTCGCAACTAAGGGCCTTCGTTGGCTGCCACTGAGCTTTTTGGCGCAACCACACGACTCGAACCGTCTTTATTTTCATTTCTGCTGGGTTTACAACATTTGTAACAAGCTTGGTTCATATGACATATATGCTCAAGCTTGAGGGAGAGTGTGAATATATGATTTGATATGTTTTAATTATAGCAGTTTAGTATGGGATTATTTCCCTTATTACTCATTATTTAGTTTCCTTATGTTGTAAACCTCCTTCATTATAAATAAGAGTATTCCGTGTGGTCTAATAAGACAACACAACACTAACACTGTTATAAGTACTTTAGGTTTGAGAATTGATATATACCTAATATAATTAATTTTGCTTATGTTCTTCTAGTAGAACAATATTGGTCCTGCTAAGTATGGCTGTTAAACTCTAGTGTTAACTTGTAAATTCATCCAAGTTATGAGTTGACACCTACAAATCGAGCTGAATCAGTTGTGGAATTGTTTATTGGTGAATTCAGATAAACTCGGGTGCGATCATTCAAACTCACTCAAAACCAAGTTGGCTTCACCTCCATACCCATTTTAGAGCAAAATGACATTGATCTGTGCTGGTCTCTTGCATGATTGGGGTTCACTTTTAGAGCTCAGCACTCACGTACCCTCTTGCATGTTTCCTGCCACTTGAAATAGCGAAACAAGGGTCTAATGCTTTCTGTTCTCAGAATCTCAGCTCTTTCACATCTCACAATCAACAACTTTCCTCCTGGACGTTTCTCGCCGTTCCTCTCTGGCTCTCCCTCAGTTCCTTGATTCATTTGTGAAGCTTACGGAATCAGCTTTACTTCACCCAATTACAAACTTTTAGTGTAGAGACCTATTGAAAATTTCCAAATATTGTAGATGTAGAGACTAACCAATTAATTTAACCTATATCCAGGAAGGAAATAGAACGATGTAAAGAGATCTGTCTCCACATACCTGCATAGGCAAGAGTGAACTTGTATAGCAATGGCACAAATGAAATCTTCTATTTTTGAAAATAAGAGGGTATGAAAAAGAAAAGATATAATAAGAGTCAGAGTTGAAAATTTCTTGAAAATTGAAACAAATCTTTTTGCGGTGAAACTGTAAATACTTAAACTCATTTGTGTAGTATTTAAAGTTACTAGCAAGATGATTAGGTTAGTAAGTTTTCTTGTGCGTGCATTGTTTATTTGCATAATTGTAACTTATGAATATTATCACAGCATAATGAGTTACAATAGGTCTCTTCTATTTTTTATGACTTTTTTGGTGTTTTTCTTAACTTTGAAAGCTTCTTCATTCAGAACCTGTATGAAGATTTTATGGGCATTTATGCAGGTTGCCATTTTGGATGGCATAACAATGGGATGTGGATCTGGAATTTCTCTGCCAGGGATGTTTCGTGTGGTAACTGATAAAACTGTATGTGATTTCTTCATAAGCTCATTGAATTTATGCTCACTCAATAAATTGTTTTCTATGTCAAATAAATGCAGGCTGCTAAACCTTTTTCTGCTTAAACTTTGCAGATTTTTTCTCACCCAGAAACTCAAATAGGTTTCCACCCAGATGCAGGAGCTTCTTATATTTTGTCTCGTCTACCTGGCTACTTAGGTAATATACATTTTGCATGCTATTTGAGAGTTGGACTCGTCCTGCATAACACTTTTGATACTCTTTTTACTGAAAGATCTAATTATTTTAAAATGTATTAAAAATGTGTCATTTTTCAAAAAACTTGGAACAGAAATCACGAACTCTCAATAAGATAACTACACAAAGTTGAAGAGAAATATTTGTAGAAAATATTTTCTAAAGATAATTTTAGTTTTTGTCTAAAAGAGCCCAATTTGTTTCTTGAAAATAGTTGCTAAACTTTTAATTCCTAGAAAGGCCAGAAATTGGGTTATTGGATTAAGTGATAGATTTCATTGCTGCCCTGATTAGTATCCATGGGATATGGAATCAATGCCCTAAATTGATTCCTTTTGTTTTGAATTTTTATAATATTACTAATACAAATATATTTTAAGAAAGAGTTCAAGTTTCACAATAAAATACGTTTTTCTTATATTAAATGACTATATACACTCCTATTATTTTTCATAAGGAAGAGTGTTTGATATGGCACATGTAGCTATCTATGTGCAAGTCTCCTACAGATTTTTTTAAACTGCTGTTATTGTCCTCATGGACAAAATATTATTGTTTTCATATTCTTTATTACTGTTATTGTTTTTAATGTTATAGACTATTGATCACACTATTTTTCTTCTCAAAGCTAAATGAATTTTTTGTTGCAAATATTTTATATATGAAAATCAAATCTTCTCTAGAGTGCATGGAGTTGAGATTCTATTATCCTCAGCAACCCAACCCGCTGCATAGCTCTGTATTGATCTTTAGTCCTTTACAAAAAACATTTTCTAACCATTTACTTCTAAGTGCAGTTTTAACTGTTGTTTTAAACTTGTTCTAACAGCTAATAGTCTTCATAGTAAAGCCAAAAATGATTCCCAGAAATTTATTTATTTTATATTATGCTATACAGGGGAATACTTGGCCCTCACAGGAGATAAGCTTAATGGTGTTGAAATGATTGCCTGCCGCCTTGCTACTCATTATTCACTAAATGCAGTATGTTTCTCTCTTTGTTTTTGTGCCTCTTTGTTCTGTCATTGTGGCCTACTTTTCCTTTACTTACATTATTTGGCTTCTCCGGACAGAGGCTTGCTTTGCTTGAAGAACGTCTTGGTAAACTAATCACAGATGAACCTTCTGTTGTGGAGGCATCCCTTGCACAGTATGGTGATCTTGTTTATCCAGATAGGAGCAGTGTCCTTCACAGGTAATTTTTTGGGGAGAAGGAGGGGGTCATGGTTTGACTATAGCTCAGTTTTGGCCCTATGTGTCCTGAAATTATTTTCAAATAGCTCAAATCTACTATCTTAAATTTTGGACAAATGCTAACCAATGCCCTTGAAGAAGTAAATGTAGAATTTTTTTATTGAAAAACTTAAATAAAAATATTTATTATATCAGAAACTTAAAAATATTTAAAGCTAGTTTTTTAAGTAACAGGGTCTATTTAATGTTCCTTAGTCTTTATTCTTTGGGCGTTCATTACCGGGATCTCTGGATTGTATTACTAATTTGATTGATACTGTGATGGAACTGAAACAATTAATATTCTGAAAAAAATCGCAATAGGGTGAATAAACCCTGTATAGTGGTTATATTCCTTCTCAACATATGTATAATGAAATCCTCTCGGATTTTTCTTTTTTTGGTTATTTTGATTATTCAGCTGGTGACATGAGGTTATGTTCTATTGAAGAGACTAGAGGTTGTGAAATGCTTGAGTGCTTAACCCACTCAACTGATCTATATTTATATAGACTTAGGAAGTAAATCCAATGTGAAATTTACAAGAATATTAATAAAGTTATAGTACCTATGTACATGCATGTGAATTCTTAGATACATGAATATGTGACTAACTAGGTACATTAATAACTATTCTTTATTGGAACAAGTACCCATTCAATGTATGGAACAAGTACCCATACAATGTGTGTAATTCTTCAAAGTTTTCAATAGTGAAAAATACATCAGCAGAGCATAAGGCAGCGGCTCGATAAGATCCCATACTGAGAGCTAACATCATATTACCCAATTGAGACATTGTGGAATAGGCCAATTTTTTCTTAATATCTCGTTGAATGTTTGAATTGATCCTTTAGTTCATGCTAGTCTTTATTTTATTTTCCCTTTCATTGGTGAATGTTTGAATTAATCGTGTCATGGAAGTGTTGAAGAGTAGAAAAAAAGGGGAGAGAATAATCTGAAATTTGTTCCTCTTATTCAAAATACATAAAAACTTACAAATATAAGTAGGTTCTAGGGATTTAGGAAGAGATAAGGAAACAAGGAAACCAAATGTTACGAAGAGGTATAGAACCAATGTGTACAAGGAGAGTAACACCAATACCCTTTTTAACATGAGAGTAGCCCAAGACAAATTACTAATGAACCTAGAATTCTAACATATTGTAGTATGAACCAATTTCTACACACTTGTTAGCCAGCCAGTCTGATTGCCCTAATTTTCTATTTGAGTTTTTTATTTTTGTTTTTGTTTTTTCCTTCCCCTGATGCAGGATTGATACAATTGATAGATGTTTCAGTCAAGAAACTGTGGAGGAAATTATTGAAGCTTTGGTGAGCATTGTATTAAATATGTTCATGATCATTGATAAGTCTGGACTCCGGAAGGAGCTGAATTATTAAAAAAAAAAAACCATTTTGATCCAGAATGTACTACAATTACTAGATTTTGTGAAATTCATTGAATAGCTACTGCCTACCAGTCATTGAAATTATTGGTAAATTATCAAATAATAAAGCTTGTATCATCTATAGAAGTTGTGATTTCTTTTCTTCTTACTCAGTGTCATAACTTGTCTGTAGCCAAGTCATTGACCACCTGAAATCACCATAATATCATCCAAAATAGAAGAATTAGGTTCTTTACTATGTTCCAGTCTCCAGTTGAGGGAGGTACTGAGAACACCAAGCCAAGTGCTAATCATTTTGGGTTTTGTTAGAAAAAGGAATTTCAATATGGATGATAACTTGATCCACAATCCAGTACAATTAGGAGATTATTATGTGGTGAAAAGCTCCAGGGTATATCTGTTTTCGTCTTCTTCCCCCTCTCTGCCACCAAAAAACTTGAAAATAGGCATTTTGGTACAAAGAACACCCTTGAAACTTCTTTAGAAAGTAATGGCTTAATGGGACCTCCTTATCCAAACAACAAAATAATATAGGACCTGATTGGGTAAGCTTCTCTAGAAGTTTAGAAGAAAATAAGAAGAAAAAAATGAAATGAGCTTTCTACGTAAGTTAAAATTAGCTCTTCATTAGTTAACCATTAACTAATTTATAGATGTCTTCTCATCTTTTAAAGAAGTTATATGAGAGCCTTTTACAAATTAGCTAATGGACAGCTAACTCATTTTAGCTTATGGAGAAACTCATGTAATTTTTTTCTTCGTATTTTTTTCTCTTAGAAGTACTTTTAAAGAAGCTTACCCAAACAGGCTCAGGCAGAGAAGTAGGCAGTGAACTGAACATTTCAGATTTTGTTAGATGAGACAGGTGATGAGTATTGTTAATGTTTTCTATCATCTGGTGCTTAATAACACTGCATTTTGATTGTTTTCCTTTTCTTTTAAAAAAATAAAATGTTATTCTGTCAGGGGAAAGAAGCTACTGAATCTTGTGACGAATGGTGTTTGAATACTCTAAGGAGAATAAGAGAAGCCTCCCCTTTGAGTTTGAAAGTTACTTTACAATCTGTGAGTTTACATTTCCCTTGCATGTTTATTTATTTTCCTTTCGAGGTGACTTCTGCATTAACCTCCTCTACTTAATCTAGATACGTGAAGGTAGATTTGAAACTCTCGATAAATGTCTTATACGTGAGTACCGCATGTCCCTACGTGGAATTTCTAAGCTTGTCTCCTCTGATTTCTTCGAGGTAATGATTTTTCTGGATGCTTTCAGTAAAACAACTTTATTTTTTTTCTTATTATTGTACTTGACTGATTCTTTATGCAGGGTGTTCGAGCACGAATGGTTGATAAAGATTTTGCACCAAAGGTATGTCTATTTTGTTCCATGAATCTGTAATCCAGTTAACACCATTTTTTTGTTAGGAGTTACCTGAAGCATTTTATTTCCAAAATTGCAGTGGGACCCACCTAGTTTAAAAGATATATCAGAGGACATGATTGAATACTATTTCTCTCCTTTAAGTGAAGTTCAATCTGAACTAGTGCTGCCAACGGCTTTGCGAGAACCTTACATGTGAAACTAGCATACCTCTAAGCAATGCTCTTAGCAAGGGTAAGACAAATAAGTTCTAATTTTGTTCTCAAACTTCATTAGAAGTTTTTAAAATATGTTTGTTGTATTGGCATAAAAATGTAGAAGTCACACTTGTATTTTTGGTGGGGAGAGGTGGTTGAATTATTCGCAGTCTTTCATGAAAATGTAGATCATCTAATTTTCTCACTCATCACAATGTCAATTCGTTGGCCATCCCTAGAGTCACCAAGAGGAAGAATTATTAAATACTAGTAGGTGGTGTGTAAACTTGTCTATAAAATTAAGTGCATGTTTGGAAATCAAGTCGAAAAGTACTTTTGAGACATAAGTATTTTTGCAAAAGATTAGAACCTTTGCTTTTGATTTTATTTTATTTTATTTTTATCCATTGGAGTGCATTGGAATGCGTGTCACTACAACTACAATTTCAACTAGAAACCAAACATGCACTAAATACATTTAATTCTTTTACATCTTTTCGCAAGTCAAATAACAATTTATTTATCTACTGTAGATTTCGATTAAAAAATAATTCCATGTAAAGAGGCGTTGATGCAGTTGGAAGATGCACCATGAGCTATCGCATTCACCTGCCTTTGACAAAACTTCCACTACCAACGGTTCCTGTCTGACTGTCTGTCGGATTATCGAATGAGCTTTCCAATATTCGGAATTATCATTGTTCTTGAATGTGTGTAGTCTAATCTTGGCACCATAAATATAAGTGAACGAACCATATCTGCTTTCATTCTTTACTCTCATTTCAGTTATCATGAAAACCAAGTTCAGCCGTTTACTGAAAACATGAATCAGGGGCTCGGTCCTACAATGATACATATCATGGCAAAAAGTCAAACTGTAAGAATATTTCCTTGTAAGTATAAAGTGAGCCGTGAGCAATGGCAAGGAAAGACCATGTCTACTGTTTGGAATGCGATTGAATAAACATCTTAAGCACTTATTTAAAGAGTATAGTTTGGAAGAATTTTTATGAAGTTTATTTGGTCTATAAAAATGACTTATTATAAGCTCTTTTTAATTTATTTTAATGAGCAATTTTTTAATTTACTTCAAAGTTTTACAGTCAAATTTGACTTAAATTTTCTGTATTAAGTTTATTGAATAAAATGTTTGATTTAACTGATTATTCACATAGGCATGAGATGCTTTTTTTCTAATAGACGGGCTGCAGTGGTGCCTATTTTTATATCTTATTTGTCATGCTTTAATTTTGCTGTCCGATTATTCTACTTGTAGAATACAACACATGCTGAGTTCTAGTCCTGAATATTATGCCCCCTAAGAAAAGGCATCATAGATTTCTTAAAATCATTGTTTCCCTCAACTAAATTTGTTTTTGGGGTACTATTTCAAACCGATCTCCATTACATTAAATTATTGCAATCAAGATTCATTATTCAAAGGCGTTGGAGCGAGGCAGAAGATATGCTTAGTGCCTCTTAGGACTATAGTAAATAGGAGTGGGTAAGCGGGTCAGCCTGTCCCATGTAAAGTCCGTCCGCATAAACATGCATTGGTAGCGGACCCGTCCAATCTGTCCCGCTTCTTACACGGGTCAAATAAATTGGTCCGCCCCCGCCCCGCGGACCCCGCGGGTCAAACGGGCCGGTCCGCGGGCCTAATTTTAAAAGAATTTTAATTTTAATAAAAATATAATACAATCAAATTAAGTTCAATACAAATGTAAATAAAATCTCAATAATTAGTCAATTATATCAATAAAATAAATAATGTATTAACAAAAGAAAACCCAAACAATAAATCTAAAATATGAAATTTAAACATCTCCAACAACAAATGATTTCATATTTAAAGTAGCTTGAGTCTTCTCCATCTCCATATCTTCATCTTCTTTTCCTAAAACTCAAAATAATAATAAATATTAGAATAAAATCAAGTTAAGTGATTAAAAGATAATAATTATTACATATTATTTACCCTGCATATCAAATACTAGTAACCAATTTTTAGTATATATTGTCAACAAGAAGCCTAGTTCGATATTTGTTAAGCACACGTGAGGAGAAAAAATGTTCTTAGCCTGCTACAACTACTAAATATGATATGAACTATTTTTTATAATAAAAATATATTGAAATATCTTTAAAAATATTTATTTAATAATTATTTTTGGCTTAAATGATAAGAATTGATATTTTTATTATTTATGAATTTCAGATATGAAAATGATAGATTAAAAGAGAAAAAGATCGAGAAAATATCAAAAAAGAAGATTTTTAGCAGGTTATCACTTATCTTTTTTATCTTAATCTTTTATTTTTGTTATCTTATCCTTTTTTATCTTTATCATCTTTTAATTTAAATTTTTTATTTTTATTTTTATATCTTTATCTTATCTAATATATTTATTTATCTGTTATTTAAAAAAAAGTTTAAAGTGAAAAAGAGAAAATCAAACCTAATATAATTGGATTAGGATCACACAAATTAAATCTAATGCGGGCTGCGGGCAGCCCGCGGACCCCGTGGGCCAAACCCGCATAGTCCGCGGGTTAAGCGGGGCTGGCCAAAAAATATGACATCACCATGGAACATTTAAAAAAATTGGTCCGCAACCCTCACGGACCACAGGCCCCGCAGGTCAGTCCATGGATCTGAACCCGTTTACCCACCCCTAGTAGTAGAGCTTTTATAGACAACAATACTAAAAAATTCGTTTAAGACTATACATCTAACATGTTTATTGTGATGCTAAAAGGGGTAAAATTATGGACAAGACGTCTTTGGTTCTCATTACATTGATGCTCATCTCACATTATTAGAGAGGAAAGAGCATTAATGATAGATAAGAGGAAAAACATCATGGACGACATTATTGCAAAAATTATGTTTGTCAAAATTCATTAGCGACTAATAGTGTTTGATGTATTTATTTATTGTTCAAGAGAGATGTAAGAGCATCAAATGAATGTGAGAAAAAGGCAGTGCATTAGAGTTAGGATGCGATTCAATAATAGCCAAAAGTTAAAGAGTGGGCAGTCCAATTATGCAAAATCATTTGCGCCAAAATTGAAGGAAAAAGATGTTTGGTTTATTGCACAAACGTATGTGAATGTGGATATACAACTGTACTGAAGTTGTTAGCAAAAAATAATATAAAAAATACTGTACTGAAGTTATAACCATTTTAAAAGATGACACAGGCTTTTGAAAAAGTCACAATGAAGTTCTAATATTAATGTTTTTTTTTAATTCTTATATATTTTATATTATTTTTTGATAATGATGGTGATGATTAATCAATAGTTAGAGATAAAACAAATATATTAAAATAACACCAAGTGAAACCACCATCAAAGGCTTAGATTTAAATGGCTTCTCTAAAAAAATGAATTTTTAAAGAGCCCAACTACACTGTTTGATAATTCATGAATCCAATACCTAATAAAAAAAAGGATTTCATTTTATTACAGAGAGAGATGATGTATTTGGATAAATAGTTTAAATAGTTTTAAATAAAAACTGATCGTATTAATAGAACTTGTGCCATAAAGTTAATTTATTTTGATAAATTTTACCATCAAGAACTCATAGGAAAGTTATAAACTAATCTTATGAGCTTAATCAAACTTTTATTTGTAACTTAAGTGTTTATTTTCTCTGGTCTCTTTTATAAGCAATAAAAATTACTTGTTTTTTCCCCTTCAAATATAAATAAAAATGAACTAATTTTATCTTATTTAACAAAAATATCTTCAAAATGTCTTTCATTTAATAAAGTCAAAGACTTTCTTATACTTGATATCAAGTTTCAATCAATGAATGATATTTTAAGAAAAAAAAGAAACTTTTTTTTTGTTTTAGAATTAACACAATTTAATAAAATTAATTAACTGCTTAATAAGTATTAAATCAATTTTTTTCTTATAAAAGAGACTGAAGAGAGTATATAACAAGATTAAGCCAAATTTTCCTAAAGAAAATAATTTCAAACACTCCCAATTGATTAGGGTTTGTTTGTGTGCACATATTACTTTTAAATCCTTCCTTTGATTTGTTATTATCGATCTTTTACTACCTTTTACTTTGTATAAAAACTTATTTCTCCAAGTATCTATCTACCTGGGTAATAACACATTGTAAGTATGTCATATTTATGGCATGTCTAGAAGGAGAGAAGGAAGAGCGAAGAAGTGAGGGAATGATGGGAAATGTGCCTCATTTGATTATGTAGAAATGAATGAGCAAAGAATAGACGAAAGAAGACGCTATTGACAAGACATAATTGATTATGTTACCTTATTAGAACATTCATGTGTTTGGTTCTGCATCATAATCATATAATTGATTACCTTTTCTCCCGTAACCAATGCCCCCCCACCCCACACCACCAACCCAAATCGGTTATTCCCCTCCCCATTAAATTGATTATGTATTAACTTAATATGTTATTTATTTCTAGAGATGGACTGCAAATGTTTTATAGAATGATCTATTTCTCTTCTTTTCTTTATTTATTAAATTCATTCTATTTTTCTTCAACTAAGTAATCTATTTCTCTTCTTTTTCTTTCTTTTCTAATTTTCTTTTTCTACCTCTATTTCCTTCTTAGCTACCAAAAATACCCTTAAGGACGTGCCTTTGATCCATGGGAATGTCTTTATGACAAGGTCATACTAATACCCTTGATAAACTAGGCCAGGAAAAGGGCTGAGATTCTAGTTCGAAAATGTTTTTTTCTCACGACACAGATTGAAGATCATGATATAATAATGCCTTTTCCTAATAAAGCCGATGAAAATAAAGGTAACAATCTATAGCTACAAATAATATTTCTGAATCAACAGCTACATGAAGTTGGCAATAAAGGATCACTTAAGAGCTTAATCATTTGAACAACAACATCATATTCATCTTCCATTCTTCTAAATTCTAACTGCATTGTAATGCCTTCAGTCTAGACGGCGCAAGAGGTACTCAACCTGAACCTCCTTGGTGAGAGGTATCACCCAATTTTTGTACAAGCTAGAAGCCACTGATGGATCAAATTTACGGTTTTCATTGTCATTGTCATCACTGTTAAGATTCACTTCCTGCCCAAACACCACAGCCTTCTTTTCAACTCTCTTCCTCACCGTCTCTTCAACGCTTGTAAATGTCAACAATTTCATCAATCCTTCTTTATCCTGCAAAAACAAAGGGTGTACATTTTAAATAAAAACCAAAGCAGCATGAAAAACAGGAAGATATATGTAATATAACACTTATAAAGTGACCATAGGATAGATATGTGAATGATGAAAGTCATGGAACTAAATAAGCCTTGCCAACACTTAGCAACTACTCCAATATATATACCTTAGCTCGAATTAAAGGCTCGTAGTCTTGAGGAGCATCCCTGAATTTCACCTCAGCTACAAACTTTCCATAGTGAATCCTTCTAGAGATGGACTGCAAATGTTTTATAGAATGATCAGTCAGGATCAATACTAGTTTAGGAGACTAGCAAAATCTTGAGTTGGTCCTGTTTGGATAAACTTGTCAACTTGTGTACAATAACTATTATAGAAGCTCTTTCATCTAACTTCTCCAAAAACTGATCTGTGTATTATTGCAAGATTGTATCTGCATTTCTAAAGCACATATCTTACTGTTTTCACGTCCAAGGCAGCAATAGAGGCAGAAGCTACTCTTTGTAGCTTCTGACCACCAATAACAAATGTGTTATCAAACGTATGGTAAGTTGATTTTAACTTATGAAAACAGTTTGATTCATTTTATTTCTTCTCTTATAAATACTTATTGAGAAGTTTATCCAAGCACAGCCTAAAATACGTGCACAAAATTATAGTTGAGTTGAGATTGCTTTTGGCAAAAGTTAAACTGTATAGATTTCTCTGCATAAATTCATTCATGAGCATACTGCTAAAAGAACATCCAGAGATTATCTTACCTGCAATAATGAAAGGTCATTAGCTGCAGTTTGCGCATAGTTGCCATCATCACCCGAAGTAGCAAGCAATGGAAGTAACTCTTTGAAATACATTTTCCAGATGGACTTGTTTATGTTAATTGAAGCAGCACCAGGATGCAAAAACTAAAGATGGAATTAAGTTAATAGAGAAATCCTTTTATCTTCTAAGTTTCATGAACTGTGGAAATTGGAAAATGGTATCACATTAGTGAATTACCTGTTTGAAGGAGTAAGATGGCACAATTGATGGTGGTAAATTTTCTGGGAAGAAGGCGTTTTCTTCAGGGTTTTTGTATCTTCCAGCCTGTAATTTACCGTATTATTTTAGGCCTAACTTTCTTTCAAATGCAAACAACAGAATACACAGTAAATAAGAATCACTCATGGTAACTATCAGAGAGATTCAGTACACTTATGATGGTAATAACAGAAGCAAAAAATTATGAACTAGATCTTGAAAAAAATTCTAGAAAGGTTCTATTTTGTTAAAAGAGCAGTACAAGTGCATCACGTCATCAAAGATGCCCCTCATTTTCAGCACCTAAGAAAGAGTCAGAACTGATTGTGGATTTTGCATTGACAATTTGACATAGAAATCCTCCTCTTTCTTTCAAGGAAGGGAAAAAATAGCAAATTAAAATTAGGATCCCAAAAGTGATAAACAAATTATTAATCCTTAGGAATCGAAGGCAGATACCAAGGGATTTACAGCACCTAATGCACCCTTAACCAACTGAACTAGACCCCCTTGATCCCTAAAGTGATAATCTAATTAACTGCTGGAGCTAGCATGTTAATGCTTTGTTGGAGAAAGTTGGTGTTCTAACGAGTACTCAACATGAGTGTTTAACTCTCCACTCTATGATGCATAGTCGTTGGTTCCTATAGAAATTATCACCAAGCATATTTAATGACATCCTTTTAACATCCATTTGCACACCTACAATCTTAAGAAATAAGAATTAGCCAAATTCATTGGAAGCAAAGCACATGCCATCCATTCAGATGCACATTCACTGTCACAACACCATTATAGTGACATAATCTGACATCCCAACACACAACAAGACAAGAAAACAAACAAGCAAAGAATAGGGTATATTAATAACAAATAGTACCTTAGCTTGAATGGCCTCTGTATTCTTAACAACAAATTCCACCAATGAGCCACAAAAACCCTGGATTTGAGCATACTTTTCATCATAGGTGTGAGAATTGCTAGGGAACTTGGCTCTCTCAATGAGACCATAAATGATGGTATCCTCTTGCCTAACCAAATCCTCTCTCACAGAAGCTAGCGTGTACACATTCCCAGAATCAGGACTTTGTTCTGCTGCTTTGGCCATTCTGCATCTCATGGCACAAATCATCAACACAAGAACCACCAATGGAAATCGAATCATCATCATGTTATCAGTATCAACCCAAGGGGTTGAAATTGAAACACCCAAAAGATCACACTGGGATTCTGATTCTGATTATGATATAAATGATGATGGTGCTGACATTATTATATAGCACAAGGAGATATCAATATAAGTAATAATAAATTGTTAAGTCAAATTCAGCGCCACCCATTTAATCATATGATTCAAAATTTCATATGATATAGTAGTAATATGAAATAGATAATGTCTATGTGCATGTTTGACATCCCAAACTGAAAAGAGATTGTGCATTACAGACCAAGTCAAATGAAGGAAAAGGGAACCGTACCTTGAAATTAAGCTGCACGCAATTTTAAGCCTTGAAATGAAATGCGGTTTGTGGGGGGTTGGGATGGCTTTTGAATAGAGACTATTTTGTGGTTTATAAAGAAGGGACTATATAAATTTATTACATAAATGAAATGAAAGAAGAGAAGGGGTTAATAAATTGGGACACAAAACTTAGTGGGGGAAAAATGGAAAGTGCTATTGCATTGCGTGGATTGGTGCAGACTTATTGAGTAGGTTGTTGCCATCTTTCTTCCAAGTTGGAACTTGTCATTGCCTAAGACAAACGTGTGGGTCCCACACTCATGTTCCCTTCTTAACTCTTAAGAAATTCCTACATTTATCGGGGACACACTGACCCTGCCATTTTGTTTTTTTATTGGCTTCATGAAAAAGGGTATTTCTGGAACTCTGAAAATTGGTCTGGTAGTTAAAATTGAATGGTTTTTAAAGTGTTGGATAGTTAAAATTTAATGGATTTTAAAATGTTGACTTTATTTGTAAGTGTTAAAAACTTTTAAAAATGGTTTGTATTTGATATATTTTAAGGCAAAAAGTGTTTCGAGAACTAATGAGAATCAGTTGCAGCAAAAGAGATAGTTTCTTGTAACGTGATTAGCCGGTGCTTAAATTTTATTGAGTTTTATATTCATATTTGATTGCTGATTATGTTTTGAATAAGATTATCTACAAAAGATACTTATTAAAACAAAAAATTATTTCAAGAAAAATTCATATAAAGTTGGTTTGTTATAGAGTTTAATTTGTACATATTATACTTATACAGTAATGGTAAATTATTGATTTTTCTACTAATTATTTTAAAAGTTAAATTAAAGATGTTTTTTTAAGTTAAATTGTAACTTTAATTTTCTTATAATTTTAAATTCATAATTTTGGTATCGTTATTTCTAAATCGAAACATTTAGTCTCTGTTATAAGTTAAATAAAGTAAAAAAAAAAAGTGTCTTGATAAAAATTGAATCTATAACCTTTTAAATGCAAAAAATCACAATGTGTTGACTTTATTTGATTAATTTTAAAAGTAATATTTTATATGTATCATTACGTCAAGCATTATCATTATTTTTGGAATGTTAGAGAAATCTTTTTATGTAAATTAATCTTCTACGTTGTCGTATAAAATTTGTGGTTGAGATAAATTTGAGAATATATCTTAATTTAAAATTCATTATTTTCACCAAAACTTTAAAACAAATAAACATTAGGTCTGATTCTCCATTAATTGCTGGGATACCTTCTCCATATTCCTACTCGAATCAATGATATTTAAAACATTATTTAATAAAAAATAAGAATATATAGATGTACCTAAGTAAATAAAAAAGAAAAGAAACCAATTTAGAAAAAGGTTAAGATGATATAAAATTTCAAAAAGTATTTAAATAATAGCGGTTTAACATTAAATTTTCTATCTTAAAGTATCTCAAAATGAAAATACTTATATGAGTTATTTAACTTTACACAACATTGCTTAACCTTTTTTCCAAGCATATGACACCATGTTGCTTAGATAAACATCGTTGTTTAATAAATTTATACCATAAATAGAATATTTTTCAATAATTTGTAGGATCTGTAAAATTAAGTTAAACATTTACTTCAATAACCTTAGCATTGGAATAAATTTTCATAGAGTGTTTAAATTTATGTGAAATTATAAGATTAAAAAAATTATAAAAGCAATTCATCTAAACAACTATGCATTGTAGATACTCTTAAGCAACAAACACTACTAAAAAAAGGGGTTTCTACGACGGTTGAAAACAACATACCAAGATGATTTTCGTCTTTGAAGCTAATGTTGTTGAAAGTTAACACTTTCGACGACAGTTCTAGGAACACCATCTTAGAAAAACACTACTTTCTAAGACGGTGCTTAAGAAAGCTAGCTTTTAAAGACGGTGGTGATGAGAGCACCGTCTTAGAAAGCTATCTTTCTAAGACGGTGCTAACGTAGCTTTCTAAGATAGTGCTGATGTAAGTATCGTCTTCGAAAGCTAGCTTTTTAAGACGGTGCTTATGTCAGTACCGTCTTAAAATATAATTTAATTTTACCTGCATCATTGTGTTCTCCATCTCTCATCATTGATTCTATGCTTGCCTGGTAAGATTTAACACTTGAGCATTAGTATATATTTAAATTAACTAACTATTAATCTAACACTAATGCAAGAAAATAATGAAGGACTAACAATTAAAGTAGGTAGATGACTATATACAATAGCCAAATATATTTGTTGCTAAGCAATTAAATTTTGACAAAGATCACATACAAACTAACACAAACCGCAAATCAATTACAATCTTTAATTAAAGAAAAAACAGGCAGCAAGAAAAACATATATACAGTAGTTGTATATTTGTTGGTGATAATGGCAAAAATTGTTGGTAGAACAATAAAAGTATACAAATTACAATGCATTCAAATGGACATTGACAACTGACAAGTATAGAAATATAAGTCCAACATCAACAACTGTTTGAAGCTTTATTCAGTAGATAATTATTAAATAATACACATGTTGAACACATTCATTACCTTTGAATTTTTTTTCATATTTTTTTTCTTCAGAAAACATAAAGCATGATGTCACGGTTACTCTGAATAATCTCCTCCAAATGTGACGAATCAAGGTATTATTTTACTCAAGGAATATGAAGAATGAAGGACATAGAGTTACTACAATTGCCCTTGGAAAGGCATAGGCTTTCCTTTTATGTATATAGAGTCAGCACATTCAATCTGTTGTACTCAAGAAAGATAGCAAAAAATATAGGCATTTTCTTTCTTTCTTTGTCTTCTCCTTGACTCTGTAGTAAAATAAATGTGGGGTGTGTTCCCAAGTTGGGTAAGTTCCTCTCTATCATGGTTCCTTTTCAATTGTAATTTTTATCTGCTGCTACCTCCAAAATATGATGTAATTTTCTTTCCACTCCCCACTCCATTTTGTGGGGTTGACAGAGAGAGTGAGGGGAATATCAATTATCTTCAAGTGACTCAATCTGAGTCACACAACATCTAATTTGAATGTGATCTAAAACTATAAAATAGATTCTCTATTATCACGATGTGATTTGTAGATGGTAGTAGAAAATAATTGGCTAAACTGCACATTTGATCTCCCTATTTTAGTAAAACTGTGATTTTGGTTTCCTTGGTTTCTAATTCAGACATTTGGTGCCTCTTGTTTGAAAAATTCAGAATTTTGGTGATGTCGTTAAATCCTAACGATGATAGTTAGGAGTAATGTCTTGACTCACTAATTGTTGATGTGGCACGTGTAATATGTACTAGGTAACAAATAATCTTCATTAGTTGCTCTTTTATATTAATTGAAAAATAATTAAATTAAATTTGCCTAAAGCATTCTTCTCCTAAATGTGTCAACCCCAACTTATTTCCCTTTTCTGGCTTTCTCTTAACTTGTCGTCTCCAATCACTGCATCCCATTCAAAGCAAATCACCCTCAATTGATCCACAACAAAGAAAAATGAACGAAGGAAAAAAAAAAGCATTGCAGCTCTACGTGACGGGCTTGGCGGTGACGTTGATGAGGGTGGTATAAGTCCATAGACAAAACTTGAAATTACCAACTGCGTCAAAAATCCCTAAAATATGTTTGTCTATTCATTATTTGAGAAGATTCAATTATTCTACAGTTTCATGTTCATACGAAATTGGCCACAAATGCACAAGCAATTAAAATGCTAAGAATAAAAGTCCTAGCCCTTAGGATTTTAACTTATTTTTCTTGAAATCCTTTTGGCATACATTGAAACATGACTTTGTGAGGGCCATTCAAGAATTCCACAAAAAATTATAAGATTCCAAGGGGAGTTAACTCTTCTTTTATTGCTCTCATCCTGAAGTTAAGTCAAGCCTTAAGCAACTAACTTCCTCAAGACCAAATAAGCAAAGAAAAAGAGAAGCTTACCTTCATGAACACTTGTAGGTCGCGACAACTAAAGGGCACGAGGCCGAGGTCACGGTGGTGCGAGAGTCAGGCCAACACGCGACACGGAGGTCAGGGTGGTGCGACAAGCTAGGGTTCCTTGCGGAGGTCACGGTGGTGCGAGAGTCAAGCCAACACGCGACGCTAGCTGAATGAAGAATTTTGAGAGATAGAGGGATTTCGAGGTGCAAGCTGCAGTAGAAGCGCACAGAAGGTGAATCAGCTTTGCAAGTATTATATTATGTAACGTTAACGACGGTGTATATGTAAACCCGTCTTTGTATCTCACGATTTCTACGACGGCGTTTATAGATACACTGTCTTAAATAAGTTACACTTAATTGCAAAAATGCCCCTGCCTAGCCTACTAAGATAGTGTTAATCATAAACGTCATTCCAGACATCATTTAAATACGATTCTTAAAGATCGTCTTCGTTGGAGAACTAGCATATTTACATATATGCCACCGCACAGCCTATTACGATGATTTTGTTGCGACCACGTCCAAAGTGCGTCGTAAAAAAGACTTTTTTTTGCTGTGAAAGTTAAGAGAACAAAAATAAAGAGTTGAAAAAAGAGTATTTATTTTATACAAAATACAAATGTTACTTAATATTTATTTTTAAGTAATAAAAATATTTAATACTATATATTTAAGGTTGTTATTCATTTGATGTATATAAATATTTATAATATTCATTCTAGAGACTCGTTGACATTGATGAAACCATATTTAACTACTAATTTATTAAATACTATATGAATTCCCTTAACCAAGAGAAGTTTGGCTTTTACTACTTTCTACTATTAGAAAGTCAATGTCGACAGAGAAAGGAGGCCAATATCCCGTTCCCACCTTAGCCTTTTTAATTTGTATTGTCACAGTTTGCATCATCTTCGTCTCAGTTTACAATTCATAGAGACGTTGACATTAAAAAGTTGACAAAAATGTCATTACCATAGAAATCTCTTCAAGTTGAAGGAAACGTGTGAATTCCTATTGATAATTTTATGGTTTGCTTAACTTGTGGCGCGGGAATTGAATCACGTAGTGAGATCAAATATGTAGCGGATAGATTAAGGTGCATAATTTATCAATTTCCGTGTTGTCTTTTGCTAGTTATCAATACATCATCATGTTGTTTGTGCACTCAACGGAAATTATTTCTGCATTATTTGTCTATTCTTTTGTTGATTATTGTTCTTCTTGTTAGTGACTTCATGGTATCAAAAGAGAATAAAAAGATTTCTTGTTGATTGATTTGGTTTGCCTTTTCTCAGACGTTGTTCTCTTTTCTTTCTTATTTTTTTAAATATATTTTTATTAGAATTTAATTTAAATGTACTAATAATATATGCTTTTATATTATGATCAAATTACATATGATTGTGTATAATAAGTTTATTAACTTTTATAATTATAATTATTTAAAATTTATTTTAATAATTTCTGATTAATTAATTGTATACTCTAGAGTGAATGCTAACTCTGACTTTTTTTATTTATTAAAAAAGACATCATAATTAATCTTTTCCCATTTTATTTTCCCCTACTTCTCGTAATTAAACTTTATTTTAGTTAATCAGACATTGGTCAATATTCTCGTAATATTATTAACTACTTGTAAAATAAATTTAACTACCATTAAATAATATTTTAATAACTTCAGGACTCTTCTAGCCATATATCAATAACAATATATAATCAAGTTTTTTTTTTTTTTTTTACTTTTAATTACTTGTATGTAAAATAAAATTATATATATATTCATTTCTTTTTTATTGTGTTTTTTCTTTTAATATAAATCACACATATCCTGTATATGAATTTGTTTATGTGAAACAAACATTTATAATAATTACCAAAAAAGAATGGTGGGCTCGATCGTACGTGGTGTGTATAATCTTATTAATATGATTAAGGCTTGTATTATATTATAAAGCCGGATGGCAAAATTGTGTTGGAAAAGAGGCATTTTGGATATCAATATTCAAAAGCAAATATGGTAGAAATGAAATGACAAGCTCAATCGTTAAGTTTTGTAATTCAGATTTTTATTTGAAAAGCATTGTAAAAGTTTGGCCTGTTTTAATGATTTTGAATATTGGGTTATTGTTGGAAGTATCAAATATTAATGTTTTGAATCATATAGTAGCTCCCTAAGGTGTAATTAACGTGGCCTAATAATGCTTAAGGAATATATTACTATAGTTCATCATTAGCGTTTAGAAGTTGTTGAATGCATGGCTTCCATGTTTTGAGTGTTGATGTCACATTGAATGTAAGAAATTTTGTTCTATGGAGAAGGATCAGACTTCAGAGCGTGTTAGGATTTTTGCATGGCGACTTATCAGTGTTAGGAGATTACTCACGTACTAACAATAGGAATCATAAGTGGGGAACGGGAGATCCCTACTATCATCATTATATATAGGGATGTCGAAGAAATTGCATGCTTGACATCTTGTAGTTTCTATTGTGTGGATTAGTCATCTTGTTATTTTCAATTGGAGAGCTACGTTCTTTTCTAATGATTTGGAGCTAGGTCTAGTTTTTTTTATACGCGAGCTAGGTCTAGTTACTTGACAGCTAATATAGGTCCTTAGTCGAAGCATAAAATTGTGGAACTACTAATTAGGGGGCATTGGCACAATAATCATATACATGACGAGAACAAGTTTGTTCAACCTTAGCACCTTGATTCTTGTGCTTCCTCGTTGCACTGTGTTAATTAATATAGCCAAGATCAATGTGGATATAGGGAGACATGTGAATTGTACTATGCATAAGATGTTTTTTTTTTTTAAGACAAACTTAACTCATATCATTAATAATAAACTGCAAAATACAGGTAGGCATAGGATTAAACAAAGTGGGAATAGCATAGTCAATGGATGATTCCCTTGCTAACATGAGTCACCATATTTGCTTGTCGCCTAACAAACTTAACCTTAAAGTTGCAATGGGAGAGAAACAAAGTCTTGCACTCTATCAGGATAGAACCCACCTTCGATACATCAACTACTTCATTGTGCTAGCGGTCTACTACAAAAGGGAGGCCCGAATCTACTACCCACGATAAAGCATGGAAAAGGGCCAAAGCTTCCCCCTGCATAACATCAAAACCAATAGTAAAAAAAATAGTCTTAGTTGCCACAAACTTGCCTCTATGGTCTATATATAGTTGTCACTACTCTAGCAAGTTTCCAATTCTTAAAGCATGTGCACAACTCTCTCAACTACTTGATCAACATTAAAGTTTGAGTTCGACCAGTATTTTTTATTTCTGCCAAACCAAGTACTCCACATGAGCATAACAGCTATGGCGCAATCCTCATCATTAAGATTCTGCAGAACTGAAAAGCATAGTTGTTGAAACCTGCCACATCTATCCAAAGCAAAATTAATATGGTGTCACACTTGGACTTTCCTCCAACACTATTGAGTCTTAACTACAATGACAACCAACTAGCACATGAAAACAACTCTCAAGGCCTTTGTTATGAACTGAAATAATAATCCTTAGTTTGTAGGACTAAGGGCCTCCAGAATAAAAGGGAGAAGGAACAAAAAAGTTGATAATTCTTTTTCATATCCTCACAAACTGCAATTACATACCTATATATAGTATTCCTAGGTCCTAAAGATAAGAATCAAGCAATAACAATTAACGAATCTATGAGATTACATACAATAGTTATAACAGAATTGCTAATTTGTTGACAGCAACACTACTATTGTTGTAACAGAATTGCTATAACAAACTATTCCATATCCAATTGTAATTCCTTTAATACCCTTACAGTAACTAATTTACTTAGGCTAGGTTCCTAACAATTCCACCCCTCTTGGCAAACACCTTGTCCTCAAGGTGTAGTTACGGTCAATCTGCCAAAGGAGCACCAAGAAGAGTTAAGTCCTTCTCAATATTTTGTATTATCCCCTCAACAATCTGCTCCTGGTCTTCACTTACTAAGTTCTTGGCCTCTGTAAACTCTTTATTAAATTTATCGTACTCTTCATCATTAAGTTCACGATATGCAAGTATTAAGGCCCTCAAACCAAAATCAGCATATTCACTAATGTGCTACTTTGTCTTCTCTTCAAAATCCCTTCCATTCTTTGCAATTTGTTCAAACATTACACTGTCAGCCCCTTTGCTAAGTAGTAATAGTTTCCCCTCCACATCTTTCACAATTACAGACATCTGCTTTCTTGCACTAGTAAAATCTAATATATTCAAAAGTTTGTAAGACTTGTTGATTTTCTGGTCTGATATGGTGTCTAATTCACGTAGTGAAATAGTTGTATGTGTCCTTTCATAAAATTCAAATCCAAACTCCTTGGCTACAATCACAAAAGCTGCCTCATCTGGTGATTCAGTTTCATATGAAACCTTACTAGTTTCTTCATCAACTTTAGGCATTGCAGTATGGCATACAACCAGCAATGGTAGGAAGTTCTGGATTACATTGACATTGGGTTCTTTGATCCAATTTCCATTCACTACCCTTTCTTCCATAAAGTTAAAACCTTTAATGGATGACTTTAATTCACTAATCTTTTTCAACTCTTGGCCTGGATGTGATTCATGTTTCCTAGATAGAGCTCTCTTAACTTCAGTAACTCCTCGTCCATAAGCAACCCCAGCATTTGGGTCTTCACATTTGATGACAGCCCTGAAATTTTGAAAGTTCGAGTCTTGCAATTTTGAAGTTGCTTCGAGTGCTTGTTTCTGCTTCAGATTTGTCTCTCCATCAAGATTCATGGTCTCAACATAGAAAATTGCATCATTATAGTTTGATGCAAGTAGGATGATGTCAAAATAAGCAAGACTAGTAGACATACCTGGAGTGCTAATACCAAAATTGATAGCAAGGCAAACAACTCTCTTTCAGGAAGATTGCTGATCAATTATTTCCTTTGCAAACTTTGAATCCACAAGAAGGTTTTCCAAATTAGGATTTTCTTCATATGCCTGCTTGATTCTGTCTAAGAATATTGCTCTAATAACACAACCCCTTTTCCAAATCTAGGCTAGTTCACCCAACTTCAAATCCCAACCCTTTTCAATACTCTTTGCACGGATCAAATTCATTCCATGTGCATAACTGCAGATTTTGGTTGCATGAAGAACCTTCCTAACATCATCAATCAACTTCTGCTTGTCTATAGGTTAATCAGTCACAATAACACCAATGCCACCTGATTTAAAGACCTTTGCAACTTCAACTCTTTCCTCCTTCAACCCACTTAGGAACCTTCCATCCAATGATACTTCAATAGTGGGAGCAACAATTGATAATTCAGCAGCTTGCTGAACAGTCCACTTACCAGCGTCCCTTAAGTAGCCTCCAGGGTAAAATGTGTCAATACCAAGGAAATGCCTCAGACCTTGTGGCATAAAAACAACACCCAAGTGTGCGGCCATCAGGATATCAACATTACCGAATAAAATGTGTCCGAGTTGCTAGCGACCTTTGTTGAACTTGTTGAAGAGCCGAAGTGCTTCTCTGTTGTGCACCCAAAAGGGGTTCTTCCTTATGACTTTGAATGAAACAACATTAGCATCCTTTGAGTCTGAATGGTCGAGTTCGAAGGACATGTGGTGATGAGACACTATGCGGTCGTGGATGCCGAATCCGTAGCCTTATCCAAACACTGGTTTCTCATCGCTTCCCAGTGTGAATTTTGAACAATCTTCACTATGAACTTCCGCCTCCATGGTTTGATTTTCCGTAACCCTCCCTTGACTATATACCGAGTTTAGCGACTCTTCCATGAAGCTTTGCACCTTTTTGTCTAAGCAAACAGAGCTCGATTTGAACTCTGCATCTCCGTCTTTGGTGTTCGATTGAGGAGCCTCGCTGATGGTGGGTTTCTCGAATCAGGAGGTCGAAGAAGTCTTGAGCACCTTTGAAAACTGACAGCGATTTTTGAGAAGGGCCAACTTTTGAACAATTCCGTCTAGTTTGATGATTGTGGCGTCTTGGGCAACGATGTGTTCTGCGATGGCTGCTTCAATGCGGCCCATAGTGGATGTGGAACAAGAGAAGTCAGCCATTGCCTCTCAAAGAGAGCATCAAATGTTATGAACTGAAATAATGATCCTTACTTTCTAGGACTAAGGGCCTCCAGAATAAAAGGGAGAAGGAACAAAAAAACTGATAATTCTTTTCATATCCTCACAAATTGCAATTACATACCTATATAGTATTCATAGGTCCTAAAGATAAGAATTAAGCAGCATCAATTAATGAACCTATGACACTACAAACAACAATAGTTATAACAGAATTGCTAATTTGTTGACAGACAACACTACTATTGTTATAACAGAATTGCTATAACAAACTATTCCATATCTAATTGTAATTCCTTTAATACCCTTATAGTAATTAATTTACTTAGGCTAGGTTCCTAACAACCTCCCTCGCAGAGAACACCCAAGGAGGGGCAATCTTTAGCTTACAGTAACTATAAGTTTGAATAACGTCACAAAACTTAATTTATATAGGTTTATTACAATAAATACAAATGATTTTAGAAAGATTTTTTTTTTTGTGAAATCACTATTCAGTAAACAGAGAATATTTGAATAAGATTTTTAACACTCCCTATCTTGTTGGAGCATATAAATCATATGTACCAAACTTGTTACACATATATCTAATTCTAGGATCTCTTAGGGATTTGGTGAAGACATTTGTCAATTGGTTACTAAAGTTGACAGAGTTATTAGTGATTTTTCTTATTCGATCGTTCCTTGATGAAATGACAATCTACCTCAATGTGCTTGATCTTTTCATGGAAAATCAAGTTACAAGCAATAGGAAAAGCTACTTAATTATCATAGATTAACGTTATTTGCATAGTCTCTTTAAATTGAAACTCCTTGAGAAGTTGCTTCAACCAAATGAGTTCATAGGTTACTAATGTCATGGCTCTATGTTTAGGTTCACCACTAGATCTTGCCACAACTTTATGTATCTTACTCTTCTAAGATATCATCTTTTCTCTTACAAGTACGCAATACCTAAAAGTAGGTTGCCTATCACTGGGTGAACTAGCCTAATCAACATACAAGAAACCAATTATTTGAGAATGTCTTTTGTCTTCATAATGAGTCTTTTTTCTTGAGTGTTTTTAATGTATTTCAAAATCTCAACGGTTCTAAGATGGAGAATTTAAGAAATGGATATCCATACTAATTGCAAAGCACCTTAAAGTAAATGTTTGGTCGGGTGACTTTGAGGTAGTTTAGTTTTTCAACCAATCTCTTATATCTCCTTGGACTAGACAGTGGTTCCCCTTGACTCAATAGAAGTTCCACGTTTGGATCCATAAGAGTGTCAAAAGATTTGGCATTCAACAAGCCAATCTCTTCAAGAATATTAAGAGCACATTACCTTTGTGAGATCACTAGACCGTCCTTGGATTAGGTTACCTCAATACCTAAGAAATGTTAGAGGTTACCAAGTACTTCCTTAATATAAAACTTATGTGAGAAATGTTTCAAGTGAAGTATGTCAACTTGATCCCTGATAGTTATAACAATATCATCCACATACATAATCAAATAAATTTATCCTTAGGTAGAATAACAATAAAATACAAAGTGGTCAATTTCACTACGTACTAATCATACCAAATTGTTGTACTATAGTACGAAATTTGACAAGCAAAGCTTGGGGAGACTTGTGAACTCGACAAACCATAGTAGATAACTCCCTTTGAGAAATGAACCCAAGTGGTTGCTTTGTGTATAATTTCTCCTCAAGATCACCACGCATGAAAGCATTTATAAGAGTTTGCTATCTTTTTTAGTCCCTAAACATTTTTGGTTGAGAAATGCTAGGAATATACTTTCTAACACACTCTCTTGATTACACTCCCTTATATTAGTTAAAATTATTGGAAATCACAAATTTTATGGGTCCCATATCCTATTTAATGACTCTCTCTTTCCTGATTTTGTAGTTTTTAATAAATTTTAACTAATAAGTGAGAATGTGTTTGAAATAGTGTGTTGGAGAATGTGTTCCTAACACTCCTCTTTTTGGTTTTCTACTTTTAGGCTTTAATCTAAGTTTTGACCAATCAAAGCCCTTGAATTTTTTTGTTACCACTTTTAGTCCTTATTGTCAAGACAACGTTAACTGATGATGTAACAACAATGTTGCCAAACTAGTGACTTGCCACATTATCAAGGAATTTGATAGGGATAACTACATGTAATTTTTTATGTACTATTTTTTTAATCACTCATTAACTTGATCATTTAGTACAATAGAGGGCAAATGATTGATGAGATAACAAGTTCTTAAGACAACATCACCCTAAAAGGAAGGTGGAACATAGTTGTGGAAGAGAAGGGTTCAAGTAGTGTCAATGGGATGCCAATTTTTTCATTCGATGACCTTATTTTGTTGAAAGGTATAGGCACATGATGTTTGGTAAGGAATGCCTCTAGACATGCATAAACTGTTGAAACTAAATTGATCTACATACTTGGTGCTCTCTTTATTGATAAGGAGATTTTTGATGACTACTAGAAACATCAAGATGAGTGTGCAAATCTGATTATGGAAGGTGTCTCAGCTGATTTGGAAACAAAACTTAACCCCAAAGTTTCTATGTCCATTGAAACTACTTTCGGACAAGCTACTGAGATGGTAACCATCAATGTAATGCTTGATGATCTTATTGCTCAAGATACTTTGGACGCTGCAAAGGAAAGCTCACAACCTGTGTCCAATGTTGATCTTACTATTGATAAGCCTATGGTGAGACCTAATACATAATTAGTGGTTTCATTTACTCAAACCAATTTTGTGGACACTAAGGTCGATGACCCATCTATCCAACTACAACCTATTATTGTTGTTGCTCTTGTTATTGCCCCTGCACTCACTTCCACGCAAGTGCAAACAATGATTAGCTCTTCCATCCAGACTCATCCTCAACAACAAAGCTTTGAGATTACATAACAAGTGTCCACTCAATTTTAAACCCTTAAGTCAGCCTTCACTCATCAACTGAATGTGTCCAATATGTACTCAATTATGCAACCACTAAAATATTTCTAATGCCAAAAGGGGGAGAATTTTGGGACATTGTAAAAGTTAGGGTGAGTAGGAATTTTTTGTGTTTTGTTCAAATCTTTGGTCGTTATTATGTGTTTCATATACATTTTATATAAAGTGGTTGGCATCATATTATGTTTTTCTCCTTATACTCTGATACCTTGTGTTTTTACAATTCTTTTATGCTCTGATATCCAATGTGTTAATATATTACTCTAATACATATGTTCTGATAAAGTGTTGAACTCAAGAGTCTATATGCTCTACTCAGTTTTATTGATTTGATAAACACTCATATATTCATTTTCTAATTCATAACATATCATGTCTCATCTCTCTAATATCTTCACACGACCATGTTATGGCTTTGGTCAAAATTTTAATATGGTTTGTCATCATAAAAAAAGGTTGTTAGAACAAAACACATAGAAAATATCCAAGTGCTCAGCATCTCATAAGTTTTGATGATAACAAAGATATTAAAATTTGTTAGACCAATAAGTTTTATTAAATATTACAGGACAATATGCATCCAATATGTACAAGAGTATTGCATCTTTTACCTTACATGTAATATTCTACTCTTATTTAGTATGTGTCTAATGTGTAATACTGGACTCTTCTGCATGTTTTCCAAAAGATAAATCTAATGTCCAATACACTATTATGAAACATGCATTCAAAACATTTATGCTATACCTTTTATTATCCAATTGGATATAAGAAACTTAAACTTTGTTTTATACTTATTACAAGTTTTCTTTTTGTTCAAACATAATGGATACAATACGAACATAATGAAAAAATTGAGGTATAACCATTAAACTAAAATTATAAAGAGAAAATGGATAGAATAAAATAGAACAAGATATATTTTTTCATCTTCATAAATATGAAAATATTCGCAATTCATCTCTTGCAAAAATTTTAGTACATTTTTTGCCTTCACAAAAATAAAATGTGTTATTTTTTTTTGTTACTTAGAATAAGGTTTGGACATCCAAACATACATGTATTGCTTTTTTACATCGATTATATGTACAACTGATATAAAAAAAGTCACATTTTACATTGGTTATATACATAACCAATACAAAAAATCATCATTTTAGGTTCAAAGTTACCTAAACCTATATCGGAAAAAAACAACACATTTTTAACTTATGAGAAAAAAAAATATACTAGCTAATGAAATAAGTTAATAAACCATCATCCCCGATCTGTTTGATTTGATAGTAATTGTTAACAACAACAATAAACATGGTTGGTTGTCTTGTGTAATATTTTATATTTGAAGTGGGAAAAGCCCAAATGACTCCAAACCTAGTACGGATCTTATCCTGTGTGTTTTTTGAGTGTTGATAAGTCAACCCAACAATTTTTTAAATGGCAAAAATGCCCCTGGCTTCTTTCTTCTTTATTAACGTTTATTTTTTCCCGAAAATGAATTGTACGCCATTTTTGTTGGATGTGTTTCTCTCATTTTTTTGTTTTTCGTGCGGCATTGTCTCCGGTTCGTTGTGAACGGTTAAGTTCGGTGAAAGTAAAGGTACCGGTGTTGAGCGTTGCGGTGGTCATCAATGGCATACGAGGTACTCAGAAGGTGGTGCCTCTGTCGGGGATTTACGAATCACTTACAGATCAAGTTGATCCGTAAGTCATTTATGTATCAACTTGATCTGTAAGTTGTTATGGGAAACGTACGGATCAAGTTGATCTGTAAGTAACTTACGGATCAAAGAGTAAATTTTTTTAATATTTTATGTTTTTTTAATTAAATGTCCCTTTTTTTTAAATTATTAATTTTTTTGTATGGTCATTTTTTATTTGAGTTGGTTAGATGGACGAAGATGAGTGGATGTATGAAAGTATAATGTCTGAAGAAGCGGATATGGATTATCAAAATGAAGAAGCATGTGATGCGAATGAACCATATGTTGATTGTTCTAATGCGTTCAATACTTCTCAGGTTATAATGTTCATGTTTGTGATAGATTTAATAAAATGAATACTGGTAGAAAACTTAAATTATGTGGATTGCTTTGTAGGTGTTTGACAACTGAGAGGATGTTTTACGGTGGGCTTGATTCGTTGCTCATAAAAATGGATTTGTGTCGGTGATTATAAGGTCGGACATAAACACAGGTAGTAGAGGAAGGACTTCGTTTGTGTTAATTAGCTGTGAAAGGAGTGACGAGTATAGGTGTAGGAAAAAATAATTTATCAGAAGAGGCACTGGGACTAGGAAATGTGGGTGTCCCTTCAAGCTTCGTTGCAAGCCAGTGGTTGGAGGAAAAGGCTGGATAGTGAAGTTGATTTGTGGAGTGCATAATCATGAATTAGTCAAGTCATTAGATGAACATCCATATGCGGGGCGATTGACTAAAGTTGAGAAAACACTTATTGTTGATATGACGAAGTCCATGGTGAAGCCAAGAAACATTCTGCTAACTCTGAAGGAACACAATGCATATAGTTGTACGACCATTAAACATATATACAATGCAAGAAGTGCATTTTGTTCTTCCATAAGAGGAAACGATCTTGAAATGCAACATCTGATGAAGCTTCTTGAACGTGATTAGTATATTCATCGGGGCACAGAATAAAGGATGAAGATGTGGTTCGTGATATCTTTTGGTGTCAGCCTGATGCGGTGAAGTTAGTCAACACATGTAATTTGGTGTTTTTGATAGACAACACCTATAAAACAAACCGGTACAGACTCTCACTGCTCGATTTTGTTGGGGTGACACCGACTAGGATGACATTCTTTGCCGGTTTTGCATATGTGGAGTGTGAACGCGTTAATAATTTGGTCTGGGCTTTACAACGCTTCCGAGGCCTTTTTTTAAAGTGTGACGCCCTCCCTGGAGTTATTGTCACTAATAGAGACCAAGCATTGAAGGTTGTATTCCCTGATTGTACAAATTTGTTGTGCAGCTTTCACATAAATAAGAATCTGAAGGCCAAATGTAAATCACTAATTGGGCAAAAAAATGCTTGGGATTATGTCATGGAGTGTTGGGGATGTCTGACTGATTGTCCTTCAAAACAACAATTTGATGAATGCCTGAAGAAGTTTGAAATAGCTTGTGCACCTTGGCTAATGTTTGTTGACTATGTCAAGGAAACATGGATAATACCACACAAGGAAAAATTTATTTTCGCCTGGACTAATAAGGTGATGCACTTAGGAAACACAACAACAAACAAGTATGAAATTGTTCAAGTATTTCTATTAACGTTGATGAATTGATGGAATTGTATTATTGTATATGTTTATTTTTATTTGTGTATTTGAAATGTAGGGTTGAATTTGCTCACTCGTCTTTAAAAAGATTGTTACAAAATAGCCTTGGAGATTTATGCAGTGTGTAGGATGCCATGAACAACATGATTACGTTGCAGCACACGAAGATTAAAGGATCATTTGAAACAAGTACACATGTCGTTGGACATGTGTTCAAAAAAACCTTATACAAGAGGCTTCTTGGAATGGTTTCAAGGTATGCTTTAAATCAGATTGTTGTTGAAATAGAGCGTGTTGACTATGCTAGCAAGAATCCCTCAAGTTGTGGTTGTGTGGTGAGAACCACGCTTTGTCTTCCTTGTGCTTGTGAGGTATCCAAATATATTGGTGGTTGCATTCCACTGGATTCATTCCATATGTTTTGGAGGAGACTATGTTTTTTAGACCAAGGATTATTTGAGCCCGAAGTGAGCATCAAGGCAGAAATAGAAACAATATCCAAAAGATTCGAAGAACTTGATGTTTGTGGCAAGTTTACTCTGAAGACTAAACTTTGGGAAATTGCATACCCTGATCATAATTCGATGTGTCCTCCTCCAGTTAAGGATAACACAAAGGGGGCACCGAAGAAACCTATGAGCAAGAATCCAAGGTCAACAAAGTGTGATCCATCTTACTGGGAGTATGTAGATGCCTTTGAATCTATGCAAAATAGCAATTTGTCAGTGAGGCAATCTGCATCATCCTCTGAGCAACCGAATCGAAGAAGAATGATGTCCATGTTGGATCAATTTTAGCCATTTATGCATGATTTCATTGATAAGATTGTTGATGTCAAAGCTGATGGTAACTGTGGATATCGGTCGGTTGCCGGTTTATTAGGTATGGGTGAAGACTTTTGGTCGGTGGTTCGCTACCATCTTCTTAAAGAACTTGGGAATTTCTCAGAAGACTATACCCGACTCTTTGGTGGCACGAAGAGATTTGAGGAATTAAGAATGTCACTACATGTTGATGGGTTAACCAAGGTATGTAAGTTATGTTTTTGCTTTTTAATACTTAGCTTTACAATTAAGTTTGACGTGTATATTTGTTTCATTTTGGTGACTACGGATAAGTGGATGGATATAACGGACATGAGACATGTCATTGCATCAAGATATAATGTAATCGTTGTATCCTTGTCGAAACAACAAAGCATGACATTTTTTCCTCTTACAAGTCAACCGCTGGCAAATTCTTCATTGTATCGTATAATTTGTATCGGTCATGTGTATGACAATCATTTTGTTGAAGTACATTGTAGATATGAAGTGTTTTTTTTATATTTATGCAATGAGTTTTGTAGGATTGAGTTAACACTTTTTTCGCATGTACAACAGGTTTACTTAAAAGAACGTTGTCCTTTACTTCCTGTAGCATTGTTGTGATCTAGCAATTATCATCCTCAGGCGAAGCCGTGACCAACTCCATATATTAGCAGAATGCAGCATTACAAGAGCTTCGTGATGCTCAACAGAGACTATGTTAACATAAATGATGATTGAATATGTAATTTATAATGACTGATCGTTTTGAATTGAATTTTCACATTACATTTATGTGTCTTTGTATATTTTTTACGTCCACAAAAAAATTATTACTTAATTCTAAAAAAACATGTATGATATATCGTTGTCTGAGTTGACAACACATTGTGAAAAAGCATGTATGATAAATTGTTGTCTACATTAACATAAAGCGCGTGATAGGACCTTGCACAACATGACTACACATGCAGATCTGATGCAAGGTAAAGCGTGTCACGTCATTGGTGTAGTTGGCAACACATACAGAAAGCATGTGCACACGTATTTTTAATTTTTAAAAAATGAAGCATTGATATTAAAACTCATCTATATATATGACACAACCTAACACTGTAAAAAACCACAAGTTTCAGTCGTAACCCAACTCTTACAAAAAACTATGACATTTTTGGGAGAGACAAGCAGTCAGACAGTTGTGAACTCCACATTAGGCTTTATTTTTCCAAATAGATCCATTGTTCACAATGACAGTGGTGTTTGTTTTCATGCTTCCACTTCAGTTCCTATTCGAGTACCTAACGGTTGTGATTTTCAAGCGTTAAAAACCAGAATACACAATACGCTTAAGCTAACCGACAAGCAATTTTTGGATGAAATTTACTACCGATAGCCTTTCACATATGCAGGTAATCAATTTCGGTTTCAATGTATGCAACTGAAAGATGATGTTGATGTTAACACAATGTTAAGTGTAATCATCAATTTTCGTTTGTTGGTCTGATTGAGTTATTATGTACCATTGCTAGAACACCAGATGGTATTTTAAACTTACTTCAAGGCACTATGACCCCTACTCATGATGCCCTGCTATATTACAATGGGAGGTGGAACATGTCATGCCAAAATGAGTTTATTGGTTACTCGTCCACAGGAAAAAATCCCAAAAAGTTTGACATTCCTTCTGGATGTACCATGAATGAACTGGAGGATTTGATCAAGCAAGTTGCGCCTCATGGGATTCCCCCTTATAGTATTCACAAAACACAAAGAGTAAGGCGATTGTTTTTTTGACAACCAAGCCACCATGAGTATTCAGAAAAAGTTATCAAATTTGAAATAATTGAACTCAAAACCAACGATGACGTGATGAAGGTGTTAATTGAGTCTAACTACTGGAAAAAGATTGGGCCAATAGAAATTTTAGCTGTTTTCAGTAAACCTGTAATGGAAATGGAAGACGAGTTGTCCTTGTCGCAAAATTAGCATGAGTTAGTCCTAGTATTTGATGCAAATTTAATTTCGTTCGACTATGTCGAAGTTAATGTACTGTTTGAATTAATGTATCGCATAATCGTTCTTTTTTTGTTTTTCTGGTAATAGAAGACAACTTGTCGTTCTCTGTTAAATTTTATTTCTACTACTTTTTTTTTGTCGGTGTTGCAAATTTATTTTAAATATAAAAAAAACAACTATAAAAAATGAAAAATAACAATTAATTGTAAAGAAGTGTTTGTATTTTACCCTCTCTAGTTTATAATTCAAAGAGAGTTGGATAATAGAAGGCGATCAAGGAAACAAAAAATGACAAAAGAATGTATCTTCGAAGATAATTTAATTTGGGGTATCTATATATATATATATATATATATATATATATATATCAATAATTAAATAAGTTGATATGTAAATTGAGTAAAAAAAAGTTGAATCGTTTGCGCGAGGGTGGAAACAAGAGCTTCGCGCGTCGTGACCGTCTGCGCGAGATCGAATCGAATGTCCAGTAATGGTGGGAAGAGAAAAATGTCTTCAGAGCCGAACCGGGTGGGAAGTATGGGGCTTTTGAAATTAATGACAGCGAGGTATTTGTTCTTGCTCACCGAGCTACGCTTAATCTTGCCTACCTGAACCGATGGCGGGTTCCGGAGAAACCATCTTGCTTGCTTGAGCTCACTGGCCATGACTTGATTGGACTTCCATTGAAGTCTCCACTTTCCTTCAATAAGGTCATTTATGCGCTTCCCATGTTGTCTATTTTGATGGATAAGGGTACTAGGGTTGTCACCAGTGTGCCCAGTGATTGGTTGAGACTATATTTTGGGAAAGAAGTGTTTGTATTTTACCATCTCTAGTTTATTACATTTACATCCACCACTCCTCAATATCTTTTTTTTTTCAAGTATTTGATTTAAAAGTAAATTTTTATGGTTTTTTAAATAATAATAGCTACTAACTACTTTTGTTGCTCCCAATGAGTTAAGATCTTTAATTATTACTAATTATGTTTGATTTCCTTAAGCAAAATCTTGGATCTAAATATTTTGAATGAACAAATATGATTGAATGAAGAGATCCTACTTAAGATGATTAGTAAAGCTCTCCAGTAAAGATTAATCTTTAATGAACAAATTCACACAAATATTAATTAAGATGAAATAAACTAATTATAAACATGAAAATTATTACTGCTAGTTGAGCTTAATTTTGACTGTTTCAGTTGATGAGCCTATCATTAGTTTGATTTGTTATTAATTTATTTTGTCAAGCCGTTCGATTCAGTTTATGATTCATGATTGGATCGATCATCTAGATGACATCAATCAAGTGCTTATAATTATACCTAGTATAATGATAATTAAATTTTAAAACATATTTAAAAAAACACTTTTCAAAAAATTATTTAATAGGCAGCGAGTTGATCACAATCCTAATATCATCCATTAAGCTAGATTAGGCAATCCTAACATATACATCGAATTTCAATATAAAATGTGTAAATAAACTATGACTGATCCGTGCGTCGCCTGCGTCGAGACCTAACATATACTAGCTGGTCTTCTGTGACACTCCTGGCAATCCTGAGGCATTCTTCGATTAGCTTATGTGTTGTTGTGCCTGGCGTGACCACCCCTAGGTTGAGATGGCTCTCCAACCCCTCCGCAATCGCATGGCAAGCTTCCTATTAAATACAAAACAAACAAATTAGACAAATTATTATGAAAAAATTGACCTAAATGACGTAAATTATTAATAACACTTACCACTACATGTCTCGGCTCGGCCACATCGGACCTTGCAGATGTTGACGATGCTACTAGCTCTGTGACCGGACATATATCTGTGTCTGGATCCTGAGTGGCAACTCTGGGCTACGTAGCATGATCATCTGCCTGAGGATCTGATGGCTGGCCCGATGTCATGAATGGATGCGAAATGCGGAAGAACCAGTCCATGTAGTCGCTGGCACACTGCCCTGGCATTACGCAACTATCATCTGCTGCAACCATATGGTCCGAATAGTCCATCCACCTGTCGTGTATATCATCAAACGACACCTATGAATCGGCAGACGGAGCAGGAATGGTCTGGGTGTATCCAAACTGCCGCATGACCCTCTCTGGTTGGTAATACACAGCAACTAGCCCTCAGTGCAGCAGACCGGAATAACATGAAATCATATGGAAGTCTCGGACCGGTCGGTGCTCCCCATATGAGATCCAACAGACATCCAGAATCCGAAGTCGGTCTAGGCACTCCCTGTATGTCGGTGTACATATGCTCTTCACGGTTTTCTTCGTAGCAATCCACCTACAAGCACGCGATGAATCCTCGTCGTAGTCCGTATCAGTAGTGGGCTCCATGACTGTGGGAAAGTGCTCGTATATCCAACACTACAGAGGGATCGAGGCCGTACCCATATCAAATAAACATTAAAAATGCAGTATCTAGGAAGTGATCCTAGGTCATCTCCCAACAAGCAATAGTCATCCAATAGATAGTGATGAAACAATAACGAATTGGGGGGGTGGTTGTTTGTTTTTGTAATTTAAACAGCAAGCAAATTTTAATTAGAAAATAACAAAATTAAAACATGTTGTTTCCCCTTGATTCACAAGCAAGTCTCTTATCCTAGGTTACGAGGATTTATCCCTCACCAGTTCAACCACTTAATCCAACCCTAAATTAAATTACTAAGCGAAAATTAACATAAGACTGTCATTATGTGATTAAGCAACACATACACCTATTAATCATGAATGAAATTGATCATTAAGCATGAACGTAAATTAAGCGCAAATACAATTAATCAAGCACTAAGCATGCATGGATTAATATCAACAAATACAGAGTAATTGGTAAAGAGGAAGAACTGATCAAAATTCAATAGTAATAACAAAACCTCAAAGAGAGTTGTGCTTGATCCTCAAGAGAAAACAACACTGGAGACTTAGCCTTCCATTAATCAGCAGAAAACGAAATTGTAGATTGAAGAAGAAATGAAATTGCAGAAAACGAATTTTATTCTAAGTGAACAGTGTGCATGAAAAGTAAAAACTAGAATTCTAAAACCCCTAGAATTATTCTCCTCTCCAAAAAACTCTATAAACTAAAACTTTGGTGTTGTTATATAGGTCCTCAGCCCCAAAGCTTACAAATCTATTTTAAGTCCAAGCCCATAAACAAAATAAAATAAAATATGGACAAGATAAGATTAGATGAAATAAAATCTAGGTAAAATAAAATCTAGATGAAATAAAATCTGGATAAGATAAGATTTGATCAAATAAAATTGTCTACTCGCTTCAAGTTCAAGCCCAATTCTGAATTCAAGCCCAATTGCTTATAATTCTCCTGAAATTAAATTATAAACACAAAATTAGTCAAGTAGGCCCAAATGATAAAATTGCATAATTAATTTGACAATTAAGGCTAATCAGTAACTAAAATGGTGACAAAAAGGATTAAGAAATAGGAGAAAATAATGACACATCACAGAGGTAACACGAAAATCATAAATATTAATAATGAAAGTCTAAAAAAATTTTAAGTTAAACATTGTTGAACCTCAACGAATCAAAAACGTGTTTGTTACCTACAACAACGTGATGTAACCACCAAGCTGTCGGCTCGAGCTGATAGAAGCATCATTCAGGTGGTCATACATATGCACCAGCGCAGCTACTCCTTATGTGTACCTCTCAGTCTGACTGAGGTCATGAAGGGCCTTCTAAAACACAACATGAACATTGGTTGTACTCTTGTTAGCGAAAAGAGTGCAACCCAGAAGATGAAGAAGAAACGTGCGAGTCGCAACTGTCTAATGTCCTGCCTAGCATCACCGCTCATAGATATCACGTACCCACTATAGGCGTACATACGGTCCACGACATTGCGCTGTCTCAGCCCTGGAAGCCTCTGTAGGGACCATCAATAACTCCACCAGCATCTGTACAACATCATCCACGTGCACGGGCTGAAAGGCATGCAAGTCGCCAACCACGGGCAGATGCAGAAGAGACTCTACGTAGTCCAGCATGATTGTCACCTCTCCCACAGGGAGATGGAAACTAGAAGTCTCTCGGTGCCACCGCTCGACAAACGACGACAAAAGTCCCTTATCACCAGTGTTTATCGAACATGCGATCAAAGGACTTAGTCCTATCCCAGTAACTAGCCCCTCAATGGTAGGGACAGGCCTGCCTAAACTATGCACCTTCCTCCCGTGAGAGGATAACTTCAACTCAGGACGCTCCTGAATTGAAGTATAAAGGAACACACAATTCGTTAACATCATCTTTTAAAGGAAAACAAATTTCAATGATAAAGTATAATTAACAACTAACTAAAATTCAATATTATAAATACCTCTCCCGTCCATACGCTGCCTGCAACGTAATCCGCATACTCGGTTAACACGGATGAGTCCCTCAGACCACCTAGAAATCCCTCAGGCTCATCCTTAGCAGCCTGTGCGCCTATGTCTGCAGTAGTGTATGCTATAGTGTCTTGTACATCACCTCCTGCCATCAGCTCATCCGTATATACGTCAGCCTCAATTGAAGCTCTGTCAGCCTCTGTCGCAGGGACCACTGGCTCATCGTTCACAACAGTGACATGTACTCGTTGCCTGCGTGCAGATGCCGTAGGCTGTCGATGCTGCGGAGCATCATTGGAATCATCACGATCTCCTTTGCCCACACCTCTGCCAGTATCGTGCCCTAAGGCACGAGCTAATCCTCGGGTCCTAACAATGATCTGCAAATTTCTACCGCAAATTCCATCACTGATTTCATTCACTCAAATTTCATTGGTCTAACGCAAATTTCATTGACTCAAAGTCATGCAAGTTGTCAGGATTTCATTGACTGTAGGGTTGTCATTCAGTCAATTATTTATTTGAAAGGTTGTCAGGATTTCATTTATGTATTTGAAAAGTTTAGTTTAAATGTGTATTTTTTAGAACGAAAAGCTACTTATGTTGATAGTACGTAATATATATGTTTCAAGTGAAAGCTCCTAAAATGGTAATTTACAATGGAAATTATTTAAAATTTGTTTTGTAACGGTGATAGAAGTAGGCTTCCAGCATAGCAGCGTAGGCCTATTTCGGTCGCATTTGATGGAGAGGGCAAAAGAGGAAGATAAAGACTAGATCTTATGATTTCTCTTGAACTAGACCTTGTGTATATCTGGCATTAGTTGAAGTTAGCTCAAGCCTTCGAGTATCATGATACATCTTCGGATCTGAAGGTGGTTGGAAACAAATTGAAGGATATATTAGAGGTATGCAAGCTTTTCTGACCATATTGAATAAAAATTGAAGGTGCATTTATAATATTGGATGTATTAGAGGTATGCACCATATTCACCAAGCAGGCTATATGCCATTCCTCCTAGAATTGCTAGTGCCTCAGTTCCTGGAGTTTCCTCTAAGACATACTAGGATGATAACAAAAAGTGGAAAAAACACGTAAATATTGGATTGGGTATCACAACATTATGGATATGAATGCTGGATTGGGTAGTTTTGCTGCAGCTATTCATTCTTCAAACCAGAGATAATATTACTCTTCAACACCACAACACAATCTAACAACTCTAATTAATTAAACCAGAGATAGTGAACAGTTACTATTGCTTAGTAGACGAGTATTTAGGGTAATTTCAAAATGGGGTGATTGTTATTTAGAGTTGAGATCTGTTTTGTCAAATTTGTCAGAGTAACCAGTTGTTGTCTTATGCCTCTCACTAAGTGGTTATTCTGTTTCAAAATATGATTATCATCTTTGCAATTGGAATTATCTATTTCGCCTTCAAATTATCTCTACAGTTGGAACTTATAACACTGTCACGGACAAGTGTGATGTGTATAACTTTTGGGTTGTGCTTATTGAGCTGATATCATCGATGCCAGCAGTTTTAGCAGCCAGGGAAAGAGATGAAGTTAACTTGGCAAATATTGCGATGAAAAAGATTCATGAAGGAAAGCTTAGTGAGCTTGTAGACCCATCCTTTGGGTTTGAGTCAGACCAACCAGCAGAACTTTGTACAAAGTCATGTGTAGCTAAGCTATATGTACCAGATTTTTCTTCTAGAAAATATGAGAAATAGTAAATTGCATGTTATTAATTACTAATCAAAGCAAAATTGTTGTTCCACCTGCTTTTAAGTTCCCAATAGACAATAGGGGGAGATTTGAAGGCTGAAACAAAAGTTTGAGAGTCAACAAGGTTTGTGTGAGTTGTAATCCTGCTTCGGTTTCCTTAGTTTGTGAGGACTTTGTCCTAATTCTTTGACTCTGGTGACACTCCTTAGTTCCTGAAGTGACATTGGATGTATAGGTTAAAATTGTAGTGTGCATTGTGGTTATGGGAATGTTGCCACATTTTTGCATTAGATTTATAGGTTATGTCACGTTTTGTTGTCATTCATGATCATCAATGATTCACAGTTGATACTTTAGAGCATGCTTTGATGAAGGGAATAGTTAGGAAAGGGAACAAAATGGAACACATATGCAACCATTAACTCCACTTATAAGGTGGTTTTTCAACCATTAACCCTCAAAATTGAATGATAACAATTAAAACAGAAACAAATAAAATCTAGTATGCATAGTAAACTTTAATTCAAACCAAGAAAGCTTCCAACATTATAATATACAACATCATAGTTACCAATGCTCTTGCTAAATTGACAAAGCAAATTGTGACAGCAATCTAATAAAAATTATCCAAATTAGAGGTATTATTTAATCTTCTACCAAAGTAATACTCAATGTTGGAAAAAGAAAGTCTATAATATATAAAGTACTTACAATTCAAAGTTCAAACAAACACCTTAGCTCCTTCATTTAATATTCAACATTGATAGCGTAGAAGTGCAAAGAAAGGGAAGATATCATGAAACAAAGAAAACAGACTTACCTAAGAATTCGTGTAACTAACACCTCGTGAGAAAGAAAGAATCTTGATGAGTAAGCTGCAAATTTCGGAACAAAAAGACTCCAAATTCAAATGTTATTGTATTCTACACATAATCCCCCAAATTTCAAACTATTATAAACTTAATCAACTAACCCTAAATCCTAATTTCAAAAAAAGTCACTATTTATCAAATATTTGTCAATTTTAAAAATTCTTGCATGTGAGCAAACTTTAATCTTTGGATAAAAAACAATTTTCCTAACTTGCTACTCAATTAGGTTGCTTCACTACTTACTCTAAATGACAGCAACAACTACAAAAGACATTGGTAATAATAGAAGATATAAGACTAATCTTGAACCTTCAGCTTAACTTTTAAGTGTAGGTCTTAGACATAATATTAAAACATCTACATCACTAAGCAGTCAAGACTCAAGAGCTTTATTGTTGTCAACTACATTCTACTAATTAAATTTGAATTTTAAAATGAGGCACAATAAGCCTGTGAATTGTCCTCATTTAAATTTTGATATGCACTCCAATGATGGCTTTCAGGAGACTTGATCCTTGACAGGCAATATATTCAACTGGGAAAGCAAATCAAATTATAAAAATATATGTATTTTTCAACAATATATTGAATACTACGGATCAAGTTGATTCGTAAGGCGTTGAATAAACTTACAGATCAACTTGATCCGTAAGCTTCTTATGGATCAACTTAATCCATAAGAAGCTATGGATCAACTTGATCTGTAAGGTGCTGAAGAAACTTACGGATCAACTTAATCCGTAAGCATCTTCCGCATCACCTTAATCCGTAAGGAGCTTACGGATCAACTTGATCCGTAAGTTTCTTCAACATCTTACGGATCAAGTTGGTCCATAACTTCTTACGGATTGAGTTGATCCGTAAGAAGCTTAAGGATCAAGTTGATCCATACACACACTCGTCCCTACTTATGGATCAACATACTACCCTATCGGATCAACCTAACTCCGGCAACAATGAACTAAACGACATGGTTACGACGCTTACCTCGATGGTGGACGGTGACGAAGCTCCCTCGACGGTGGACAATGGCGTTGCTCTTCACTGAAACCTCCTCAATGCACCTCACGACAAGCTTTTCACAGCAAGCTCCTCTTCACGACAACAACAGTGGATGAAGAAGAAGAAGAACCTTCCCGACAACCTCCTCTTAATGGCAACAATGGTGACAAATGGAAACGCTGGTGAGGTGAGCATGAAGAAGACGAAAACGGCTGAGGTGAGAATGAAGAAGAACAAAACAGGCTAAGGAAGAAGAAGCCGAAACGCGGGCAGGAGAGAGGGAGAGTCTCGCATTTTTTTTATAAAAAAAAATAAGCCAGGGGTATTACGGGCTTTTCACTTCAAGTGATGGGTGCACCAACAAAAATGCTGGGTGCACCTAGCAACACTCGTGTTTTTTCTTGTCCTTAACCATAAAAGGGAATAAGTAAGAAAAAATGAAAAAAATAAAAACATATAGGGGCACATCATCATCATCACAATTGACAAACGAATGTTGCTAGGTGTACCCAGTATTTTTGTTGGTGCACCTAGCACTTGAGGTGAAAAGCCCGTAATACCCTTGACTTAATTTTTTTTAAAAACACGAGACTCTCTCTCTCCCGCTACTTTGTCTCTCTTGCTGCGTTTCAGTTTCTTCTTCCTCATAGTGTTTTCCTCTCTTCTTCCTCAGACCGTTTCCTTCTTCTTTTTCCTCACCTTAGCCATTTTTGTATTGTTCTTGCTTACCTCACCGGCGTCTCTATTTGTCACCATTGTCGGGAAAGGTTCTTCTTCTTCTTCAGCCACCAACCATTGTTGTCGTGAAGAGGAGCTTGCCGTGAAGAGGTTGTGAGGTGCAGTGAGGAGGTTTCCGTGAAGAGCAACGCCACCGTCCACCGTCGAGGGAGCGTCGTCACCGTCAACCGTGGAGGTAAGCGCCGTAACCATGTTTCCGCCATTGTTGTCGGAGTAGGGATGTTTTGAAGTTTACGGATCAAGTTGATCCATAAGCACTATTCAGATAATGTATTTTATAAATACTCATAGAAGAAAATAGGAATGTAAAATGAAATGAATTTGTTTCTTGAATCCAGAATGGATTTATGTATCAGCTATTGGAAAAGCTACGAGAGTGTCTATAGAAGTTAAAGTACATACTGATAAAAGAAATTTAATGTGTTCTATTTTTTAAAACCAAAAGATATAGCTCAATTATACAAACTTGAATAGATCGAGGTGGAAAGGATCAATCATATGGCATAACAAGTATGAAAAAGTAGAACAAGGGTAGCTAATAAACCTGTACTGGCATTGATGCAAATAGAGCGCCAACCAGCCTTGAATTGACATCGCCATGGTAAAAAAAAGAAAGATTAATTTTGTTAGATTAATTAAGATGTCTAAAAGCATAAGCACATTAACATAACCCATAATTATGGTGTAAGCATCATGTGGAAAATATATTAAAAATTACAGTTGAGAGTATGTTAATAACATTTTTTTAATAAGAATCTAGGATATTGATTAACAGTTGCCTGAAAGAAATTATGATCGTTACTTGATGAAGGTGAAATACAACATCAAGTTTAAGAATAAATGAAAAAGAAAACAATTGTAGGATGAATTGGGAGAGTAACTAGTCGGTGGCATTGGCTAGTGGTAGGGAAGAACAATCCAGCTCCAACCCCAAAAAAAGTTCTTCTATTGCCGAATGTCATTTTGCAGTTCAGTTGCAAAGACATCTCCATGTTCGCTACTGCTATTGTAGTTGCTTCCCAATAATAATAATTCTTCTACGCTATGTATGACCAAATGTTCATTCTAGCAATCATTCTCACAAGATTTGTGCAACAAAAAATATATATTTTAAAATGATATATATCAACATTGATTCTCTAATAATGGAAATGGTATGGCAGAGAAGGGTTTAAGATATGGAAAATCAATCTACGCACCAAGATAATCGTTGGTTTCCACATGACTAGAGATTTGTGAGCAGTGGATAATGACTCGATCAAAATTTTAACCACATATTATAGGTATAAGTTTAAGCTAATTATTGATGAAAAAGAGTAAAAATACTAGTCGCTTAATTCTTTAAAACAATCATAATCCAATAGAAACACGTTTGTTCAATACAATGATACATGGCATGATGGTTTTTTGTTTTGGGCAATATTGACAACCGTAGGCTGAAAGTTAAGATTGGGTTGGACTAATCAATTTTGCTAGGTATTTAGGTTAACTAAGAATGGCCTAGGTAGAAATGTCTTCACTCCTCCCATGTCAAGGGTTGTTGCTTCTTGCACTTCCCAATTGTTTTCTGTAATCTTTCTAGAATTGTTTTGACCTTTCAAATTAATAATTCTGAAAGCCAAAAAGAAAATACATTCCAGAGTGTCTATGGAAGTTACGAGAGTGTCTATGGAAGTTTTGACCTTGTCCCAAGCATCTTTGCATACAAATTCCTCAGTTGCTCTACTATAAAACCCTCCATTTATAGCTGATGATCCTCCAAGAACTCTTCCTCTCAAAAGAAACCCTAGGAACTGAGCCACTAGGAATTGTACAAGGAATGGCATATAGTTTGCTTGGTGAATATGGTGCATACCTCTAATATTAACTTCAACTAATATTAACATTGGGTTTGATAGATTTTTAATTGTCTAAAATTTCTAAAAAAAATACACATTTAAACTGAACTTTTCAAATACATTAATGTAATCCTGACAACTTTGCAAATAAATAATAGACTGAATGACATCCCTATAGTCAATGAAATCTTGACAACTTACGTGACTTTGAGTCGATGAAATTTGCGTTAGAACAATGAAATTTGAGTGAATGAAATCAGTGATGGAATTTGCGGTACTGATTTGCAGATCATGGTTAGGACCAGAGGATTAGGTCGTGCCTTAGGTCACGTTATTGGCAGAGGAGATCGTGATGATTCCGATGATGCTCCGCAGCATCGATGGCCTACCGCATCCGCACGGAGGCAGCGAGTACCTGTGACTGCGGCACACGATGAGCCAGTGCTCCCTGCGCCAGATGTAGAGGTTGACGTATTTCCGGATGACCCGATGGCACCAGCTGATGTAGAGGACAGTAGGGCAGACATTCTTGCAGACAGAGGCACCCAGGCTGTTGAGGATGAGCATGAGGGATTTCTCGGGGGTCCGAGCGACCCATCCGTGCTGACCCAATATGCGGATCACGTTGCTTGTAGCGTATGGACGGGAGAAGTATTTATAATATTTATTTTTAGTTACTTTTTAGTTATACTTTATGATTGAAATTAGTTTTCCTTTAAATTATGATTTTAACGAATTTTGTGTTCCTTTATACTTCAATTCAGGAGCGTCCTGAGTTGAAGTTATCCTCTCACGGGAGGAAGGTCCATAGTTTAGGTAGGCCTGTCCTTGCCATTGAGGGACTAGTTGCTGGGACAGGACTAAGTCCTCTGATCGCGTGTTTGGTAGACATTGGCGATCGAGGAGTTTTGTCCTCATTTGTCGAGCGGTGGCACCAGGAGACGTCTAGTTTCTATCTCCTTGTGGGAGAGGTGACGATCACGTTGGACGATGTCTCGTCGCTTCTCCATCTGCCCGTGGTTGGTGACTTGCACGCCTTTCAGCCCTTGCACGTGGATGATGCGGTTTAGATGTTGGTGGACATATTGATGGTCTCTACAGCGGCTGCCAGGGCTGAGATAGGGCAGTGTCGTGGACTGCATGTACGCCTGCAATGGGTACATGATATTTACGAGCGCCGATGCCAGGTAGGTCATTGGACAGCTACAGCTCGTGCGTATCTTCTTCATCTTCTGGGTTGCACTCTGTTTGCTAACAAGAGTGCAACCAATGTTCATGTTGTGTATTTGGAGGCCTTTCGTGACCTCAGTTAGACCGGGAGGTACGCCTGGGGAGTAGCTGCGCTGGTGCATATGTACGACCAGCTGAACGATGCCTCTATCAGCAGCAGCCGACAGCTTGGCGATTACATCACACTGCTGCAGGTAAGAAACATGTTTTTCATTCGTTGAGGTTCATCAATGTTTAACTTTAAATTTTGTTAGACTTTCATTATTAATATTTATCATTTTGATGTTACCTTTGTAGTGCTAGATATATGAGCACTTTCCCTCAGTCACGGAGTCCACTGTTGATCAGGACTATGACGAGGATTCACCGCGTGCCTGTAGGTGGATTGCTACGAGGAAGACCATGAAGAGCATACATACACTGGCGTATAGGGAGCGCCTGGACCGACTCCGGATTTTGGATGTCTGTTGGATCCTATATGGGGAGCACCGACCGGTCCGGGACTTCTATATGATTTCATGCTATTCCGGTCTCTTGCGCTGGGGGCCCATTGTTTTGTATTACCGACCAGAGAGGGTCATGTGGCAGTTTGGATACACCCATACCATTTATGCTCTGCCTGTCGATTCATGGATGTCGTATGATAAGGTGGATGCACTATTCCTTATAGGTGGATGCACTATTCGGATCATATGGTTCCAGGAGGTGAGGTGTGCGCTGTGCCAGGTCAGTGTGCCAGCGACTACATGGACTGATTCTTCCGCATTTCGCATCCTTTCATGACACCAGGCCAGGCATCAGATCCTCTGCCAGATGGTCATGCTCCGTAGCCCCGAGTCGTCCCTCAGGCCCCAGAGACAGATATCCCTCATGTGCCGGAGCCAGGAGCATCGTCAACATCTATGAGGAGCCTAGACATGCAGTGGTAAGTAATACTAATAATTTACGTCAATATTTTCATAGTAATTTGTGTAATTTGTTTGTTTTGTATTTAACAGGAAGTTTGCCATGGGATTGCTGAGAGGTTGGAGCGCCATCTGAGCCTAGGGTTGGTCACGCCTGGCTCATCGACACATAAGGTGATCGAAGAATGCCACAGGATGGCCAGGAGTGTCACACAAGACCAGCTAGTATATGTTAGGTCTCGACGTAGGCAGCACACGGATCAGGCGTAGTTTATTTACATATTTTATATTGATATTCGATGTATATACATATATTGTACTTAAACACATTTCATTAGTAATGTTGATTTTATTTATTTCCATTAATAATGTTAGTTTTATTTATTTACATTGATTGTGTATTCCCTTTGCCTAATCTAGCTTATAAAATTTTATAATTTTATTCTATCAAATTAAGAAAATGTTTATTTTTAATTTCTCTCCTCAGATAAAAATCCATATTTATATTTTATAATTTTATAATTAGGCGTAACATTTATATTTTATTTTAAGAGACTAAAAAATAAAACCTTCTAATTTGAGAGACTAAAAAATAAAACTTTCTCATTTGAAGCATTATACATCAAATCACAACAAGTCTACATCTTATTCATACTCTTCATTCAAAATTACACAATTGTTTTGTTATTTTATTCACTACTTTGTCGAGACTCAAATAAGTCAATGGATTCTCTCCACATAAATTGAAATTGCATAATATAATAGTCTTGAGCCCCCATGTCCCTGTACGTACTTAAAGAAAATTGATGGGGAAAAAACTTTTAAATTAAAATTTAGAAATTACTTTTGCTCATAATTTGTCTTTAGTTGTAGTGTACGGAATCTTATAGACATATATAATACAAAAAACTACTAACTTTTATAGGTAATAATATATATATTTTCAACAAAAAAATTAAAGGTAATAATATATAATTAAGTCATACACTAGTAAGTCTTTTACAAGAAGAAAAAATGTATTTTACTAGTTGTACTTGTTTTAACCCGTGTCAAAAAAGAACATTGGATTCAATCCTTGATTCTGTGGGCAAAGTCAAAAAATAAAATTTAATCGAATCAGTAGGCACCTTCTACCAAATCCGTTTTAAAGTTTGTCATAAATCTTGTTAATTTGTTAGATAAAATAGAGAGAGAAAAACAAAAATGATTTTAACGAATTGCCTCCTTTTCTCTTTTTTTCTTATTGGGTGTCAAATATATTTATGATTTACACAAATTACGTTTGTATGGTAAAAATTAGTGATCACAAATACCGAATCGATGAATCTTATATTTTGTCGAAAAAAAAACAAATACCGAATCAAATGTGTAGATTAATTAGTGGAAACTGTAAAATTGCTTTAGTTAAATTAATAGTTTTGAGTTTAAATTACATTAACTTCAACATAGTCGAACAAAATTTAATTTGCATCAAATACTACAACTAACTCATGCTAATTTTGCGACAAGGACAACTCGTCTTCCATTTCAGGTACAGGTTTACTGAAAATAGCTAAAATTTCTATTGGCCTAATCTTTTTCCAGTAGTTAAATACAATCAACACCTTCATCACGTCATCGTTGGTTTTGAGTTCAATTATTTCGAATTTTATAACTTTTTCTGAATACTCATGGTGACTTTGTTTCCGAAAAAACAATCGCCTTACCATTTGTGTTTCATCATTACCATAAGGGGGAATCCCAGTAGGTGCAACTTGCTTGATCAAATCATTCAGTTCATCCATGGTACATCCGGTGGGAATGTCAAACTTTTTGGGATTTTTTCCTGTGAACGAGTAACCAGCAAACTCATTTTGGCGTGACATGTTCCACCTCCCATTTTAATATAGCAGGGCATCATGAGTAGGGGTCATAGTAGCTTGAAGTAAGTTTAAAATACCATCTGGGGTTCTAGCAATGCTACATAATAACTCAATCGGACCAACAAACGAAAATTCATGATTACACATTAACATTGTGTTAACATCAACATCATCTTTCAGTTGCATACATTGAAACCGAAATTGATTACCTGCATATGTGAAAGGTTTCCGGTAGTAAATTTCATCCAAAAATTGCTTGTTGGTTAGCTTAAGGGTATTGTGCATTCTGGTTTTTAACATTTGAACATCACACTCGATGGGTACTCGAATGGGGACTGGAGTGGAAGCTTGAAAGGAAACACCACTGTCGTTGTGAACAATGGATCCATTTGGAAAAATAACATCTAATGTGGAGTTCACAACTGTCTGACTGCTTGTCTCTCCCAAGAATGCCATAGTTTTTTTTTTGTAAGAGTTGGGTTACGACTGAAACTTGTGGTTTTTTACAGTGTTAGGCTGTGTCATATATATAGATGAGTTTTAATATCAGTGTTATATTTTTTAAAGATTAAAAGTACGCATGCACATGCTTTTTGTATGTGTTGTCAACTACACCAATGACGTGACATGCTTTAGCTTGCATCCGATCTGCATGTGTAGTCATGTTGTGCAAGGTCCTTTCACGTGCTTTATGTTAATGCAGACAACAATTTATCATACACGTTTTTTCACAATGTGTGTCAACTCAGACAATGATATACCATACATGCTTTTTTAGAATTAAGTAATAATTTTGTTGAGGACGTAACAAATAAATGTGAATATCCAATTCAAAATGATCAGTCATTATAAATTACATGTTCAATCATCATTTATGTCAACATAGTCTCTCTTGAACATCACGAAGCTCTTGTAATGCTGCATTCTACTAATATATGAATTTGGCCACGGCTTCGCCTGAGGATGACAATTGCTAGACCATAACAATGCTACAGGCGGTAAGAGACAACGCTCTTTTAAATAAACCTGTTGTACATACGAAAAAAGTGTTAACTCAATCCTACAAAACTCATTGCATAAATATAAAAAAAAACACTTCATATCTACAATGTACCTCAACAAAATGATTGCCATACACATGACCGATACAAATTATACGATGCAATGAAGAATTTGCCCGCGGTTGACTTCTAAGAGGAAAGAATGTCGTGCTTTGTTGTTTAGACAATGATACAACGATTACGTTATACCTTGAAGCAATGACATGTCCCATGTCTGTTATATCCATCCACTTATCCATAGTCACCTGAATGAAACAAATATACACGTCAAACTTAATTTCAAAGTTAAGTCTTAAAAAGCAAAAACATAACTTACATACCTTGGTTAACCCATCAACATGTAGTGACATTCTTAATTCCTCAAATCTCTCCATGCCACCAAAGAGTCGGGTATAGTCTTCTGAGAAATTCCCAAGTTCTTTAAGAAGATGGTAACGAACCACCGACCAAAAGTCTTCACCCATACCTAATAAACCGGCAACCGACCGATATCCACAGTTACCATAAGCTTTGACATCAACAATCTTATCAATGAAATCGTGCATAAATGGCTAAAATTGATCCAACATGGGCATCGTCGTTCTTCGATTCGGTTGCTCAGAGGATGATGCAGATTGCCTCACTGACAAATTGCTATTTTGCATAGATTCAAAGGCATCTACATACTCCCAGTAAGATGGATCACACTTTGTTGACCTTGGATTCTTGCTCATAGGTTTCTTCGGTGCCCCCTTTGTGTTAACCTTTACTGGAGGAGGACACATCGAATTCTGATCAGGGTATGCAATTTCCCAAAGTTTAGTTTTCAGAGTAAACTTGCCACAAACATCAAGTTCTTTGAATCTTTTGGATATTGTTTCTATTTCTGCCTTGATGCTCACTTCGGGCTCAAATAATCCTTGGTCTAAAAAACATAGTCTCCTCCAAAACATATGGAATGAATCCAGTGGGATGCAACCACCAACATATTTGGATACCTCACAAGCACAAGGAAGATCAAGCGTGGTTCTCACCATGCAACCACAACTTGATGGATTCTTGCCAGCATAGTCAGCACGCTCTAATTCAGCAGCAATATGATTTAAAGCATACCTTGAAACCATTCCAAGAAGCCTTCTGTATAAGGTTTTTTTGAACACATGTCCAACGACATGTGTACTTGTTTCAAATGATGCTTTAATATCCGTGTGCTACAATGTAATCATGTTGTTCATGGCATCCCACACACTGCATAAGTCTCTAAGACTGTTTTGTTACAATCTTTTTAAAGACGAGTGAGCAGATTCAACCCTACATTTCAAATACACAAATAAAAATAAACATATACAATAATACAATTCCATCAATTCATCAACGTTAATAGAAATAGTTGAACAGTTTTATACCTGTTTGTTGTTGTGTTTCCTAAGTGCATCACCTTATTAGTCTAGGCGGAAACAAATGTTTCCTTGTGTGGTATTATCCATGTTTCCTTGACATAGTCAACAAACATTGGCCAAGGTGCGCAAGCCATTTCGAACTTTTTCAGGCATTCATCAAACTGCTGTTCTGAAGGACTATCAGTCAGACATCCCCAACAATCCATGACATAATCCCAAGCATTTTTTTGCGCAATTAGTGATTTACATTTGGCCTTCACATTCTTGTTTATGTGAAATCTGCACAACAAATTTGTACATTCAGGGAATACATCCTTCACTGCATTCATCAATGCTTGGTCTCTGTCAATGACAATAACTCCAGGAAGGGCATCACACTTTAAAAAAAGGCCTCAGAAGTGTTGTAAAGCCCAGACCAAATTATTAACGTGTTCACCCTCCACATATGCAAAACCGGCAGAGAATGTCATCCCAGTCGGTGTCACCCCAACAAAATCGAGCAGTGGGAGTCTGCACCAGTTTGTTTTGTAGGTCCTGTTTATCAAAAACACCAAATGACATGCATGGACTAACTTTACTGCATCATGGTGACACCAAAAGATATCACGAACCACGTCTTCATCCTTTATTCCGTGCCAATGAATATACTGATCACGTTCAAGAAGCTTCATCAGATGTTGCATTTCAAGATCGCTTCCTCTTATGGAAGAACGGAAATCACTTCTTGCATTGTATATCTATTTAATGGTCATACAACTATTGACATTGTGTTCCTTCAGAGTTAGCAGAATGTTTCTTGGCTTCACCATGGACTTCGTCATATCAACAATAAGTGTTTTTTCAGCTTTAGTCAATCGCCCCACACATGGATGTCCAACTAATGACTTGGCCAATTCATGATTATGCACTCCCCAAATCAACTTCACCATCCAACCTTCTCCTTCAACCACTGGCTTGCAACGAAGCTTGAAGGGACACCTACATTTCCTAGTCCTAGTGTCTCTTCTGATATATTCTTTTTTCCCACACCTATACTTGTCACTCCTTTCACAGCCAATCAACACAAACGTAGTCCTTCCTCTACTACCTGGGTTTGTATCCGACCTTAAAATCACCGCCACAAATCCGTTTTCATGAGCAACGGATCGAGCCCACCGCAAAACATCATCTCGGCACTCAAACACCTACAAAACAATCCACATAATTTAAGTTTTCTACCAGTATTCATTTTATTAAATCTGTGACAAACATTAACATTATAACCTGAGAAGTATTGAACGCATCGGAACAATCAACATGTGGTTCATTCGCACCACATGCTTCTTCATTTTCATAATTCATATCCGCTTGTTCAGACATTATTTCATACATCCACTCATCTTCGTACATCTAACCAACTCAAACAAAAAATGACCATACAAACAAATTAATAATTTTAAAAAAATGGAAACTAAATTCAGAAAACATCACATTTTAAAAATAGTTACTCTTCTTACGAATCAACTTGATCCGTAAGTTGGTGTGTCACTGTTACGGATCAAGTTGATCCGTAAGTAATCTGTACGTTCGCGACACAGTCACCACTTTTTGCGTATCTCGTTTGCCGCCACCGACTACCGCAACGCACCTTCACTTTCACCGCACCTAACCGTTCACAACGAACCAACGAACCCGAGACAATGTCGCACATAAACCACAAAAACAACAAACAAAAATGGCAACTATGTGAAGCACAAGAAAAAAAAAAAAAAGCTAAAGACATTTTTGCCATTTATAAATTTTGTTAGGTGCACCTAACAGCACTCTTCACCAACATACCCATGTGTTCATTCTCACAAAACAAAATGTTTAAGATACGGACACAGGGACACAGATTGCGTTAGAGAGAGAAACCTCGGATCCAAATTGTTCTTCTAAAGTTCTTATTCTAACAACAACTAACCGTATCTATTGTCGAACTCTTTCTTCCCTTTGAATATGATATATATAATATGCAACTTTGAATTGTGAGGTTAGATTCTTACCACCCACTTTCTATTCCCCTCCCATGATTACTTTGTCTTTTTTGATTGAAAGCTAAGTTTCCCTTTTTTCTTTCTTTCTCTTTCCATTTGATAGATATAGTGTGCATGTGAAGACAATGACATTTCCCAGAAAAAAGTGTTTCTTAAAGACCCAGCAAAAATTCATGCCTTTGATTCCTGAATACACACACTCCCTTCAATGCCAACACCAATACCATCTTCATGATTACGATTGCAATTTGTTTCTGTTTGGTGGGGGGATCTTAAAAATTTGAGCTTGGATGCAATGTGGGTTGAATTAGGGCAGTTATAGGAGTCCTACATGTCAGAGTGATCCTCTTGGATCTTCTACACAATGGCATTGTTCCGCAAGTTCTTCTATAAGAAGCCCCCAGATGGGCTTCTTGAAATCACTGAAAGGGTTTATGGTACGCTTTCTGCTGGCTCATTTTCTGTAAACACATTGGTTCTGGTGGAACTGAAGAGTGTTGGCTTTCTTCTCAGTGCAAATATTTCATCATCCTTATGCATATTGTCTTGGTGGGGGGTTGTGGTATGTAAGGCTTGCTTTGCAGATTCAAAGTGTGAACAATGTTGGCTTCTGTTGAATGCAAATATTTCATATTTATGCATTTTTGTGTTAGCGGGGGGTTGTGCTGTAAGGCTTGCTTTGAATATTTAAAGTTAACAATGGGAATAGTATAATGTGAAAACATTGGCTTCTGTTGAGTGCAAATATTTCATTTTTATGCATTTTGTGTTAGTGGGTTGTGGTATGTATGGGGCTTATATTGCAGATTTAGAGTGAACAATAACTATTCTACAATTTCATTTCGCAGTATGCTCAATAGGCTGTTGACATCTTGTTTGTGACTTGGCTGAATTGATGTTTTATCGCCTAGGCATACATATTATTTGTGGGAGGAATGGGGGTAATGGTAAGAACCTGGATAGAGTTGACATGAAATACTCTGCTATTTTTGTTTTCTTTGTGCAGTCAGTATTTATAAATGGTGACATATTGTCCATTGATGATTGTTGGGGACTGGTGACTGAAAGCTTGCACTATACTTGCTTGATGATTTTATAATCTCTCAGAATTTTGGCCTTTTGATTTTAGATACTTGCTACTATGCTTATATGTATTGGCATGTCATATTACTTGGTATTTGGTACATTTCTTCACCATAAAGAATTTTTATGTCCTACATATGTCTGATTGTGATTATTTTGTTGTTTCATGTTTAGTCTTTGATTACTGCTTTACCACGGATGTTATGGAAGAAGATGAATATAGAGTGTATATAGGAGGAATAATTGGGCAACTTCGTGGTCACTTCCCCGATGCTTCATTTATGGTGTTCAACATGCGGGAGGGAGATAGCCAAAGCCAGATTTCAAACATTTTGTGTGACTATGATATGACTGTGATAGACTATCCTCAACAGTATGAAGGTTGCCCATTACTTACCATGGAGATGATCCACCATTTCTTGAGATCAGGTGAAAACTGGCTTCAACTTGGCAACAAAATGTTGTCTTGATGCACTGTGAACGAGGTGGTTGGCCATTATTAGCATTTATGCTGGCTGCGCTCTTGATTTATAGAAAGTTGTTTACAGGGGAGCAGAAAACACTAGACATGATATACAAGCAAGCTCCTTGGGAACTTTTGCAGTTGATGTCACCGTTGAATCCTTTACCTTCACAATTGAGGTATCTTCAGTACATATCAAGAAGAAATGTTGGTTCAGAATGGCCTCCTCTTGATAGGGCACTTACTTTGGACTGTGTAATTATAAGACTCATTCCTAATATGGGTGGAGAGGGTGGCTGCCGTCCTATATTTAGGATGTATGGACAGGACCCTTTTATTCCTGCAGATCGAACTCCCAAAGTTCTCTTTTCAACTCCAAAAAGGAGCAAACTTGTCCGCTATTACAAGCAGGTGGTACCTAAGTCCTTTTACTTCAATATGCTTTTTTACAATTCAAGCTAGGCCATGATTCAAGATAATGAACCTACTGTTCTTTGTTTTGTTCTTACTATTTATGTTGACACGTTCCTTCCATTATATGATTATGTTAAATTATATCATTTTCAATCATAAGCAATGCTGTGGAATTCCTTTATTGAATTACTGTATACATACAGACAGGAAGACAACATATATAAAGACAATGGTAATCCAACTGAACATCACTTCTTTTCTTTTTCTTCTTAAAATATGGCAATTTTTATTCAAAGTTACCATGCTAGATGAAGTCAGTGATTACCAAAATTATTTAAATAAAATTGGAACTATGTTAATTCATTTTAAGCAGGATCTTTCTAAATGTTTTATGTCTATGCAAATTGGGGAGGGGTTTGTGTTGCAAAATGGTGGTGGGGCTGGTGGCTTTGATGCGATCTGAGAAGGGATGGTTTGAGCAGGAAATGGACCATCTTTGCTCATGAACAGAATGGAAGAAAACCTGTAGAGCTTTAAAGGAGAATACCTGTATGGAGATATTATTGTCCATGGGTTGCCAATCTAAACTAGAACTGAGAGTATGCCAATTATTTTGCAATGATGATTTATCATATCATTTCATTGTATGGGTTAAAATAAATTTTGCTCTCAAAGTAAGCAAAATTTGCATTAATTGATCTAGGGGTGTTATGATTTGTATAAATACAGTTTGTAAAACTCAACATAAATTTATGTTAAATGTAATTACAATTTGGATATTTTGTTTTAACTTTATACTACAAAGGATTTGATCAGTTGACACTGATGAACTGAGTTAAAATCAAAATGAAGTATCATTATTTCTTCATTTACCTCTATTTAAATTCTACTTACACAGGGTTCTTAAATAAGGATTTATTGTTTTCCCCATGTCCCTTTATTTATTTTGGTTACAGGCTGATTGTGAACTAGTTAAGATTGACATCCATTGTCATGTTCAAGGTGATGTCGTTTTTGAGTGTATTCATCTGAACAGTGATTTAGAGCATGAAGAAATGATGTTTCGGGTGATGTTTAATACAGCATTCATAAGATCAAATATTTTGATGCTTAACCGTGATGAGCTTGACATATTATGGAATGCTAAAGACTACTTTCCTAAAAACTTTAGAGTGGAGGTACTAATCTCTCTTTTTCTCTCCTGTTTTTAATAAATGATTAGCTATAAAACCAACTTGATGTTTATCAGGTATATATTGTATTTCTGGTTGAAGGTTCTTTTCTCAGATATGGAAGCTTCGTCTTCTGTTATTTCAATTGATCTGCCTCATGTTGAGGAAAAAGAAGGCCTACCTGTTGAAGCATTTGCTAAGGTCAAGGAAATTTTCAGCAATGTGGACTGGCTAGATTCAAAGGCAGAGGTAGCAAGTGTGCTCCAACAGATCACAGCATCAAATATCCTTCTTGAAAGATTGGACAGTGGGGTTTCTGCTTCAACAAGTGGCTTGCGAAAGGAGTCATCTGGAAAATTTAAACTTGATTCGGAGAAACACAGTGATTCAAAGAATCTGACTTCAACAGTTCAGGAGAAACTTTCTATGTCCTCCATGGGATCATCAGTGGATGTTCCTATGGATAATAAGACAGAACCATTACAATCAAAGGCATTGCCAGGAAATAACATTGAGAGTCTTGAATGTTTAGGTCAGGGGAACCAACCTATTGCCTCATTTGGGCTCTCAACAGATTCAGATTCTACCGAAAAGGCACACAATGATTCAAAGAATCTGACTTCAACAGTTCAGGAGAAAGTTTCCACCTCCCCCTTGGGATCATCAGTGGATGTTCCTACGGAAAATAAGACAGAACCATTACAATCAAAGGCATTGTCAGGAAATAACTTTGAGAGTTTTGAGTGTTTGGGTCAGGGGAACCAACCTATTCCCTCATTTGGGCCCTCAACAGATTCAGATTCTTTTAAAAAGGAGGTTGAATCATTAGAAACAAAACAATCATTGGAAAATGATACCAAGTTTACTGCATGTATGGCTCACGAGAATCAATCTATCCCCTTAATTGAGACATCAATGGATGCAAATTTAATAAAAAAGGAGAGTGGATCATTAGAATCCAAGGAGAAGGATATTGAGTCATTAGCATCAAAGAATCTTTTGGAAAATGACACCATGTGTCCTACATCTGTAGCCCAGGGGAAACAATCTGTTCCCTTAATTGAACCATCCACTGATTCAGATTCATTGGAAAAGAAGACTGGTTTGTTAGGGTCAAAGGAGAAAGCAATTGAATCACTAAACTCAGAGGCATTGTTGGAAAATGGTAGCAGATTAAAATTTGAGCCAAAGCCACTTCCAGAAATTGATACAAGAAGTCCTACTTCTGAAGTTGAAGGGAAACGTTCTATGTCCTCATCTGAATCTTCTAGTAATGCTCCTATGGAAAAGTACAAAGATCCTCTAGAATTAAAGGCATCGCCAGAAGATAACATCAAGACTCTTGCATCCATGAGTCAGGGGAAACAACTTATTCCCTCATTTGGACTCTCAACAGATTGTAGTTTTACTGAAATACCAATTGTATCATTAGAATCAAAGGCATTGGTGGAAAACAATGCCAAGGTTCCTACATCTATGGCTCATGGGGAGCAGTCTATGCCCTTAATTGAACCATCAAAAGATGAAAATTCAATGAAACAGAAGATGGGATCATTAGAGTCAAAGGAAAAGGATACTGAATCATTAGAATCAAAGTCATTGTTGGAAGATGATACCAACTGTCCTCCATCTATTGCTCAGGGTAAGCAATCTTTTCCCTTAATTCAACCATCGACTGATGAAAATTCAACGAAAAAGATGGGACAATTAGAACAAATGGTATTGCCTGAAAATGATGTCAAGAGTGTCAAATCCACAGTTCAGAGGAAACAATATGATCCCTTACTTGAGCCGCCCATTGATGCAAACCTAATTAGAAAAAAGATTGAACCTCAAGAATTGCAGGTTGCACTTCAGCTTCCCACTCAATCTAAAATAATTTCACCATGGGTGCGTCCAGCTGTTCGATCTGCTTCAGCTTCTTATTTTAACTCCTTGCAAGGTTCACCTGTAGCTATCTCAAGGTATCATAGTGCACCATCAGCTCTTGGAATAACATCTGTGTTGCAGGATCATGCACCAATGGATATCAAAGAAGTCACTCATGCAGTGACAGTATCTCCTCTGCCTTCTACTTTGCCTCCTTCTGACTCCAAGGTGCAAAATTCTTTAGAGCCTAGTTCTACCATTGTTCCTCCAACATCATCACCACCATTGCTTCCATCTTTACCATTAAAAACTTCAGTTGATGCTCTTACTGCCATGGAAAAGACTTTTGGATCCTTTGCTCCTGCAGCTGTCACTGCTCTTCCACCACCACCACCACCACCTCCTCCTCCTCAGAGCGAGCATACTTCAAAATTGATGCAATCTAATGTTACACAGTACCCTGAAAATACAATGCTAGATGAAGGTAAGAAATCATTGGTTAGTCCTCCTCCATCCCTTTCAATGCCTGCTCCTCCAACCACATCTCTTTCTTCTCCATCATCTGCCACAAAGAGCTCATCCTTATCTCATCCTCCACCCCCTTCCCTTCCTGGAACATCACTTTCCACTGCCAAAGATGCATTTAAAGGTCCTCCTCCACCACCGCCTCCACCTACCCCTCCACCTTCAACCAATCAGGCTTCGTCATCCTTGATACCTCCTCCTCCTCCTCCACTGCCTGGGTTTCCTTATTCAGCCTCTCACCCTCTTTCTTCTTCATCGAGTATGAGCAAGTCTGTTGCTACACCTGGCCCTCCTCCCCCACCTCCACCTCCTAGTCATTCTGGTTCTACTCCATCACCATTAGCACCACCCCCCCCCCCCTCCTCCAGCTTCCGCATCCCAAAATTCTTTGTCTAAGAACTCTGCAAATGTTCCACCTCCCCCACCTCCCCTTTCTGCCAATGGGTTGTCAAAATCTGCAGTTCCTGGACCACCTTCTGCTCCGTTTAGTGCAAAGGGACGTGGCAGCCTGTTGCGAGCTAATCCAAAAGGTCAATCTCAGACTAAAAGGAGCAATCTGAAACCTTACCATTGGTTAAAATTAACGAGGGCCATGCAAGGAAGCTTATGGGCTGAGACACAGAAACTAGATGAATTTTGTAGGTATGTATTAAGTCTTTCTAACTTTAGTTATAAAAATCTGAACTTATATGAATTGTGTTTACTGTTTTTTCTTATTTTAAAACCTTTTTGGTCTTAGGGCTCCAGAGTTTGACATGTCAGAACTTGAGAGTTTGTTCTCTGCAGCTGCACCAAATTCTAATGATGGAAAAGGAGGAAAATTGAATCGCCGCTCCTCGCAAAAAGTTGACAAAGTTCAATTGGTATGCCTTTTCATTAATAGTTAATACCTGTCCAGCCTAATTAGGTCAGATATTAACTAGTGTCCGCTGTTAGTAAAGACAACAGAGAAGTAGCTTTTCATCTTCATTTATCATCCCGAAAGGTCCCAAAAAAGCCCTTTATCTATTCTCATACTTTTGAAATCATTAAATTATTAGGTCTAAAATTTAAAAACAAAATTATTAGAAATTGAAATTTTTATATAAGTGCTTCAATTCCACCATTTTCTCTTGACCGTGCACATGTATGTGTAATGTTTTTCATTATAGGAACATTTATCTGTGTGAATTGGTTGTGATCTATCTGTGTAGGTTTTGTTTAGTCTCCTGGCTGTGTCTTATGCCATTCATGAAGGCTTAAGTTCTTCATATAATTCTTGTCAAGACTCAAGAGTCAAGACTTTTTATAGAATTTGAGTTCTTGAGAAAAGATTCGTGTTACATTGCAGATTGAGCTCAGGCGGGCGTATAACTGTGAGATCATGCTCACAAAAGTCAAAATCCCTTTGCCTGATCTGATGGTGAGATACTATTCATTATGATATTTATTAACACAATTGCTATGAACTTTTGATTTGAATTTATGTCCAAGAGAACATTCATTCTCAATCATTATTTTAAACCTTTGTAAATCATAACTGCTTAAGGAATAAGTGATCTGGAAGAATTTATTGTTTCAAATGGGTACTTTTTGACTTATCATGTGAGTGTATACTCTAAGTTAATTCTACTAGTTACAGCTTTTCATAGTCAACCTTCTCACTTGGCTAATGCCGCACAAATTGCACCGCCTCCTTTTTCTCTAGCCTTTTCTAATCACATTGCACATGCCATGATCCTCCGCAACCACCACCAGCCATTTTCACTGACTTCCTTAGGTGGTATGAGGAATGTTAGGCCTTTGGTTCCACTGTAAAATAGTATATTATGACACTCTAAAATGTTTTGTTCTTTCTTCCTCCAAATCTTCATAGGCAATTTAAACAAACCTGATTTATTCAATTTAGTGTTGTAGAACCTTCTAAACCAAACTCAATTTACACTTTCAGTTCACCTAATTGAGAAAACAAAATGTATTTCTAAAGTATTCTGGCCATTAGGTATTCGATATTGTTCGCCTGAGCAGATATCACGTGGTTGGGTTATACCTGAATAGCTGGTGATTATATTAACAACCAATAATGAATTTATGACATTTTGAAGGTAGCGTAAGCTATATAATCTAGCTTTAATTAAGAACTTGCTTATATTGTTATTATTTTATTATTATATTCAACTTTGAATTCAATAATTGGTCATATTTTAACACTTTAAACCTGCAAAAGGTTTAAGATGTGTCATTTCTTCCTTGAAAAAAATACCTATCATGGTCATCTTACACTCCCTTTGCCTTAAAAAAGTTAATTTAGTAGTTGTCATTTAATCCTCCTTGTAATGTTATTTGTCACATAATTTTTTTCTTGACTACTGAATGCCCTTATTTTGTTTGAAGTTTTAATTGAAAATCCCAAATTTTAAACCATTCAATTAGTCGGATAGGAATGCCTCCAATCACAGAGAAACATGCCAATTTATACATGTATTCTCTCGTGCCAATCGTTGTCTTTCAGTGTGCTGTGCTTGCATTGGATGATTCAGTATTGGATGTTGATCAAGTTGAGAACCTCATAAAATTCTCTCCAACCAAAGAAGAGATGGAAACGCTGAAGGTATCATGCCCTTTTCTTGTTTCTTTTACCAGAACTTTATGTCATAAGGGGAACATCAGCAACTTTGCTACAATCTATGTTTATTTAAGCTACAGCCGTACTTTGTGTGCAGAACTATAATGGGGATAAGGACAACTTGGGAAAGTGTGAACAGGTAAGTGGAGTTTTACCATTTGTTGCTTTTAACTCATTTTTCCCACTTAAGCAACTTGTGTTAGGATGACTTGTCTAGCATTAATGGAACAATAAAAGTTTAATCAGTAGTGAACAATATAACTAGACCCACCAATCTCTCTCTCTTTTTTGTATTTTATTTTATTTTTTATGTAAACCTGTGCATACATTTATGACCAGTGTTAATTTTGCAAATAGAGATATCATTTAAGGTCAAGCTCAAAAATGTCATGATGAGAGAGAAAGGTAGAGAGAGAAACAGAGGGTGGGTGAGTGAGTGAAACAGAGAGTGGGTGAGAGAGAGGTTCCAGCTCGGCTACGCCAGAAACGGGTACTGCCATCACGATGCTGATACAGTGGTGGCACAAAGAGAGGCAGGGAGGAGTAGAAACTAGAGGAACGCCTCAGATGTTTGTTCGTTCTACTTCACATGTTTCTCGAAAGACATGAAGGAAAAGGACTTATGGATTGGGTTCAAGAAGTGGGGCGATGTTAGGGAGGTGTTCATTGCAAACAACAAGAACAAAAATGTAGGAGATACGGTGTTGTTCGTTTCAAAGGGTTGATGACGTCAAAAAACTAGAGAGACAACTGGATTCTTTGATCATCGGAGGACTGAAACTACATGCGAATCTCCCGAAACATGTAAGGGAGTGGAAGTCGACAGAGTATACCAACAACGATCATCAGCACAGGAAGGGACTACTCAAGGAGAACCTAGCTAACTGAGTCAACGACAAGGGCAGGGAAGGGAAAGAACTAATGGCACTGTATGGTGGACATCAGGAACAACACCACCAACAATAGACTGCCCCTAGCTCATACGCTAAAATTGTAGCAACAGACAACAATACTACGACCAAGAGGTGGATACCGACACATGCGCAGATGCTGAGAACGATCTCCCACTCGTTAGTCCAGGTAGCGATACCCATGGAGCAGAGGACATGGTTCAGCACTGCCTGGGTAGGTACCGAGGAATCTGGCAGCATTCGATAGGCTAGAAGACGAAATTATGTGGGATGGAGATGAAGATATCAAGCCAAGGTACCTTGGCGGTGACATGGTGTTACTTAGGGGCCTCACTGATACGAGAGCAGAAGAAATGTATAAAGAAGAGGCTGAAAATGGGTTGTCAATGTTCCATTCGCTGGAGAAATGGAACCCAAACTTGAAACCTGGCTTCAGGCTTGTTTGGGTTCTTTGTTGGGGAATCCCATTACATGCATTGGATGTGGAAAGCATCAAGAAGATTGCGATAGGGGTGGGGGAAGTGGTAGACATTGATGACGATGCTGAAGACATGCAATGCTTGGACAGAGCACGAGTGCTCGTCAAAACACCATGGCAACCCATAATCAACCACACTGTAACAACGACTATTAATGGGTGTGATTATGTGATCAACATAGTAGAGGAGACGTTCTACTTCCCGTGTAGGTGTAAAAACTGTGGGGGGAGTATGTTCGGGTCTTTAGAAGAAATCTTTTCCGACGAAAGCAAACTAGGGTTGGCTCTATCGTCGAAGATGGCGTCGTCCGACGGTGAAGTTCTAGCGATAGCTAGCCTACAGGTCAAAACTGGAGTTGAGCAAAATAGGAGCGTTGGGGATCACAATTATCCACTGGTCACTGTGTCATGCCAGTACTCCTGGGTATAACCAGGACTTACTGACACATGGACCTAATCATAGTAGGCTCTGTAACACAAGCCCTGAACAAGGGGAAGCTAATGGAACTAAGTTTGACGGAAGATAGAGTGCTCACCAGGCGCGGTAGGAAGAAGCTATGGTTGACAAGAACAAAGAAGGTAACGGTCAGAAATTGCTGTTATGGGAGGATCAACAAAACAAAAGCTATGCCTTGTCACCACTAAAATTAGCTTCCAGTCCTAAAGCATGTGAACTGTTAAAGGAAGCTTCTAATGATTGGGACATGGCAAAAAGCATGGGAGTAAAATACAGCAACCAGGAAAACAAAATGATAATCAAATTGGTCAGTATGGAAGAAAGAGATAAGGGAGAGGCTCAGAAGCTGGGAAATAGTGAAGGTGATTGATGAAGATCATGTCATACAATATAAGGGGGCTGGGGAGGGGGTTAAAGTGGGCCTCAATCAGGAAATTGGTCAAAAGAGAGTGTGTAGAGATGCTTTGCTTACAAGAGACTAAAAAAGATGTGATGGACAAGGCTCTATGCCAAGCTTTGTGGGGTGATTCTGATGTTAAATGGGAACTACAGCCGGAATGCAATGGTGCTGGAGGTATTCTGTGCATGTGGAGTGAGCAAATATTCAAACTAGAGAAGAAGATTATTGGCTGTGGCTTCATTTACTTGGAAGGAATATGGGTTGCTGAAGGTGCCAAAGTGACGATAGTGAATATATACTCACCATGTGGGCCTGGGATCCCAGCCATGCATGACA